>NC_065452.1:89382849-90116951 GCF_917563875.1 Diabrotica virgifera virgifera
CGTCGTTGGAAGTTACAATAAATGATTGAGAGTACGTCTGTCTTTTACTTCATTCCCAATAAGAATACAATATAGAGTATTCTGTTTAAAAAATCAAAGTGACTAATGATACCAGAAAAAGGATAAATGTGGCTACGTTGCAAGCATCAAATTTGAAAGCTCCATATTGCAGAATAGATGGGTGATCGAGAAAGGACAAATCCAGAAGAAGTTATCAAGAAAATCACGGACCAGCAACAGCTGGACCACGAGGAAGATCCAAAACATAGTGGGAGAACCAGCTAATAGAGGATTTTAGGAAGATAGGAGTTAGGAGGACTCAAAACCGCAGTTAGAGTAGATGGAGAACTGTCTCCCCTGTTTGACATCAACATGGGGGTGAGACAGGGAGACGCACTTTCAACCATGCTCTTCAACCTAATTATTGAGGCAGTCACCAGAAAATGCAATGTAGCCGGCCATATATAAATACCAAAACAGTACAAATTACTGCATATGCAGACGATGTCGCCATTATTAGTAGAAGCAAGACACGACTAATGGAAACGTTTAAGAAAATTGGTCCTGAAGCACAAAAAAGGGCTTAAAATAAACAAAACACAAACTAAGTACATGACTATCAAAAGAACACCTGAGAATGAAAATAATATAACAATAGAAAACTATACTATTAAACGTGTGGATGCCTTCACATATCTGGTCACAGAAATCAATCCGAAGAATTCCGTAAGTAGCGAAATTAATGCACGCATTTCCAGTGGAAATCGTACATACTATGCTAATAAAAGATTGATGACATTGAAATTGTTAGACAAAAGAACCAAAATGACTATCTACAGAACCTTGATTAGACCCGTAGTAAGCTATGGATGTGAAACCTGGGTAACGACGAAAAAAGATGAAGCCCAACTCAAGACATTCGAGAGAAAGATACTGAGAAAAGTATATGGCCCGGTGCAAGAGGAAGACGGCACACGGAGAATCAGGAGAAACGACGAGGTTAATGAACTGAATGAAGGGTATGATATTGTAAGATTTGTGAAAAGTCAGACTGCCACGGCTGGAACATGTGCAGCGACAAGAAGATACAAAAACGACAAAGAAGATATTACAGTGGAAGCCGGTAGGAAGGCAAAAAAGGAAGCACGGAAAAAGAGGTAAGAATGGAGAAATATTGTGGAGAAAGTCAAGTCACACAACCAATTGTAAACCAAAAGTTCATGCGGACTAATTCTCCGCGACAAATAAATCGGAAGAACCAGGTGCAGAAGAAAAGAAAAAAGTATATGGTCAAGTACATATCCTCGGGATCATATTCTCGTCTTTTGGTGCCATGGGCTATGCAGCATGTATACGGGAATCCCTATAATTATTATGTTAATATTAGATATGTCAGACACCAGTTTCTTACGCCTGCTTTTAGCACCTTCCTACAGACGAAATAATACTGCTATTCTGCGTTCCGCAGTTACTTTGCAGTGTGGGCAGCATATCCCAATATAAAACTTATGGAACCTTGCAGCTCAGTGTTGCCGGTTTTAAGCAGACGATTTTAAAGTCCGTCTAAATAGAATATTCCAGAAATCTAAAACATCTTGATTTGAAAATCTGTGGGTTTAATTATTTTTAAATAATTCATAGATAGGTACTACGAAAGATATTTATACGATATTAAAGATATATCATTTGAATAATAATTATAATTATTAGCCTGTGATTAATATTATATTTAATAGTTATTTATGATATGTGTTAAAAGTACAATTTTAAGGCACGCATGTGAAAGTTTGCAGAATGAGTGAAGCGAATTCTGCAATTCACATGAGTGCCTTAAAAATGTACTTTTTACCACGTGTACTTTGTACGCACGTAAGAAGTTATACTTCTATTATATGATTTCAACGAAATAAATATACTTTCAACAGGTTATTTGTATTTAAAGATTAAACTAATTTTTACTTACTACTTTCCAAAAATTTAATTTTGAACTGACAAATTTAATAGACTAAGTGAGGTATAAACATACTTTAAAATTTATTTAATATAAATATTAATATCTCTTGGCAACACTGTTCTTCATAAGAGTCTGTACTGAAAGGTGACCGTGGAACGCAGTATAGTACATATCCTGTTCACTGCCTTTAATAAAGGCGTCTAATGGCGAACTCTTCACATTTACTTTAATACCCACTTAGATCTGTTAATCAAGCTGAAATATCTTTTCTACATACATGTTGAACCAAAGTGGTAGAGAATCCAATTCTCTCCTCTTTGCTTATTTTCATTTGTCTGTAAACAGAACGTTGACAACGTTGAAAACGTTGAATTCTGATATATTTTGCCATCGAGCACAATTTCGTTTAAAGTCTGTATCAATAGATCATGTCCTACATTTGTAATCGATAAATCAAATCAAGACATTTCTTTTTTATCATAACATTTTTTAATCAAAAGTTTCATGGAAAAAAGCGCCTCTCGTGGTTATCAGTATAAGCCATGTTTTAAAGCAAATTGTGTGTTTCCTGTTACTTTCTTCACATTTATTATAGATTTAATTATGTATTACCTTTAGGAAAGCCGTTAATGCGTGGCTCATTAAGCTGATTAGACGTTATTCTCTGCAGATACTGACATTTGGTTGGCAGGTTGATTTCAGCCAATAGGTTGGTATTTTCTCGTATTGTATAGGTATATATTAAACAATTTGCATAAGCGTTTAGTGTTAAAGGGCTTAAGGGTTTCCGCGTTTATACAAATTATTGGTCCAGCCGTCTTATATGTAGTTTAACTAGAAATTGCATATTCTGCTTGTGTAGAATGAGCATATTCACTGCAATATTGGTCGTTTAGTTGAGTCCATATTTCCGCCTTATACTTTTACTATACTATCGGCAGAAAACAAAATTAGTAGGTAAATATGTTACTAAATTTTGCCTAGTTTGTTACGATCAGCTACAATTCTGTAGTTTTGCATTATTTTTGAAAGCTTTCTTTTTCTAAAAGATTTTTTATTTCTCAAATTTTTTAATAGAAGTTGAAGGATTGGTTGTTCTGTTATCTTCTCTATGTCTAGAATTTCCTCTGTCATTTAACATTTCTTTTCGTGTGCCTTTTTGTGAACTAGAACATTTTGTGAAGCTTTGCGTGTATTATTTTTCGTTTCTTCACACTGCTGTGCTATATCTTTGTCCTTACTTTTAGTTAACTTAAAGTTCAGTTTTTGTAGTTCTGCACTGAATAATGCACATAATCCTATGATTAACCAGCATTTTATGTTTAACCTTATCTTATATTTTACTGTTCTAGGTATGTCCAATGGTTCACCTTAAGCTTTATTTGCCTTGGCAAGTTTACTACCTGAAAGTAATTGCGGCCACTAAACTTGCCATCTGTAAACAACAGGAAAGTGCACTTGCTAGCACTTTCCTCTTGTTTACACATGGCAAAATTAGTGGCCACGAGTACTTTCAGTCGGTAAACTTGCCAAGTGTAAATGAAGCTTATGAAGCTAATAATTATTATTGTTACATACTTCACTGTTGTGGTTAGGTTGATTGCCCGAATTTAAACTGACATTTATACACTTATGGCATATACATCACACAAGTTTGAAAGGTTTGGTGCGTTTGAGCCTGCGGACTAGGTCTTGATTATCTAGCTAGCAGTTCTAACAATTCCCTTTTTGTACCGTTATCGAGTCGCTTTTCGTGACGTTTGCTAATCTTCTTCTTTCTTCTCTATTTGTTACTATACGAAGTTCACGAGGTAGGTCCTTGTTACCGGTATACCACGGAGCGTTGACTATGTTTCTTAGTATTTGGATCTAGACTCTTTGAAGGCAAGCATAATTACTCTCATTAGCACAGCTCCAGGCCTCAGCTCTCTCTACAGCTCTCTAGACCATACTGGGTTGAGCAGTTATTTGTAAACTAATACCTTGTTTTTACAATTGGATATAGTAATTGAGTCAATACTCGCACTCTTATGTTTGTATTTTATTAGTTGTTATATAATCATAAGGCAACCAGTTTTCGAGTCTTACAATATGTGACTCATCCTCAGGCCCAGTACAAGAAGTCTTCACAATACAAACTACAAGGTAACAGCTATAGATAACAGCTAAGATAATAGCTGTTATCTTGTAGTTTCTATTGTGAAGACTTTTTGTACTGGGCCTGAGTATGAGTCATATATTGTAAGACTCGAAACCGGTTGCCTTATGAACAACTAATAAAATACAAACTTAAGATTGCGAGTGTTGACTCAATTATTACTATATCCAATTGTATAATGGACTCGCATTGGCAACCCTTTCATCACCTTGTTTTTAATTTAAGTTGTGATCTACTACCTATTAACCAATATAACCTCTTAAATTTCAGTTGTAGTTCTGATATGTTCCTGCCACTATAATTTGCTATCCAAATGTAGCCCTAGATACTTAACTGTTTCCTTGTACGGAGTGATTTTATTGTTTAGTTTAGCTGGATGATTATTTTTTTTTGTCAGTGAAGATGATATGGGCAGATTTTCCTTCATTATTTTTAATGCTACATTTATTATTCAAAGTGCATGTTTGTGTACTGCATTTCGGAAGTGTCCAAACGGTTTCTTGGAATGTTTCACCAACTGTTAGTATTTCAGAGTCGTCTGGAAATGTGAACAGTGTATTATTTTCCGTAACAAGGATGTGACAGGTATATAATAAACAAAGTATGGATCCCAGAACACTGCCCTGTGGGATTCTTGTTTTGATGGGTCGTAATTCTGAATATTCTCCTTCTTGTTTAACTCTAAAAGTTCTCTCTTCCAAACAGTGCCGGATTAACCAATAGGCAAAGTAGGCAGTTGCCTAGGGGCCTCGTAAGGCCCAAAATGAAAAAATAATAATTAGATTTAAACAAAAATTATAGATCATTATGTTGAAAAATTCAAATATCGCGCAATACCATAAAAGTGATGGTGGACGTGTAAAACTACATTTACAATGCATACTTTTGTTCGCATAGAAAGCCTATGTTGTGAGAATAAGTCGCTAATGAATGCCGTTTGGTAGAAGGAACAGTACTGCCTATCAGTCTGCACGGTTTCTTAGAAAAGTAGTGAACAATAGAGCAACAAAAAATGAGTCAGCGCCCCCTCGCTACCCTCTCCTTTATTACCCATGCATTTCGCTACGTGTCAGGCAAATACAATGATCTCCAAGCTTATTTATCTAAGATTAACAAACATGCAATTTACATTTTTTGTGCCGCACACTCGCTTTTGTTGGAGTAAGTGCTGCTAAAATTTGTGTTGGACCCCTTGGAGCAATATCGTATTTTGGATTTGTGCAGTCCGTGTACAACTTTTTTTCAGCCTCTACCCACGGTTAGGAAGCTACGATCAAATGCTTAAATTAAACTCAACTAAGCGATCCCATTCGCCATGATTTAAACGTTGTACTTAAAAGAACAAGCAGCACTAGATGGACTGCAAGGGCTGATGCAAAAGAGCTTTGTCTAAAGGTTACAATGCCTTTAAATCTGATCTTCATACTTTTTCTAAAGACTCTAATCAGAAAGCTGAAACAGTTAATGAGGCTAAGTATTTATTGAAAGAAATGTCAAAACAGAAATATTCATAATGAGTGAGTTTCTGGCAACAATTGTTACGCTGTCAGTAAATCATTACATAGCGAAGAGATTGAACTTGATAGTGCAGTTCAGCTTTTAAAATGACTTTTCTAGTTCTCAAAATCTCAAAGAGGTAATTTTGCTTACTACGAGCAGAAGGCCTGCGATCTACAATACTTTGAATATACCGACAAGAGTAAACAAACGCGAACTAGAAAACAATTTTGATGATGATAATTTCAATGGAAGTTTTTCTACAGAGTGAAAAAAAGAGAAAAGGAGCTGGGCTCAAAGCACGCCAAATAGAATTCTATTTTGCTGACGTCACAAAATAGAATTTCATAATGGGAGAATCGACGGTTGCTAGGCAACGTGACGTCACTAAAATAGAATTCTGTTTGGCGTGCTCCCGTACCTGAGTCGTCAGTTGACAGTTGACACTGACAGCGTACGAATCAGTAACTCAGTATTTGGTGTTTTGTGTGTTTTTCAAAACTGAGTGATACCAAATACTATTGACTGTAATACATCCAACTCCCACAGAAATCTGAAAGCACGTTGCCACTAGCGCCACTGTCGGCTTGCGGTGAAACTACGTTGTGACAACGTAAAATTTGACGTAAACATTCAAATTTTATTTTATAAATTTTTGAATAACGAGCTAATTTTGCAAAATTAAATTAAAATAAAAATAGTTTAAACACTTATACAAAAACAATAATAAAGCAATTTTATAAATGTAAGGTTAGATTGCTCTGGTTATCACCGCGGACAACTAGATGGCCCTATTTTTTTGCTTCCTCAAATGTAATGGGAAATGTCAAGAGCTGTATGTATTACAGTCAATAGTATTTGGTGATACTCAAATAAAGGAGTGCGCTTCAAAACTATACTGATGATATTGAACCAGATATTGAAGATGAACTACTGCAGTTCAAACATTTTATAGCCCATTTTCAAGAGTTGTAGCGGAATTAATTTATTACTGCTTCATAGTTTTTTTGGGTTATTTATGAGAACAAATTCGCATCGATGTTTCGAAATTTGTCAGTAGCTTGTAAGATTTATCTTACGCTAATTAATGCAACAGGCGAATGGTCATTTTCAAAAATGAAAATTATTAAAAACTGTGACTGTTCGACAGTCGCACAAAATAGACTAGCATTTCCCTCAATTATGGCTATTGAGAATGATGTGCTCGAAAATTTGGAAGTTGAAGATATTTTAAGTTGTTTTGTTTCTATCAAACTCAGAAAAGTTAGTTTATAATAATTAAAAGGGTTTGAAAACTCAAACCAAATTTAGTCGATAAATATTTATTATTACATAATTATTAATAAGTAATAGTATATTTGTGAAAAGACAGTTTTCTTCATCTAAAAAGATATATTTTCTTTAATAGTATATTATTCAACGCGCATGTAATGATGGGTATTATTCACGATGATGAAGTTTGAGACACGAGCCGAAGGCGAGTGTCGTTATTCATCAGAGTGAGTAGTAGTAGACATCCCATGTGAGTCAGGCTTTTTCTACGACCTTCTTTTTTTTTCAATATTAGAAAAATTATTATACTTTAAAATGAATCGTTCGGTTATTAATAACTATAACAAAAAAAAACAAATAATTGTTATTGCATACTTTTAAGAAAAAGAAAAAAAAACAAATACTTTTTATTGCAAAATTAATTTCTTCAAGCAACACGTTTTACAAAATGAAACAAAAATTTAAGTTTAAATCTACAAAATGTCCACTAATATAAATATCAAAGGAATACCATTCGGACATGGAGGGGTTATCCGAGGGTTTGGAGGGAAAAGACAAAAGTTTCTTAAGGAGCCTCCTAGCGTGGGTTGCCTAGGGCAGGGATCACCAATTAGCGGACCGCGGTCCGCATCCGGACCGTGAGCTACTTTTGTGCGGACCGTCATTAAATTCAGAATATAGCATTTGGCAATTTTGAAAATGTTTGACCATGAAATTGTGTACCGGGTGTCCACTTATATTTTCCCCCATTTTAACTGCCTATAACTTCTAAACGGCTTAAGATAGAAATATGCGGTTTTCGCTGAAATGTTTTATTTTAGTAAAAGTTTTGTCTGAATGGATTAAATTTTTTGTATCGCTTTCTAATACGAAAAAAAAATGGCGGATTTTTTGAAAAAAACGTTGACTTTTTTTTATGAAACACCCAGTATATTTTTTTGTAAATTGAAAGAAAGGTCATTCACCTATCCAGCGATATAGAGTTTTTCAAAATCGGTTCTCAAATAACTGAGTAATTAATTTTTAAACTGAGAGGTGCAACGTGGATATCACGTACCTAAATAACATAACTGTGCAAAATGATATTACAGTTGAGTCCCTGAATCTTTACCCGTGCGTCATCATTTAAAGCATACGAAATAAGTCTATGATAAGTCGGAAATTGAAATTTACTAAACGCAACAACAAGTCACTTACTGTCACGTGCTGTTGCGTTTAGTAAATTTCAATTTCCGACTTATCATCGACTTATTTTTCGTATGCTTTAAATGATGACGCACGGGTAAAGATTCAGGGACTCAACATGTTATGTGCTTTCCACATTGCATCTCTCATTTTAAAAGTTAATTGCTCAGTAATTTGACGACCGATTTTAAAATTTTTTATATCGCTGGATAGGTAAATGACCGTTTTTTCCAGTTACAAAAGAATATACTGGATGTTTTAATAAAAAAAGGCAACAACGTTTTTTTCAAAAATCCGCCATTTTTTATTTAAAAGCGATATAAAAAATGGCCATTTACCTAGTAACTAAAAAAAAACGGCCATTTACCTATCTAGTGATATAAGATTTATTAAAATCGGTTGTCAAATGACTGAGCAATAATTTTTAAAATGAGAGATGCAATGTGGAAATCACATAACATAACATCAATTTGCTTAGCTGTGTTATTTAGGTATGTGATATCCACGTTGTACATCTCATTTTAAAAATTAATTACTCAGTGATTTGACAACCGATTTTGAAAAACTTTATATCGCTGGATAGGTGAATGACCTTTTTTCAATTTACAAAAAAATATACTGGGTGTTGCATTAAAAAAAGTCAACAACGTTTTTTTTCAAAAATCCGCCATTTTTTTCGCATTTGTAAGCGATACAAAAAATTCAATCCATTCAGACAAAACTTTTACTAAAATAAAACATTTCAGCGAAATCGGCATATTTCTATCTTGAGCCGTTTAGAAGTTATAGGCAGTTAAAATGGGGGAAAATATAAGTGGACACACGGTATTCTGTTTGACTCAAAAGTGTGTGCGAAGCCGCTTTAAAAAGAATGAACTTTATTAAAAATCGGTACAGATCTCAGCTAACAGATGAATATCTCAACTCCCCAATGAGAATCAATTGCACCAAACTCACTCCAAACTTCAGACAGGTTGTACATAATAAAAAATGTCATTTTTCTCACTGATAATTTAATTTTGTAAAGAATGACAAATCTGATTCGGTTTTTTTGTGGATTCTTGTTCAAAAATGTCCCCTTAAACAAATCAGAAGGGGCCCGGGATGCCTAGCAAAACAATCTTTTTATACAAATTCAAAATTACCTTTTAGCCCCGAAAATTGTATTTAAAAAAAAGGTATCTTGTCATTTTTTTCAAAAGTTGATGGTTTTTGAGTTATAAGTGATTTAAAATCTGAAAAATGTGAAAATACCTACGCATTTTCGAGGTTTGAAAACTCATATGTAAATTATTTGTTTTCAGGTTGCCAAGTGCCTAAATTGAAGTTTATAAATTCAATTTCAAGATTCTAACGAGTAATCGTAACTTACCTACTTTAATATAGACCGTTGTTTTTTAATTGTTAATTATGCGAGTCCACTCGACCTTTAAGTCGCCGCACATCGCAATTTATGGTGCTTCTCTATCGCAATTATTATACATATTATACGTACTTATGCAAAAAATGCCCAACAAATACTTCACATTTATTAAAATTTTATAATTTATTATTAACATATTTTGTTTTTAATGATTAATTTATTTATTCAATTAATTATTGCCAATGTGCTAATTAAATACGCCAATAAAAACAAACGGTCGAAATTGAAATAAACCCCTATAACTTATCGGAATCTTGAAATTGAATGTTTAAATTTCAATTTAGGCACTTGACAACCGCAAAAATAATAATGTACACATGAATTTTCAAGCTTCGAAAATGCTTATTTTCGCATTTTTCAGTTTATAAATCGCTTAAAACTTAAAATTTATCTAAGTTAGATAAGTAAATAATTAAGTTTTGAGAAAAATGACAGAAAATCTTTTTTGTGTAAGATGACCCAAAAATACTAAATACATATTTTCGGGAGCAAAAAAGGTGATGTTTTGGATTTATTAAAAAACTGTTAATAACAATTTCTGCCTAAAAATTTCGTACTGCACCCTTCTGATTTATTTACCGAATTGGAAAAACCAGAAATGTAGTGTTAACTCCGGACCCCGGAAGTGTCATAGGTTTTCGAAACGGACCCTCAGGAAATATAATTGGTGACCCCTGGCCTAGGGGCCTTAAGATTCTTAATCCGGGACTGCTTCCAAATATAAGAAGTGTATTACCTGGACGTAGTGGATCAAAAGATATCTTTTGCATGAGGTGAATGGATTTTCCCATTGAAGGGAGTAAGATACGCATGGATTAATTATAAGATATATTTTGATCAATGTCTATAAGCCACATTTGTATCTCAGAAAGAATAATCATATAATTAAGGACTTGGTATACTGCATACATGAATGGTAAACTTGTGGAAGAAACTAATTTGTAACTGAAGTCGCTTAAAATAGACACATCAGAGATAGGTTAGGTGCAATTGTGTGGAAGGCTTATCAAATACGGTGGGAAATTTAATGCTACTGGTGAACGACCACACCATAACGTCCTTAGCCCGTACTTAAAGGTTAAAAGAGACAAGAACAGGCAAACAGAAAAGTAGACAGAAAAATATTGAAAAAGACGCGTAGAAGAAAAAGAGAGAATACAGGAAATTGAAAAATTTTCAAAGAGACAGAAAAATTGGTGAGGTAAACTTAGCCGTGTAAGATAACTAAAACTACGGTTCTTTCATTTATAAATACTCCATTCTCCATTCGATATCAATATAGCATAACTATTACTAACATCGAGTTGATACAGACTGTTTAGATTTAAATTAGATATACACGCTTTAAATGGCAACACTGCGAGCTAGACGTAAACATTAGCAAGTGTATTATAGTGGTTGTATTAGTTGCCGACACGGAATATCAATTTCATCAGCAAGTTATAGATGGACTATTTCGTTTAGTTTTTGAATATTCTTGGACAATCTTTACTTGCATAATCTCTTAAATTATTAATTAATTTAATTAATAGGATTATTTTTTCACTAACTATGTATGCAATACACATGATTACAGTAATTTATATAATATGCAATAAAAACTAATAATCGCGAAAAGAGAAAAATTAATAAAGTGATTTTAATAACCTGCTGTTACTATCGGTACGAGTAGATACATTTTGAACATCGTTAACAAATCAAATACAATTATAGTATACAGCAATGTTGCCGTCTTCTTTAGAGTTTAGCGTCTTTTATAATAATATCTAATCAAATAGTAAACGTTCTGTATAATGCTTAAAGTAGCGGTGTATTAGTTAACACATAGATTATTTTTAAATTAAATTATTTCCTCTACAGAAGAAGGGCTTTTCAATTTTGTGCACACGTTCTTATATTAATTTTTATTCAGGTCATCCTTAAATTAAATCAAGGGGTACACTGTCTAAGTGTAATAACCTGCATACAACGGATATGGTAAATTTAAGATAGTCCAGTGAATGTAATTGCTTAAAAGAATAGCACCGATTGGATAATTATAGCAGTAAGTGTTTCCAGGGTGTGGAAAGTCTTAAAAAATGTCTAAAAATAAACGGTACTTCATTTTTCTATCTTAATTTTACCTTTGTTTCTACAGGAAGGCGGTCACCGTGTAGTTTCATTTTATTTCCATTTTTTTTTTAATATTCTATACCTATATTTCACTATCTTTCATCAATACAATAAAAGTATTTGATCCAAAAAATTTTACAAAATGAAAGAGCTATACTGAACTTCATTTCTTAATGATAATGCTTGTATGGCGGCAAGACAACTATTAACTAGTATCTATTGTAATATCTATTATAATGTTGTCATCTCTTCTCTTCAAAAAAACAGTGACTCTTTGTAAAAAAATTTGAACGAAATTTTCTAGGCTGTCCAGGTTCATAATTAGTAATACCCATTTTGCAATTTAGTATCTCATTGTTATATTCTTCTTCATGTACCAGTACCATGTTCTTTCGGAACATTGGTTATGATCATAGCTATTCTAATTTTATTGGCTGCCACTCTAAATAGCATGTTTATATCAATGCCATACCAACATCGCAAGTTCTTCAACCATAAAGCCTTTATCGTCCTGGACTGCGTTTTCTTGCCTTTTTCCCTTGCATAATATTTTGCAGCAACCTAAATTTTGGACGTCTCATTACACGTCTGAAGTACTCCAGCTTACTCATCTTGATGCTTTTCTATCTTTACTCATCTTGAGACGTTCTAGTATTGTGAACTTTCGAATTTTCTCTACCACTTTCGAATCTTCTCAATCCAAGAAACTTTTGAAAATTCTTCTATAGATCACTTTAATTCACAGTCCAAAGCTCGACCCCATAAAGTAAGACCGAGAACATGTAGCAGCGAAGTAGGCGGATTCGCAACGGCAATTTAAAGCCTCTGTTATAAAATACCTTGGACTTACTCCCTGCATTACAATTTAACTGATATCCAAAGTAAAAATTTCATCAACTTTCACAAGTTTGACATTGGTATATGGGCGGTTTCATACTCTGTTTTTTATTTATTACGAGTATTTTGGTTTTCTGTATGTTCAGATCCAGTTCTGATTCCTTACAGCTCTCAACGACAATGTTAAGTAATGTTTGCAGATCTTCTTGAGTAGAAGCTAGGAGTATTATTTATATAATATTTAATTAAATTCCTCTTCCTCGTTTGAAGAGTCCTCTTTTGAACCATCTCTGTTTGTCTGTGTATCCATTTCACTTGGCACGAGTTGGGACAAAATACTACCAGGGACAATAAAATACAAAATACTTAAGTCATATAACACGTCGTGACAGATATGAACTCCTAAAATTAATAATGCAGGGAAAGATTCAAGGAAGGCGCAGCATAGGTAGAAGAAAAATGTCCTGGCTGAGAAATCTCAGAGAATGGTTTGGATGCAGCTCAACTGAAATCTTTTGGGCTGTAGTGTCAAAATTTAGAATAGCTATGATGATTACCAACCTTCGTCGCGGAGATGGCACGTAAAGAAGAAGACTACCAGGGACGGTAGTGTGCCCATAACGAACCAAGGCTATAATCCTCTAGACAGAGTTAGCCAGCCTCTAGGGCATCACTTAGGCAAAAATTTCCCCCTTGTATCATCGTATGTGCATACCCTGGACACGTTCGAGTCTCTGTTGCCCTTTTTTGGGGTTTGTTAATATATTTTGTAGCTTGCGACTTTTGTTAGTGCTATATTAATTTTTTTGTGCTTGAAGCCGTTTTTTGTGGTTTTTATAGACTTTTTTTGAGAGCTGTTTGAAACACAAAATCAATATTAGTAAATACACTGAGATGCCAAAGGTAAGTGCGTTGACTTTTTTGGTGGAGCTACGTTAATCTATACTTTTTATATGTTTGCTAATATTTACTGTTTGGGTCTGCTATGCTTCCATCTATGGTACACAACATACTTTAATATTACTCGCAGGATCAGATTTTGATGGTCTTCTAGTTCAGCGAATTTTGTTCTGACTTTATCTTCCATCGTATCCAGTACCCTTATTTGTTTTAGATCTGTGAACAGGAAACGTTTAGGGACGTATATGAGCACATTTGCAAGTTCTCTAAGGCAGTTGTTATGTGCTGCTTGTATCTTCTTTTTGTTGCTATTACTTATGTGTCCTCATGCGAGAGTTAGATATGTAATTATGGGTAGTATGATGCTGTTTATCCATCTTTATTTTGTTTTCACAGATAATCTGCTTCGTCTTCCTGTGATTTCTCTTATTGCTGCTCTGAACTATCCTGTTTTCTGGACTGTCGTGTCAACATCTCGTGTGAATGTTAGACCTTAGTCCATATTGACTCCTAAGTATTTAGTTTCGATTTGTCATTCCATAGGTCTGCCTTGCACGGTTAGCTGTTCATCTGGGTTATTTCTTCTCTTTTTGAAGATAACCGCTTCGATCTTCTCTGGATTTATTCATATTTTCCATTGGATACTGAGATTTCTCAGATTGGATTCTCCTATCGTATTAAGTGCCGTCTGTAGATTTCGTACAGCTATATCCAGGTTTCTGTGTTTTGCCACGATGGGAAAAACCTACCGGTTATAACCGAAAATCGGTTATTTTACTTCGCAATAACCGGTTTTAGCGGTGGTTCTTTTGTCCCGGTTATAACCGGTTTTTGTTTTTTAAGTAATAACCGGCGAAAAACCGTACAAGTTAAGTTACTTCTAAAAAGAATAAGGAATAAGAAAAAATTTTTGTTTAAATTCATCAATAATTCTTGATTTGTTTAATGTTTATATTCGTTAATGACTCTCGCACTCACCGAAATATGTTTAAGAAATGTGCGAAAGATAACTGTGCTAAGTACCCCGTAGAAATCATATCAGAACAAACGTTAAGTAATAGTACTTATCGATGTGGAGGAAATTCTGAATAGAGAACTTTTGAACATAATATAAATCCTAAGTCGTATTGATCATTAAAATTAGTAAAAAACAGTTGCGAAGGAAATGGGAACACCTAAAAACACCTCGCTTTTTATCTTATTATATTATAAAAAGTAGGTAAATATTATGTCAACAAACATCTAGGACAATAAACTACAGATAATATAAGTTGTATACAATAAACTACAATACATTGCAATGTAAAGAAACCATTTTTATCTAAAAATAAATAAAGGCTTCACAACTTTTTATCAATTTATTTACTTTCCTGCTTCTTATTGCTTTATTAGGCTAAAAATCTCGTTTTCTGCAGGTAGATTTATTTCTTAATGTAAACAGTATAGTACTCCTGGCTATAGATTAGGGCTAATGAAGTCACACTTGAGATTGTACAAATACATTAGACAAGACAAAAAAGTAGGGTTCGTTGGGAAACACTTTCATGATATACACCAGAATAAGATTCAAGAGGTCTCCAGTGGTCCTAATTTAATTACCTATTAACATTTTTTACACACATATTATAACCAAATTATATAAATCAAAGCCCGAGGTTTTCACCTTGTCTAAATATACTCCATCAATTTAAAACTGTTTTGATCATCCATCAATATTTGAAGCGCTTTAGTACAAGCAAAAAACTGTTCTAATTTGTTGAAAGTCACAACTCATAGTAAAAAAAAGTTGAGTAGGCGAAAATATTAAACACGTTTACAGTGTAAGTTTATGAATTTTAAATAGTTATTCTTCAGTTTGAGTACAATATTATTGTTTTTTCTACATAAGTTAAATTGAGAAACGCGTATCCATCTCTTCCTTTTCTTCTTTTTGTCTCGGCATGACTGTTTGTTTTCAATGTGCGTCCAGTAAGTTGCCATTCCATATCGTTGTTGTGGTTTTATCACTGATCGTCTACGTATTGGGGATCAGTTCTCTCCATCTTTACTACTCTATTTGTTCTCATTCGGCTTATATGATATCGTTCCATTCTACTCTTCTTTTTCTTGTCCAGTCCTGGATGTTCTAAACTTTGCATCTATGTTGTATATCTGTATTTGTTGCTATGTCCTATAGTGTCTTATTATCGATTTTTTTTCAGGGTTTTCATATCTACTGTTTCTAGTATTGTTTTCGTTCTCTCTGTGTCGGACATTATTGGTCTGATGACTGTTTTGTAAATTCTGCCTTTCATTTCTTTTTCGATATTTTTATTTCTCCATATTTTTTCATTCAGGCAACCTGCGGCTCTGTTTGCTCTATTCACTTGATCTTTCACTTTTGTTTCGAGCTTTCCGTAGCTAGATAATGTGATGCCTAGATATTTAAACCCCATCACTTGTTCCATTATTTATCTAACCTTCTACCACCAATTTGCATCTCAGTAAATTTGCTGTTATAGACATGCATTTTATCTTTTATTTTTTGGAAATTAACATCTTAAATTTTCTGGCGGCTATATTAAATTGGTACAGCATACGTTTTACATCATGTTTACTTTGAGGGATTAGTATTATTTTAAGTTGTTTTCTCCTATTTTGTATTCTTTTTTCGTTCTTACTTTTTTATTATTTTATAAATAAGATCAGGTAGAACAACACAGTGTTCAGGGAATCACCTTGTCTTATATCACTGCCATCTTCAATTGGGACAGTTAGATTTTCTTCTACTGTAACTTTCTGTTGTTCTGATAGATATTATCGATTGTTTTGATTATTCCTAGAGGGATCTCTCTTACCTACAATAAGTGGATAACGTCCCTTAATTTTACACCGTCAAATGCCTTGTTAAGGCCAACAAAACACAAATAAGCCAGTTTTTTGTATTCTAGTGATGCATGATCTTCCCGATCAAAAATCTTATTGTTCTTCTGCTAATCCCGATCTATTCTAATGTCATAATTTCATTTGATTTATTTGTTATCGCTTTGGTTGTTAATTTTAATGTTATGTTTAATAGGTTTACTCCTTTGTTCCAATTTGCCTCTCTTTTTGAAGAGAGGTATTAGGATGCTTCATCTTCATTCTTGTGGTATTCTGTTTTGTTCCATTATCTTTTGGATTACTTTAGGAGTTCGTTCAGAATTCTGCCTTCTCCTATTAATTCTCTATTTTTTAATTTCCTTAATGCTACCCTTATATGTATCTCCCTCTTCTCAATATTTTTTTTCATTTGTCGTCACTTCTGGTGTTCATTGTTGTCACCTTTGTCACATAGGGATCGAAAGTAGTCTGCCGATGGTTCCTTCTGAATGTGTCTCGTTTTACTAATTCTCTCATCTCTTTTCTTTGTCATTTTCTAGAACGTAAACACAATCTGTTTCAACACTCTCCAGAGACTTCTTTTTAAGAAATTTCAAATACACTTCCTTATTTTAATTTTTTTAACCCGAATATAATCTTTTCACGCATGTTCACGTGATAATAAAAAAATCAACATCTTTGTTGGACGCAGCAGCTTCAAAAGCTAGACATTCTGTTTATGTGCTTCATGCACACTGCATGCATCACTTTTTTTTCTTTCCACACTATTTGCAAACTTATTTTTTTTATTTATTTATACCTCAACCTCAAATGGTCATGTTATCTTGTAATTTGTATTGAAGTGTCTCCATGAAATAGAAAAGGCACTACAGTAAATTATGACGAATACTTAGCACAATGTCACATACGTAGTACTGTGGTTTTAATTCACTCTCCAGCAGATGTTTATGGGTGATGGCGGTGTGGCCTATTCTGGGACGAGATAGCATAGTTTGATGTAAAACGCTTATTTGGGGTTGATTTCCAAGGTAATATCGAATGCTTTACTTCTCGTAGTTTGGATGCTGATTGATTCCACTTGGTCTGCCAATTATTGAGTACTAAGCTCTTGATTATAGGTTTTACATCCATGTAAATGGAGAATGCTTCTGGTTTCCACAGCTTCCGAAATCGAGGCTGTTAGTTTTGCCAAGGAATCTACTTCTTCATTACCAGTAATTCCGATATGTGAGAAATCCATACAAAGTTGATATTTATGTTCATAGTTTGCAGTTGGTGTAATGCTGATTTAATAAGTAGTAGACTTGGATAGAATAAATTGGATGGATAGAGTCACGAATGACGAGATGTTGAGAAGAATGGGAAAAGAGAGTTTTTACATACAATTAAAGTTAGAAAATTGCAATATCTGGGACATGCCATGAGGGGCGAGTGTTATAACTTGTTGCAACTAAGAGCCCGTTCACATGAGAGGTGCTTAACGCTCGTTTTGATATCTCGCGATTACAACTACAGTGGAACCTCGATAAGTCGGATTAATCGGGACCGCGGCCGATCCGGGTTATCGAAAATCCGGGTTAGCAGGAAATATGGTAAAAATTAATAAAAGACAGTATACTTACAGATAAACTCCATTATAATTGCAACAACGCGAAATACATTATACACAGTACATCTAAATTATGTACAGTTGTATACAGTATTGTTTATTTCTTGGTAAAAATCTCAGTCAAAGTAAAAAAATGTTTGTTTTGTCTGATGAAAATCGGTCCGGGTTAACCGGACTTCCGGATTATCGGAGGCCGACTTATCAGGGTTCCACTGCACATACATTTGACTTGAGACCGTTCACATGCCAACGCGCGTTTTAAGTCATTTACTTGAGACAGACCGTTTACATGCGTTGGCATGTAATAATACAAGGAAGAATACAGGGTAGAAGGAGTCGTGGAAGAAGACACATCTTCTGGTTAAACAATTTGAGAGCTTGGTTTAAGTGCACTTCTGCTGATCTCTTTGGAGCAGCGGTATCAAAAGTGAGAATTGTCATGATGGTTGCCGAACTTTTTAGAGGAGATGGCACATGAAGAAGAAGACTTGGATGGCGAGGATATAAGTTATTGAAGGCAGTTATATAGAACTTAGAATATCCCTAATAATGACAGGGTTTTTGATATTATTTTCTCCCACAAAATTTAGTGCGTTGAGAATAACGGTTAACTCGGCTGTGTAAATGGATGTTAAGTTGCGGAGTTTAATTAATATTTTTTTTGATTAAACATAAATGCTGCTTCCACTCCCTCTATATTTTTAGAGGCATCGGTATATATAAGCATTTGCAAACTTTGTTTTTATTAAATGAAGTGAACGCCAATCGATTTCTGAGTGTTAGAAAATGCTCCAGGAAATATAAAATCCATTTGTCGCTTTATTGGCTGACTTCCCAGCCAATTTCTTAAACAAGTAAAATCAACCCATTCCTGGCGACTTACTGCACTTTGAATTTTCCATGATAACTCGATAATGGGCAAAGCTCAAGGACAGACCGTCGCCATTACCTTAATTAAATTAAACGATTTTTTATTTAAAAATAAAAGCAAAAGGTAAAAGTGACATTAGCAAACTCATAATTCAGTTAATTTATGAGGGTATTAAATAGGTTCTGGATATGAGTTATTAATATTTCATGTTCCCATTACGGTCTGTGAAAGGCAAGGATACCTTTATAAATGTCAACTGTATTATTTTTGTTTTCTATTTTTCTAAGGGATGTTCGGATTTTGACGAACATGCAAAAGTGTTTGACTGCCGAAATGGTAAATCATACTATGTAAAAAAATAAGAAAATGATGAGAAGGAACAAAAGACTGTTTAAAGGGCCTAGAATTGATTATCCTAGATATAATCAAATTATTTTTATTAAACACAAAACTTGTAGGTAAATATAATAGAAAATGGCCATAACAAGCTACACTATCCGCCTGTTACTGGTTAGCTAGGTTAAAAGTATTAACATCGGGGACAAAACATAATAATATTAGCAACAAACCTTTTAAAAATTTATTAATTCATTCATTCATTTATTAAGCATTACAATCCCTAGGGATTCTAGCTAAACCAATGGTAAACCAATGGTGTTCAAAATCCTATTCTTGGGTGAGGTCTCCTACTCCTCTGTCATTTATAGCTTGCTGTGTGTCTTTGTTGCTGTCGTAACTCCTTTCCATTTTTTTTGAAGTTATACTTCTTTACGCGCGATATGAGGGTGAATTTTTATATGTTAAAACCTACGATCCCGGCGCATGCGCATTATAACTTTGTTCTGATTGGATGTTCGAATGACATGTCAAAAATTATCCAATATGGCAGCTGTAGCGCAGCTGTGGTTTGGACGGTTGACGGTTTGGTTATGTATGGTTGTTGCGTTTTAAAATTTGTGGGAAGAGAAACAACAAAGGTTAGTTAATAGTTATACTGCCTTTTTAAATAGTTTTCATATTATATTTTTGAAGTTATACTTCAAATGTTTTAATTTATGTATGTATCAGTCCAGAAAAGGTGTGGAAAGAATATATTAGTGTTTTTAAATATATTTTTCTACAAACGTGTTAAAAATGCAATTTTTAGGACTCCATAGGAGCGTTAAAAATGCTACTTTAAGGCACTAGTGCTTTAAAAATTTTAAGGCACTGCAGTTAAAAGTGAATTGTCAAATTGTGAAACGTCAAAATATTTATATTTCATTTATTAACATTAACATTAATAATACAACTTGCGCAATTTGAAAAAGGTGGTTTAAAAGGTTTTTTATTATAATTTTGTGTCTTTGGATTTGTCTTCCTTGGGCGTAAAATAATAAAACATCTATTTTTATATTTCACTTGTCACCGTGATGTATAATTATGTATAACTGAAAGGTAACTAGCATGCGGCTTGATGGCCTTGTTGGTAGAGCATTGGACCAGAGATAAAAAAAATCGCGAGATTGCGGGTTCAAATCCCGGACGATTCATATTTTTTCTTTTTTTTTTAATATTTGGCATTGTTAAGTTTTGGTTCATTTTTGGTAATTATTGTTAATTTTTTGTATTGTAACTGTTAAGTAGGTATATTTATTTCGTTGAAATTATATTATAATAGAAGTATAACTTCTTACGTGCGTACAAAGTACACACACATTCTTTTTGTCCTTGCATTGAACTGTCCAGTCTCCAACGTACATTGTTGTTACATCTTCTGCAACATCAGTCAGCCATCTTCTCGTAGTCCTTCCTCTACTCCTGGGCCATAGTTGTATCCAGTTAGTTATCCTTCTCAATTCATTCAGTTTTCATTCTTCTTTCTACCTTGTTAAATTGTGGTCTAGTATCGTTCTCATTATTTTTCTGTCAAATTTCAGAAGGCTATCTTCCTCTTTCTTGTTAATTGTCGGTGTTTCCATCCCATATGTAATAACTAAAGACTGGATTATATGCAAAATGCATATGCATATATATGCTGCATATTTCTCATGTTTTTCATAAATGCATATGCCTTGCATATTTGGAGATTTAAGAGCATATAAATGCATATTTTGATGGGAATTTACTCTACCCCATTTAAAAATAAGGTATATATTAGTAACATCAACATCCATTAAAATAAAATGTGAAAGTAAATATTTTGCTGTTAAGCTCCTTTGTTGTTGTACCCATAAACATAATGGGCGTTATTTATAGCTGCAGGTATCATTATCCGGATATTTAAGATTTATAGACTTCTCAGAATTTACAAATTACCTAAGTAAATACCGATTATATTTTGAATAACATTACAAATATTACCTGTACTTTCTGCTGGTGTCGGCCAACTATGAATTATTCTGGGAAAACCAACCAAAACGAAATTTTAAGCATTTTAAGGGTAGGATAGATTATTTTATTTTATGAATGGTTAGTCTTAAATCAATCGCCGATTATTCAACTTTTGTGATTGCAAGTTATTGACTATACTGTGTAAAAAAATCATTTTATTATTATTGTGAAAATGCCTAAAGTAGCAAGGGAAAAATCAAGTCTTCTCAGAAGTTGGATTGGAAGTAACAATCATCTAAAAGTTATCGACAGTGAAAGTATGTTTTGCACCATTTGTGATAAAAAGGTAAGTTCTCCACTTCAATAGATTTTTAAACTTATCAAACTTCTTTGCACATCTATGTGTCTGTCTATTCTAAAATGACAAACCGTCCCATTTCTTCAAAAACTGTTTTTTAAAGTTCGCAACGGTTTGGCTTATACAGAGCGAGGTGTTGAGAGTGGCCCACCCTGTATACTACGGTACACTGACTGTACTTTATTGTTTGACGATTTCAATTTCACTTTGAGAAATAAAAAAAAATTGGGGGAGGTTTAAAAAGTTTGATCATTTTAATGTAGGTATCTATTTACGAAAACATCTAAAACATCATTATCATTATATTCCAGATTCCATGTCAAAAGAAATTCCAAGTAGTTCAACACATAAAAACTTCACTTCACCAAACTAAGCTATCAAAAAATGATAATAAACCTCGCCAGCAGATTCTACAGAACAGTTTGCAGATTCAGAATACGTCAGTTGGGCAAGAAACCTTTGCAAAGGATTTATGCCATTTTTTTTTGAACTGCAATATCCCTCTGCACAAGTTAGAACATAAATCGTGTCAAAACTTTTTAAAAACTTATTGCAAGATTAAAGATAAACCAGCTCAAATACCAAGTTCTTCAACTCTTCGGAAAAAATATGTCAGTGCATGTTACAAAGATGTGATGACGAGTATTAAAAATCAGTTAAAAGCCGAATATCTTTGGATTTCCGTCGACGAAACAACGGATACAAAGGGTCGACAAATTGCGAATCTAATTGTTGGAGTTCTTAACGACTCTGGCGATTTTAAAAACTCATACTTAATTAGTGTAAAATGTTTGGAAAAAACAAACTATGCTACAATAGCTAGATTTGTTAACGAATCCCTAACAAATTTTTTTTTACCTGATCAAGTACCATTTGAAAAAATATTATTAATGCTTAGTGATGCCGCCTCATATATGATGAAAGCTGCATCCAATCTTAAAATCTTTTTCCCTAATTTAATTCACTGTACATGTTTGGCGCACGGCCTAAACAGAGTTGCAGAGAAAGTTAGAATTGAATTTCCCAATGTAAACACCTTAATAAATAATGTAAAAAAAGTATTTCTGAAAGCACCACTACGTGTACAGGTATATAGGGAGATGCTTCCCGATATTCCTTTACCACCAGAACCAGTATTAACCAGATGGGGAACTTGGCTTAAAAGTGCTATATTTTTATCTGAACACTACGACGACATCAAAAGCGTTATTTCAAGTTTTGATCCGACTTGTACCGCTATTGATAACTGTCAAAATATTTTTAAAGAAAAGTCTATTAAAAATCAATTGTTGTATATAAAATCGAATTTCGATATCATTGAAAGTTCAATTACAAAATTAGAGGCTCAAAATTTATGTCTTCACAATAGTATGTCTATTGTTGATTCGGTTAAACAGAAAATAACAAATCTGAATGGGGAAATTGGAGTAAAAATTAAAGATAAACTTGATGACGTTTTAAACAAAAATGAGGGTTTCACTTTATTGCGTTCAATAAATAATATAATCAATTTTGGAAACTTCGATGAAAATATTAATATGGATCCGTCTCTAATAGCAAAGTTTAAATATGCCCCAATTACATCTTGTGACGTTGAGAGATCTTTTTCTGCCTATAAACAAATATTAACAGATAGAAGACATAATATTAGTTTAGAAAATATGAATCAATATATGATTATTTATTGTAACAATAAAAATATGTAAATTTGTTTTATTGTACTCTTTTTATAATATTAGTTTAGAAAATATGAATCAATATTGTAACAATAAAAATATGTACATTTATTTTATTGTACTCTTATTTATCTTGTGGTCAAAATAAAATATTTTGCCGTTTTATTTGTCACAAAACCTGAAGTTAAAAAAATATATTAAGAAATAATAATACAATTTGGTTTAAATTCAAACCTATTTATTTATTTTTATTATTTTTTATTTATTTATGTATTTAACGTAAACCATAAAATTATTCATATAAAAATAAGTGCATATATAAATGCATATTTGCATGTTAATTGTGCATATTCAGCTTGTTTTAAAATGCATATTGCATGCATATTTTAGACATTTTTTAGTGCATATTTTCCAGTCTCTAGTAATAACAGGTCTTATGAAGGTCTTTATAGGTTTGTTCTCTTTCGTAGAGTCGTGCTTCTCAGAAGATTTCTGTTCATTCCATATGTTTTTTGCCTTTCAGAATTCTTTCCTCTGTTCTCTCTTTTCCGGTTTTACCTATTGTTACTACATCAGGTACTACAAAAGGTACAATTATAACATCGGTGCCGTAACTTGTAGCGTATGCTGACGACATAGCATTAATTCGCAGAAACCTAAACAGTTTAAAGGAAGAATTTACGAAGTTATGCAAAGAAGCAACCAAAAGGGGTTTAGAAATAAATCAAAACAAATCAAAATACCTAATATGCTCAAGAAAAAATCCAGTTAATGTGACAAGTTTAGATATTGGTGAATATGAGTTTGAACAGGTAGAACACTTTAAATATCTTGGAGTCTCAGTTAATGGAACTAATGATAGAAGCATCGTAATTAATGAAAGAATCCAGGCAGGAAATAGAACCTACTGGAAATACAATAACTTCCTCAAAGATAAGAAGCTTACTTAGAATACTAAACTGAAAATTTACAAAGCAGCAAATAGACCAGTAATCACATATGGTGCTGAAGTAATGTGTCTGACACAGAAAGAGGAAGAAAGATTGAGGATTCTAGAGAGGAAAATAATTTGGAAAATAGCAGGCCCACTAAACTTAGGTAATAATGAATTTAGAAAACTCATGAATCACGAAGTAAGAGAACTTCTGAAAGAAGAAGACATCGTCAGATTTATCAAGGCACAGAGACTCGGATGAGATATGTAATAGAAAGGAGGAATCCAGAATCCGTTATCAATAAAATTTCCAAGTAGAGACCTGTATCAGGCAGACCACGAGGAAGACCCAAAACTAGATGGGAGAACTAGATAGTCAAGGACCTTAAGAAGATGGGAGTCAGAGGATGGGTAACTATAAGCAAAAACAGGAACGAATGGAGAAAAATAGTAAAAGATGCCAAGTCACACAACCAATTGTAAAACCAAAATGTTAAAGGGGATTGATTCACCGCGACAAACGAATCGGAAGAGCCCAAAGAAGGCGTCAATCACTCCTCTAGGAGTGTAGATGCCATGATGATGATGAGGTTGATATTTGTTCTCTTATTTAGAGACTTGCTTCTCAGCAGATTTCTGTTCATTCCATATGTTTTTGGGCCTTTCAGAATTCTTTTCTCTGTTCTCCCTTTTCCGGTTTTACCTATTATTACTACCAAGTAGCTAAAGGTGGATACATTTTTAAATTTATGGTTCTGTGTTATTAGATATTTCTGAGTTGGTCCGTTAAAATTTTAGAGAATACGAAATTATAGAAAACATGACTTAAACATTTTTTTACATGACATAACCTACATACTACCCTTCTTTTTCTTTTTTCAATAGCAATGCTAACTTAACGTTTCGTCGCAGTTTGTCTTTGGTCAGAAATTAATTTCTATTGATAATATATTTTGGTTCTAGATTCTACCCAGGGAGCATCGATAATTTTGAAAATCTACTCTCCGCAGTAACCAATCGAAGGTGAGTACATACATTTTCGATATTAATTATGCTTTAAGAATGTTTTGCACTTTTGCAGTGGTGAGACTCGGTACTTACTATATTTTGATCATAAAAAGAGACATGCATCTAAAAACGTATTTTTGATAAATGTTGAAGAATATTTCATTTCGACCAAAGATATAAGCAAAAAAAAAGCATGTAGAATGTAGATCCTTAACTTTATCCATAAACATAACATCTTAGGTTTTAAAAAACATCAGTGGTAGCCTACTATGTCCTTACTCCTTACTATCTTTTTTGCCAGTTCTTACATTAAGGCCTCCCATCAATATAATTTCTCTCGGACTGTTTACGATTTCTAGCATTTCTTGTAGAATTTCTTCAAACTGATCTTTTCCTTTTCCTTTACTGCCAAAGTTTTGCTCCTTGGTTTTTATTTACTCCCCTATATTATAGGGCATACTCTATTATTTCGTGTCCTTGAAACCTTTTCTTGATTTTGCTTAGTACTACTAAGTCCATTTTCTATTGTTTTAGTCCGGTAAAAGTTTTTTGGCATTTTTTGTTAAGTTTATGTTATCTTGTAGACTTTGTTTTTTACCCAATTAGTTGAAATTAGACCTATTTTCGAACGCATCCGTTGTATGCAGTTGAAGTAGTCCGTAGTCCATTGACTAGATCATATTTAGTAGGGCCGTTATTAAGTTAGTAAAGGCCGGTTTTCACGCTACATCTTATTGTAGGTTTTATTGGCTAGGACAAATCGTATACAATAAAACGTAGCGTGTAAACAGCAAAACGTACGTCTTGTCGAATCGAAATGAAAATCCAAGGTCAGATCGAAGATATGATGGGAGTAGCATAATTTTGCGAGAACTGATAGGATAAAACATTACGTGAAAACACAATTCGCACACCTAGTTCAATAGTACCACAAGTGCAAAACAAAATTCTCGAGAAATGAGCAAAACGTTGTGTAGCAAACGCGTTATGCCCTGTAAATAATTTATTTTGAGAATGACTGGCTTCAAAATTACAATTTAGGTAGCAAATTATACAGTTATTCGCTGGATCTTATTACAATTTATTAAAAATAAAACGTTAATTTTATTTTGATAGTTATGGCGATATTGCATTGTGAAGAAAGTCGTTTATAAAACGATACCTAGGAGATACGGCGGCAATATAATGAAAAAATCAATTGATTTTTGCAGTTGTGGCCGTATTGAACGTTTTGAATTACATCGGTTGTATTGTGGCAGTGTATATTATTGCCACATCTCCCAGTTATGGCCATATTGCATTTTCAAATCCTCCAAAAACCCTTCAGGGAAATACCGAAGTAACTTACTTTATACTTATCCAAATTAATATTTTAGTTCAGGCTGTATTGCATTAGATGGGGCATTATATAGGCCATAGGCAATACCGGGTGTCCACTTATATTTTCCCCCATTTTAACTGCCTATAACTTCTAAACGGCTTAAGTTAGAAATATGCGGTTTTCGACGAAATGTTTTATTTTAGTAAAAGTTTTGTCTGAATGGATTGAATTTTTTATATCGCTTTCAAATACGAAAAGAAAAATGGCGGATTTTTGAAAAGAACGTTGTTGACTTTTTTTTAATGGAACACCCAGTATATTTTTTTGGAAATTGAAATAAAGGTCATTCACCTATCCAGCGATATAAAGTTTTTCAAAATCGGTTGTGAAATCACTGAGTAATTAATTTTTAAAATGAGCGGTGCAACGTGGATATCGCATACCTAAATAACATAACTAAGCAAAATGATATTATGTTATGTGATTTCCACATTTCATCTTTCATTTTAGAAATTATTTGCTCAGTCATTTGAAAAGAGATTTTAGATTTAAAAAAATTTAATATCGCTGGATAGGTAAATGACCGTTTTTTCAAGCTACAAAAAAATATACTGGGCGTTTCAATAAAAAAAGTCAACAACGTATTTTTTTTTCAAAAATCCGCCATTTTTTATTTAAAAGCGACATAAAAAATGGTCACTTACCTAAAAACTTGAAAAAACGGTCATTTCCCTATTCAACGATATAATTTTTTTTAAAATCGGTGGTCAAATGACTGAGCAGTTAATTTTTAAAATGAGAGATGCAATGTGGAAATCACATAATATTATGTTATTTAGGTATGTGATATCCACGTTGCACCTCTCATTTTAAAAATTAATTACTCAGTGATTTCACAACCGATTTTGAAAAACTTTATATCGCTGGATATGTGAATGACCTTTCTTTCAATTTACAAAAAAATATACTGGGTGTTCCATTAAAAAAAAGTCAACAACGTTTTTTTCCAAAATCCGCCATATTTCTTTTCGTATTTGAAAGCGATATAAAAAATTCAGTCCATTCAGACAAAACTTTTAATAAAATAAAACATTTCAGCGAAAACCGCATATTTCTATCTTGAGCCGTTTAGAAGTTATAAGCAGTTAAAATGGGGGAAAATATAAGTGGACACCCGGTATTTTACAGCCTTAACTCAAAATTCGAATTTTTTGCAGTTGTGGCACAATTGAACTAGGTGTGCGATATGTTCATGCAAGACGTCCGATCTTGACTGAGTTGACGACTAGCTCCACTGCAGTTCACTTCATTTTTTCTAAAAAAGCCCAATAGTGTTAAACTTGCGGCAATGCACCCACGATTTTCTCGGGGAATTCATTATATAAAGATTTTCCGCCTTTGTGGCAAGTGAAAAATAAAGACCAGTATAGTAACTGCAATAAAAAAAACGTCGCGTATGAGGAACTTACAAAAAAAACAAAGAAACAGACACGATGTAAATAAAGACACAGTTACAAGAAAAATAAACTCGTTGAGATCGGCTTAAAAGAGTTGAAAAAAGTGACGGATAAGGAAAGACTGCAATTTTTATCAAAGACTGAACAAAAATTGGATTCCATCACCCCAGTGATATGTTTGACATATATGGAAAACATATCGAATATCGTCTACAGCAAATTAAACCGGGCCTAGTAAAATTTGTCCAAAAACTAAGTAGTGACGTACCTACTATTCGAAGGAGAAATGGAATCTCTTAATGCGAACTGCAAGTTGAAAGTTGCAAGACAGAGAGAAATAAAATCCTTGACATTACCTGTGGGGGAATCCTACCATCCTCATTATGGACAACTTTTTACAACCCGACAAGAAGTTGCGAACCAGCCTGGCATGGAACAACTTGCACATCTACCTGGCATACAAGGCATTCCTCACCCTCACCAGTACTGACAGATATAGGAAGGCCAACTTCGTTGACCGATTATGTAACAACGTTTTCTGATTCAAATTACTAATTTCTGAATTTTTCTAAAAAGTAACATTTTTTATGTTGAAAGTAAATAGTTTCTTATGTAAAGTTAAGTAAAGTTTTTATCTTAAAAGTCTAAAAAGAAAAAAATTGTGACGTTTTATTTTATTTTTTTGGTATTAAAATTAAAGAAAAACGTTATTTTTTTAAACTGTACTTATTTATAATGAAAGTTGAGTACAGTTTTTATCTTAAAAGTCTAAAAAGAAAAAGAATGTGACGTTTTATTTTATTTTTTTTTGGTGTTAAAATTAAAGAAAAACGTTATTTTTTTAACATCTATTTATTTATAACGAATATACAAATAAGGTACATCTCAAAAAGTCATTTTAGTAAAAATCTCATGTCTTTCTATATTGAAGAATAATAAGTGTGTCCTCATAGAACTCAAGACTCTGGATTGGAAATGAGGTATAAAACGGAAGAGAAAACGTAGTGTGTATACACTGGACAAAACGTAAATGTTTTCGTACGTTTTGCAAGACCGACAAAACGTACAACAAAACGTAGCGTGAAAACCGGCCTTAAGGCTGTTTTGATTCTGAACTGATTTCTACTTGTTTTCCGCATTACTTCAGCCCTATTAGGACGTGCATATCTAATCTAAATTTTGTCATATGCTTGACTAGATATACTTTCCCAGTGAGAATTATGTTGTGTTCGGATACAGGCGAGGAATTATATTTTGTCATTCATGGGGTGCTTTTTGAAAGATCTAAAGTCATACCTGGACGGAATTATTTTGTAACCGATCTTCTTCTGATAAGTCCATCATTTCTTTCATTGCCTGGCATTCCATTCCCTTCCATTCACCTGGCATTCATATCAGGTGACACTACTGTTTTCCGCCAGTCTATCAAGTTCTTCTCAGCATTTTCACACTAACCTAATAGCTACCTTACGGCTTCTTAGAGGTTCCACAGCCGCTGGACTATCTGTGCATATATTGATCCGATTAAGTGCAAAAGGCCTCAGGTTCATTTTTCTAGCACAGTTCAGTATTGCACAAATCTCTGCCTGGCATACATAATTCAACCTTTATCTATCCACTGCTGGATATAGGTCTCCCTCAGTCTTTTCCATGTATTTCTGTTTTGTGCTGTTTGCATCCAATTTTTTTCGATTCGTGTTATGTCATCAGACCATCTTGTTGGCGGACGACGTGTCAATGGCATCTGTCACTCCTGTCCTTCGTCTTATTTCCTTGTTCGTAATTCGATCCCTACGAGAAATGCCTAACATTGAGCATTCCATGGCTCTTTGGGTAACACCAATAAATTTTATTTCTTACTTTCTTGGTTATTGTTAAAGTTTCTGCACCATATGTAAGTACTGGCAACACACACTGATCAAAGAGTTTTCTTTTGAGACACATAGGCAGTTCTGACTTAAGGACATAGCTCAGCTTGCCGAATGCCACCCAAGTGAGTCCTATGCGGCGGCTTAGTTCGCACGTTTGATTATCCCTTGGTATGCGTATCTCATGCCCTAAGTACTTCAGAATTGTTTCTTCAATAGGCATGCCATTTACTGAAATATTTTCGCTTAACACAAGATTTGTCATAATTTGTGTTTTTGTATGGTTGATTTTTAATCCAACTTGTAAGGAGGCTAGGTATAGTTTCTCCAGTTGCGATACTGCATCATTGATGCTGTCAGCAAACAGAACAATATCGTCAGCGAATCTCAAATGACTAAGAAGAAGGTATTCATACATAGGTACCTCCTATTGGAATAGAACCTATATTGCTTTATGTATGTGTTTCCTTGGGGCATGGTACTTTTTTTTATTTAAATTTAAGACGCATCAACCTATATGGTTATTAGCGCCGCTCGGTATTACAAAGTTTATGTTTACAATTTGTTGATATATATATGGATACATAAATTAACATTAATACATATACACAGATTTTCATATACATTGATTTTTACAGTGTTGATGTCTATATTTGGTTGTAGCTCCCTATTGATTTCAAAAAACTTAAAACTGACGAAAAGTCACAGTCCTCTTCGAGACACTCACGTAGCGTTATCGGTAGTTTACACTTTTTCCTGTTATTTGCATATGCCGGGCATTCAAGGAATACATGTTTTACATTAAGCTGTTACCGCACTTACCGCACATTGGATTAACACTTCCAGTAATATGGTATTCATGTGTTAGGCGTGTATGTCCTAATCTCAGTCTGTTTAATATAGTCTGCTCTTTCCTGTTGGTACACTTACTCTTCCATCTTGTAACTGTTGTTTTTATGTCCCGCAACTTTTGTTGAGACTGGTTCCAGGTTTGAAGCCACCGTTCACTTAGTGTGTAGTTTATCCAGTGATGAAAATCTTTCTTGTATGTAGTGTCTGTTAACTCTTCGTTGTTAACTGAAGATTTGGCTACAGCATCTACTCTTTCATTACCATGTATACCTATATGCGACGGAATCCACATAAACTTTACTATAGCTTTTGCTGAAGTTGGTATAAATGGTTCTTTATCAATCGCAACAAAGGATGGGTTGGGTAAATGGTGCCTAAGCTGCTAATAGAACTTAAAGAATCTGTTATTATTAGGCATCTGTCTATGTGATCATTTATCGTATATTCTAATGAAAAAACTAAAAAAAAAACTTTTTTTTATATTCTAATGCTTTGTAGATTGCGAATAGTTCTCCTGTGTGTATTGTGCTAAAATTAGAGAGTTTGTATGAAGCAGTATAGTCATTATGTACGAAAGCACATCCAACTCCTTTTTCTGATTTGGATGCATCAGTATATATATGTTGATAATTCTGATACTTATCAATGTTACTATAAAATTGTTTAACCATAGAGGACGCATTCAGTTGATTACTAGTCTTTGTTAAACTCATGTCTAAATTGGGTTTTCTGACAATCCAAGGAGGAGTGGTAAAGAGGTTGGTTTGGTATAACGTAAGGAAGACAATATTATTACTGGTCATGTATCTGTTAAGTCTTTCATAGCAAGGGGGTTTAGATCTTTTCTTTTGAAAGGTATGTTTGGTGAAAACGAGATGCAAAGACATTATCTCTGACGGGATTTTCTTTATTTGCTGACACATTTGCGGCATATGCTAGACTCAGGTATTGTCTTCTTAATTCCAGAGGCATTTCTCCTACTAAACATAGTAAGCTATCTGTGGGTGTAGTACAAAAAGCTCCTAAGGCTATTCTTACAGCAGCATTTTGGATTGTTTGTAACTCTTTTAAAAGTGATTGACTGGTAGATCCATACACTATTGAGCCATAATCGACTTTAGATCTAATAAGGCTTTTATATACTGTCAATAGGATATCTTGATCACATCCCCAATTTTTAGTAGCTAGGACCTTCATTATGTTCAAATATTGTTGGCAAGATTTTTTAAGATGATAAATATGTTGCTTAAAATTTAAATGATTATCAAAATTTACTCCAAGGAATTTGATACAGTTAATATAATCTATTTTTTGATTAAATATTGAAAGTTCGGGACTACTAACAGTGCGCTTACTGGTGAAATGAATACATTTACTTTTATTGGCACTAAATTTCGTTCTCGATTTCATTGACCATTTTTCTAATTTCAAAATAGCATCTTGTAAAGTTTGTTTAATTAGTTCTATGTTTCTTCCCTTACAATAAATTATGAGGTCATCTGCGTATAGTCTACTCTTTACTGGTGGAGTATCATTTTCCATAATGCTATTTATAGCAACAAGAAAAAGAGTAACACTAATCGATGATCCTTGGGGGGTACCATTTTCCTGTATTCTTTTGTTAGAAATAAAATCGTCTACTTTTACTTGGAAACTTCGGTTTTTTTAAAAATTAGTGATAAAATTTAGAATATTTCCTCGTATACCTAATTCCTGTAAAGTTTTAATTATACCATGACGCCACTTCTTGACATGGTACTTCTTACCACTAGTTTCTGATATTATACCTCTAAATCAGTAACTCTCTAATTCATATTGTTGCATGTTAAATGTGTTCTCCTTTCAACAGGTGCTTTTAGAGCAAATGGGATTAACATATAATGAAAAAAGGAGGAATGGCAAGAATAAGACAGAATGTAAGTCGTTGGCAGACAAAATCAAAATTGAAATATACCGTCTTTCTACCACTCGAATGAGACCGCGAAACACTTGAATACCTCCGTAAGGGAGATACTTTTCTAATCTTCAAACGAAAACGTAGAGTTATTGGCTACCGCAGTTTATAGCTGCACTCGATGGTATCTTAAACAATTAAAAATAATTTGAAGTGTCATTACTTTGAAGGTACAAGCACCACACCCATTTGGCTGAATTAATCAAGACGTATATCTTGTTTCGTCACGAATCACTGCTTACTTACAGGGTTCTCCGGTCTCTTTTTTAATGTTCCGCTGTAAAAAGTTATCGCTTGAATTTACGTTGTAAATATTTTATAATCGGTGCTCGCTATTCTCCGAGTAATTATGAATTTATTAAATTCCGCAGAAAGTGCAGTTGTTGTTCTCTCTAAACACGCAAGATTATACTATTCAAATTCTTACATTGTTTTATTGGGATAATACATGACGTCATTAAAAAGAACAAAGGCTTCTGTCTAGTCTTCTAAGTAAAATACATTTACATCTTCTTCTTCTTCTTCCTACTTTATAAATACGCTCAATGCCTGTTTTACTTCGGTCTTTAGCCTCAATTGACATTGTCTGACCATCTTTTCCTCGGTCGTCCCAATGATCTTCTTCCATTTGGCGATTTGTCTCTTGCTATTCGTACTATTCTATTTTCTGTCATTCTTTCCATGTGTTGATTCCATTCCCATTCGATTTTTATTCTTTTGGTCCACATGTTTATTTCTTCTATACCACATCTCGCTCGTATTCGTTTTCGCCGTATCTGCTCTTGTTTCCGCTGTGTACGTCTTATCGGTCTTATTGTTGATTTATATACCCTGGTGTTCGTTTCCATTGTGAAGTATTTGTTTCTCCAGATTGTGTTGTTGAGACATCCTGCTGCTCTGTTCGCTATGTTCACTTGTTTTTGTACTTCTTCTTCCACTTTTCCGTAGCTTGACAGTTTTATTCCCAAGTATTCTGTTTCCATCACTTGTTCTATTATTTTGTTATTTACGACCAATTGATATCGTCTCGGTTTCGCTGATATTACTATCGATTTAGTTTTCTCTGTTGAGATCACCATGTTGTATATGTGAGCCTTGTCTTCGAATTCTTTAATTAATCTTTGTAGGTCATCTTCATTTTCGGCTGTTATTTTGGCGTCGCGTCGTCGGCGTAGCAGATTATCTTTATTTCCGTTTCTCCTATTCTATATCCTCTTCTTTTATTAAATTTCTTCATGATTTCATCCATTATCAGATTAAATATTAATGGGCTCAGCGAATCTCCTTGTCTAATACCAGTTTCATACTTGATAGGTTGCGATAGTTTTCCCTTACATCTTACCATAGCTATGTTATCTTTATATATATTCTCAATGGTTTTTCCAGTGTGGTTCCAGTGATATTCCCTTTTCATATAGTAAATGTATCGCGTCTCGAACTCTCACTCTGTCAAACGCTTTCTTCAAATCTATCAGGCACATAATATATGCTAGTTTGTTGTATTCCAGGGACTTTTCTTTTATTTGTCTTACTACAAAAACTGTATCCGTGCATGATCTTCCTGTCCGAAATCCTTGCTGTTCCTCTTGCAGAGTTATGCGTTCGTTTCTTTTTGTCTCTATAATTCTTGTTGTCAATTTGAGTGTTGTATTTAAAAGATTTATTGCTCGATAATTATTTGGGTCTTTCTTATCTCATTTCTTGAAGAACATCAGCATGGTCGCTCTCCTCCATTCATCTGGTATTCTGTTCGTGGTGATTATTTTATGAATAAGAAGTTGCAGTTGTTGTACAAGGTGATCACCTCCATATTTTAAGAGTTCATTTGGTATTTGATCTTCCCCTGGTGACTTTCTATTTTTTAATTTGTTTATTCCTTGTTTCACATCTATTTGGGAGATTTCGGTCTTTTCATCAGTTACTATACATTTACATCATCATCATCATCATTCTCTGCCTAATCCATATGCGGGGTCTGCTTCCTTAATTGCATTTCTCCAAACAATTCTATCCTGGGTCATATCAATATTAATCCCCTTTAACAACATGTCCTGCCTAATCGTCTCCCCCCAAGTCTTCTTTGGTCTTCCTCTCCTACTTCTTCCAGGAATCTGCACTTCAGCTACTCTTCGTATTGGATGATTAACGTCTCGACGTTGAACATGACAAAACCATCTCAACCTATGCTATCTCATTTTGGCATCAATTGGTGTCACACCTAGACTTTCCCTAATATACTTATTTTTAATTTTATCCTTTTTTGTCACTCCACTCATCCATCTAAGCATTCTCATCTCCGCCATATGCATTCATTGTTCCTCTTTCTTTTTCACTGCCCAACATTCAGTTCCGTACATCATAGCCGGTCTTATGGCTGTTTTATAGAATTTTCCTTTCAGCTTCATTGGAACTTTTCTGTCACTCAACACACCACTCGCTTCCTTCCACTTCATCCATCCAACCCAAATTCTACTGCATGCATCTCCATCTATTTCTCCATTACTCTGTAATACCGATCCCAGTTACTTAACACTATTGCTTTTTACAATCAGGTCACCATCTAAAGGTACCATTTTATTTGTAGTAACTCCATCTTTAAATGAACATTCCAAATTCTCTGTTTTTGTCCTACTAAGTTTTGAACCTTTTCCTCCAGAGGTTGCCTCCACTGTTCCAGTTTTTGTTCTAAGTCTCTTTCACTATTTCCTACTAACACGACATCAATTGATTATCCTAGATAAAATCAAATTATTTTTATTAAACACAAAACTCCTAGGTAAATATAATAGAAAATGGCCACAACAAGCTACACTATCCGCCTGTTACTGGCTAGCTAGGTTAAAAGTATTAACATCGGGGACAAAACATAATATATTAGCAACAAACCTTTTAAAAATTCAGTTAAAATATTAATTAATTCATTCATTTATTAAGCATTACAATCCCTAGGGATTCTAGCTAAACCAATGGTAAACCAATGGTGTTCAAAATCCTATTCTTGGGTGAGGTGGATTACTCCTCTGTGATAGTTTGCTATGTGTCTTTGCTGCTGTCATAACTCCTTTCCATTTTTTTTTTGAAGTTATACTTCTTTAGGCGTGATATGAGGGTGAATTTTTATATGTTAAAACCTACGATCCCGGCGCATGCGCATTATAACTTTGTTCTGATTGGATGTTCAAATGACATGTCAAAAATTATCCAATATGGCAGCTGTAGCGCAGCTGTGGTTTGGACGGTTGACGGTTTGGTTATGTATGATTGTTGCGTTTTAAAATTTGTGGGAAGAGAAACAACAAAGGTTAGTTAATAGTTATACTCCCTTTTTAAATAGTTTTCATATTATATTTTTGAAGTTATACTTCAAAATGTTTTAATTTATGTATGTATCAGTCCAGAAAAAGTGTGGAAAGAATATATTAGTGTTTTTAAATATATTTTTCTACAAACGTGTTAAAAATGCAATTTTTAGGACTCCATAGGAGCGTTAAAAATGCTACTTTAAGGCACTAGTGCTTTAAAATTTTTAAGGCACTGCAGTTAAAAGTGAATTGTCAAATTGTGAAACGTCAAAATATTTATATTTCATTTATTAACATTAATATTAATAATACAACTTGCGCAATTTGAAAAAGGTGGTTTAAATGGATTTTTATTATAATTTTGTGTCTTTGCATTTGTCTTCCTTGGGCGTAAAATAATAAAACATCTATTTTTATATTTCACTTGTCACCGTGATGTATAATTATGTATATCTGAAAGGTAACTAGCATGCGGCTTGATGGCCTTGTTGGTAGAGCATTGGACCAGAGATCAAAAAATCGCGAGATTGCGGGTTCAAATCCCGGACGATTCATATTTTTTGCTTTTTTTTTAATATTTGGCATTGTTAAGTTTTGGTTCATTTTTGGTAATTATTGTTAATTTTTTGTATTGTAACTGTTAAGTAGGTATATTTATTTCGTTGAAATTATATTATAATAGAAGTATAACTTCTTACGTGCGTACAAAGTACACACACATTCTTTTTGTCCTTGCATTGAACTGTCCAGTCTCCAACGTACATTGTTGTTACATCTTCTGCAACATCAGTCAGCCATCTTCTCGTAGTCCTTCCTCTACACCTGGGCCATAGTTGTATCCAGTTAGTTATCCCTCTCAATTCATTCAGTTTTCATTCTTCTTTCTCCCTTGTTAAATTGTGGTCTAGTACGTTCTCATTATTTTTCTGTCAAATTTCAGGAGGCTATCTTCCTATTTCTTGTTAATTGTCGTTGTTTCCATCCCATATGTAACAACAGGTCTTATGAAGGTCTTTATAGGTTTGTTCTCTTTCGTAGAGTCGTGCTTCTCAGAAGATTTCTGTTCATTCCATATGTTTTTTGCCTTTCAGAATTCTTTCCTCTGTTCTCTCTTTTCCGGTTTTACCTATTATTACTACATCAGGTACTACAAAAGGTACAATTATAACATCGGTGCCGCAACTTGTAGCGTATGCTGACGACATAGCATTAATTAGCAGAAACTTAAACAGTTTAAAGGAAGAATTTACGAAGTTATGCAAAGAAGCATCCAAGACGGGAGAACTAAATCAAAACAAAACAAAATATCTAATATGCTCAAGAAAAAATCCAGTTAATGTGACAAGTTTAAATATTGGTGAATATGAGTTTGAAAAGGTAGAACACTTTAAATATCTTGGAGTCTCAGTTAATGGAACTAATGATAGAAGCGTCGTAATTAATGAAAGAATCCAGGCAGGAAATAGAACCTACTGGAAATACAATAACTTCCTCAAAAATAAGAAGCTTACTTAGAATACTAAACTGAAAATTTACAAAGCAGCAAATAGACCAGTAATCACATATGGTGCTGAAGTAATGTGTGTGACACAGAAAGAGGAAGAAAGATTGAGGATCCTAGAGAGGAAAATAATTTGGAGGATAGCAGGCCCAATAAACCTAGGTAATAATGAATTTAGAAAACTCATGAATCACGAAGTAAGAGAACTTCTGAAAGGAGAAGACATTGTTAGATTTATCAAGGCACAGAGACTCAGATGGATGGGATATGTAATAGAAAGGAGGAATCCAGAAGCCGTTATCAATAAAATTTCCAAGTAGAGACCTGTATCAGGCAGACCACGAGGAAGACCCAAAACTAGATGGGAGAACCAGATAGTCAAGGACCTTAAGAAGATGGGAGTCAGAGAATGGGTAACTATAAGCAAAAACAGGAACGACTGGAGAAAAATAGTAAAAGATGCCAAGTCACACAACCAATTGTAAAACCAAAATGTTAATGAGGATTAATTCACCGCGACAAACGAATCGGAAGCGCCCAAAGAAGGCGTCAATCACTCCTCTAAGAGTGTAGATGCCATGATGATGATGAGGTTGATATTTGTTCTCTTATTTAGAGACTTGCTTCTCAGCAGATTTCTGTTCATAACATATGTTTTTGGGCCGTTCAGAATTCTTTCCTCTGGTCTCTCTTTTCCGGTTTTACCTATTATTACTACCAAGTAGCTAAAGGTGGATACATTTTTAAATTTATGGTTCTGTGTTATTAGATATTTCTGAGTTGGTCCGTTAAAATTTTAGAGAATACGAAATTATAGAAAACATGACTTAAACATTTTTTTACATGACATAACCTACATACTACCCTTCTTTTTCTTTTTTCAATATATATATATATATATATATATATATATATATATATATATATATATATATATATATATATATATATATAGTGGCTAAACACCCCTTTAGGGGTTACGCCGCTTACGCTCTCTAGATCTATGGTTTGAGGTAGATCAGTCCTCATGTTCGTTATTTAATTTTCTCGGTTATTTTTCTCCACTCTTTCCTGTCTCTGGTTTTTTCTTTCCAATGTCGTATGCCCGCCTTGTTGAGATCACTTACTACTTCTTGTAACCATGTAGATCTTGGTCTTCCACGTCTTCTCTTGCCAGCTGGTGTCCATTCCAATATTGAGAATATCGTCGTAGTTGATCCGGATCTCCATATGTGTCCTAGCCATTTTGCTCTTTGCTGTTTTATTTTACATACTATATCTTCCTTAATTTCATCCAGTAGCTCAAGGTTCGTTCTTTGTCTAAATTCATTGTCACTTATTTTTATTGGTCCTAGTATTGCTCTTAGTATTTTTCTTTCTTGTATTCTAAGGTTTTCCTCTTGTTTTTTTGTCATGCTAAGAGTATCTGCTGCATACATCATCGTCGGTCGAATTATTGTTTTGTATACTTTCATCTTTGATTTCTTACTCAATAACTTATTTTTAAGTAATTTTTTATTTGCATGGAAGCTCTTATTTGCTGTAATAATCCTTTCTTTGATTTCGGTTTCTCTTTCTCCATTGTTTGTTATTAATATTCCTAAGTATTTAAATTTTTCGACTTCTTCAAAAGTGTATTCTCCTACTCTAACCATTCTCTTTTCAAAGTTTTTGTCAAATCTCATTATTTTGGTTTTTTCTTGGTTTATTTTTAATCCCATTACTTTTCCTTCTGTTACCAATTCGTTTAACATTCGTTCCATTGTTTTTCTATTTTTTGTTATTAGAACAATATCATCAGCGTATCCTATTATTTGTCCTTCTGTCGTTCGGAGGGTGCCTTTGTTGATCTTCCTGACGATGTATTCTAGGGCAAGATTAAACAGAGTTGCTGATAATGAATCTCATTGTCTCACGCCTTTATTGATGACAAATTCTTCTGTGTCGCCTACTTGAGTTTTTATGCTAACTACAGTTCTACTCATTGTCATTTGTATTAATTTTCTTAATTTATTTTGTATTCCCATTTCTTTCAGAGCTACCATTAATTTTGATCTTTTTATTGTATCAAATGCTTGTTGAAAATCTATAAAAAGCAGTTCAATTTCTATTTTATATCCATGTGCTTTTTCCATAATTTGTTTAACCGTATGTATGACATCTGTTGTAGACTTTCCCTTAACAAATCCGCATTGATAGTGTCCTATGATATTCGTGGTAGCTTTGGTCAGTCTTCGTTGTATTAAGGCGGACATGATTTTATATGCTGTGTTTAATAGCGTCAGTCCTCTGTAGTTATTGCACATCTGTTGATCTCCTTTTTTATGAATCGTGATAATTTGTCCTTTGTGCCATTCTTCCGGCATTTTTTCTTCGTTCCATATGTCTTTTATTAAATTGTATAATTTATCTTTTAATTCTTCACCGCCATATTTTATAAGCTCCATATTGATACAGTCCGATCCTGAGGCTTTACCATTACGGCTGCTATTAATAATTTCCTCAACTTCCTCTTTTGTTGGTATTTCTAGCTGGTTTCCTAACATCACTGTCTCTTCTTCTATGTTTTCATTTAGGTCTTGATCTTCTTGTTCTGTTAATAATTCTTTAAAATAGTTAGTCCAAATTTCTTTATACTCTTCATCGTTTTCTGATACTTTTCCATTTTTATCTTTTATGCCTTTTATCTTTCCTTTAAAAGTTTTGTTCTGCTCACTAATTTTCTTATAGAATTCTTTTGTGTTTCTGTTCTTACTTTCTTTTTCTATTTCTTTTATCTTGTCATCCAACCAGTCACGTCTAATTTTCCTTATTTTTTTCTTGTATTCATGTCTTATTCTATTGTATTCTTCCCTATAATCCTGTCTATTTGTTCTTATCCACATTTGTCTCATTTCTACCTTCTTTTTTAGCATGTTATGGCATTCTTCGTTATACCATTCTTGTCTTTTTTGTTTCTTTTTATCCCGATGTGTACATCCGCTGTTTCATTTATACATTTTTTTTATATTTCTCCAATCTGTTTCTAAATAATTTGAAGGTTTAGATTGTTCCTTCAGTTTTTTGTTCATGTCGTCAGCATACTTAATCCTTATGTCTGGAGCATTCAGTTTTTCTACGTGCCATTTATTTTTGGTTGTCGTGTTTTTTAGAGTTTTTTTGACTTTTTGTCTTACCTTTGCAGTTACCATAAAATGGTCTGTGTCTGCATGTGCACCTCTGTAGGTTCTCACGTCTGTTACCGATGTTTGCTTCCTTCTTGTAATCAGTATATGGTCTATTTGTGACAATGTTTTTTGGTCTGGGGAAATCCACGTTACTTTATGATATTTAGGATGTTCGAATTTTGTACTAACGATAATCATATTGGTACTAGCTGCTAGGTTACATAATCGTTGACCATTATCATTAGTTTTTTCGTGTATTGTGTGCTTACCTGCTACTTGGTTAATGTAGTCTTCCTTACCTATTTGGGCATTAAAATCTCCCATTACCAGTATTGTGTCTTCTCTAGGTAAATTCTCTATTTCTCGTTCGAGTTCCTCATACAATTTGTCTTTTTTCTCCGCAGCAGTACTTTCAGTTGGGGCATATACGTTTATGATTGATATATTAAATGGTTTGGCGTCAATTCTCAGGTAAGCCATACGTTCATTTATTGGTTTAAATTGCATAATGTTATTTTTTATTTTTCCCATAATTATGAAAGCAACTCCATATTGACCTTGTTTTTCATGTCCCGAGTACTGTAGTGTGTAGTTTTTATTATTTATTTCTCCTTGACCTGCCCATCTAATTTCTTGAATCACTGCAATATTAATTTGGTATCTTTCTAGTTCTGAGACGATCTCCTGCATTTTTCCTGGTTCAAGCATTGTTCTGATGTTCCACGTACTTATTTTTATTTGATTACATTTTTTCGTTTTTTTATTATATTTTTTTCTGTTCGTGTGTTTTATTTTATCTAATCTGTTCAGATCCTTTTCCTTTGCCATTTTCGTGTCCGTTTTTTGTGTTGTATGCGATATTTGTTGTTTTATCAGTTTTTTGGCGTGTCTTGGTTTGCCCTTTCCAGTTCATTCTTCTCTTTGTTCCATTTCCATATAGTCCCGTCAATACTTAGTTTTTGATAACCTACTCTAGTGTTCTTACCGTTTTCTTTTTGAAATTTTGCAATTTTCCGTATTTCTTGTTGTATTTTCATCTCTTCTTGCGTTAGATCGTTATTGATGTATATCTCCGGCTTTGATTTCCTTAGTTTGTTTTTATTCTTCATAATTTTTATTTTTTCATTTTTGTTTTTTAGTTTTATAAGACATGTTTTGTTCCCTATTTTATAAGCTTCTTCTATTTCTACTTTAATACCTAATTCTCTTTCCACGAAATTTGCCATAACCTCGTTGACTACATTTGGGTTATTTGTATCCATCGGTAGACCCTGGACAATAACATTGTTAGCTTTTCTCTCCTTCTCGAACTGTTCTACCTTCATTTTCACTATCTTTAGTTTCTGTTTCATTTCATCTTTTTCTTTTTTTAGTTGTTGGTTTTTTTGTTTGAATTCATTTATTTCTTTTTTTAATTCTCTTAGGTCATTTATATATTCTCGTTGTTCTTCTTTTATTCCTTTTACCTCCGTTGTTAGTTGTTGTGTTTCATCGGTTAAATATTGCATCATTTTTAAAAGCTGATCTATTTTGTTTTCATCGCTGTTCACCATTTTTATTTCGTTTTATCATTGATTATAAATATTCCTCTAGATAGCTCACCTCTTGGTAACCGAAAGACGTATCAACAACTAGATGGCGCTACTCGAAAACCGTATCGAGATTTCTCATTCCCTCTCTGACTTGCGAGGAGGTAGGAGTAGTGTCAGGGCCGAACTTAACCTATAGGTGTATTATCTGTGACAAGAGTTGTGACAAGTTATAGCAAAATTAAAAAAAGGACTCACATTTTAGATAAAATGGCCTCTGTAACGCATAAGTGTGTTTACGCGGGATGTTTTGAAAGAAACGATGGAACAAATAATAATATATCTTTCTTTAAATTTCCCCTGAAAGACGTATCCATTCTTTCACGGTTTTTGGTCTAAATTTTAAAGAAACGCTTGGATTGACATGAAATTTGGCATACGTATAGCTTACATGTCAAAGAGAAAAAGTGATATTGTGCCGATGTGTGCTTTTTCCCTGGGGGTGACTTTCACCCCCTCTTTTGGGTGAAAAAATATATGTCCAAAATAAGTCCGGAAATGGGTAAACTGACTAATTTTAAGTAACTTTTGTTCTATAGAGCTTTATTATTCTATTAGTTCTATTAATTATGACAGGTGATCAATAGCAGTCTGATTTTTGCATGAGAGTTAAATCTCTGTTCGGAGAGTTTAAGTCTGTTCTGTCGGACAAAATAAATGTGCCGTTTTCGTGGTCTGACCGTTCCAAATTTTTAAGCTGTTCTACAATTAAAACTGCCCCTGTTCCAGTGTTCCCATATATCAAAGTTTGTCCTACTCGACACCCTTAAGCTATTAACAAATTTTCAGCTTGCTATTAATCAACTTTTTTTTCATACGCGGGATCCAGACCTATAAGTATTTTGTCGAAAAAAACGTTCTTAGCAAAAATATAGCCCATAAAAAAGTAAAAAAAAAATGTTGTACGCGTTAGGTCTCTGGATCTCGTAGAACCAGAGTTATAGCCAATGAAAAATAGATTCATATTCACCAAATTTCAAATAGAATATTTCGACGAGAAATATCCAAAAAATTAAGCACTTTTTGGGGAAAACCCATTATAACTTTTTTAAAGTGTTTAAAAAAAGCTTTATTTTTGTTTTTACAAAAAGTTTCTAACATTAAATTTAAGCAAGTTACGCTCAAAATAAAGTTAGTCCCTTGTGTTTTTGCAAAAAAAAAATCGGGAGGACCACCTCCTAATTAGCAACTTAAATGAAATTAATCGTCACCGCTCCAAAAATTATTTTACTTATGTTGTGTTTATAGGATCTGTAAAGTAAAATTTTTAAAAATTTAAATTTTGAAAAATATGCTTTTTTTCAAAATAACCTACAAAATTGTTAGAGATACCAAAAATCTCGAAAAACAAAAATAGTCTTGATTAAGATTTGGTGTTTCTAAATTTGCATACATTCGTGATCAGTGACTCGTTCAACCCCTTTTAACTACAGCCCTTTCAATAATAAGGACTTTGAACCGATGAAACTTACAGATCATATAAACAATATATACACCAAGTCAAGAAACTTGTGAAGTCGTAACGATTAAGTTCATTTAAGATGCTAATTAGGGGGTGATTTTCTCGATTTTTTTACCAAAACCAAAAGGGACTAACTTTATTTTGAGCGTAACTTGTTTAATTTTGATGCTAGAATTTTTTTTTATAAAACAAAAATGAAGATTTTTAAACACTTTAAATAAGTTGTAATGAGTTTTCCCCGAAATGTGCTTCATTTTTGGTTATTTCACGTTAAAATATTCCATTTGGAATTTGACGAATATGAACCTATTTTTCATTAGCTATAACTCTGCTTCTACTAGGTGTAGAGACGTGATATATACACCACTTTTTTAAATGTTTTACAGGCTATATTTTTGCTACGAATGTTTTTTCGACAATATACTTACTATTTGAGTTATTTGCGAAAAACCGTCTAAAAGCGTGGTTATTTTGTTGAAAAAATGATCATAGTCACTGCCAAATAACTCGAAAAGTATTGACTTAGTGAAAAAACTCTATAGAACAAAAGTTACTTAAAATTAGCCAGTTTATCCATTTCCTGACTTTCTTTGGACGAATATTTTTTCACCCATAAGAGGGGGTGAAAACCACCCCCAGGGCAAAAGCACATATCGGCACAATATCACTTTTTTTCTTTGACTTGTTAGCTATGTGTATGCCAAATTTCATGTCAATCCAAGCGGTTCTTTAAAATTTAGAGGTTTTGCAATATTTTACCGTTAAAGAACGGACTAGTAGAGCGCACAAAAATTTGGCAAAAAAACTGCGGAAATATTGATATTATATTAATGGATATCAGTGACCTGAAACAGAGAGTAATTTGCCAGCATCATTATGCAGTGGAACATATTTACCAAAGTGGCCAAACAAAGTTATTAAGGAAAAATGCTGTTCCTCTAAAATTTGCACAGTTAGCAATTGATTTAGGTGAGTACTCAACTTTGGAAATATTTTTATGTTTGCCTAATGCGCTTTGTCAATGAGAATAATACTATTAAAATATATTTTATATAAAATCAGTTGATATTGAGTGATTTATATATTTTTTATACAATTAAATCAAAAGAGATTTTTTTAAATATGAATGCGTTGTTAGTATCGCTCCAAAAATAACGGAGATGCTTGTTTTGCTTTAATTAAAATTATTACACATACATTTCAATTATTACCTATTTTAGGTGATACCCCACCAGTATTATGCTCTACATACGTTTATTGCGGTACGAAACGTAAAAAATCTACAAGTGGCGATTGTATGGTTAGGTCAACTCCATCGTCTAAGAGATCAAGTAGTAGTCTCAGTGATATTTCCAGTTTTGATATTAATTTGCCCACAAAACTTGAAACTGAATTGACGGAGAAGGTAAAAAAATTGGAGTATCAAGTAAATGCTTTAAAGAAGAAGTGCCGTCAGAAGAACAGTCAGTGTTGTAGAAGAACAACAAAAAACAGAAAATCGGCAACAAAATTCATGATAGAGGTACTGTTAGAAAATAAAAGCATATACGTGCACACTTTTGTTAATATGCAGTTTTCACACAAAACTCGTTCACAATGGAGTCACAATGAAAAGGATTTAGCTCTGGCCATTTATTATAAGTCTCCTAGTTGTTAAAAATTTTTAATTAGATCTCTTAACTCTATCTTACCTTCACTAAAAACAATTCAAACTTGGTTGCATGTCATAAAATTAATAACTGGCTTAAACATTTCCTTAATTGACAAGTTGAAGAAAAAAGTAGAGACAATGGATGAGTGGAAAAAAATTTGTGTGTTAATGTTTGATGAAATTTCTTTGAAAAAACAATTGGAGTACAATAAATTAGATGACATTGTAGAAGGGTTTCAAGATTTAGGTGCTTTAGGAAGAACAGAACAAACAAACTTGCCAACACAGGTCTGGTTTTCATGATGCGCAGCTTGCTACATAAGGCTACGCGGCTTGCTACAGGTGGTCCAATACATAGCGACAACTTAAAAAACATTGTAGTTGAAGTTGTTTCAAAATTACAAAATATTGGGTATATACCAAAAGTGTTGTGTGATCAAGCATCTAATAATAGAGCTTTATTTAAGCTGTTAGGCGCATGTAAGGATCAGCCTGCAATAGAAATAGAAAATCAGAGGATTTTCACTGTGTTCGATACACCCCACTTATTAAAAAGTCTAAGAAATAATTTTCTTAACAAAAAGTTGACGTTTTTTGCCGATTCTAAACAAATATCGTGGCAAGATATTGAATACACATACAACATCGATAGAACCATTGTGAGAGCACGATGCATGGTGAAAATGACAAACGTTCATATAAATCCTAATAATTTTCAAAAAATGCGTGTAAAATTAGCAGCACAAATTTTTTCCAACTCAATTGCCTCAGCAATATCAACAGCAATGTCTGTAGGGCAGTTACACACCAAAACGGCTTCTCTTACTGCCGAATTTTTGAAAATTATAAATAATATTTTTGATGGTCTTAACAGCAAATATTGTAGTGATAGTAATCGAAACAGAAAGCCAATGTCAACTTTAAGCAAGTCAACTGAAAACTTAAAAGCAGGTTTAGAATATTTTAAAAAAATTAAAGTTTTTGAAAATCAAAAAGAGAGAAATAATATTCACTGTCTACACGGCTTTCAGTGGACCATTTTCTCAGTTTTATGTTTGTGGGAGGAACTTCAAAAATAATATAATGTGTCATATCTTTTAACATCTTTTCTGAATCAAAATCCTCTAGAAAATGTTTTCTATATTGTGCGCAATAGAGTTAGTCTAGTGCGTTTATAAAAAACATGTGTTTTTACTTAATAACAGGCGGTAGCTGGTTTGTCTTTAGTTTCATGCGTGGAAGAGAATGATGCTAGATCAAAAGTATGTGTTTTATCTCGTCAGGTATTAATGACGCACGGGTAAATAATCGTCGACTCAACTGAATGTTAAACTACACTATTAGCTTTAGTTTATATATACAGTAGATATTAACAAGTATTTTATAATATCAGGAAAACAATATCAGTATGTATTGTCTTAAAACATTGGAATCATATGGAAACTTTTTTATTCAGTTTAGGGAAAAATGTATTATTGATAAAAACTTGCACGTCCTAAAACTCAAAATGAAAGAATCAGATGTCAAATATTATGAGTCGTATACCAAGTTTGTTAAAAAATATTAATTCTTCTCAAGAGTAATATACCTTCATTTTTAAAGTACTTTCATATAAACATGAACGTGGTTTTTAATTGTTCTCGACTTTTAATAATAAAATGTTTCGATATTGTCAATAATGAAAGTACTTCTTGAGAACAAGAAATAATAAATATCTTTTTTTCCTAAAATTTTAATTTTACTATCTTAGTTTGAAAAGAATTAACATTCAAATATACTTATTTACTTTGTTTTGAAATATGATCTAATTAGTGATGTTTTAAACTTTCTAATCCTGTCCGTTTATCAGCTTTTACTTATTGTTCCTAGGCAGATGGCCCTCAACTATTTATATGTTGGAAATTCCCTGTCATTTTATCAGTATATATGTATACCAAATTTCATGCCAATCCAATGGATTCTTTAAAATTCGGAGGTTTTGCAATATTTTACCTGGGGTGAATGGGTTAGATCTGGAAAGAAATTCTGTATATCGACTTCAAATAGTTTATTTCGCATTAGTTCTGAAAATATCATTCTTTTACAAATTGCAAAAAATAATTTACATGTGAATTATCACTGCTAATTTTATTATGTATTTTCTATTTTGTTGTTTTTTTGTAGTGTATTAATAATTAAATAATTTTTAAGAAACCTCTTCACCATTTTTATTAATCAATTTTTAGCGTTTTATCTGAAGTAAAATCGGAATTCCAAAATAGAGATTACAATCGCGTTAAAATTATTTGTTAAAATGCTGAATACTACTCTTATATCGTTGTCTATTACGCCAGCCAAGCGACTCAAATTTATTTTTCAATCTTGGCAAAAATTTCAATAAATGTCGCCACCGTCCAGCCAGTTAGTACTTAGACTTGAGGGGCAAAGAGGTGTAAGTGGGCGGAGTTTAACACTGAATTCGGTTTTACCTAAAGGTGAGGTATCTATGTACTTATTAGTCAATGGTTTTATGTATTTTTACTCTATATTATAGCAAGCGGTAAGCTCTAGTTCCCCAGTCGACCCGGCGGAGGCTCTAGAACTTCTCAAGCAATAATTGAGTATGATTTTAAATATATTAAAATTCTTTTTTCTTCGAAATATTGCTTATTTAGTTTATTATTAATTGATTGATTTCCTTTCTTTGATTTTTAAAACTTTTTGGAAAACCGGCAACGTCGCTTTTAATTTGATCAAGACTTGTTCTCTTATCTGTTGTCAAAAGAACTGGAATTTATAAAATGTCGTTTGTTTTGATTAAAGTAAAATGTTCTATAACTTACTTATAGGACGATTTTTGCCACTATTTTTTGCACTGTAGATAGTTTATGTCCTTACACAATTTTTCACAAATAGTTAAGTATTTATTTCGCACTATTACCATTACCTCAAAAATCGGGATAAACTCTGGTGAAATAACACTTTTATTTCGCACAATGCGTTGTTGCCACAATTTATTTCTCTTTTTTCAATAGCAATGCTAACTTAACGTTTCGTCGCAGCTTGTCTTTGGCCAGAAATTAATTTCTATTGATAATATATTTTGGTTCTAGATTCTACCCAGGGAGCATCGATAATTTTGAAAATCTACTCTCGGCAGTAACCAATCAGAGGTGAGTACATACATTTTCGATATTATTTATGCTTTAAGAATGTTTTGAACTTTTGCAGTGGTGAGACTTGTTTATAATTCGGTAATATATTTTAATCATAAAAAGAAACATGCATCTAAAAACGTATTTTTGATAAATGTTGAAGAATATTTCATTTCGACAAAAGATATAAACAAAAACTAAGCATTTGTAATGTAGATCCTTAACTTTATCCATAAACATAACATCTTAGGATTTGATAAACATCAGTGGTAGCCTACTATGTCCTTACTATCTTTTTTGTCAGTTCTTACATTAAGGCCTCCCATCAATATAATTTCTCTCGGACTGTTTACGATTTCTAGCATTTCTTGTAGAATTTCTTCGAACTGATCTTTTCCTTTTCCTTTACTGCCAAAGTTTTGCTCCTTGGTCTTTATTTACTCCCCTATATTATAGGGCATACTCTATTATTTCGTGTCCTTGAAACCTTTTCTTGATTTTACTTAGTACTACTAAGTCCATTTTCTATTGTTTTAGTCCGGTAAAAGTTTTTTGGCATTTTTTGTTTAGTTTATGTTATCTTGTAGACTTTGTTTTTTACCCAATTATTTGAAATTAGACCTATTTTAGAACGCATCCGTTGTATGCAGTTGTCCATTGACTAGCGCATATTTTAGTAGGGCCGTTATTAAGTTAGTAAACGCCGGTTTTCACGCTACATCTTATTGTACGTTTTATTGGCTAGGACAAATCGTATACAATAAAATGTAGCGTGTAAACAGCAAAACGTACGTCTTGTCGAATCGAAATGAAAATCCAAGGTCAGATCGAAGAAAATATGATGGGAGAAGCATAATTTTGCGAGAACTGATAGGATAAAACATTACGTGAAAACACAATTCGCTCACCTAGTTCAATAGTGCCACAAGTGCAAAACACAAAATTCTCGAGAAATGAGCAAAACGTTCTGTAGCAAACGCGTTATGCCCTGTAAATAATTTATTTTGAGAATGACTTGCTTCAAAATTACAATTTAGGTAACAAATTATACAGTTATTCGCTGGATCTTATTACAATTTATTAAAAATAAAACGCAATAGAATACGCAATAAGAAACGCTAAAAATGGAAAAGCAAACGGACCTGATGAAATCCCTACAGAACTGCTGAAGCTTTTGAATGATAAATCCGTAACCATAATATTGCATATATTCAATACAATATACAGTACTGGTATAATACCGCAAGAATGGTTGCTGTCTACGTTTGTCACCATACCGAAGAAAACTAAGGCAATGCAATGTTCAGATCATCGAACAATCTCCTTGATGAGTCACCTGCTTAAAATATTTCTTAGAGTCATTCACAACCGAATCTATCAAAAACTAGACATCGATATTAACGATACACAGATGGGATTCAGAAAAGGATTAGGTACAAGGGATGCTCTCTTTGCCTTGAACGTTCTAACACAGAGATGCCTAGATGTTAACCAAGAGGTACACGCCTGCTTTATAGACTTTGAAAAGGCCTTTGACAAAGTACGCCACAGTAAACTCAAAGAAATCCTGGAGAGTAAGAACATTGACACCAGAGACATACAAATAATATTAAATCTGTACTGGAATCAGCGAGCTAATATAAAAATAGAAGAACAAACATCGGACGAAATAGAAATACGTAGAGGAGTACGACAGGGTTGTATATTGTCACCGCTCTTATTTAATATCTACAGCGAACAAATATGCCAAGAAGCTCTCTCATATGCAAACGAAGGGATAATAGTCAATGGAGAAGTTATCAATAACATTCGATATGCTGACGATACTGTGATAATGGCAAGAACAGCGGAAGATCTACAACATTTAGTTGAAACTATGAATGAGATATGTAATAACTACGGCATAAGGATGAACGTCAAAAAAACCAAATATATGACCTTCAGTAAGAATCCAATAAATGACACTAGTATCACAATAAACGGTACCCAACTTGAAAAAGTAAACGAATACAAATACTTGGGAACCCTTATCAATGAAACAGGTGACCAAAATCACGAGATAAAAAGACGTATTGAAATTGCCAGGTCTACTTTTATAAAAATGAAAAAATTATTTTGTAATCGTGATATTAGTATTCATCTACGAACTAGAATGTTAAAATGCTATGTATTCAGTACTTTGCTCTACGGTGTTGAGTCATGGACTCTTAAACAGAGGAATATTAAAAATCTTGAAAGCTTTGAGATGTGGTGCTACCGCCGTATACTACGAATAAGTTGGGTGGATAAAATTACAAATGAAGAAGTAATACGCAGAATAAATAACGAGCCAGAAGTTCTACGGAGTATAAAAAAGAGAAAACTTGAATACTTAGGCCACCTGATGAGAGGACAAAAGTACACATTCCTACAAAATATAATGCAAGGAAAAATCCAAGGACGAAGAAATCCAGGCCGTAGAAGAATGTCCTGGATGAGAAATTTGAGAGAGTGGTTTGGCTGTACCACTAACGAATTGTTCAAAACAGCAGTAAATAAAATTAGAATCGCCCTAATGATATCCAATCTCCGATAGGAGAGGCACTCAAAGAAGAAGAAGAAAAATAAAACGTTAATTTTATTTTGATAGTTATGGCGATATTGCATTGTGAAGAAAGTAATTTATAAAACGATGCCTAGGAGATACGGCGGCAATATAATGAAAAAATATTGTGGCCGTATTGAACGTTTTGAATTACATCGGTTGTATTGTGGCAGTGTAATATTATTGCCACATCTCCCAGTTATGGCCATATTGCATTTTCAAACCCTTCAGGGAAATACCGAAGTAACTTAATTTATACTTATCCAAATTAATATTTTAGTTCAGGCTGTATTGCATTAGATGGGGCATTATATAGGCAATACCGGGTGTCCACTTATATTTTCCCCCATTTTAACTGCCTATAACTTCTAAACGGCTTAAGATAGAAATATGCGGTTTTCGATGAAATGTTTTATTTTAGTAAAAGTTTTGTCTGAATGGATTGAATTTTTTATATCGCTTTCAAATACGAAAATAAAAATGGCGGATTTTTGAAAAAAACCTTGTTGACTTTTTTTTAATGGAACACCCAGTATATTTTTTGTAAATTGAAAGAAAGGTCATTCACCTATCGAGCGATATAAAGTTTTTTAAAATCGGTTGTCAAATCACTGAGTAACAACACACCACTGGCTTCCTTCCACTTCATCCATCCAACCCAAATTCTACTGCATGCATCTCCATCTATTTCTCCATTACTCTGTAATACCGATCCCAGGTACTTAAAACTATTGCTTTTTACAATCAGGTCACCATCCAAAGGTACCATTTTATTTGTAGTAACTCCATCTTTAAATGAACATTCCAAATACTCTGTTTTTGTCCTACTAAGTTTTAAACCTTTTTCTCCAGAGGTTGCCTCCACTGTTCCAGTTTTTGTTCTAAGTCTCTTTCACTATTTCCTACTAACACGACATCATCAGCATACACTAAGCACCATGGGATGTTACCCTGTAGTTTCGCTGTTATCTGGTCCAAAACTAATGAGAATAAATACGGACTAAGCACCGAGCCTTGGTGCAATCCTATTTTCACATGAAATTTATCAGTCTCTTCCACACCTGTCCTAACACTAGTCGTTACTCCCTCCTACATATCCCTCACAATCGTTACATATGCACCAGGGACTCCTTTCTTATTGAGTGCCCACCACAGAATCTCTCGAGGAGCTCTATCATATGCTTTCTCAAGATCAATGAATACCATATGAGCGTTTGTTTCTTTACTCCTGTATTTTTCCATCAGCTGCCTTATAATGAAAATTGCGTCTGTTGTTGATCTGCCCTGCATAAAGCCAAATTGATTCTCGGATATTTCGGTCTCTTCACGTATCCGTCTATCAATTACTCTCTCCCATATTTTCATGGTGTGGCTAAGCAGTTTTATAGCCTGTAGTTTGTACACTGCTATATATCTCCCTTGTTTTTTGTAGACAGGTACTAGTATACTGCTTCTCCATTCGTCTGGCATTTGTCCAACTTCCATAATTCTATTAAATAAACCTGCTAGCCAACTTGTTCCTGTCTCTCCCAATGCTTTCCATACTTCCCCAAGAATATCATCTGGTCCTACCGCTTTTCCTTTCTTTATTTTTTGAAGCACTTGAGCCACTTCCTCCGACTTACATACTGTCTCCGTTGACTCCACAGGCTGTCTGTCAAATTCTTCATTTAATAAGCTGTCAAAGTACTTTCTTCATCTCTTTTTGACATCCTTTTCGTGAACTAGTATTTTATTATTTTCATCTGGGATACATCTAATCTGATTAAAATCTTTTGCTTTCTTTGCTCTCTGTTTGGCTATATTATATATCTTCGTTTCGCCTTCCCTGGTATCAAGTTGATCGTATAGGTTTGAATACGCTTCTGCTTTAGCTTTTGCTACTGTTACTTTCGCTTCCTTTTTCGTGACCATATAGTTTTGAAGATCTGTGTTGGATCTGGTTTCTTGCCACTTTTTATATAATTTTCCCTTCTCTTTTATTTTTCCTTGAACTTCGTTTGACCACCACCAAGTCTCTTTATCCTCAAACTTTATTCCTGACGTCTTCCCCAGTATTTCAACAGCAGTCTCTCTAATACTACTGGCGATTTTTCTCCAAATTGTAGTAGGGCTTCCTTTCATGTTCCAACATATTTTCTCTACTATTCTTTTCCTGAATAGACCTTCTTTCTCATCTTTTAGCATCCACCACTTGATTTTTTGTGGTCCTCTCCGATATTTTGGTTTAGTTTCACTTTTTACTTCGATGTCCAGAACAAGCAGCTTATGTTGTTGGCTTACTGTCTCACTAACTATTACCTTGCAGTCCTTGCATTCACGTCTTGCATTCACGTATGTCTTCCTTCCTTATCATGAAATAGTCTATTTGGGATTGATGTTGTCCACTTTTGTAGGTAATAAGTTGAGTTTCTCTCTTTTTAAAGAATGTGTTAACAATCTTTAACATTACTATACATTTACATAATATTGTATATTCTTCCATAATGGTGTATCATCATTTGGTTTGTATTAAAATTCAAAATGTATGAACCTGTGTTGTGTTAATAGTATCGCTGTAATATAAAAGAATAATAATTTGACAATCCGAAATATTGTTTCAAACTAAAGCATACAATTAAAGATGTAATTCTTTATATATAATAATATACAAGGGATGTAATTCCCTATGCAGAAGATAAGTCGCCCATTAATTATGAGCTCTTCTGATCCGTTTTTCGCGCGGCATCACTCCGTCTTTTCTTGTTTTCTTTAGGGGTCGACAAGACAAGAATTCTTGTCTTGACAACAACTTCTTGTCTTGTCTTGAGAAAAAATCAAGAAATTTAAAAAATGAGTGCCTGAGTAAGAGAAGGGGCTATTCCACACAACTTGAGATTTTGGTTTTTTTGTCATTCTGCATAGTGCTGTCATCAAGGAACAATATTATGAACTTCTTGTAAGTGTGGCATATCCCCTTGTTTGTCTAAAATGCGATTGAAAATCCGACAGTTCGAGCGTCAGCTGTTTGTTGAGAAAGATAAGGGGCTATGCCATATGTCCTGTGGAGGGGGCCTGTACATCATGATCTATACAACAGTCTAAAACCAACAAACTTACAAAAAGGAGGAAATGAGTAAAGTTGTATTATTAAAGACTCCATTTTTTCACTAGGTTATTCAGGTAAAATTTCTTTTTAGAGGCCTTTTGTTTTTAAAGTGCATTCTAGCCTATGTATTTCTTAATGTTTTTTTTCTGTAAAAGAGTTTAGTATTGATTGTATTTTACTTTTACTTATTATGTGTAACCTGAAAGAATTTCTTAAAAATAACATTTATTTTTGACTCAGTTCTTTTTATTTCTATTAATGTGCATTGTTTTGAGTAGTACCTATGTAGTTCTAGAGAAATTAAAAACACAAGGTAATATTTTCTTGGTTTTTTAGTATTTTAATTATGTGTTGCTTAATGTGTTTCTAAGAGAGCTTTATATAAAAGTTTAAAAAAAATTTCTATTATTGACAATATTTCAAAAATTTTACATAAAAAAATTTTTTTTCAACAGTTTTCCCAAATTCTTTGGTATATAATTATTCTAAACATAATTTTTATAATTATTTAAAATAACATTTAATGTATTTTATGTTCAGTCTAATAAAACCTTTAATTACTCAAAAAAAAATTTGTGGCATAATCCCTTCTCTTTCTCAGACACTCAAATCTTGTCTTGACGTTTTCTTGATATCTTATATCTTGTCTTGACTCAAGAAATTTCAAGATCTTGAAAATTCTTGATTATCCGGTCCCGTAATTCCCCGGCGACCTTTTTATTGCGTTGCGTGCTAACACGGAATCCACTGCTACTGGGGGAAGTCCCCGATCTGTATTTGTTTCCTGACGAACGCAAAATTGATGTGTAGTTGCATGCTTAAAATAAGCATTTTGTATGTATGTTTCGCACATATTCTAAACTTCCTATTCTAAACTGTCCAGGATTTGATAAAAAATATTGAACCAAATCGAAATAGTTTAGACATCGAAAGGGATTTTGATTATTCGGAGGATAAGATCGAAGTAGAAAATCATATAAGTGATACTGCTTTAGATTTCAACTCTCCTGTAAGTAAAATTAAATACCTTGTCAAAAAAGATCAAAAACTCAGAGCAAATGCAACCTAAACTTAACAGTGCTTACCAGGCCATAAATTGTAAGATGACTATGCCAAAATTAGATGTGCCTACAAAATGATATTCAACTTTCGAGATACTAACATGGAATTTGAGTGTAAAGAATGCTTTAATTATATTTTGCGACAACATCGAAAATCTAAATAATTGCAAAATATTAGATAAAGAATGGGTTCTGATCAGTAAATTTTGTCAGTATCTGAGAAGCTTTAACACATTTTCTTCAATACTCGAAAGGGAAATATATTGCACACTCCCATTGGTGGTAATTAGAGTAACCTTACTTTTAGACAAACTGGAAATATTGGGCTCATGAACTTGATAATAAAAAATTGATAGAGACGCTACCGATGAGCAAATAATTTACCGCATTCAAGCTACACTAGATAAAATACTGAAATACTATAACAAAACTAATTGCATATACTGTATAGTTCTTATTTTGGATGCTCGGCCTAAAGTAGAGACATTTTCCTCTTCATTTTGGGAAAGCTTCTACAATCAGAGGCATTACAAAAAATTGAAGAAATATTTAAAGCCAACTACATACTTTAGATCCCAAATAAATCCCAGAATGATCTACAGAATTCAATACCAGAGCCAGCACTTAGTCTGAGAAAAGAAGATAACGAATTTGATGTAGATATTACTTATCTATTTAAGAAAGCTGATAATGATAACTTACAATCTTGGAAGTGTGAAATTAAAAAATACATAAATGAGCCTAGGTCAGAAGATTCTGAGAATATACTTGATTGGTGGAGAAGACACGAAAATATCTACCAGTCATTATCGAAAATGACCAAGGATTTTCTCGAAACGCCAGCAACATCTGTACTTGCGGAAAGGCTATTTTCAAGCGCAGCTTTAATAGTCTAAGAGCTAGAGCCGAAAAATCAACGTCATAAGTAATATGGAGTTTGGCATTTGAAACGTGTCTATTGTATATTGATAATTATGACCCTTTTCAGGCTGACACCTCAGTAGATACAGGAAGTAGCAATAAGGGATGAAAGGGGAAAGTTAGTGTAGTCTTTAAAGGTTTTCACCTCCTATTTTGTTAAACCTCCATCGATTTGCATGAAAATTGGTGACTAGTTAGAGCATACCCCAATAAATAAAAATGACTTGGTGCCAACTTGCACTTTTACTCTGGGGGGTGGATACCAACCCTTCTCGTGGGTGAAAACTATTTTATTAAAAATAACCCCACAAATCGATAGATAAGTAAAATTTGTTTTATCATGTTATTAAAATAAATCAATACTTTTTGAGTTATTAAAGATCAAAGATTTGTCTTTTTAAGAGCACATGCGTGAAGTTACGGATGGTAAAAAGAACAATTAATTAATTGTAGGTTATTAAAATATTATTTTTATATTATTTCGATATTATAAATTTAACAAAAGTATATTCGAATATGTCAAATGTACCCATTATTGGACACCCCCAGTTTCTGGACATATTCAGTTTATATTGATAGAAAAAATTCAATTTACATATCGAAATAATATTTTTTTTTTAATTTAACCTCCCAATTTATTTACAATCTGTAAAACAAGTTACAATGAGTAAATGTTGTTACCACTAGTTTAGGTGACTTGGAGAAAATAATTCACTAATCATTTTCTTTACAAATATTTTAAATAGATATAAAATTGTTTGTCTCTGGGAATTACGGCACATATAACTAAAATCGCGATGGTAAATCACTAGGTGTATTTCGTCTGAGTCTTCGTCTGACTGGTTGTCTCATCAGGTTTCTGGCTAGTACATTTGGATGGAAATAATATGAAAATAATATTTTACTAACATACAATTAATTAATGTGCTCTTTTTATCATCCGTAACTTCACGCATGTGCTCTTAAACGGACAAATCTTTGATCTTTAATAACTCAAAAAGTATTGGTTTATTTTAATAACATGATATAACAAATTTTACTTAAAATTTGTCCCTCTATCGATTTGTGGGGTTATTTTTAAAAAAATTGTTTTCACCCGCGGGAAGGGGTGGTATTCACCACCAGGGTAAAAGTGCAAGTTGGAACCAAATTAGTTTTATTTCTTCAGGTATGCTCTAACTAGTCACCAATTTTCATGCAAATCGATGGAGGTTTAACAAAATAGGAGGTGAAAACCTTTAATGACTGCACTAATTTTCCCCTTTCACCCCTTATTGCTACTTCCTGTATCCACTGAGGTGTCAGCCTGAAAGGGGTCATAATTATCAATACACAATAGACACATTTCAAATGCCAAACTCCATATTACTTATGACGATGATTTTTCGGCTCTAGCTCTCTGTCTATAACAATAACAAAGCCAAGAGCTTTGGCTAGGCGTTGACTCCATGAGAAATGTTATCTGCCTTAATTCATGGCTTATCAATTCCGATTTAAAAATGTGCTAAATTTGTTAGTCAACATAAAATATACTTTTTAATTTTATTTTCAACAGGATTAGGTAAGTGTCATTAATTATTATTTTTAATTTACATTTTTGTAAATCGTTTTAGCAAAAAAAGTGTTCAAAATATGTTATGCTATGTTAAAATAATGTTATCTTTTCTTGATGTTTTCTTGACAAGAAATCTTGGTATTCACATAAAATGTCTTGTCTTGCCTTGAAATCTAAAATTACTTCTTGTCTTGACCTTGTCTTGAAATCAAGACAATATCAAGACAAGATCTTGAAATTTTCAAGAAGTTGGCGACCCCTAGTTTTCTTAAGCTTCTTTTCTTTCTGTTTTTTATTTTTGTTCTCCAGTTAGGTATCTTCATTCTGTTAATATCTTTTCTGACTTGATCTTCCCATCTGCACTTTGGCCTCCTTCTATGTAGGTCTTGTACATGTAGGTTTCGTTATTAAATTATTTTCGCCCGTCTTAGCACATTGCTGAGTCATTTCAACTTTTGAACCTTTATGTGTCTGACTATATTATTCTTCATTTATATTCTTCTTCTTCTTCTTCTGGTAACATTACAACCCGGGGTGGGTCTTGGCTGACTGCACAACTCGCTTCCATCTCGAACGGTCGTCCATGATAGTTGGGTCAGTGGGTAGGCCCATTGTTCTTAGGTCTAACCATATATCTGTGGCTTGGTTCTAAAAGGGCCAATGTCAAAGTTTTGTTTTTTTTATACAGCTTTCTTTTGAATTTAATATTGACCAAACAAAATGCAAAAAATTGAAATTGGCCATTTTAACACCAAGTCACATAATGTGGCTTAATGCTAAAAGGGCCAGAGTCAATTTTTTGCATTTTGTTTGGTGAATATTACATTCAAAAGAAAGCTGTACAAAAAAACAAACATTTGACATTGGCCCTTTTAGAACCAAGCCACAGATATTTTCTCTCCATCGCATACGTGGGCGCACTAAGGGCCTTCTTCCTGTGGGGGCTTCCTCCAAGATCAGTTTGGTAAGGCGGTTATTAGGGAGTCTATGGACATGGCCAGTAGGGTGGGTCGAAAAAAAATATTGTTTCATTTTTTAATCGCTATACCGCGGAAAACTTGCCTTTGGGATATACACTGAGCGGCACAAAAAATGGCCACCCCACAAAATGGGCAATTTTTGATGTCGTGAATTTTCTAAATCTGTTGTCCGATTTAAGTGATTTTTTTAACGTTTTATAGCCTTATTCTTTAACAATGTCGCTGTAATAAAATTATTGCTAGACAGGTAAATGATCATTATATACCGGGTGTACCAATCAAACTGTGTTTTATTCTCAAAGTTCACCACACCCTGTGTAATATTCTAGCATTTATAAAATATTGAAATTAAAACCCAAATATAGCCGCAGGTTTTCTTCACATTCTGTTCTTTGATTCATTCGCTTATGTTGGATAATAAAAAAGTTAGGTACTTTAACAACTAGCCATGTTCTTCATTAATACAGGGTGTTTCTAAATAAGTGCGACAAACTTTAAGGGGCGAATCTGCATAAAAAATAATGGCTGTTTGCTTTATAAACACATGTCGGCAAATGCTTCGTTTCCGAGATACTGGATGTTGAATTATTTTCTTACAAACTGACGATTTATTTATTGCTCTAAAACCGGTTGACATATGAAAATGAAATTTGGTAGGTTTTAAGATACAGTTATTACACATTTTTTGACATACAACTAAGAATTTTATATTCACCATTGGCGTGCATGCGGGTAATATTACCCGTCATATTACCCGTATGCGCGCCAATGGAGAATATAAAATCCTTGATTGCATGTCAAAAAATGTGCAATAACTGTATCTTAAAATGTACCAAATTTCATTTACATATCTCAACCGGTTTTAGAGCAATAAATAAATCGTCAGTTTGTAAGAAAATAATTCAACATCCAGTATCTCGGAAACGAAGCATTTGCCGACATATGTTTATAAAGCAAACGGCCATTATTTTTTATGCAGATTTGCCCCTTAAAGTTTGTCGCACTTATTTAGAAACACCCTGTATTAATGAAGAACATGGCTAGTTGTTAAAGTACCTAACTTTTTTATTATCCAACATAAGCGAATGAATCAAAAAACAGAATGTTAAGAAAACCTGCGGCTATAGTTGGGTTTTAATTTCAATATTTTATAAATGCTAGAATATTACAAAGGGTGTGGTGAACTTTGAGAATAAAACACAGTTTGATTGGTACACCCGGTATATAATGATCATTTACCTGTCTAGCAATAATTTTATTACAGCGACATTGTTAAAGAATAAGGCTATAAAATGTTAAAAAAATCACTTAAATCGGACAACAGATTTAGAAAATTCACGACATCAAAAATTACCCATTTTGTGGGGTGGCGATTTTTTGTGCCGCTCAGTGTATAAGTGAAATGCAAAGTAAAATAAAGTTATATATTGAACCCCCAGCTAGCGCATCCTTCCTAAAAATTTAGTTTTTTTCAGTAATAAAGAAATTTTTCAATTATATTTACAATCTTTAGTCAATAATATTTGAACGTGCTATAGTGAAAACTGTTTAGTTGCTAGTTTAAAAAATAGGAAATAAATTTTAAACAGGCAATATTTTTTAATTTACGGTAGCGCAAAATACTCCAAAATTGGTAAAATTCACATATTAGCACCTTAAAAGAACGTGTGGTCTAGTATGTTGTGTTGAGTGTTAATAGCACAATCCATTTTTTGTTCTGTTACTTTACACTCCATTTAATTGGAATAGAAATATTATAGTGTGTTTAAAGTTATAAAAGATATAAATAAAACAACTACTTATAATTTTAATAACATGTTTAATTAAAACAAAAAAGAAACCAAATTGTAGCCAAACAATGTCAACAAACTAAATGAAATTTTGACTTTAGAAAGAGTTTTTTACTCACTATTTCTAAGGGGGACGTTGAAGCTGCGCTTGCTGTCAAACTTGACGTAATGGGTAGACTTGACGTAATGAACTTGACGTAATAGGGTGTGACGGTACCGTTACTAACACGGGTTGGAAAAATGGTGTGATTCGTTCTATTGAAGAAAACGTAAAAAGACCCCTGCAGTGGGCAATATGCCTTTTGCATTTCAACGAGTTGCCATTCCGGCATTTATTTCAAACCCTGAAAGTGTTGATTGTGAATTATCAGACATTAATCGCAATATTTTGAGTAAAGCTCAACAGTATGTTCTAGACATAAGTTGTTCGATAAAGTCAGGCATCTGCCCTGTGGACTTATCTGTTCAAGAACCGGGTCCACTCTCGATGGTTGACTACTGCTAACAGAGTTTTGAGAATGTATGTAAGTGTGGAAACGCCTTCAGTTGAACATAAATTGTTAGTATCCTTCATTCAATCATACATGCCTGTATGGTTTAAAATAAAGAACAGCAAATACATAACAGATGGACCTGAACACGTTTTTGAGGCTATCAAATCAACCAGATTTCTACCCGGGAATTTGATTAAAGTAGTTGATCCTGTAATCGAAAGAAATGCATTTTTTCCCACCCAGAAAATTTGCTACTGAGGATGATAGTTGATGAAAGGAAGCACATAAGAGAATTAGGATTCCGAAGAATAATCAAAGCATGGATGTTAACTACAAAAACAGAAACAATTAGAGTTTTTCGACCTCCAAAAGTCAACTTTCGCGCGACTGACTATACTGAATTAATTGATTGGAACACCACTGAAATTACACCACCACCACTGTTATGGAGAATCTCTGATGATAAAGATTGGGCTAAAATCACTGCTGGTGAAACACCCGAGGATTGGAACTTTGGAAAGTCGTGGAACACTGCGTCAAGTTAGTGACTCAAGCATCTAAAAAAGTTGTCGGTGCTAAGGAACGAGATGTTTTCATAAGATCTGCCGTCATCCAGAGCTTCGATGCCAAAGTTTGACAGCAAGCGCAGCTTCAACGTACCCACTCAGAAATAGTGAGTAAAAGACGCTTTCTAAAGTCAAAATTTCATTTAATTTATTAACATTGTTTGGCTACAATTTGGTTTGTTTTTTGGTTCAATTAAACATGTTATTAAAATTATAAGTTGTTTTATTTATATCCTTTATAACTTTAAACACACTATAGTAATTCTATTCCAATTAAATGGAGTGTTAAGTAAAAGAACAAAAAATGGATTGTACTATTAACACCCACCACAACATACTAAACCTTAAACCACACCTTCTTTTAAGGTGCTAATATGTAAATTTTTCCAATTTTTGAGTATTTTGCGCTATCGCAAATTAAAAGATATCGTCTATTTCAAATTTATTTCCTATTTTTTTAAACTATTAACTAAGGAGTTTTCACTACAGCAAGTTCAAATATTATTGGCTAAAGATTGTAAAAATAAGTGAAAAATGTCTTGATTTCTGAAAAAAAAACTAAATTTTAAGTATGATGCGCTAGTTGGAGGTTCAATATATAACTTTATTCTACTTTGCATTTTACTTATATACCCCAAAGGCAAGTTTTCCGCGGTATAGCGATTAAAAAATTGAACATTATTTTTTTTCGATCCACCCTAATGGTTTTAGACGCTGAGATTTAAGTTCTTGGACTATGTCACTCGCCCTATACATCTGCTTGACCTCAGCATTTGTTTTCATTCGGTATTGGTTGCTATTAGGGTCATGATAAGGTCCAATGATTCTTTTGAGGATTTTTTTCTCAAAACATCTAAGTTTTCTTTCAATTGCTTTGGTCAGAGTCCACGTCTCACACCCATACATGAGCACCGGTGTAATCACTGTTTTACATAGTTTGATCTTTGATGCTCGTGTTGAGCTCTTAGATTTAATAGTATTGTGGAGGCTATAGGTACACCTTCTGTGATATCGTTATCATTTATATCATTTATATGATTTTATTTATCTTGTTCTTAAATAATCGTCTAAACTCTATGGTCTAAGAGCTAGCAACGTTTTCGAGAAATCATTTTAAGACGGCTGATTCTTTCATATATTGTTCCCTATGCTTCCTCGGACACCGTACTGGCCATCTGGCTGCTGATACAGGTTGCGTTCATTACTGCGCAGCACACCTGTACAGGTAAACACAAAATCAGGGTGATTGATTGGTGTGAAAAAGCTTAGTAGATCCGCTATAGTAATAGATAGCAATAAAAGGTAATAACAAAAATTGTAGCTAACTTTGCGCTTCACATTACAAAATTAGTTAGAATGTTACAAGGTGTTCGATAAACCCGTGTTGAGCTGCCCCCCCCCCCACTTGCAAAAATTAAAAAACAAATAGCCCTGATTTATGAGCTACTTATGAGCTCTCATATTCCGCAAATTAAAAATTTTGAGCTCGTTCCACTGAGCAGGAATTTAATATTTTAGTGGGTGGGGAGGGGGTTGAGTCAGCCCCCCCACTACCTAAAGCCCCACTTCTTAAAAATAGGAATATTGAATCGATTTTTGTGGCAGAATTACGAGCTATTTATGAGCTCTTGAAATGATATAGTTTCGATTTTTGAGCTCATCCCCTTCACCCCCAAACAACCCTTTAATTGATTTAACTTAAGAGAAAAATGCTGAGAAAACTTAAAATATATCGTATTGCGGATATATTTCCTATAGCTTATATATTCTAAAAATAAACTATTAAATCACTTGCATTTCGATTATTGAGCTACAACCCCTTCGCAAGAAAACTACCCCATCTTCCCGGGTTAAGAGAGAGTTGTACTTAAAATGCATTAAATTAATTATTTGGCGACTACATTATCATTTAATAATTTATGAGCTCCCAAACTACGCGTATTTAGATCAGTAAATTGCAATTTATTTTGTACAGTGCAGTCACTGAAGGTAAAAATCAACGATTACCTTCAATTTCGGTGAACCTTCATCGATTTTCACGAAAATTGGTCAGTGGTTAGAGGATACCTCAAGAAAAAAAGGTGACATGGTGCCACCTTGCGCCTTTACCCTGAGGGTGGATACCGCCCCTTCTCGGGGGTGAAAATTATTTTATAAAAAATAACTGCACAAATCAATAAAAGGACAAATTATAAGCAACATTTGTTTTATAAAGTTATTAAAATAAGTCAATACTTTTTAAGTTATTAAAGATCAAAGATTTTAATTATTCGTGAAAAAAATGCATTTTGAAGCGGTTTTTCGTAAATCACTGAAAAACTGTAAGTTTTTACAAAAAAGTTAATAGTAGTTTAATTCTTATAGCTTATATTCTAAGAATAAACTCTTAAATCACGCGCATTTCGACTATTGAGTTGCAACCCCTTCGCAAGAAAACCATCCCATATTCCCGGCTTAAGAGAGAGTTGTACTTAAAATAATTTAAATTAATTATTTGGCGACTACATACCATTTAATAATTTATAAGCTCGCAAAATATACGCATCTCAATTATTGAATTGCAATTTTCTTTCTATAGTGCAGTCACTGAAGGTAAAAATCAACTATGACCTTCGATTTCGGTAAATCTCCATTCATTTTCATGAAAATTGGTGAGCGGATAGAGGATACCTCAAGAAACAAAATTAACAATAACAACTTGCGGTTTTAGCCTGGGGTATATGTCACTCCTTCTCGGGGGATAAGATTACTTTATTAAAAATAACCCCAGAAATCGAGAGAGGGACAAACTCTAAGCAAAATTTGTTATATAATGTTAATAAAATAAATCAATACTTTTTGAGTTATTAAAGATCAAATATTTTAAAATTCATGCTTTAAAGCGATTTTTCAGCAATAACTCAAAAACTGTAAGTTTTTACAAAAAAGTTTTCATTGCTAAAATTGAAGCTAATAAAAAATATAATAAATTGCTTACTTAAAAATAATGTTAATTTAAAGTAAGTTATAGGTAATTAAATGTATATTTTTTCTGCGACTATTCAAATCTAAGGATTTAAGCTTAAATAACGGGAAAGAGATGCATTTTATATAACACTTACTAAATACTTGTCAAAGTACTTAGAAATACTTTTTAAACGTTTCTATCTTCGTTATTTTGATTCATACAGAAATCAAAAGACAAGTAAAATCTTTGCTAATAAAAAAACTCAAATTTCGTTATCTATCATTTTTTACGTGTATCGAGTATTGTTGGAGTTATTATCAAAGCAAATGATTTGCGAAAATTTGAAAAATTTTGATTTTTTTTATATCATATTTAAAATAATAACCCCAACAATACTCGATACACGTAAAAAGTGATAGATAACGAAATTTGAGTTTTTTTTATTAGCAAAGATTTTACTTGTCTTTTGATTTCTGTATGAATCAAAATAACGAAGATAGAAACGTTTAAGCCTAAATTTTACTACGAGAACAATGTAACAGGAGCCCTTTACTATTATCCTAAAAAAATAAAGTATTTGAAAGATTAAATGTAATACAGTTTTATAGCTCTTGAAATTACCTTTCAAATAGTTGGATGTGCCTGATATCATAAAAATTAACAGTTATTCAAAAAAAATTCATTTTTTTGGAAAAATTTTTCTAGTATAAATTTTGATGCTATCAACTTTTTCTGGAGCTCATTTGATAGGTATTTCTAAGTACTTTTACAAGTATTTAGTAAGTGTTACATAAAATGCATCTCTTTCCCGTTATTTAAGCTTGAATCCTTAGATTTGAATAGTCGCAGAAAAAATATACATTTAATTACCTATAACTTACTTTAAATTAACATTATTTTTAAGTAAGCAATTTATTATATTTTTTATTAACTTCAATTTTAGCGACGAAAACTTTTTTGTAAAAACTTACAGTTTTTGAGTTATTGCTGAAAAATCGCTTTGAAGCATGCATTTTAAAATTTTTGATCTTTAATAACTCAAAAAGTATTGATTTATTTTATTAACATTGTATAACAAATTTTGCTTAGAATTTGTCCCTCTCTCAATTTCTGGGGTTATTTTTAATAAAGTAATTTTATCCCCCGAGAAGGGGTGACATATACCCCAGGCTAAAACCGCAAGTTGTTATTGTTAATTTTGTTTCTTGAGGTATCCTCTACCCGCTCACCAATTTTCGTGAAAATGAATGGAGATTTACCGAAATCGAAGGTCATAGCTGATTTTTAACTTCAGTGACTGCACTATAGAAAATAAATTGCAATTCAATAATTGAGATGCGTATATTTTGCGAGCTTATCAATTATTAAACTATATGTAGTCGCCAAATAATTAATTTAAATTATTTTAAGTACAACTCTCTCTTAAGCCGGGAATATGGGATGGTTTTCTTGCGAAGGGGTTGTAACTCAATAGTCGAAATGCGCGTGATTTAAGAGTTTATTCTTAGAATATACGAATTAAACTACTATTAACTTTTTTGTAAAAACTTACAGTTTTTCAGTGATTTACGAAAAACCGCTTCAAAACATGCATTTTTTTCACGAATAATTAAAATCTTTGATCTTTAATAACTTAAAAATTATTGACTTATTTTAATAACTTTATATAACAAATGTTGCTTATATTTTTGTCCTTTTATTGATTTGTGCAATTATTTTTTATAAAATAATTTTTACCCCCGAGAAGGGGCGGTATCCACCCTCAGGGTAAAGACGCAAGGTTGCACCATGTCACCTTTGTTTCTTGAGGTATCCTCTAACCACTGACCAATTTTCGTGAAAATTGATGAAGGTTCACCGAAATTGAAGGTAATCGTTGATTTTTACCTTCAGTGACTGCACTATACAAAATAAATTGCAATTTACTGATCTAAATGCGCGTAATTTGGGAGCTCATAAATTATTAAATGATAGTAGTCGCCAAATAATTAATTTAATGCATTTTAAGTACAAGTCTCTCTTAAGCCGGGAAGATGGGGTAGTTTTCTTGCGAAGGGGTTGTAGCTCAATAATCGAAATGCACGTGATTTAATAGTTTATTCTTAGAATATATAAGCTATAGGAAATATATCCGCAATACGATATATTTTAAGTTTTCTCAGCATTTTTCTCTTAAGTTAAATCAACTAGAGGGTTGTTTGGGGGTGAAGGGGATGAGCTCAAAAATCGAAACTATATCATTTCAAGAGCTCATAAATAGCTCGTAATTCGGCCACAAAAATCGATTCAATATTCCTATTTTTAAGTGGAGGGGGGGGGGGGGGCTGACTCAGCCGCCCCGCCTCACTAAAATATTAAACTCCTGCTCAATGGAACGAGCTCAAAATTGTTAATTTGCGGAATATGAGAGCTCATAAATAGCTCATGAATCAGGGCTATTTGTTTTTTTAATTTTTACAAGTGGGGGGGGGGCAGCTCAACACGGGTGTTCGATAACATAGTGGCAGACCAAACTTTTGATTTTTTTAATGGAACACCCCATATTTTATTTTATATTCGAAATCTTCTTAACTTCTCCATCATAAAAATATAAAGGCTTGTTATGTTATACAGAGTATGTACAAAGTTATAACCAATGTTCTATGAAAATCGTAATTAAGTTCAGCTCCCTGTATAAATAAAAATAAGCACAAGAGCAATGGTTTATTGGTGTCATATTTTTTGTTGATTGTCAAAATTTATAAAAATGGTTGATATTGCTAATTTTCTTTAAATCGAATACAGGGTGAGTCAAAACGCAAGTATATTATTTTCATAGTAATTTTAAATAGAACACCCTAATTAATAACTAACTCTGAAAAATGAAAATATCTCGAAAACTGACAAATTTAGGCATATGGAATATTATACAAAAATTAAAGTACGGTAATGATATTTTTCGATAGTAATATAAAACACAGGGTGTCCCATTTAAAATTTCTGAGAAAAGAATGTACTTGCGTTTTGACTCATCTGTATTCGTTATAAGGAAAATTAGCAATATCAACAATTCTTAAAAATTTTCACAATAAAAAAAAATATGGCATCAATAAGCCATCGGTATTGTGCTTTTTTATTTATACAGGGAGCTGAACTTGTTACGATTTTCATAAAAAATTGGTTATAACTTTTGTGATGGGGAAGTTAAGAGAATTTCGAATATAAAATAAAATATAGGGTGTTCCATTAAAAAAAACATAAGTTTGGTCTGCCACTATGTTATCGAACACCCTGTAACAATCTAACTAATTTCCAAATGTGAAGCTGAAAGTTGGCCATAATTTTTATTATTAACTTTTATTGCTATCTATTACTATAGCGAATCTACTGAGCTTTATCACATTCATCAATCACCCTGTATATTGAATTTAAATTATTTTAGGACGAAACATATTTTTGTCATTACCTTTTAAACCACAGAAATGTCTTGCAATTACAGTTAATATTTCTAATAATGTTTAAAAAGTAATGACCAAAAATTTTTCGTCTTACAATAATTTTAAATTCGATATGTTTACCTGTACAAGTGTGCTGCGCAGTAATGAACGCAACCTGTATCAGTAGCCAGATGGCCGGTACGGTGTTCGAGGAGGCATAGGGAATAATATATGAAAGAATCAGCCGTCTTAAAATGATTTTTTTTCGACGTTGCCTAGCTCTTGGTCAGTCAGGCACATTGTGTCTGCTGCGTAGGTTATGATAGGCTGGATTGCTATCTTATATATTTTAATTTTGGTGTTTTTGCTGATATGCCGGTCTTTTAGTAGTTTTTGGTACTTACAATACCTATGCTCTATTGCCCCGCTTTTATTCTTTCAGTTATCTCTGCGTTCCTGGGGTGTCTACTTTTTGGAATATACATTGTTCAATCTTTACATTATCGATGTTACAATTTTTTCCTTAAGGTTGATATACTTTGTCTTTTCTTCATTTATTTTTAGTCCTTTATTTGCTTCTTCTATAAGAGTCATCAGTGCGTATTTTAAGCTTTTTTCTCTCTTTTGACTATTACCATGTCGTCAGCCTATCCTAATTTGTGTAGAACCTTGTATCATTTATCTTCTTGAGTCCAGTTTTTTAATCGCTCTTTCCAATGCTATGTTAAAAAGTGTTATAGGAAAGGCTGTCACCTTGTCAAACTCCTACTTCCGTATTAAATTTTTTGTTGATTTTCCTTTTCTGAAGTCTTAATGTTATTGCCCTAGAACATTTTCGGTGAATTTATTCTATTTCTCAAGATGCTTTTCAATATTTTGTCTGATGTGGTGTTCGGTAGGATGAACTATCCTCTATCTATAGTTACTAGTGTCCCTTGGGTATCCTTTTTATAAATCGTTATTATATGACCCTTTCTCCCATCCATAGGCATATTTTCCATAATTGTTTTTATTATTTTATGAATCCGGTGCATCAGTTCTTCTCCTCCATTTTTTATTGATTCATTGTTGATTTCATCCGGTACTGCTGATGTTCCTGATTTCTATCATTTTACTGTTTCAATAATTTCCTTGTATGTACTTCCATAATATTCCTGCATTGTTTTATTTTGAACAGGTTAAAGAGACGCATTTTCCCATTTTTACTGATTTTAGGTCTTCTTACTCTTGTTTTATTGTTGTTACATTGTTTTTAATATAATCGTATAATTTTTTGTTGTTTGTTATTTGCTTCTATTGCTTCCATTTGCTCTTTAACCCATTCTGATTTTTCTTGTTATATAGTTTTGCTGCTTCTTGTTTTTTCTTTTGTATTTATTTAATTTTTCATTTGTCTTATTTTTATCCATGTCATCAATGTTTGTATTTTCTCTATGTTTTTGGCTTTGCATTCTTCACCAAACTAATATCTTGATTCGTTATTTTGCCTTTGTCCTATTGTTTCCTCTACTGTCTATGTGACTGTTGTTTTGAAGTTATTCAAAACAACATTGTAATGTTTATTACAATAACAAAACAAATTTTCAAAATTCTTTTATTTTACGAACAGACAGTGTAGACCAGGGCATCTGTAAAAATATTAGTACATTTGGACGTTAAGAGGTGACTCACATTTTTTTGCAGAAATTGCTTGAAAATAACTCATATAATAATATTTGAGATAACCTCCCACTCAAAAATGTCCGGAACATTGTTTAAATAATCAAAATGTCAGAAAATTAAGGAACAATTCGATTATTTTCTTCATTTTTTGATTATAACTTTGAAAGTATTCATTTCTGAGAAAAGTTGTACAGACATAAAAGTTGCGCAATTAAATTTTCTACAATATAGAGTTCGTTAAAATTTTTAAAAATTGTTACCCTTGTTGAAAAATAGCAATAATTGCGAAAAAACTATAAAAAAACAAGTAATCGCATTTTACGTTTTTCAACCATTGATGCTACACTTAGGACCTTCATATTTCACCCAGAAAAACTTTATGATATAAGAAAACAATACTGTGAATTTTATTAAGATCGGTTGAATAGATTTTACAAAATAAATTTTGCAATCCAGCTTTTGCAAAAAAAAATTAAATTTTTTCAAAATTTTGCAGGACTGAATAAGCAGGCAGCAGGTTTAATTTTTTTACATATAGAAGAATACCGTACCTTTCATTTGCAATTTGCAAAATTAAAATCGGTTAACCACTACGGCGTCAGAAATTTTTTTAAATACACATTTTTTTTGGTGCTACGCGCAGGACAGCGGATAGTTTGCTCTGATTGGGAATTCCAATGACCTTTGATAATGATTGACAAATTTTAATTTTTAGTACATTTCGATATAAATAAATAAATTTGTTTATTGCAAAATAAAAACACGTACTCTGTCCTTTGAAATAACACTTTTTTTGGCAAAAACTTTCTTTGTTCATATATTTTAAGTTAGAGAATAAAAGTTTATTATTTTTAAACGTATGCAACTGTTTAAACAATATTTCACAAACAATAATCAAATTAGTTTGATTTTTGTGGAATTAAAATATTAAAATACAACAAAATATAGTGTAAGAAAATAATATATTAGATAAAGATTGGAAGAAATTTTGGTGGAACTCAACTTGTGTGAATCGAACACCGCTGTCTTGCGCGTAGCACCAAAAATAAATGTTTATTAAAAAAAATTCCTGACGTCGTGGTAGTTTATGGATTTTAATTTTAAAAATTGCAAATGAAAGGCACGGTATTCTTCTATAAATAAAAAAAAATTTCAACTTGCTATCTGCTTTATTTTCAGTCCTGCAACATTTTGAAAAAACGAATTTTTTTTGCGTAAGCTCTATTGTAAAATTTATTTTGCAAAATCTATTGCACCGATAGTAATGAAATTTACAGTACTGTTTTACTATAGGTATTATATTTATAGTTTTTGTGGGTAAAACATGAAGGTCCTAAGTGTAGCATAAATGGTTGAAAAACGTAAAATACAAATACTTGTTTTTTATGTTTTTTTTTTTCGCAGTTGCTGCTATTTTGCAACAAGGGTGACCATTTTTAAAATTTGTAACTAATCCTATATTGTAGTAAATTTAATTATGCAACTTTTATATTAGTACAACTTTTCTCGAAAGTGAATACTTTGAAAATTATAATCAAAAAACGAAGAATATAATCGAATTTTTCCTTCATTTTTTGACATTTTGATTAGTTAAACAATGTTCCGGACATTTTTGAGTGGGAGGATAACCCAATTATTATTATAGGCGTTTAGTCCAAGAAATTTCTGCAAAAAAATATGAGACAACTCTCAACGTCCAACGTCCATCTCAAAACAGATGCGCCCTGGACTAATGATAAATGATAACCATAAGAGTTATAATTAAGTGGATAGGCGCAAGCTTTCGGCTTCAATGGTCTTTAAATGCATTCATTTTTTCGAATCTTCAAAAAACTACTAAATATTTTTAAAAAATTTAGACAAAGAATGAAATATTACATTATTACCGAGAGCCGAATGTCTCTTAGAATAAATAAAAAGTTTCTTTTGAATAAGATATGTATTTAAAATTAAAAATTACACTCAATTTTCTCTTTTTTCACCCCTGTAACTTATTAAAATAAACATTATCGAAGATTTCAGGGACTTTCGGCCCTCGGTAGTAACGTAATCTTTCATTCTGCGTTTAAATTTTTCAAAAATACTTATTAATTTTCTAAGGCTTCAAAAAAACGAATGCATTTAAATAGCATTGAAGCCGAAAGTTTGCGCCTATCCCCTTAAACAATGTTTAACTGTTTAAATATAAATTTTATTTATTGTTAATAAAAATTTTATTTTCTTGTGCAACTATATTTCTATTGAATAATCAATACATTTAAAAAAGTTATTACAAATGAGCAAAATTGGTGAATCGGCGAATGAGCATTGAAGGGCCCGTAGTCATACAACTCCAAAGAAAAAAAAAGTTATTATTATTAAACTATATTTAGGGGCGCGAGAATTGTGTAGTGCCTCGGGCCTGATTTGAAGTAAAATAGGCTCTGTATAATGTGCATAACATAAAATACAATATATTAAATGGACATTTTGAGAACTTTAATTTACTGATTTTTTCGGTTAGGTACTATAATAATATGTTTATCTCTTTCAATATGTTCAATAATATTGCAAAATTGTATAAAAGTATATTATACTTTTATACAATTTTGCATTTTGTGTGATTTGTGATCTATAAGGCGTAAATTTTGATTGATGTTCTTGATGTTTATTATTTGTTGTTAGTGCTCAATTTTTGGTTACTAAACTTATGAGGAAAAAAAAGAATAAATGATTGAAATTTCAATTAAACACATATAGCCAAGTTCTCCCGTTTAGAAATAGCTATGTTTAGCAATTATTATTATTTAAGTTTAAGGACTTAAATAATATATGTATTTATACTTTCACGCGTCAAATCGTCAAGTTACTTACGCTAACACATTTGATGGTAGTACGATATACGACAATTAATCAGCGAATTTAATTGAAATAACTGAACACTACAGATTTTCCTGCTGTGATCAGTACTTACTCGGCGAATTTACCGGTTGAATAGAAATACCAATATGTTGGTGTTTTTGTGTTCTACACTGCCCCTAAAAAATTAAAACCCCAACGGGAAGCATCTAAACATAAACATTCCGTATATGTATTTGGAACCTAGAAGTTTTCTATTGGTTCTTTGCAGCACGCGGTGATATTTTAACCAATAGGCGGCGAGGTTCCAAACGCATATACGGAATGTTATTCGGTGCCAAATTCATATACGGAATGTTAAATATTCGTACACCGAAAAAGATAACTTTTTATTAGAGTCTGTTAAAAGGAAATTGATTTTAAAATACTTGTTACTGTATTATTAAATAAAAATAAAACAATTATAGTATTTGCAATGGTATTTGGTGCGAAATTCATATACGGTAAGTTAAATATTCGTAGAACAAAAAGACGATTTTTATTAAATCCAGTTAAAATGAGACTGGTTTTTAATATTATATTATGCAACGAACATTTAATGATTGTCATTATGAAGCGAGTATAAGGGATACGAAACGAGCCGCCTAGCGGCGAGTTTCGTATAGAGTACGAGCTTCATAATGATAATTAAATGCAAGTTGTATACACGATTTTTTCTATGATCATTCACAAAAAAAATATATTCGAAATTATTAATTTTGTAACGCAAACAAATTAAGTAGTTTGTCAGTTTGACAGTTTGTTTACATATTGAAAACTGTCAAAGCGTATGTATTTGACTCGCCATTGGTTACTGCGCGTGTGCCACCTTTTTCGCGAATGTCATATCGCGATTCTATTGGTTAAAAATCTGTATCTTAATGAAAATCTGTATCATAATGAAGTTCATTATGATACAGGTAGTGACATCATAATTGATATATTATAGTATGAGAGAATAGAAAAATTATTGTTAATGTATTATTAAAGATCCACAAGGAAAAAGGTTTTCCTGTAGTTGGCTGTATACCATATACTCGTAATACAAAAAAACGAATAAATTCCTTTATAAAAGGTCTATATTTAAAATCCTTAAAAAGGGCTACATCACAGAACTAGTTTTCGATTGGTTGACCAATCATCATCAGTGCTTTCCTAAAATGAATATAACCTTATAAAATGGTGCAAAGGTTTTAAAATTTTGACTACGGTTAAAAAAAGTTGTAGGTTATACTCACGTGATAATACATGCTAGCCACCAAAATAAAATGGTGCAAAGGTTTTAAAATTTTTACTACGGTTAAAAAAAGTTGTAGGTTATACTCACGTGATAATAGCCACCAAAAAATTTGTAATTATGTAATATATGTAAATAAAATTTGTAATATTATATTTTGGTGGTTAGCATGGTAAGGTCACCTGAGTATACCCTACAACTTTTTCCAACCGTAGTCAAAATTTTAAAACCTTTGCATCATTTTATCAGGTTATATTCATTTTAGGAATGCACTGATGATGATTGGTCAACCAATCGAAAACTGGTTCTGTGATGTAGCCCTTTTTAGGGATATTAAATATATACCTTTTATAAAGGACTTTATTCGTTTTTTGTATTATTAAAGAATTAAACATACTAAACAACACGTGCAAGTCATTAAAAATTCTGAGAAAGCGAAAGCTTAGTCAAATAAAGAAATATACATATCTCTCAAATCTATACCATCCCCTTTATGAATTTCGCACCAAATAACATTCCATATAGGTAATCATTGTTTTATTTTTCTTTAATAATACATTAACAAAATGGTATTTTAAAATCAGTCTTCTTTAACTGATTAATAAAAAGTCCTATTTCTTGGTCTACGAATATTTAACATTCCGCATATGCATTTACACCAAATAACATTCCAAATACTATAATTGTTTTATTTTTATTTAATAATACAGTAACAAGTATTTTAAAATTAATCTCCTTTTAACAGACTCTAATAAAAACGTATCTTTTTCGGTGTACGAATATTTAACATTCCGTATATGAATTTGGCACCGAATAACATTCCGTATATGCGTTTGGAACCTCGCCGCCTATTGGTTAAAATATCACCCCGTGCTGCAAAGAACCAATAGAAAACTCCTAGGTTCCAAATACATATATACGGAATGTTTAGGTGCCAACGGGAAGCGGACAAAAAATAAAAAACAAAATTTTACACACACATACATTTCGTCGGCCTCATATGAAAAGTGCCTAAGTCCAAATTAACAAATTTTACAGGAGACGTTTTAAAGAAGAATTTTGACTTAAAACTTTATCTTATTTTCCAAAGTTACTTAGAGTAGTGTCCCTCAGCCTTCCCACAAAGATATATCTATTTTTAAAATATTATTACTTTAAAAATGGAGTTAGGCAACTTTCATTTTTGAAATAAGGAAAAATATTGGAGTTAGGCACATTTGACAACGAAAATCATGAAGAAATATGCGTAACTCCATAAAAAGTCGCCAAAAATAAACTGTGAAAAATGCTTAAGTCGCACAAGATAAACAAATGTGGGATTTAAAGGATAATAATGCCACTTAAATGTAGTTAACACAAAAACTATAATAATATGATCAAATTGAACTTACCTTCAATAAGTTAACACTATTTCCATAACATAATATGTTAGCTTATAATACTTCTCCCTAGTCCTCCCTTTCCAAATACTTTGCCCAGAAGAATGAACAACAAGTCATATCTCCGTTCATTTTTCATAACATGGCCAAAATATTATAATTTGTGCTCTTCAATTGTGTTAATAATCTCGCATTCCTTGCCCATGCTACGTAAGACCTCAACACTACTTACACGAACCACTCATGAAATTCTTAAAATGCGTCTGTAAAGCCACATCTCGAAGTGGCTTGAGTTTTCTTAAAGACGCCTCAGAATATGTCCAGGCCTCTACTCCGTAGAGTAACGTGGAAAAGTAGTAAATCGTGACTTCTGAAAAGAGACTTCATCGTTACGAACGCTGACCTTACTTTTCCTATCTATCTATCTATAGCCTATTTTGCCTATTTTTGAACGTAGACATCCGCTTTTTCTCTCCAGAATTCTCTGTCCTGGGCTATACTCATCCATTTGGAACCAGCGTGTTTTTGGAAGTCGGTCCATCTCATTTAAGGTCTTCGTCTTCCTCGTCGCCATTGTTCCTCTGGGTATTCCCAGGGTCTCCAGTGTACTATTTGGTTATTCCATTTGCCGTCTTTTTGCCTTAAATTGTACCCAGCGAATTTCCATTTCCGTTCTGCTATTTTTTCATTCACATCTTTGACCTTATTGATTTTTCTTATCCATTTGTTTCTTATCTTATCCTTCAGCGTTACTTGTAGCATTTTTCCTTCCATGTTCCTTTGTGTTTTTAATACCTTATCCATCTTATTGCTTGTCAGTGTCTATGTTTGCGCTCCATATGTCAATACAGGCAGTACACATTGGTTGTAGACTTTTGTTTTTAGGTATTGCGGGTATCTCTTATTTTTGAGAATGTATCGTTACCCAAACGTTACCCATGCCAATCTGATTCTCCTGATCACCTCCAATGTTGGGTTCTCCTTGTTAGGCCTAAATACTTGACCCAGATATACAGGGTGTAAAGAAAATACAGGTCATAAATTAAATTGCATATTCTGAGACCAAAAATAGTTCGAATAAACCTAATTTACCTTAGTACAAATATGCACTTAAAAAAAGTTACAGCCCTTTGAAGTTACAAAATGAAAATCGATTTTTTCGAATATATCGAAAACTATTAGAGATTATTTATTGAAAATGGACATGTAACATTCTTATTGCAGGAACATCTTAAAAAAGAATTATAGTGAAATTTGTGCACCCCATAAAAATTTTATGGAGGTTTTGTTCCCTTAAACCCCCCCAAACGTTTGTGTACGTTCCAATTACATTATTATTGTGGTACCCTTAGTTAAACTCAATATTTCTAAAACTTTCTTACAAAATACAAAGTACAAAGTACTTAAATACAAAATTTAATTAAAAATGAATAACCATTTTCAATTTCGTTGCAAAACGAAAACACGGCCGAACCATATTCTAGTCTAATCAGAGAGTGCTGCAAGCACCCCTACCGGTTTCGAAACTTAGTCTCTCATCAGGAGGCAAATATGCTGCTCTCCCTGATCCAACCAAAACAAACCCCAGCGTGCAGTTCCGGATTGCAACGAACGAAATGGCATAGATGCCCTAGCGGCAACTGCTAGCAAAAAGACTAAGTTTTCACTCTAATGGCATATAAAACAACATAATGCTATTCTACATCCCACCAGAATGAGAACAATGGGAACCTTCTCTGGTTACACCTCCTAGGCTTCTACAATTTGCAAGCCATACGGATGCTGAGACTAAGGAAGATGAGGGAATTCTACAATTTACGAACGAAATGGCATAGATGCCCTAGCGGCAACTGCTAGCAAAAAGACTAAGTTTTCACTCTAATGGCATATAAAACAACATAATGCTATTCTACATCCCACCAGAATGAGAACAATGGGAACCTTCTCTGGTTACACCTCCTAGGCTTCTACAATTTGCAAGCCATACGGATGCTGAGACTAAGGAAGATGAGGGAATTCTACAATTTACAATTCACGTCCCATCTGCTCAGCGCGGTAAAATTCCAATGAGAATGGTTCCCTTCATACTCCACACAGAGTAAATGTAAATCAAAAATGAATAACCATTTTTAATTTCGTTGCAAAACGAAAACACAGCCGAACCATATTCTAGTCCAATCAGAGAGTGCTGCAAGCACCCCTACCGGTTTCGAAACTTATTAGTCTCTCATCAGGAGGCACATATGCTGCTCTCCCTGATCCAGCCAAAACAAACCCCAGCGTGCAGTCCCGGATTGCAACGAACGAAATGGCATAGATGCCCTAGCGGCAACTGCTAGCAAAAAGACTAAGTTTTCACTCTAATGGCATATAAAACAACATAATGCTATTCTACATCCCACCAGAATGAAAACAATGGGAACCTTTTCTGGTTACACCTCCGAGGCTTCTACAATTTGCAAGCCATACGGATGCTGAGACTAAGGAAGATGAGGGAATTCTACAATTTACAATTCACGTCCCATCTGCTCAGCGCGGTAATTTTAATTAATTTTACTCGCCAGGCGTAAAATCCAATATTTGCATCTAACAACGTAACTACCTCACTTAACATCGCCAAACTACGGTCAACATTCAATCACTAAACACATGCAGCGTTGCCAGCTCTATTCGACCAAAAACAAGATGTTTATAAGCGATGTTACATTTGTACCGCGTTACAATTGTACCCGCTCTCCCCCTACTCTCATCTCTTTTCTAGTAGTTTTTATGTTGTGGCTGTGCCGGGTCTTGTTTCTGATCCTTTTTCTGGCTTTATAAATTCTTGACTTCATCTTAGTATTAATACATATGTCGGTTACGTCATATAGTGTTGTTAAGGCGTCCTGCCAGTCTATTTGCTTTTTGTGCTAGACAATGTAAGTTCAAGGTATTTTATTTTCATTACTTATTCATGATGCCATCAATTTTTATTTTAAATCTGATTGGTATTTTGCCGATTACTATTGTTTTAGTTTTTTTGAAATGAGATTATCAAATTGAATTATTTTGCTCTTACGCCGGACTCAAACGACTCGTGTACTTGGCGAATAATCGTCACTTGCGTATACTGGCAACACTCAAAAAAATTTAGTTCCTAACATTGATTAACAGTGATTACTGAATAGTATTTCGTAGTCACAACAATTTAATTTGTTGTTTCAACGAACTTTTAGACATTGACGAATGTATTTGGTTATTGTCACAATGATTGAATAATAATTGTGAGAATAACTAGAGTACATTAATCAATAACACTCAATTTATTCAGCCAATAACTTAGTTTCGTATATTTAATAAATACTGTTAATTCTGGCAGCAACTCACGTTCTTGATTTCGTAGATGACAAGCAATTACCTTGGTTTATCGTGACAACGTACAGATTTCATTAAAACAATGTACAAATGTTCTTAATATAGAGTAATATATGATTATTGAATAGATGTAAATTGATTGTTGTGACAACGAATGCATTAATAAATCTACTACTGCATTTAATCCCCACAATCAATGCGTTTATTGTGACAATAATCGTAGTTGTTGAGACAATAAATGTTTTGCTTGACCATTTGAAAGTTAACGGCTTTTCCTTATCGTGATACCCCTAGCTTATCTGTGTTACCGAAGTGCCAAATAATAATTGCATTTCGTTTTCAAGTGTAGTCCGTAGTAGAAGGAAGTTTTTGTGTGTCTATTATCGTGAAATTTCGGTCGAATTATTTTTAAATGTATTCATTTTTTTCGAATCCTGAGAAAACTAATTATTATTTTTGAAAATTTAAATGCAAAATAAAATATGACAGTATTATCGAGGGTCTGAAGTCCCTGAGAACCTCTATAATGATTATTTTAATAAGTCACAGGGGTGAAAAAGAGAAAATTTAGTATGATTTTTAATTTCAAATAGGCATACCATTCAACAGAAACTTTTTGTTTATTCTAAGGGACTTTCTGCCCTCGGTAATAATGTAATATTTTATTCTGCGTTTAAATTTTTCAGAAATACTTATTAGTTTTCTCAGAATTCCAAAAAAAATGAATGCTTTTAAAAAGAATTCGATCGAAATTTTGCACCTGCGCTCTCAAAAAGGATTAAAGTGTTATACATTTTTGGAATAACTATTTCCAACGCTTTTAAATAAGCTGTCACATGACGTACTTTCCCATTAAAATTAAATCATAGTTACGCCGCGCCTGTCACCTGACGAGGGATCGTGTAAAGTTCGAAACATTGATGTTATAATATATTTTGATTATTTTAAAAATCGACCTGTCCGAGCGTTTTGCTTATGTGCTAAAAATAAATAAGTTAATAAGGGGGTGGGGGGAGTGTAACACTTATTCCAGTACACTGTATAAGTGAAATCATATGAAAAATCACACAGTGTAAAGTACTTTAGGTTAAGGACAAAAAAGGGGATTTAAAAAATTATTATTAATCAATTAATATCATACATTCAGTAATTATTAATATAAAATACGTTCATAGTAGGAATGAACGAAACTGATTGTAAGAATGAATAGAATTGCTTGTAAGAAAAACCGTATTTATTGTGGGAATAAACGGAATTAATTGTAACAATAAACGGAAATAATTGTAGAAATAAACGAAATACGTTAGGAGAAATAACACTGTTATTGACACAACGAATAGTCTTCGTTGGTCAATTAACGACGTTGTTGTTTCAATAAATAGTGTTCGTTGACTCAGTGAACAGAGTTCAATAAATAGTGTTCGTTGACTCAGTGAACAGAGTTCGTAATACCAATAAAGTGATATTATGGTATACATAATGAATGTTCATCCATTCAATAAACGTAATACATTGGCTCAACGAACGAAAATAATGAATTGATGAACATCGTTTTGTTTTCCCAATAAAACCAAGAATTGGACAAATTTTAAGTATTGCGTTTGTTGTCTGAATTAACATTTTTATTGATATTACTTCGGGCACCTGGTCCTGACAATGTTCCCGCAGAACTAATAAAATCAGGTTCAAAGAAATTAATCCGAATGATCACAGAATTCCTTCACAGAATTATTAACGGAGAACAAGTTCCGAAAAGCTGGAAAGAGGGCTGGATCTCTTCAATACACAAAAAGTGAAGTAAAAGTGATGTCAACAATTATAGGGGAATAACTGTAACAAGCACAATGAGCCGTTTATATGGCAGAATACTGAAAACCATTATTTGCGAAGAATATCAACCCTATGAATCCGAAGAACAGTGTGGTTTCAGGGCCGGCCGATCTACGATCGATAATATATTCTGTCTAACACAGGTTATGGAAAAAAGACTAGAACGTGGACAAGACACACATATACTTTTTGTTGACCTAACGAAAGCATATGACACAGTGCCCGTGAAAAAACTGTGGGAGGTTTTGGATAATACACACATATCTGCAACTGTCATCAAAGCCATACAATGCCTCTATAAAGATTCTATGTCAAGAGTAAAGAGAGGTAACCATCTGTCATCTAGCTTCCAAGTAACAAAAGGCCTTAAACAAGGGTGCTGCTTATCTCCCATTCTTTTCAATATATATACCGACGGTGCTCTCAGACTTTGGAAACAGAAATGCAGTGGTATGGGTATACCAATCGGAGACATAACATTATACACTTTGAACTACGCAGACGACCAGGTGGTAGTTGCCCAAGATAAGGAAGACTTAGAATATATGACCAGAAAATTGATGGAAGAATACAGGAAATGGGGTTTAGAGGTAAACATAAGGAAAACACAATATCTACACATCGGTAACCAAATACAACAGGAGGACCTAGATCTTGACGGAAGTGATTACATCAGGGGTTGTGCAGAGTATATATATCTAGGGATTAAATTAACAAATAGTGGAAGAACGGAACCCAGTATAGATGATAGAGTGACGAAGGCTAGAAAGGTTACTAGAGCCCTAAACCCTGTCTTATGGCAACATAACATAAATTTAAATACAAAAATGAGGATGTACGACGCTATTCTGAAACCAATTTTAACGTATGGCTCCGAAGTGTGCCAAATGACAAAAAAATCCGAAAATAAGCTGCTTACCACTGAAATGGATTTTTTTAGAAGATCTGCCAGAATATCGAGATGGGACCATGTTCGAAATGAACAGATCAGAGAAAAAGTAGGTAAGCAGAAAACAATAGTGGACGAGGTACAACGAAACCAACTTACCTGGTATGGACACGTCCAACGAATGGGAGATGAAAGATTTCCAAAAATTACAATGAGATGGATACCGCCAGAAAAACGGAAAAGAGGAAGGCCACCGACCTCCTGGAAACAAGGAATTACAAAAGCCATGTCAGAAAGAAATCTTCAAGAAAATGACTGGCTAGATCGACAGGCTTGGCGATTGGGTACCGGAAGGCGTAGAACGCTATAGAACCGGTTATATATTGTTAAGATATGTAAAATTTGAATTAATATGGTTTCGATCTTAATATTTTAGAAAAGTTAAAACATATAATAAAAATATACCAAAATTCATTTCGAAGAAATGAAAGTCAATTATCTTTGGATGGCCGTAGGTAAACAAAATTTAAATAGGGATTAAGTATTTTCTTTGTACAGTTAGTATGATAAGAAAGTGGTTATGTGTTTGGACAATGAGACCGGGTTTCCCAAATGGACTTTTGCGGCGAGGGAATAATTGTATTTAGAAATTTAAATGAATGTAATCTTTGTTTAGATATTAAGAAAGGAAAAAAAAACCGATTGGCATGTAATTAGTTTTAGGAAATTTCTAATGGTAGGGAAAATTGGTGTTTGTTATCTGAAAGGTAGATGGGGATAAAATTGAGGAACTCGGATTGGTGAAGAAGGAAAAAGGAGGGGCTAGGTATGAAGAATGGGAGTTTAGCGAAATGTTAGAGGGTGGAAGAAGAGTCAGTTGTTAAATGATCGTTAAGTCGACTAGTGGTGATCTCTGAGAGTCTCCTGAAGTAGTAAGGCAGATAAGTGAATAGTTGTGAGTTTGTTGAAATAAGTGTCCTGACGGAAGCTCATCACGTAAAGCATTGTAAGTTATATTGTTCTACTTATATTCCAAGAGTCGCCGTTGCATGCCGGAACGAGAAATAGATTCAGTTTATCGAGAGGAGAAAAGGCTAGCATTGTTTTTTGAAAGATACGTGCATCTGTAGGGGGTCATTAATGACAATAGGCTTGCAATAATTTGTTGCGAGATTGCTGACTACATAGGGGGCTGCTAAGAGTAAATTGTAGGCGACCAGAGACAAGAATTTGGACAACTCATCATCCGAGAGACAGTTTTATTTTTTTTGTAGAATTATTCATAACGCAAATTTCAATAAGTACTTTAGATAGTGGTAGGGTTATTTCAATAATCAGAATAGGAGATATTATTTTTAGAGGATATTTTGAGGGTGAATTTATTTCAATAGATGCTTTTGTACCATATATGTGTTTTATTCCGTTAATCTTTGACCTTATTTATCATATGTAAAGCAAAGGAGATATTGAAGCACGAGAATATAAAACCCTGAGATTAGAGCATTAAATAGTGTGATTAAATCATAAGTGCATCATTAAAATTAAATTTAATTAATTAGTTAATTATCTAATCAAGTGCTTTGAGCACACCGATCTTTGAATATCACATTAACTGGAGCCCAGAACGTGGTGGCTTAAAAATATCGCAGCTTTGCATTTGATGGTAGGGAAAGAGATAAGGAATAACTACAGGTGATCCAGAGATAATTTGACAATTTTTCCAGGTGTAAAAATAATTTTGATTTATGGATTGATCGTAGGTATTGGATATTTACTGCCATTGAATTATTTGATTTTTTTTTACCAATCGTACATTTGATATTTATTTTGAAATTTACTGATTGCATATTTGATATTTGTGGCGAAAATTTATTAAATTTGGGGAGAAATATTTGTCGTGTTCTGCAACTTATAGAGTGTTGTAAAATTTCACATTTGGCGGGGACAAAGAAAACAGTAACGAAAAGAAACAACATGTCGACCACAAGGAGGCAAAGCAAAATGCAAGAAAACAGAGAAGAGGAAAAAATTGTTGAAGAAGGATTGGATAATGAAGGAGATACAACGATTATGGAGAGAAAAGAACAGGAATTAACAGGAATAGAGAAACTATTGCAACTGATGCAACTCCAGTCACAACAAATGGATAGAAATCAACAGGAAACAAAAAGGACAATGCAAGAAAATCAACAGGAATCAAAACGAGCCATGGAAGAAACACAAAGAGAAATATCACAGAGAATAGAACAGAAATTGGAAGAGAATGATGGCAAATTGAAAAAGCGTTTGGAAAAATATGAAAATGAAATGAAAGCCTGTTTAGAAAAAGTTAGAGAAGAAACAGAAAGGAAACTGGAGATGCAACGAGAAGAAATAGAAACTAAAATGAAGGATATTAAGAATGTGCAGAAGATGGAATTAGAACAGTTAGAAAGCAAATTTGAAAATGCAATACAAGAAGACAGGCGAGAAATAGAAGAAAAATTTAAGCAAAACGAAAAACAAATTGCGGAACTCAAGAATCAACAGAATTGTGGAGAAAGAAGGGAAATGATTATCCATGGTACAAGCGACGCGAAAATACAATTTGGCGGGGATATTAGAAAAACACACCCAGTACCATTTGTTAAAAATTTGAGAACCAAATTGCAACATATTAGATATTTTGACGACTGCAAAGAAACAATTAGAAACCATCTGAAAGAAGGAGCAGCGTTATGGTATGAAAGTAAAGAAGATGAGTTTGAAAATTGGACAGATTTCGAAAATAAATTTCTCAACTATTTCTGGGGGAAAGTTAAACAGAGGGAAATCAACCAAGAGCTACAGAATGGAAGATATCACGAGAAAATGGGAATATCGGAGGAAAGATATGCTTTGCAGATATATAACAATTCCAAATATCTAGACTACAAATACTCTACCGAACAACTGGTAGAAATGATAAGCAGACATTTCGAAGAAACGCTGGAGGACCACGTGATTTTGAGAAACTATCAAGATATTGATAGTTTGTGCCAATTCCTTCAAGTAAGGGAAGCAAAACGAAGAGAAATGCGAAACAGAAGACAACATGAACAATATAATGGACCGGCAAGAAGGTATCAATCAAATTATGACCAGAGAAACCGACATGCCCAATCAACAAACGAAGATAGGCCGAGAGAATACCAAAATTACAATAGACAACAAAATTATGATAACAGGAATCACGCAAAAAATAGAACATATGAAAATCACAACAGAAACAGAGATGCACAAAATCCTCCGACTAGGAATACGAACGAACAAAGGGACGGTAGAAACAATCAGAATTTCCAACGACAAAATAGAAGGGAGATGAATCATGTAACAATAGAAAACGAGGAAGAAAAGGAAGTTCTCATAAGAGAAATGAAAGCAGTAGAAACATGGTGCTCGGGATACCAAATGGAAATTGAAGATAAAAAAAAAACAGAAGAAGAAATAAAGGATGAGGACAGAGAAGAAATGGCAATAATGGACGAGAATCCAGAATTTTATGAAGAAATATTATGGACAGTGAACACATGCGAACAAAATGAGGATGAAAGAAAATTAAAATGTGGAGAAAACATGGAAAAGGAAGTAGAGAAGATTCTAGAAAATTATGGAGATTTGATTAATGAAGAAAGCCGAGTGGCTAAAAATTATGAACATTCTTTTAAAGTTAAAAACTTAGAAAATTTTAAATCCAAGACATATCCAATCCCGTATAAATACAGGCAAAGCGTCGGACAGGAAATTGAAAAAATGATCGAAGACAAGGTGATAGAAAGATGTGACTCTCCATATATCAACCCGATAGTATGCGTTAAAAAATCGAGTGGTGATTTGCGATTATGTTTAGATGCAAGAAACATTAATTCACACAAAATCGCGCAATACGAAGCGCCTTTGAACATCGAAGCCATATTTGGACGAATCACAGGGTCACACATTTTTTCCAAAATCGATTTGAAACATAGTTTTTGGTTAATACCTTTGGCAGAGAAATGTCGAAATTATACCGCTTTTTCGATCGACGGAGTGGTATACCGATTTAGGGTGGTACCATTTGGCCTACAGAGTGCATGCGCTGCTTTGGTTCGCGCATTGAACACAATCTTAAATAGGCATGAAGAATTTGTTGTACATTACATAGATGATTTATTAATTTTCTCACCGGATATAACAAGCCATCTACGACATATTCACACTGTGCTAGAAGAACTGGATCAAGCGGGATTGAAATTAAATATTCAAAAGTGTCAGTTTTTCCAAAAGGAAATACTGTATTTAGGATTCAAATTAGACACAAAAGGGATTAGTCTTGCAGAAGATAGAATCGAAATTATAAATAACTACGCTAGGCCAACCAATTTAAAAACATTGCGGGGATTTTGGGAATGGTAAACTATTTCAAAAAACTAATACCAGACATCAGCACAAAAGAAATACCGTTGATAGCATTACTTAAGAAAAATGTTAGGTGGAAATGGGGAACGGAACAAGAAATGGCTTTCAAAAATTTAAAAGGAGCTTTCTCCACAGCTGTAAGAGTACACCACCCAAGATATGATCAACCTTTCATTCTCCGGACCGATGCTTCCATAACAAAATTCGCAGGGGTGTTATCACAGATCCAAGACGATGTAGAGGTGCCAATCTGTTTTGTCTCCCGTGTAACCAAAACATATGAGAGAAAGTACAGCGTTACTGAATTAGAGTTCGCCAGTGTGTTATTTTGTGTAAATAAATTACGGTTTTACCTACTAGGGGCAAAATTCACCGTTGAAACAGACCATGCAGCTTTGGTACATATAATGAAAAATAGGCTGGTAAATAATAGAATTCATAGGGGCATTCTTTTACTTCAAGAGTATGATTTTGAATTTAAATATATCAAAGGAACTGACAATATCTTGGCTGATGCGTTGACGAGAGATGAACAATTCCGCAAAGAGGACCACAAAACTCTCCACGTTGGCATGAACATAATGAGAGAAGAAGCAGGCTTATTTTCTTTGGCTCAGATCAGGGAAAATCAGGAACAACTGGATGAAAGAGAAAAGCAAAGGGCCGAACAAGAAGATAACTTATATTTTAAGAGGGTCGATGGTAAAGAACTATATGTAATCACGGAACAGATGGCAAAAGAAGTTTTAGCAAAATTACACTGTGACAACGGACACATTGGAAGCAGGAAGGTGTGGCTTATGTTCAGGGAGAACTACATTTGTCGACAGGACTATACAATAGCCAAAGAGATGACTCGAAATTGCGAGACATGCCAAAAGTGTAAAAGTAAGAATTTCAAAAACGAAAACATCACAAAAAACGTCATAGCTCGGAAGAAACTGGATATTGTCGCCATTGATATGTTGAGCGATTTAATAACAACAACACAGAGGAATAAACACATATTAGTTATGGTGGATGTTTTCTCAAAGTATTTAAAACTGTACCCATGTAGAACCACGAAAGGAGCTGAAATACTTCGGAAGATAGACGATTTTATCGAAACAGTGGGAAGACCAGACAATATTTTGTTGGACAATGCGACATACTTTAGGAATGACCGTTTTAAAGGGGAATTAAGAGAGAGAGGCATAAATACAAAATTTGTAAGCATCCGACATCCACAGAGCAACCCATCAGAGCGTTTTATACAAGAAGTCACAAAATTTCTAAGAATTGCTGCGGAAGAACATCATCGACATTGGGACAGAAAAGTGTTTGAAATAGAGACGTATTTGAACTGTGCACCAAATACGGTTACCAAGGAGACGCCTTTATATGTAATGAAAGGAACAATGCCTACGAGACCGTGGGAAGACACCGCCCCCAGACAATACGAAGAAGTGATCGAGGTGGTTCAACGAAGATTGAGACGAAGTGGAGAGAAATATCTCCAAAGGCAAGAGAGGACCCGAAGAAGAAGGCCGGTTACATTCCAGAAAGGGGATAAAGTTTTAGTGAGGGCACTGAGGGTGTCCAATTTACAAAATGGTATTTGTGCTAAATTGATGCCGGTATTTGAAGGTCCATATAGGGTCAATACGGAAAATGGGGTAAATAGTTATGAATTAGCGCATATAGAGACAAGGCAAGATAAGGGGTATTTTTAACATTCACGACATTTATAAGTATCATGAGTAGAGTTTGGTAACATAATGGAATAATTTGATCCTAAAAAAAAACTTGTGTCATTTAAATAAATAACAGAATTTTTTCGGCAAATCAAATGGCGGGGAGTTGTTAAGATATGTAAAATTTGAATTAATATGGTTTCGATCTTAATATTTTAGAAAAGTTAAAACATATAATAAAAATATACCAAAATTCATTTCGAAGAAATGAAAGTCAATTATCTTTGGATGGCCGTAGGTAAACAAAATTTAAATAGGGATTAAGTATTTTCTTTGTACAGTTAGTATGATAAGAAAGTGGTTATGTGTTTGGACAATGAGACCGGGTTTCCGAAATGGACTTTTGCGGCGAGGGAATAATTGTATTTAGAAATTTAAATGAATGTAATCTTTGTTTAGATATTAAGAAAGGAAAAAAAACCGATTGGCATGTAATTAGTTTTAGGAAATTTCTAATGGTAGGGAAAATTGGTGTTTGTTATCTGAAAGGTAGATGGGGATAAAATTGAGGAACTCGGATTGGTGAAGAAGGAAAAAGGAGGGGCTAGGTATGAAGAATGGGAGTTTAGCGAAATGTTAGAGGGTGGAAGAAGAGTCAGTTGTTAAATGATCGTTAAGTCGACTAGTGGTGATCTCTGAGAGTCTCCTGAAGTAGTAAGGCAGATAAGTGAATAGTTGTGAGTTTGTTGAAATAAGTGTCCTGACGGAAGCTCATCACGTAAAGCATTGTAAGTTATATTGTTCTACTTATATTCCAAGAGTCACCGTTGCATGCCGGAACGAGAAATAGATTCAGTTTATCGAGAGGAGAAAAGGCTAGCATTGTTTTTTGAAAGATACGTGCATCTGTAGGGGGTCATTAATGACAATAGGCTTGCAATAATTTGTTGCGAGATTGCTGACTACATAGGGGGCTGCTAAGAGTAAATTGTAGGCGACCAGAGACAAGAATTTGGACAACTCATCATCCGAGAGACAGTTTTATTTTTTTTGTAGAATTATTCATAACGCAAATTTCAATAAGTACTTTAGATAGTGGTAGGGTTATTTCAATAATCAGAATAGGAGATATTATTTTTAGAGGATATTTTGAGGGTGAATTTATTTCAATAGATGCTTTTGTACCATATATGTGTTTTATTCCGTTAATCTTTGACCTTATTTATCATATGTAAAGCAAAGGAGATATTGAAGCACGAGAATATAAAACCCTGAGATTAGAGCATTAAATAGTGTGATTAAATCATAAGTGCATCATTAAAATTAAATTTAATTAATTAGTTAATTATCTAATCAAGTGCTTTGAGCACACCGATCTTTGAATATCACATTAATATATATATATATATATATATATATATATATATATATATATATATATATATATATATATATATTACGTACCTTTTTCGTTGAGTGAATGCTGTGTGAGTGGGTTACTAGTACAATTATTGTACTATCTGTCAAACAATAATAATAATAATGTTAATACTACTATTAATTGTTAAGGAATTGTTCTAGTAACCCTCCCAAAAGACATAATAAGTAACGCAAGTAACGATTATTCGCCAAGTACACGAGTCGTTTGAGTCCGGCTTTATGTTAAGTCTATGGATTAATCTTTGCGGACTATATTCATCTTAAGCTATCGATATTGCGTCGTCTACGTACCAAAGTATATTTACTTCTTTGTGTCACATACTTTATTCAGTTCCTTTGTTGATGCTTTTGATGAGTTCATTCATGATTGTTTATCTATTCTGACTTCCATTTTGTTGTATTGGTAGATGTTTTCAATAGTTTTTATGATATCTAGGGGAACACAAGATCGAGAACGATATCGGCAAATTGTTATGGAAGCTACTCACGCCTAAAAATTTGGGCACGGTACTTAAAGAAGAAGACTTATCTGTTATACAGAAGATAGATTACATCTTTGAGTCTTAATTTGTCAAATCCTTTCTTCAAGTCAATCAGACATAGAAATTCTGGTAGATTATACTTTAGTGATTTCTCAGGATTATTCTAAATGGAAATTGATTTTCATCATAATATAAATATACCGTATTAACAAATTGTGCAATACCGGATAGACACTGCAGACGAACACATTTTGTAATATCGCCATTGAATACAAACTTTTTAATGGTTGGGAATCACTGGTTCTTACAACTAAAATAATGAAATTCTCGTTCATTGATAAAATAGGTAGCGGCTACTATTGAGGTCAGTCTTAAACTCTGCGTGGGATGAAATTATAATTTTTAATACGTCTATTCTCTCAAGTGTTTTATTAAGATTTGTCATATGTTGGTAAACACACTTTAAATTATTGATTTAATACGATTTTCCTAGAATATTAGACGCAAACGCGGCTTCCCACGGTATGTTATAAGTTGCTGGAACCTCTTAAGCTGTCATTTGATTTTTAGGCCAGTCAAAGTATTGAGAAATAGTGGCATAGCAGCCACCTTACACCTGCTCTTGCCGAATACTTTTTAGGTAATAGGCTCTACTATAAAGACAGGGAAGACTACTCATACGGTGGAGTAAGTTTTTTAATCAAATAAAACACAAAATCACAAATTCATATAATTAAGAGCATCTGGGACAGGGTTTACATACATGATCCTAAAACTAAGTTCACAAACCAGAATAAAAATTGTGTAGGTTTATGCTTCAACTGAAAAACTACTGATGATAAAATAAACACTTTTTACGGAGATCTTAAAACTGCTGTAGACAACGACGACAACGACACAGAACCTAAAATAATAATAATGGGAGATTTTAACGTCAAAATTGAAAAAAAAAAAGATTGAAGACGGAAAACAAAATTGAAAACTTCGGATTAGGCACAAGAAACACAAGAGGAGAAAAACTTATGGAATTCCTTGAACAAGAAAACATGTATGTTATGAACAGTGTGGCCAATCGCATTTCTCTAGATTATCCGATGATCGCTCGAAAAATATCCGATTTGTCACGAAAAGGTACGCTAGGTCAAAAATTATTGTTATTAAAATCAATGTTGCCAATGTTGTTCTTTTAGTCCCCTTAATAACCGTCAAATAACAAAATCCGTTGTTCTTACGCCAATCAGTTGATTGTAATCAATTACCATTATAATAATTAACATAATTATTTGATTAATTAATTATTAATTATCAATTAACGTAATAAATATTAACATAATTGATTAATTAATCAATTAATCTCATAATTGTAATCAATTATGTTTTCAGCAACCCAATCAAAGTTCACATTGACAGTAATTAAATATTTGATAATGATCAGTTGATTCCATTTCTGATTAGCGTTCGAACAACCGGCCCTTTAATCTACTGGATTCTCTGTTTCACAGTTTAAAAATTTTCGTTTATAGATGAAAATCTCGTATCCTAGCTGATTATTACCTAATTCATGTATGTAAATACTTACATAGTTACTATTATTATATTATTCGTATTTTGTATTATCGTAAGTGGTAAATTCTAAATAAATAAATAAATCTAAATATTTCATTATTTGGATCGTGATATTTATTATAATTATTTAAGTAGAAAAAAAACGCTTTTAAATATTATTTTATTAAAATGTAATAACTACCTAAAACTAGGTATGTACTAGAAAAATAAATAATAAATAAATCAATACAAAAAAAACTACAGCTACATTAATAGCATAGGCGCAAAATTTCTGCTCAATGCTTTTAAAATGCATTATTTTTTCGAGTCCTGAGAAAGCTGATAAGTATTATTTAAAAATTTAAACGCAGAATGAAATATTACATTATTACCGAGGGCCGAAAGTCCCTGAAGACTTCTATAATTTTTATTCTAATAAGTTACAGGGGTGAAAGGAAAAGAGAATATTGAGTGTGATTTTTAATTTCAAATATCTCATTCAAAAGAAACATTTTGTTTATTCTAAGGGACTTTCGGCCCTCGGTAATAATGTAATCTTTCATTCTGCGTTCAAATTTTTCAAAAATATTTACTAGTTTTCTCAGGATTCGAAAAAAATGAATACGTTTAAAGATTATTGGTCCGAAATTTTGCGCCTACGCTCTTTTAACAACTAAAGATTTACTACAACTAAAACAATAGAAATGTATTTGACAGTTTTGTAGTTATATCAAGGTTATGATCCATAATACCCGTGGTGCGTTCAACGTTTAATGCCCGACTAAATAATTTTTATAGGCAAAAAATTTGAAGAATTTTTGAGTTAATTAGTAGATATCTACATTTATCTACTTTACATTTCTCAAAAATATCATAAATATAATTAGGTATAACATGTTCTGATGAAGTGGTTTTGTTTAAGATAATATTAGATTTGACAGAACTTTACAAAAAAAAGAACCGATTTAACTACATCTTATGTCCGAGAAATCTGGAAAATTCGCTATTTTAACACATTTTTTTTGAACTTTACATTTGGTATTTTACAAATGACTACCTTATTCTGAGTAACGTTATATTTTCTGTGTACATCTGTGGTTAAAGTGTAGAAAAATATATAACCTGTAAGACAGGTGATACTAGTCTTAATTATCGAATAGAAATTAAATTATTTATTATTTATTAAATTATTAACTGTTTTATTTTACAATTTTATTCTTAATAAACATTTTATAATTATCAATTAACCAATAAGGATTTAGTAATCTCAGCAAGATACGTCGAATGAAGTATGGTGGAAATCCGTGACCAACTCTCCTAGAATTTTTATTCAAAATTGTTCCAATGTTACAATGTATATAGCTACAATTAAGGCAGTGCATTATATTTTTTCATTATTTGATTTGGTCTAAAATAAATTCAATATTATATTTCAATATCCACATGTTGGTAAAAATTTTTACCCACCTTAACATTTTTTACTAACCATTTATCCATTATAAAAAAGTTTTTTTACAATCCAAAACTTATTTCAACAGATATTTACTTGCACTGTACTGCACTACATAAAATGAAAATAAAACTCAATCGTGCGTGAATTAGCTTTCATAAGTTTAAAGACTAAAAACTAAAAACTCATAAATAAAATTGGACGGCAGACGGTTTTTGAAATTTGAATTGGATTAGTATGCCTTAAGTGGACGCACTTGTTGCATTTAAATTCTAAACAAAAGAGTTGGCACATGTCCCCTTTGTCAAAAGATGAAAAGTATCGGATGTCACTAACATTCATCCAGTATAAAAAATTGGGTGGAACCAAACACAATTAATGTGTTGTTGGTGTTGGTAATATATGGATGAGAAAGTTTTAGTCGATGGTAGATACACTGAAAAATATCCGCAAATATCCGATTTATTTAAAAATACCAAGAAGATACGACAACTCCCAAAAAGGTACGCAAATCGGATAATTATCCGCCGATTGGCAATACTGGTTATGAATACCTTCTATATCAAGAAACGTAATAGAATGTGAACATGGAACAGAACTACCAAAAATGAAATAGACTATTTTCTCTAAAATAAGAAAACGATATCTTCAGATGTCACAACATACAACGTAATAACTGGCAGTGATCATCTTACAGTTAGAGCGAAAATAAATATTAACACGAAAAATGAGATAAAGGAGTCTTTAAAACATAACGCGGATAGAAACCTTCAAGGTAAGAACAAATTAATGGGGAAGACCTCCGAACGGTCTTAGCGAGTAAGTTCGAATTAGATCCTTCCATAATCAGGACCAAATTGACGAAGTCATCAAAAACATAAATAGAAACCTTTTCGAAGACGGACGATAGGTCGCAAAGAAAACAAGAGCTAGAGAAGACAAAATAAGCAACGAAACTAAACAACTAGTCAAAGAAAAAGACAACTACTAGCGCAAATAAACTGCTCGTCAAAAGTTAGGGATGTAGAAAATTATGCTCATTTTCATAGTTGATTTTTTCATGAACAGGTTAACGGTTCCCGCTAATTTTTTTACTATTTTAGATTTTTCTTTAGTATTTACATAGTTGTGCAAAGGTTTACTCAAACTTCTCTTTTGTACTTATACCGGGTGGAAGAAAAGAAATGTTTTTCTTATGTTAAGTTTGAGACACCCTGTAGGGAAGAAGAGGTACAAATGTGAATATACATCAGAATTGTATTGTATTCTTATGTTTTGAGAACATTTTGTTTTTTGAATGTCCCATATATCATTACAAACAAAGAAAATAGACGGTTTTGTAGTTTAACATGTGTTTTAACCAAAACAAAAGTTTGAGACACCTTGTAGGAAGGAAAAGGCACAAAGGGTATACATCGATATTATGTTATAGTCTCATATTTTGCGAATATTCTATTTTTTTAATAATTTTTCTGATATTTTTAATAATAAAGAAACTAGATGGTTTTACTCTTTAATATTATGTATTTTAACTGACGACATGCGATACGTGAGGAGGCCATATCTCATCATACCACTAAGATGAAATTATTTCCTATATATAGAGCGAAAGGAACAGAGTATTTAAAGAAAAAATCTGTGTAATGTACCTCCCGATGTTTAAAGAGACTCCACGTAGACACCAAATCGGTACTTATTCTCAAGGAAATTCCACCCAAAAACATCACCTCCATTAAACAATCTCGTCTCTTTTATGTTGCGCTGTACATATCGTTTACTGTTTGCCTTATGTGCCTTTCTGTTTTTAAAGTTTTGTTAACTGATATTTTATACCTACACCCGAAAGGGTAGAAGGTCTAAAGATTATGTATTAGATGTATATAACTGTTATTTTTTATTGTTAATTTAGTTTTGTTTCAGTAAAAACACATATTAAAGAGTAAAACTACATATCGTCTTTGTTTCTAAAGATATCAGGGATATTCAAAAAACAAAATGTTCTAAAACATAAGATTACAATACGATTCCGATGTATACTAACATTTGTATCTCGTCCTCTCTACAGGGTGTCATAAACTTAACATAAGAAAAACATTTCTTTTCTTCCGCCCGGTATAGGCGGTATAAGTACAAAAAAGAATGATGAACATGTTGCTGATATGAGCACATTGTGTAACTGTTAGGATATAGAAAGTCTAATGCTCACAATCTTATTGAAAGTTTTTATTTAAACAGTTTTTGGGCGACCGGTTTCGGCGTTTACAGTTTATACGCCCTCATCAGGCCCTTCAGAAACTGAACAAGATAATGGCGTTTAAATAAAAACCTTCAATACGATTGTGAGCATTAGACTTTCTAATTCCTAACATTTACAAAAAAGAAGTTTGAGTAAACCTTTGCACAAATGTGTAAATACTACAGGAAATCTAAAATAATAAAAAAATTAGCAGAATCCGTTAATGTGTTCACGAAAAATCAACTATGAAAATGAGCATAATTTTCTATATCCTTAATTTTTGACGTGCAGTTTCTTCAAGAATGCGTAGAACTAAATAAAACAGTAAGTAAGGAACTAAAATGTGCCATCAATATAATTGAACGGGAACTTCCATAAAAAACATGGAACAGAGTTACTACCAAATATAGAGTAATTCCAAATAGAAAGTGGTTTTAAAGATCTAAAAAATAATCAAGCTCCTGTAACGATGATATAATTACCTAAATTTTGAAAATAAGCCAGAAAATAAGAACCTCAATGCTAACAGAGCTATTTAATCAGCTAAGTGATCGTTGTCATATTAGGTGCGCTTGCGCGACGTGAAATCCTGTAATGGGAAAAGTCACTCATACCAGATACCTACGATATCAAAAGGATTGAGCTCTAGTCCTAGTAGGGCTATTTCCACGCTATCGAGACTTAGGTGACTTGATATACTGGAGTATTTGTGAATGTTGACAGTAAGTACTACCACTTTCTGCATGATATTATATAGATGTTCCCTAAGACTTCGCTGGTCTATGTTCTCTAGGAGGCTCTTCTCTTCGAAATGCCATTAAACTAAAATCACAATAAAGCTGGACTAGAAATAAACAAACTAAGACACGTTGAATGTTACGAGAAACACTCCCGAATATGATGTGGTGTTTACAATGTATTGTATGTATGATTTGGGAGTGCTCATTGTAACATTAAACGTGTCTTGGTTTGTTTTATTTCTAGTGCATCTTTATTGTGATTTTGGTATAGGAATAGAGAGTACTCTCTATTCTCATTTGTTTCCCTATTTTTATCTTAAGATCCCTACTTGGCGATATCCTTATTATATTTAATAAGCAGATTACTTTTGTTAGGTATCGATGTTATTTGTTGTTGTTAGGTATCGATGTTGTTTATCTAGTTAGATTATTAATTAGTATGAAATTAAGTCTATTATGTTCCACTGGTTGGTCTGTGAACATAGTGCGGTCCCAGTATAGTTTGTAGTTCCTATTTCCAACCATACTCTGAGGGATGTATAGGGGAGATGGCTGGTTTGAAAAAAACCCAGTTTGTGACTAGTTCTTGGTGAAAATTTTTTCCTGAGTTCTTAGTAAGATGTTTAATGTTTTCTTGTGCAAGGTGTATACCTTACATACCGGCATTCGTCGTTTTAGATTTGAGGGTCTTTGGCGTAATATTTTGGGTAATTTTTGGTTGGAATAATCTGATTGTGAAGAATGGCGAGTTAGAAATACTCTCGGTTTCAGTACACATCTTTCCTGATGTCAGCCAATAGTTCGACGCTTTATTGTCGACATATTGCTGCCTAACTCAATTAGAATGCAGCCCGTACAGAGGTTTACCCATCCACATGCGCATATTTGCTTAATTGGAAAATGGTTGTTTGTTTCTGAATAAATTATTAAATTTTCAACCTTTTTGTATAATTGCTCATCTATTTGGACCACATAAAAATACCAACTGAGTAGGTAAGCATCGAACATGCGTAGGTATTTAATGCTTTACACAAATTTTTACTATTAATAGATGAGCGATGTAGCTATTACAACTCGAAAGTTAATAAGATTTTCATTTGCATATGGTAAATTTTCCTTGCTTGCCTTACTCCGAGATATTTATACAAATAATTTTCAACCATGCCCTCGATGTTTTGCGTATTGAAGCCTCCGGGCTGAACCATTGCTCTCACTACATTTAAAACACGGCACTATTTATTGTTATTGGTATTATTAATATTACACATTAACATCGAGATAAATTAAAGCCTCTGTGGTTCTAATTACTAAATTAATACTTAATAATAATATAAATAAATGAATATAAATGACTACAACTGAAATTTAAACTGTTTCATTTGTCAAAAACGCTGTTCACTAAAAAAATTGCCTTACAGTATATAGTAGATCTATCTGACACCTTTTTCAATTTATATCCCTTTTACTCAATCACCTTCATTTATACTAAAAAAAAAGATCATCATTCTCTTTGCCTTATCCCTATGCGGGGTCGGCTTCCCTAATTGCCTTTCTCCACACAATTCTATCTTGGGTCATATCAATGTCAATCCATTTTACCAACATGTCCTGCCTTATCGTCTCCCCCCAGATCTTCTTTGGTCTTCCTCTCCTACTCGTTGCAGGGATCTGCACTTCAGCTATTCTTCGTATTGGGTGATTAACGTCTCGACGTTGAACATGACCAAATCATCTTAACCTATGCTCTCTGATTTTGGCATCAATTGGTGCCACACCTAGACTTCCCCTAATATACTCATTTCTAATTTTATCCTTCTTTGTCACTCCACTCATCCATCTAAGCATTCTCATTTCCGCCACATGCATTCGTTGTTCCTCTTTCTTCTTCACTGCCCAACATTCAGTTCCGTGCATCATAGCCGGTCTTATGGCTGTTTTATAGAATTTTCCCTTCAGCTTCATTGGAATTTTTCTGTCACAGAACACAAAACTCGCTTCTTTCCACTTCATCCATCCAGCCCTAATTCTACTGCATGCATCTCCATATATTTCTCCATTACTCTGTAATACCGATCCCAGGTACTTAAAACTATTGCTTTTTACAGTCAGTTCACCATCCAAAGATACCATTTTATTGGTAGTAACTCCATCTTTAAATGAACATTCCAAATACTCTGTTTTTGTCCTACTAAGTTTTAAACCTTTTTCCTCCAGAGCTTGCCTCCACTGTTCCAGTTTTTGTTCCAAGTCTCTTTCACTATTTCCTACTAACACGACATCATCAGCATACATTAAGCACCATGGAATGTTACCCTGTAGTTTCGCTGTTATCTGGTCCAAAACTAATGAGAATAAATACGGACTAAGCACAGAGCCTTGGTGCAATCCTACTTTCACATGAAATTTATCGGTCTCTCCCACACCTGTCCTAACACTAGTCGTTACTCCCTCATACATCTCCCTCACAAGCGTTTGTTTCTTTACTCCTGTATGCCTTATAACGAAAATTGCATCTGTTGTTGATCTGCCCTGCATAAAGCCAAATTGATTTTCGGATATTTCGGTCTCTTCACGTATCCGTCTATCAATTACTCTTTCCCATATTTTCATGGTGTGGCTAAGCAGTTTTATAGCCCTCTAGTTTGTACATTGTTGTATATCTCCCTTGTTTTTGTAAACAGGTACCAGTATACTGCTTCTCCATTCGTCTGGCATTTGTCCAACTTCCATAATTCTATTAAATAGACCTGCTAGCCACCTTGTTCCTGTCTCTCCCAATGCTCTCCATACTTCCCCAGGAATATCATCTGGTCCTACCGCTTTTCCTTTCTTTATTTTTTGAAGCGCTTGAGCCACTTCCTCGTTTGTTATTTTTGTGACCATTGCTGCTACTGTCTCCGTTGACTCTACTGTCAAATTCTTTATTTAGTAAGCAGTCAAAGTATTTTCTCCATCTCTTTTTGACATCCCTTTCGTGAACTAGTATTTTATTATTTTCATCTCGGATACATCTAATCTGATTAAAATCTTTTGCTTTCTTTGCTCTCTATTTGGCTATTTTATATATCTTCGTTTCGCCTTCCCTGGTATCAAGTTGATCGTATTGGTTCGAATACGCTTCTGCTTTGGCTTTTGCTACTGCTACTTTCGCTTCCTTTTTCGTCACCATATAATTTTGAAGATCTGTGTCGGATCTGGTTTCTTGCCAGTTTTTATATAATTTTCTCTTCTCTTTTATTTTTCCTTTTACTTCGTTTGACCACCACCAAGTCTCTTTATCCTCAAACTTTTTTCCTGACGTTTTCCCAAGTATTTCAATAGCAGTCTCTCTAATACTACTGGCCATTTTTCTCCAAACTGTATTAGCATATTTTTTCTGTTCTTCTCCTGAATAGACCTTCTTTCTCATCTTTTAGTAGCCACCACTTGATTTTTTGTGGTCTTCTCCGATATTTTTGTTTAGTTTCTCTTTTTACTTCGATGTCCAGAACAAGCAGCTTATGTTGTTGGCTTACTGTCTCACTAACTATTACCTTGCAGTCCTTGCATTCACGTATGTCTTCTTTCCTTATCATGAAGTTGTCTATTTGGGATTGATGTGCACTTTTATAGGTAATAAGTTGAGTTTCTCTCTTTTTAAAGAATGTGTTAACAATCGCCATATCCAATGCTGTTGCTAATTCAAGCATGTCATCTCCAGCTTCATTTCTAGTTCCAAAGCCTAATCCCCATGTATTGCTTCGTATCCTGCCTTGGCTTGGCCCACATGTGCATTGAAATCACCTCCTATTATAACTTTCTCCTCTGACGGAATATCACTCAGGACGTCTCCTAATTGGTCATAGAAAGCTCCTCTTTGATTCTCACCCAGACCTGTTTGAGGAGCATACACACACACACAACATTCAATACCTCTTTATCAATTACAAATTTCACTGACATCATCCTATCACTCGTTCTTACAACTTCCACTACGTTATCTTTCATTTCACTATCAGCAATTATACCAACTCCATTTCTAGTGTTACTACTCCCTGCATACCACAATTTGTAACCTTCACCTAGCTCTTTCGCCCTTTGACCTTTCCACCTAGTTTCTTGAATGCAAGCAATTTGAACTCTCCTTCGCTTGAGCGCATCCACTAAGTAAAAAAAGTAGATGTTCTCCAAAAATTCTCTGTGAGAATTATGAAGTAAGTAGTTAATATTTCATACTTCTCTCACTTTGATGTAACGAAGACAACATCAGATTGTTTAGTTTTGTTTCCTTGCTTAACTTGTTAGAATTAGATAACTATACGTTGTACTCCCTTTATTAAGGGAAACTAATATCCCTTTGCGGATTCTAGGTTAGTTCTAATATATCTTTTCTACAATTTCAAAAGTCTGATGACATCCTATGAAGAACTTCTGATATAATTAGCTTTACCAACTGATCTAGCTGTTTTAGGGGACTCTTAATAAATCGTTGACCAAAATACCATAAACATTCACTTCCTCAACTAATTCTTTTGGATTATCATGTAAACAATATGTCAGAAGTGGATTGTTATATCCACACTGTACACTTTATCCGCACAATTTACTGGAACATTTCTTGCTCCGTACTGATAACTGGTTAAGCTTTAAGTTAAGGTCAAGGAATCTTAGTCCTTTACACCAACTTATTTGGGGTGAGGGTACCTCAATTCTAAAAAATGTGACATTTGGAGTTTCTAGAGCTCTTCTTGAGATCCATAATCCATTGAGAAAGTCCATAAAACGTCTTTGTCTGAAGGTTTGCTACCCCAGACTGTCCATGAATGTGCCCTAAGCCCATGGTTATTATCCTTAGTCTATTAAGGATCCTTTTGGACTCAAGACGTTCCCCATCTCCTTTCTATGGAAACACAGTGCATGAGTGCGTCTTATAGGTATATCTTCTTCCTCCAAAGCCTTGAGAGATGCTCACAAAGGTGGTTGGACTTACCTCCTTTAGCCACCTTACCCCTGTGTCATCCGCACAGTTAAGTTCTAGGAAACCCGACCTGTGGGCACTTTTCAGGAAACGAACCTGAGACCCGACTTCCGGAAGTTATTCGTAAGTCACGAAGATGGCTTTTTTGAACGCATTAAGCTTATCCACATTCATCTTGGCTTCTGAGAATTCTGTTGGTACTACCGCAACAGAAGCGGCAGCTTCGCTGAAAGGCACACCCTGCATACAACATGCATTTAACTATTATCAGCGTATTGCTGCATTCGTTTCATACTTCGCCAACCCATCTCTTTCGAAGGCTTCCTCTTCTCGTAAATTTCGCTCATTCACCGGTCTTCCAATATTCTGATTCCATGATCTGTGTGACCTCCTCTGTTTCTTCTTCTTGGTGGTCTTCAGAGTAATATTCCTGTATGTCATCGCTCGCCAAGCAATTTTAATACATGTAAAACAACTTATCTTTTTCTATTCGGTCCAAGACCGTTTCTGCTTTTATTTGAGTTCTTACTTTCTCAATATTCCTCCTTTCTAGTAGTTTTCATATTCTTACAATTCTTCCTATGTTTCTACTGCTAAGAGCCTTCTTTTTAGGCCTGCGTTAAGAATTCATACTTCTACTCCTTTTTTCTTATTTTCATTTGAGTTATTTTTATCCCACCAGAATGAATTAATTCTTCCTAAAATTGTCCTAATTTGTTGTTTAATAGTAATCTTTAAAAACATTAATAACATTGTTTGAAACCATGAGTTATTTATTTTGTATCAAAAATAATTTTAATGCTACTTTATTATCTTATTTATATTCAATTTGTGAGTAGTTTGTGGAAGTCAAGATTAAGAAAGCAATCAAACCAGTTTCTAAAGCAGAATTATCGGTAATGATGGTTTAAGGCTGTTCAAAAAATGCAAATGCGTTGTATATGCAGTGTTTTGGCAAAACCGGCAATTAACATACATATTTTTTCTCATATTTTGTAATGCAACTCACTTCTTGGGCCTAAACGAAATATTTAAATTTAGTCTCGGAACTTGGCACATTTAGTCATTGAAAATACCAAGAATGGGTAAAAATAATCAAGGGTAATAATAATAATGGATTATTTATAATAGGTATATTCTACTCCAACGTTTTGACAATATTAGATATTGCCAATTAATCCTATTACTATGTAATATCATACTAAAATCATAGGCTAATGAAGGACAAGAACTTTTTCTAAAATATAAAACTGAAATTATACAGAGCTGCAATCCAACCAGTAGTTTACGTACGCAGCTGAGACAATGTGCCTCACGGAAACAGATGAAGAAAAATTGAGAATATTCGAAAGGAGAGTCCTCAGACGGAATATGGGCCCGATAAGAATGGACAACGGGGAAATGAGAAGAAGAAAGACATAATGAAGGGAGAAGATATAGTTAGATTTATTAAAGCACAGAGGCTGAGATGGCTGGGACACATAGAGAGAAGCAAAAACGACCTACTGATTAAAAAGATCACCAGATGGAAACCAGAAACTGAAAGACCAAGGGGAAGACCCAGAGAGAGATAGGAGGACCAGGTCATGAGAGATATCAAAATTCTGAAAGTCCGGAATAAGCGAATCAGAGAGCTCTAAGTAAGAGCGGCAAACATTCTATCCGGAATGACTAGCCTTGATGATGATAGAGATAATAATAACAATTCCACTATTCACAGAGGCGGCTTTACCTATTGTGCAGGGTGTGCGGTGCACACGGGCGCCGAGATGTTGGGGGCGCCAAGCGCCAAAGAGCGGGTCCTGGGTCCTTTACTTTGTTTCAACATAAAATTATAAAATATGAAATTTTTTAATTATAAGGCGGAAGATGAATCCGTAACTGACGCCAAAATACATTAGTAAACTTTTACTATTACCTATTAGATATCGCAATTATACTAAGTTTGACGAACGCTTCAAACTTTTAAAGCAAAATAGTGACACTTTTTGGGTCCTTCAAAAATTAAAAGACTGGAAGGATTTAGAATTAGATACAAAAAGAGCATATTGTTCTAATTTAGAAAATAAATTGTGTCATGTTGGCTCTTTAGATGTAGATAGGTTTGAGCTCTTTAATGAAATACAATTATATTACCAATCTTTATCGATGATTCTACTAAACCTTTGGATATTTTAAATGCTTCTTCTCTAAGTGCCATATCTGCGACGGAGGTCGGCAACCATCATAGCTATTCGGATTTTAGAGACGACTGCTCTGAAATTTTCTCTCAGGTTGCGCAGCCACGATATTCTGCGTCTCCCGATGCTTTTTTTTCCTTGAATCCTTCCTTGCATAATCAATTGGAGCAAGTTGTATCTCTCTCCACGTGTAATATGACCGAGATATTCCAATTTTTTTGTTTTGATGGAATTTAAGATTTCCATTTCTTTTTTCAGCTTTCTCAGAACCTCTTTGTTAGTGACGTGTTCTGTCCACGATATTTTCAGAATTATTCTTCTGTACGCCCACAGCTCAAATGGTTCTAGTTTTTCATTGATGTAGCATTCAAGGTCCAGCTTCATTTTAAATTACTTGTATACAAATAAATAATTGCATTATTACATTCAGTGTTCCCAAATTTGTTCACTGCTCTTAGAATTTACCTCACGTTGCCAGAGACAGTAGCGCACAGTGAAAGATCATTTTCTAAATTACAAATAATTCAAAATTATCTAAGGTCAACATTGTCTTAGTCGATTGACAAATTTATCACTAGTAAGTATTGAACATGTAATAAAAATCAAAGTAAGTGATATTATTTCAAGATTTTGCTAATTCAAAAGCACGAAAAGTATCTTTTGTATAATAATTATAATTATTATATGTTGTAGTAAGTGCCTATGTGCGTCCTTTAATATTTATTAATTAGTTTTTTTTTTAAATAATCACAAAGTTGTTCTTTTTTATTCATCTAACAAATTTCTTCCTAAAAGTACTATTTACTCGTGTACTCAAACCTGTCAAATTTCCTCAACCAATTTTCCTCTATACCTCATAGATAAAAAAGTTTATTTTTAATTAAATATTCTTAACAGATTTGGGTAGGTTGTTCTGACGCCGTGAATACTTATTGGCTCCCGACATAATTTAATATTGCACTATTTGCATCTGGATTTTTGTTTACATTATAAGCGTACCTAATACCCTCTAATACTCTATGTACTATTAGTACAGGTACTAGGTATTGTACCTATTCGACTATTCCATTTTGACTGCGCGTCAAGCGAAGGGCGCCAGGGCATATCAGGCTCTGATATTCAATTAAAAAGATATCTACCACTCAACTCTTTCAGGTCCTATGGAACAATTGCTCTCCAATATGCATTATGCATTATTAAAAATTCAAAAAATAGCCAATCAGAAACTTCTTTGATATCGTGAAAAGCATAAGATCCTCGACGAATTTGAGTCACGCTTTCGATTAAATGTACTCTGGAAGCTTACAATCTTGTTCTTCTTCACACAACACTTGCTGATGACCTATCAAACTAGAGTAAAATTCGTCTAGCAGCTAATTGATAACAGATTCTTCCGTAGCATAACTGAAAATGGTATCCAACCAGAGTATATTTTGAGGACTACGACATTCCTTCTTAGCATAAACAATATAAGTTCCCTTTTAAATTCTTTTTTGCAATATGCTCATGAGATAATACGATTTGACGTGGTAAGTGCATGTCAACGCACATACTTTACTTCAGAACACAGTCAACAAAATAGATAATTGTTCTGTTAAGTTGTGCTCACTACGGAGAGCAATGGATTGTATCCTCGCTCCGACCCTTGCTCCCTGGTATTTATATGCGTTATATTCGTGAATTCTCGCATTTAAAATAATGTATTTATTTTAAATGCGAGAATTCACGAATATAAATACCAGGGAGCAAGGGTGGGAGCGTGGATACAATCCATTGCTCTCCGTAGTGAGCACACCCTTAGTCTGCTCTCAACTTGTCTCAGTCCAAATGTAAAGTACGGACCAATGATACCACCAGCTAATAAAGCACACCAAGTAGTCAGTTTTTCTGGATATAATGGTGCCTTAGCATACACTTCAGGATTATTTTCACTTCAAAGACGGCAGTTTTGTTTAATGACGTAGCCATTGAACTAACAATGAGCTTCATCGCTAAATAAAATTCACTTATGAAAATCGGGATCAACAACAATCTCGTTTTAGGCCAATTCATCGAATCTAAGCCTTACTGGGTGATCGTGAAGCTTCAGTTCTTGCATGAGTTGGATTTCAAAAGCACGCATACCAAGATTTTTCCACAAAATCTTCCATAAAATGGATGGACACATATCCAAATCCAATTGCTGATTCAGTTCTTCCTCTATGCTACGCTCTACACTACAGCAACAACAATTTCTTCTGTATGCACTGTACAACGTCTTTGTGGATACGTATAGACTAAGAGCCGGTGTAGGTGAAATTTGCTAATCATTTTAGGCACGATAAGATCCTGTATTAACTTATGAACACTGTGCCGTCACTTTTAGTGGCACATGCGTCGACAGTGGCGCATCAAACTTTCCACTTACGGACGGGAAAAATAAATTAAAAGGTACCCTCCCTCACTACCAGAATTTAATTGTTTTAATTCTTTTAAGTTCTATGTGATTAGCAAATTAAGACTCAGCCTAATGTTAACCCACCACCCCTTTCCCCTTCCTCCAGCATCAAAAACTTTAATTTTCGTTTTTATTCTTTTTAGGTGGGACTAATCAATTTTAAAATTTCAAAAAATTCACACGCATAATTGATGCTTTTACAAAACATGTCTATTTTTTATGAAACCGTAAGTTGAGTGTACATAACCGCAAAAAAAAACTTTTTTTGGGGATGGCTGCAGGTTTAATCTTATGTATTTTATCAAACACTGTATTTCTAATTTTTATCAGATTTTTACGTAAGGTTCGCCACCTTTGAGAATCTGAAACTGTTTTTTAGAGGGTTTTTGGGAATTTTCCCTATTTTATAGACTTCAAAATAGATCAAATCAATGTTTTTTATAGGTTCTATAAAAATTGAACTAAATGGGTCCTTTAGAACATTTAAAAATGGGAGATACACGTTCAAACCCCAAAAAAACCCCTAAAAACAGTTTTTTTTTGGATTTTTTAAGGTGGCGAACCTTACGGAAAAATCTGAAAAAAATTAGAAATATGTATAGTATTTGATGAAATATACATGGTTTTTTCCTAAAAAAAAATTTATTTTGATGTTATGTACACTCAATCAACGGGTGCATAAAAAATAGACATGTTTTGTCAAGGCCTCAACTATGCGTGTGAATTTTTTGAAATGTTAAAATTGACTGGATCCCACCTAAAAAAAATAAAAACGAAAAATGAAGTTTTTGACAGTTGGGGAAGGGAGAAGGGGGTGGTGGGTTAAAATTACGCTGTCTTATTTGTTAATCACATAGAACTTAAAAAAATAAAAAAAATTGAATTCTGGTAGTGAGGGAGGGTACCTTTTAATTTATTTATCCCGTCCATAAGTGGAAAGTTTGATGCGCCACTGTCGACGCATGTGCCACTAAAAGTGACGGCACAGTGTTCATACGTTTTCTTTTAGGTTCTACTATTTAAGTTATAGGATCTTATCGTGCCTAAATTAATTACCAAATTTGACCTATACCGGTTCTTAGTGTAGTATTATTATTTAGAGTAAACGTGGTGTAAATACGTTCTATGGTTAATCGAATTAATTGCTGTGATGGACGACTATATTGACCATAAAATGGAGGTAGTGTGCGATACATATTTCGAACAGAACCTTGATTTTCAAAATAAATTTGCACAATTTGGAAGCGTTGCTCAGGCTTCAGTCAATTCATGCTGAAATGCCAAACAAAACTAAACATAAATCCCTTGACAGCTATCAAAAAATAGCAGACAGTTAAGAAAGTGTTGCCAACTTAAATTTCTATAACTGTAGAAAAAACGCCCTTTATATATCTCACAGTTTTTCTACATAATGTAACTGGTAACTGTAGGTGTGGAGACTAAGAAAAAGACCGAAAGACCCTAAAGTTTGAAGACGCTCTCTGTAGTCCAAACCCTGCAAGTGGAGAAGAAGAACATCATCATCATCATCATTTGGCTCTACAACTCTATGTGAGTCTTGGCCGCGTTTACTATTTCCCTTCATTGTTGTCGGTCCTGAGCAGTTATTTCCCATTGCTGTACTCCCATTTTGCGTAGATCACTGGCTACTGCGTCCTTCCATCTCTTTCTTGGGCGACCAACTGACCTTTTTCCATCGGGCCTTTCCCAAAATGTGGCGTTCAGAAGTCTTTCGTCACTTGATCTTAGCACGTGACCCACCCATCGTATTCTGTTTGCTTTAATGTAGCGTACTATGTTTTTATCTCCATATTATATTTATTTAGTAGAAGAAGAAGGAGAAGAAGAACAGTACAATTACAAATCAGGTTTCCTCAACACGACTCTACCTTATCGGCAGAGTCTACGAGAAGTGTACGGTAAATTGAAGCTGTAATTACAAAAAAAGAAATATGTATGTCTTTGTACTCACTTTATAACACTCAAAAAATTACGGGATCTGGATTTCAATGCATATTTTTTTTATAATTCTCGTATCAAAATTAGGCGTCGAGTTAGTCGTATTGATGACAGTTGGAGTAACATGGGCGACCCGGGTAAGATGATATCAATATATTTTGTATATTAAGAGTAACTGAAATGATTTAACGAATTCGTTCTTAGTTTGCAATCGAATACCCTATAAGATGGCTGTGTATTTTGACGACAAAACGGGTAAAGGTAAGTAAAAGATATTTTGTTTTTTATAAGTGTTTTTGTTATTGTAACGGGGTTGTGGTATAGATAAAGTTTCAACTAGTATAGATAATAAAGAAGATTTAAGGAATTATTGGTTTGTTTGTAGAGATCTTGTCCCGTAATATTTGAATATCACGATAGGGTGTTGTTGTCGTCACACATTCAATTTTCAATAGCAGGAAATTAAAAGTACTAAATATTTATTGGTTTGACTTTTTATTAATTTTTCTCTATTTAAATGACACAAGTATTTTTTCTAATTACAGGTGTGCCTCTCACCCACGATTTGGCTCTGGAGTTGTTAAATGATGGTAACTAGTTCGAAATAGAAGATTTAGATGGCGAAAATGATGATGCTTTTGAGGTTCAAATATTTAGAAATAACACCGATGACACGGATATTGAAGAAACTGTATTGGATGAAGAACCTGTATTGGACGAAGGACCTGTTCCTTCCACGAGCTCTTCTTCAGCAAGGAGGCAATGGAAATACATGACATTTCAGCAAAAAAATTTTGTTTTATTTTAGTTAGTATGTAATAGCATATTAAAAAATTATAATAAAAATAATTGTTATTTGGTCCTAATAGTGTTGTACGTTTAATAAAAGTGAATTTTTTCATACACTTACGATCCTGCATTCATAGAACATAAGCCGAGAGCGCACGAACGTGACATGTCATTTGTGACAGATTCAAGCTATGAATTTTTTTAACACCTTTTTTAGATACCGTATGTCGTATTTATTCAAAGGGAAACTTCATTTTCACCCAAAAAAAGTTCAGGCCTGAAAGGGATATTATTTTTTAAATATTTTTGGTTTTAAGATTTGTGGGTTTTTGTCCTTCAAAGTTTAATAAAAGTAACGAAAATGAAAAATTTAAAACGCCCTGAGGCTAAATTTAAAAAGTGTTCCCGGAGGCAGACCCCCTTTATGAACCCCCCCCCCAGACCCCCGAAACATTGCGTACCGGAACCTCTATTGTTACAAAAACAGCACTGAATATAGGTATATGACAAACTTTAAATAGTTACAAACATACATCAAGTGTATTAATATAATCAATTGACTCTGAAGTTGCAAACAGGAAGTATTCAGGGCTACCATTGTAGGATCTTGAGGGACACTATTCAATAATGTGGTCAATGGTTTGGTTCCCCCCACAGTCACATTGAGGAGACGGGTTCTTTCTCCATTTATGTAGCATGTATGAACATCTGCCATGTCTGGTTCGGATCCTATTTAGAGTGGACCATGTTTTACGTGGAACATCAAAACCTGGTGGCTTGTGGGTAATGCAGGGCATGTTATTTTGTCATGCATTCCATTCTCGGGACCATGCATTCGTGATGTTGAACTCCTCATGTATCATTCTTGCCGTTTTTATTGGTGATTTTCTAGAGCTGAGACGGGTATTTCGTGCATCCTCGGTATCTTGGTGGATCGGCAGATTGATATTGTTCTGTTCATGATCTTTTTGTATTCACGTGTAAGTACGTCAACTCGTCGTAAATGTGGAGGTGGGATGTGACTTAATACTAGAAGCCATTGGGTGGGAGTTGATTTAATTGTACCAGCTATCATCCTCATAGTGCTGTGCAGCTGAGTGTCGACCTTTTTTACGTGTGGGCTGTGTAGCCAAACTGAAGCACAATATTCAGCGGTCGAGAAAACAAGAGCTAAGGCAGTAGAGCGGAGAGTGGAAGTCTATGCTCCCCAGGTGGTGCCGCAGAGCTTCTGTATGATGTTATTTCTTGTACTCAACTTTTGGGCAGTTTTTGTTAGATGCTCTTTAAATGATAGCGTTCTGTCTAGTGTTACGCCCAGGTACTTAGGTGTTTTGTTGTGGGTAAGTGTGGTATTTTTAAACCGTATGTTGAGTTCCTTTCCAGCAAGTTTATTGTTCAAGTGAAAGCAACTAACTTCTGTTTTGGATGCATTTGGTTGAAGTCGCCACTTGCGAAAATATTTGCCCAATATATATAAGTCTGCCGTCAGAACTTCTTCAGACGTTTCTAGTGTTCTGCATCGTGTAATTTTTAATTAATTTTAAGTTTAATTTTTTGTTGGTTTGAATATGTTCTACAATTTCCTGTGATCTTTGGCGATTTATTAATTTTATTTGTGGTTGACTGTTTGTCAGGTACGTTTCGTAGAATTATATTCGGTTATGTGTTTGTTTTTCATCACTCGAAAAATGTGATATCCCTGTTCTGTTTTCAAAACAGAACAGGGATATCACATTTTTTGAGTGATGAAAAACTGTTTTGTATGTGGTCCTGTTAGGTGCATTAATCTACAGATAATTATGTGTAAATTAATTATAATTGACCTGAGTTTAAATATAAATTTGTTAATAGAGGCTTGCGTTGTACAATACATACCATTATTCAATATCAAGTAAGTTAGACAAAACATACAAAAAATTAAGAAACATCATAAACGTTTGTTCTCTCTTCTTCCCACACAGCTATCCTCTATGAGTTGTAAAAAACTAACAAAAATCTATAAACAATCGTTATTTTTTTGAGTGTAACCGAATGCTACATTATCATAGAATTTACCACCATGCCCATCTCAAAACTCTACCGAAAACAACACAAAATTTGACGCCAATCTGAATACCCACAGAAGCTTTCCAATTCCTAAAGATGGTGGAACGTACAGTACACCAAACATAACTGAAAGTGAAATTCCCAGTGCCTGCGCGAACAATGAAGTGAGAACGGTAGATACAGAGCGTTTATTTTTTAATTAGATATACCAGAGTGAAGGAAGCGCTAAAATCGGCAACATTGCTTATTATTCCACTAAAGTATCGATGCGTAATCGTTCATCGGCAGATTCAAACACATACCTTAAATTCTGAAATGACTAGTTCACAAGGAGTAGGTAACGTAATACGATTGCTAAAACATCGGCATCTATAAAAACGCTTCTCAAATTTCTTCAACATTTATTACCAAACATTTAAAATGTTAAAGATGTTCAAAAATCTACATTTTCAGAAATCTACATTCCGATAGTAACAGTATTATTAAAATCACTTTATCAATTTTTCTCTTTGTTAGATTATTAGTTTTTATTGCATAGTATGTATATAAATTATTGTAATCACTGAATACATAGTTAGTTAAAAATAATCTTATTAATTTAATTAATGCATAATTTAAGTAATTAACAAGTAACGATTTCCAAGAATATTCAAAAACTAAACGAAATAGCCACACAACTAAATAAAATATTTTGCAGATGAAATGGATACTCTATGAATCTATGCCACCTACACTCTTAATATTTGTATGTCTATAAATTATAATAATATTCCGTCAGAGGAGAAAGTTATAATAGGAGGTGATTTCAATACACATGTGGGCCAAGCCAAGGCAGGATACGAAGCAATACATGGGGGATTAGGCTTTGGAACTAGAAATGAAGCTGGAGATGACATGCTTGAATTAGCAACAGCATTGGATATGGCGATTGTTAACACATTCTTTAAAAAGAGAGAAACTCAACTTATTACAAAAATGAATAACCATTTTCTACATCCCACCAGAATGAAAACAATGGGAACCTTCTCTGGTTACACCTCCGAGGCTTCTACAATTTGCAAGCCATACGGAAGCTGAGACTAAGGAAGATAAGGGAATTCTACAATTTACAATTCACGTCCCATCTGCTCAGCGCGCTAAAGTTCCAACGAGAATGGTTCCCTTCATACTCCACACAGAGTAAATGTTAATCAAAAATGAATAACCATTTTCAATTTCGCTGCAAAACAAAAATACAGCCGAACCATATTCTAGTCCAATCAGAGAGTGCTGCAAGCACCTCTACCGGTTTCGAAACTTATTAGTCTCTCATCAGGAGGCACATATGCTGCTCTCCCTGATTCAACCAAAACAAACCTCAGCGTGCAGTCCCGGATCGCAACGAACGAAATGGCATAGATGCCCTAGCGGCAACTGCTAGCAAAAAGACTAAGTTTTCACTCTAATGGCATATAAAACTACATAATGCTATTCTACATCCCACCAGAATGAAAACAATGGGAACCTTCTCTGGTTACACCTCCGAGGCTTCTACAATTTGAAAGCCATACGGAAGCTGAGACTAAGGAAGATGAGGGAATTCTACAATTTACAATTCACGTCCCATCTGCTCAGCGCGCTAAAGTTCCAACGAGAATGGTTCCCTTCATACTCCACACAGAGTAAATGTTAATCAAAAATGAATAACCATTTTCAATTTCGCTGCAAAACGAAAATAGAGCCGAACCATATTCTAGTCCAATCAGAGAGTGCTGCAAGCACCTCTACCGGTTTCGAAACTTATTAGTCTCTCATCAGGAGGCACATATGCTGCTCTCCCTGATTCAACCAAAATAAACCTCAGCGTGCAGTCCCGGATCGCAACGAACGAAATGGCATAGATGCCCTAGCGGCAACTGCTAGCAAAAAGACTAAGTTTTCACTCTAATGGCATATAAAACTACATAATGCTATTCTACATCCCACCAGAATGAAAACAATGGGAACCTTCTCTGGTTACACCTCCGAGGCTTCTACAATTTGCAAGCCATACGGAAGCTGAGACTAAGGAAGATGAGGGAATTCTACAATTTACAATTCACGTCCCATCTGCTCAGCGCGCTCAGCTAGCATTATGTAGTTTTATATGCCATTAGAGTGAAAACTTAGTCTTTTTGCTAGCAGCTGCCGCTAGGTCATCTATGCCATTTCGTTCGTTGCGATCCGGGACTGCACGCTGAGGTTTGTTTTGGTTGAATCAGGGAGAGCAGCATATGCGCCTCCTGATGAGAGACTAATAAGCTTCGAAACCGGTAGAGGTGCTTGCAGCACTCTCTGATTGGACTAGAATATGGTTCGGCTGTATTTTCGTTTTGCAGCGAAATTGAAAACGGTTATTCATTTTTGATTAACATTTACTCTATGTGGAGTATGAAGGGAACCATTCTCGTTGGAACTTTAGCGCGCTGAGCAGATGGGACGTGAATTGTAAATTGTAGAATTCCCTCATCTTCCTTAGTCTCAGCTTCCGTATGGCTTGCAAATTGTAGAAGCTTCGGAGGTGTAACCAGAGAAGGTTCCCATTGTTTTCATTCTGGTGGGATGTAGAATAGCATTATGTAGTTTTATATGCCATTAGAGTGAAAACTTAGTCTTTTTGCTAGCAGTTGCCGCTAGGGCATCTATGCCATTTCGTTCGTTGCGATCGGGGACTGCACGCTGAGGTTTGTTTTGGTTGAATCAGGGAGAGCAGCATATGTGCCTCCTGATGAGAGACTAATAAGTTTCGAAACCGGTAGAGGTGCTTGCAGCACTCTCTGATTGGACTAGAATATGGTTCGGCTGTATTTTCGTTTTGCAGCGACATTGAAAATGGTTATTCATTTTTGATTAACATTTACTCTATGTGGAGTATGAAGGGAACCATTCTCGTTGGAACTTTAGCGCGCTGAGCAGATGGGACGTGAATTGTAAATTGTAGAATTCCCTCATCTTCCTTAGTCTCAGCTTCCGTATGGCTTGCAAATTGTAGAAGCCTCGGAGGTGTAACCAGAGAAGGTTCCCATTGTTTTCATTCTGGTGGGATGTAGAATAGCATTATGTAGTTTTATATGCGATTAGAGTGAAAACTTAGTCTTTTTTTCAACTTATTACCTACAAAAGTGGACAACATCAATCCCAAATAGACTATTTCATGATAAGGAAAGAAGACATACGTGAATGCAAGGACTGCAAGGTAATAGTTAGTGAGACAGTAAGCCAACCACATAAGCTGCTTGTTCTGAACATCAAAGTAAAAAAGCGAAAGTAAACAAAAATATCGGAGAGGACCACATTGAAAAAATCAAGTGGTGGCTGCTAAAAGATGAGAAAGAATGTCTATTCAGGAGAAAAATAGTAGAAAAAATATGTTGGAACATGAAAGGAAGCCGTAATACAATGTGGAGAAAAATGGCCAGTAGTATTAGAGAGACTGCTATTGAAATACTTGCGAAAACGTCAGGAAAAAAGTTTGAGGATAAAGAGACTTGGTGGTGGTCAAACGAAGTACAAGGAAAAATAAAATAGAAGAGAAAATTATATAAAAAGTGGCAAGAAACCAGATCCGACACAGATCTTCAAAACTATATGGTGGCGAAAAAGGAAGCGAAAGTAGAAGTAGAAAAAGCCAAAGCAGAAGCGTATTCAAACCTATACGATCAACTTGATACCAGGGAAGGCGAAACGAAGATATATAAAATAGCCAAACAGAGAGCAAAGAAAGCAAAAGATTTTAATCAGATTAGATGTATCCGAGATGAAAATAATAAAATACTAGTTCACGAAAGGGATGTCAAAAAGAGATGGAGAAAGTACTTTGACAGCTTATTAAATGATGAATTTGACAGACAGCCTGTAGAGTCAACGGAGACTGTAGCAGCAATGGTCACCAAAATAACAAACGAGGAAGTGGCTCAAGCGCTTCAAAAAATAAAGAAAGGAAAAGCGGTAGGACCAGATGATATTTCTGGGGAAGTATCGAGAGCATTGGAAGAGACAGGAACAAGGTGGCTAGAAGGTCTATTTAATAGAATTATGGAAGTTGGACAAATGCCAGACGAATGGAGAAGCAGTATACTGGTACCTGTTTACAAAAACAAAGGAGATAAACAACAATGTACAAACTACAGGGCTATAAAACTGCTTAGCCACACCATGAAAATATGAGAAAGAGTAATTGATAGACGGATACGTGAAGAGACCGAAATATCCGAGAATCAATTTGGCTTTATGCAGGGCAGATCAACAACAGATGCAATTTTCATTATAAGGCAGTTGATGGAGAAATACAGGAGTAAAGAAACAAACGCTCATATGGCATTCATTGATCTTGAGAAAGCATATGATAGAGTTCCTCGAGAGATTCTGTGGTGGGCGCTCAATAAGAAAGGAGTCCCTGGTGAATATGTAAAGATTGTGAGGGATATGTATGAAGGAGTAACGAGTAGTGTTAGGACAGGTGTGGAAGAGACTGATAAATTTCATGTGAAAGTAGGATTGCACCAAGGCTCTGTGCTTAGTGACGTATTTATTCTCATTAGTTTTGGACCAGATAACAGAGAAACTACAGAGTAGCATTCCATGGTGCTTAATGTATGCTGATGATGTCGTGTTAGTAGGAAATAGTGAAAGAGACTTAGAACAAAAACTGGAACAGTGGAGGCAAGCTCTGGAGGAAAAGGTTTAAAACTTAGTAGGACAAAACAGAGTATTTGGAATGTTCATTTAAAGATGGAGTTACTACAAATAAAATGGTACCTTTGGATGGTGACCTGATTGTAAAAAGCAATAGTTTTAAGTACTTGGTATCAGTATTACAGAGTAATGGAGAAATAGATGGAGATGCATGCAGTAGAATTTGGGCTGGATGGATGAAGTGGAAGGAAGCGAGTGGTGTGTTGTGTCACAGAAAAGTTCCAATGAAGCTGAAAGAAAAATTCTATAAAACAGCCATAAGACCGGCCATGATGTACGGAACTGAATGTTGGGCAGGGGAAAAGAAAGAGGAACAACGAATGCATGTGGCGGAGATGAGAATGCTTAGATGGATGAGTGGAGTGACAAGAAAGGATAAAATTAAAAATAAGTATATTAGGGAAAGTCTAGGTGTGGCACCAATTGATGCCAAAATGAGAGAGCATAGGTTGAGATGGTTTGGTCATGTTCAACGTCGAGACGTTAATCATCCAATACGAAGAGTAGCTGAAGTGCAGATTCCTGGAAGAATTAGGAGAGGAAGACCAAAGAAGACGTGGGGGGAGACGATTAGGCAGGACATGTTGGTAAAGGGGATTAATATTGATATGACCCAGGATAGAATTGTTTGGAGAAATGCAATTAAGGAAGCCGACGTCGCATAGGGATTAGGCAGAGAATGGTAATGATGATGATGTAAATGTATAGTAACTGATGAAAAGACCGAAATATCTCAAATAGATGTGAAACAAGGAATAAACAAATTAAAAAATAGAAAGTCACCAAGGGAAGATCCTTTGGATGGTGACCTGATTGTAAAAAGCAATAGTTTTAAGTACCTGGGATCGATATTACAGATTAATGGAGAAATAGATGGAGATGCATACAGTAGAATTATTGCTGGATGGATGAAGTGGAAAGAAGCGAGTGGTGTGTTGTGTGACAGAAAAATTCCAATGAAGCTGAAGGGAAAATTCTATAAAACAGCCATAAGACCGGCTATGATGTACGGAACTGAATGTTGGGCAGTGAAAAAGAAAGAGGAACAACGAATGCATGTGGCGGAAATGAGAATGCTTAGATGGAAGAGTGGAGTGACAAAGAAGGATAAAATTAGAAATGAGTATATTAGGGGAAGTCCAGGTGTGGCACCAATTGATGCCAAAATGAGAGAGCATAGTTTAAGATGGTTTGGTCATGTTCAACGTCGAGACGTTAATCACCCAATACGAAGAATAGCTGAAGTGCAGATTCCTGGAAGGAGTAGGAGAGGGAGACCAAATAAGACCTGGGGGAGACAATAAGGCAGGACATGTTGGTAAAGAGGATTGACATTGATATGACCCAAGATAGAATTGTGTGGAGAAATGCAATTAGGGAAGCCGACCCCGCATCGGGATAAGGCAAAGAGAATGATGATGATGAAATTATAATAATAAAGCATGACAGTGTTGCCATTTTAAGTCCGTATATCTAATTGAAACCTAAACGCAGTGTATTATCTCGACGGTCAGTGCGAGGTCCATCGTATGACGAATGTGCATCATGGGCGTGGTTACTTTCACACTTTTAGCTATTTGGTGGGCTGTACGTAAGAGGATGATGGTCACCTCTGAACAAATTGAAATATAAGCTGTCTTTCATGTTCATTTTCTATTAAGACACGTATCCACTACAGTTGCGCTCCGTGCTCCCTGCAACTGCTCCGATCTATACGGCTTGCGCTCCTCTACATATAAACCGCCACCGATTGGAGCGCCGCCGAGGCGGTGCTCGTACTGGGTGACAACGTATCCACTATGTGGAGCAGTTGCAGGAGCACGGAGCGCATGTGTAGTGGATACGTGCTTTAGTTTTATTTCTATCTAAGCACAGGGAACCAAAATTCGGTGGAATTTTTATCTACACTCCGTTTCAAACGTTAGAATCAGTATGGTTGTATATTGCAAGTGGGTTTGCCATTCTGTGAATTATCATAAATAAATCCTCCCCTAGTATTCCACAGCAGTTAACAGCGATAATCCTCTACAAGTACCTGCCTAATACTACCTTTCACAGCGGCTGCCGTGAAGAGTGGCAACGTTGTCAAGCTGATTCTCATTTAGTAGCCATGGAGCTATCCGTGTGCACTGCATCGCATGTTTGAAATACGTTGTAGATGAATAGACAGGTAGTGGAATGCAATCTTAGATTCCCCTCGTCTTCTTCTAATTCATTGTTAGTTTGCTTTGCAAGTTTAGAAAGCACCAATTTCGTTTTTTTCACCAGAAATTTGTCCCAGTAGAAGCCTTTAGTTCTTCGGATCAAATACTTCGAACTCTTTTTTTATTGTTGGCTCTGCAAAACTTTGAAAAACCAATAACTTTTTTTCAGAAATTTAGATTGCAAAATTATTTTGCGAAAACTACTTGATTGATTCTGCTGAAATTTGTGTGGCGTTTTTCAGTTTTTTTATATGAAACAGATTTTCTGTGTAAATTTTGGAGGTTCTAAGAACGTGGCATTTAAATACCTGAAAAAGATTATTGAAAAAACTTTTATTTTTGACCCATTTTTAATGGATTTTGCAAATTTTGCAATAATATTTTTTTTCAATTTGAAATCAAGTCTATCTTGTAATATCGCACACCTAGTTCAATTGTGCCACAACTGCAAAAAATTCGAATTTTGTGTTAAGGCTGTAAAATATTGCTTATATAATGCCCCATCTTATGCAATACAGCCTGAACTAAAATATTGTTTTGGATAAGTATAAAGTAAGTTACTTCGGTATTTCACTGTAGGGTTTTTGGAGATTTTGAAAATGCAATATGGCCATAACTGGGAGATGTGGCGATAATATACAATGCCACAATACAACCGATGTAATTATTCAATACGTTCAATACGGCCACAACTGCAAAAATCAATTGATTTTTTCATTATATTGCCGCCGTATCTCCTAGGTATCGTTTTATAAATGACTTTCTTCACAATTTTAATAAATTTTAATAAGACCCAGTGAATAACTGTATAATTTGCTACATAAATTGTAATTTTGAAGCCAGTCATTCTCAAAATAAATTATTTACAGGGTATAACGCGTTTGCTACAGAACGTTTTGCTCATTTCTCGAGAATTTTGTGTTTTGCACTTGTGGCACTATTGAACTAGGTGTGCGATATATTTAATTGCAAACCTTTTTTGTTTTCACAAGATTTTTCTAAAATGTATAGCTGCCTAGATATAGCAACGAGAGAGGGAGAAACAATTTGAATTTTTCTAATTTTTTTCACAAATTCTTTAATAAAAAAGATTTTAAAATGTGCGCATAGTGAAATTATCATTTCTAATAATTTTTCGAAGCGCTTAGCAAAAAAAATTACCCAAATGAGGGTGTTTTAGCACATATACAGCCTGGACTAAAGTAATATTTTATTTTATAAATTTAATGCCATAACCATCTGTAACTTATTTAATTACTTCATTTTAGAAGTAAACTCTTCTCTTCTTCAAAGCTGAGTACCACTTTAATTATATTATTAGACTAAATTCTCAAAACACAATGGAGAGATAAAACATTGTATTGTAAGAGCAGTTGAAGAACAATTAGTGAATAAATTTATTGATCATACATCATTTGCTTGTGTAACGGTAAACAGATTACAGTTTATTGAATTGGGTGGACCTCAGATGGTGGAGTCAGAATATATAATTACACCACATAACAGTTATTTTCAAAATAATATGCGCAGTACTCATCGAGAGATATGAATACTAAATATAAATAAAAATGTGTGTGATTGATAGCTTTATGAAATGAAATAGGCGTTAAAGGAAATAGGAATCTAAAAGAAATTAACAGCACTACAGGAAATGTGCTTACTGAACTCCAAAATCAAATTCCAGGGAACAACAGTATCACATGAATTTAAAATCAAAGAATATAGAAGGGTAATCAGACTGTCGGTAGAAATAAACAAATACTTATAGACCAGGGCGAATCTGTAAAAATATTAGTACATTTGGACGTTGAGAGGTGACTCAAATTTTTTTGCAGAAATTGCTTGAAAATAAATCAAATAATAATATTTGAGTTATCCCCCTCTCAAAAAGGTCCGGAACATTGTTTAAATAAACAAAATGTCAAAAAATTAAGGAAAAATTCGATTTTTTTCTTGGTTTTTTGATTATAACTTTAAAAGTGTTCATTTCCGAGAAAAGTTGTACTGACATAAAAGTTGCGTAATTAAATTTCCTATAATATAGAATTAGTTAAAAATTTAAGAAATACTCACAATTGTTGCAAAATAGCAATAATTTTGAAAAAAACATACAAAAACAAGTATTCGCATTTTACGTTTTTCAACCATTTATGCTACACTTAGGACCTTCATATTTCACCTTGAAAAATTTTATGATACATTAAAACAATACTGTAAATTTCATTAAGATCGGTTCAATAGATTTTGCAAAATAAATTTTGCAATCCAGCTTTCGTAAAAAAAATTCATTTTTTCAAAATGTTACAGGACTGAAAATAAAGCAGATAGCAAGTTGAAAATTTTTTTGCACATAGAAGTGTACTGTTCCTTTCATTTGCAATTTTGCAAAATTAAAATCGCTTAACACCACGGCGTCAGGAATTTTTTTAAATAAGCATTAATTATTGGTGCTACGCGCAGGACAGCGGATAGGTTGCTCTGATTGGGCATTTCAATGACCTTTTATAATGATTGATACATTTTAATTTTTATGACATTTTGATATAAATAAATAAATTTGTTTATTGCAAAATAAAAACACATACTCTATCCTTTGAAATAACACTTTTATTAGCAAAAACTTTTTTTGTTCATATATTTTAACTTAAATAATAAAAGTTTATTATTTTTAAACATATTCAATTGTTTAAACAATATTTCACAAACAATAATAAAATTAGTTTGATTTTTGTGGAATTAAAATATTAAAATACAACAAAATATAGAGTAAGAAAGTAATATATTAGATAAAGATTAGAAGAAATTTTGGTGGAAATCAACCTGTGTGAATCGAACACAGCTGTCCTGCGCGTAGCACCAAAAATTATTGTTTATTTCAACAATTTTCTGACGCCGTGGTAATTAATCGATTTTAATTTTGAAAATTGCAAATGAAAGGTAGAGTACATTTCTATAAGTAAAAAAAAATTCAACTTGCTATCTGTTTTACTTTCAGTCCTGTAACATTTTGAAAAAATGAATTTTTTTTGCGAAAGCTGTATTGCAAAATTTATTTTGCAAAATCTATTGAACCGATCTTAATGAAATTTACAGTATTGTTTTACTGTATCATAAAGTTTTTCAGGGAGAAATATGAAGCTCCTAAGTGTAGCATAAATGGTTGAAAAACGTAAAATGCGAATACTTGTTTTTGTATGGTTTTTTCGCAATTATTGCTATTTTGCAACTAGGGTTACTATTTGTTAAATTTTTAACCAATTCTATATTGTAGTAAATTGAATTACGCAACTTTTATGTCAGTACAACTTTTCTCGGAAATGAATACTTTTAAAGTTATAATCAAAAAACAAAGAAAAAAATCGAATTTTTCCTTCAATTTTTGACATTTTGATTATTTAAACAATGTTCCGGACCTTTTTGAGAGGGAGGATAACTCAAATATTATTATTTGATTTATTTTCAAGCAATTTCTGCAAAAAAAATTGAGTCACCTCTCAACGTCCATCTCAAAACAGATCCGCCCTGGACTATTACTCAAATTTACAAAACAAATATTAATAAGAACAGTAATTACTTACGCAATGGAAACAACCAGGACACATCTGCAGAGATGATAAAAATAACCGATCTTGTCCCAGCCTTTTTGTTTCTTGACTATTTCTTTAAATTGTCTCTGTCATTTGTATCTTTCATATATTTGTTGCGATTTATCTTGTATGCATTCTTTCCACAATTTCTTCTTTTCTTTTATTTCGATGTTTACCTCTGTATTCCACCATGTCGAGAAATACCTCACGACTGGAATGAGAGTATTACAATACTGCTATTCAAAAAAGGAGACAAAAGAGACTTAAAAAACTACAGACCTATCTCACTACTCTCACAAATGTACAAACTCTTTATTAGAATTATAACCAACAATAGACTAACAAATAAAATGGACAGTTATCAGCCAGTTGAACAAGCAGGTTTCAGAAAAGGGTTTAGTACCATAGATCATCTCCTCACTATGAAAATATTGATAGAGAAGGCAAACGAATACAACCTAGATTTATGTTTAGCCTTTGTAGACTATGAAAAAGCTTTCGATAGTGTCGAGATATGGGCGATAGAAAAAGCTCTAAATAACAGCAGAATATACTCCAGGTACAGGCAACTCTTACATAACATCTATAAAGCAGCGACTATGACAGTCGAATGGGAAAATAAAACAAACAAAACTAATCCCATAGAAATACGTAGAGGCGTAAGACAAGGTGATGTAATATCCCCAAAACTCTTCGCCTTAGCTCTGGAAGACGTCTTTAAAGAACTGGAATGGGAAGACATGGGTATCAACATAAACGGGAAGAATCTCAATCACCTCAGATATTGCGATGATGGTGTCCTTATTACAACCAACCAAGAAGAACTAGCCACAATGCTGACTCAACTAGCACACGCATCGGAGAAGATAGGATTAAAAATGAACATGAGTAAAACCAAAATCATGACAAATGCAAACGACAAAATAAATGTAAATATAAATAATGTCAATATTGAGGTTGTTGAAGAATATATATACCTGGGTCAAATAATCAAAGCTAATAAAGAGAACCAAACAATTGAAGTACAGAGAAGAATCCGATTGGCGTGGGCAGCATTTGGAAAGTTAAGGTGGATACTAAAAAGTACAAAGATACAACAGTATTACCTAAAAACCCGTGTATTTGACCAGTGCATCCTTCCTGTTCTGACTTATGGCTCAGAAACATTGACATTAACAAAGGCCAACATAAAAAAATTGAAATAACTCAGAGAAAAATGGAAAGATCCATGTTGGGAATAAAACTACAAGACAGAAAATCAAACAGATGGATAAGAGAGAAAACAAAAGTAAAAAATGTAACTGAACATATAACAGGGTTAAAATGGAGATTTGCGGGCCACAATGCGAGACAGGAAGATAAAAGATGGAATGCTGAAATAGAAAACTGGAGACCGTGGACAGGAAGAAGAGGAAGAGGAAGACCTCAGAGGCGATGGAAGGACGATATTGTAAAAGCTGCAGGAAGTAACTGGAAAACGCAGCTAAGGACAGACGGAAATGGAAAGATTTGGGGAAGGCCTATGTCCAAAGTTGGATAGAAATGGGCTAAAAGAAGAAAGAAGAAGCAGATTCCTCCATGGTGGAATACAGCGGTAATACAGGTATACATTTCTCTTTTCTATTACTTCAAGTGGTCCCACAGACTAGTTTTGCTGCTTTTATTATAACATTTCTCAATTTTCGCCATTCTTCTACTATTTCTGATATTTCTTTCTCTCAACTCCTCCTTGTATCTAATTTTCGTTGCTTTTTCCCTTAGTTTATGTATTTCCTTGTATTTCTTATTCTTGTCCTGTGTGGTTTTCATTTTCATTTCTATTCTTATGCTGTTAAATGTAGTTCCAGTGGGTAGTGGCTACTGAATCTTTCTTAGTTTCTTCTCGCCCTTATGTCTCTTATCCAGTATCCAGCTCCTGTGTTATTTGCACGATTGTGTGGTCAATAATTGGTTGTTGATTTCTTGATATAATTTCTATCCAGATCTTATGTATATTTTTATGTTGGAAATGTGTATTCATTATTATCATGTTATTGTCTTAACAGAATTCAAGTAATAGTTTTCCATTAATTTTGATTTTATCCTCTCCGTATTAGACGAAGCAATAAAGCACTAAAATCGGCCTTACCTCCGAAATAAAAAAATATGAAAAAAATTTTTTAAGAAACGCTTTTCTTTTGTTATGAGTGACTAAAATTAAAAATATTATAAAAAAATCAACTAAAAAGCAAACAATAAAAAAATTGAAAAAGTCGTAACACATTCGTTAAAGAAAAGCTTGGCGCGTCCTCATCGAATAAACGGTTTTCGCTCCACGCTTTTTAACGAATGTGTTAGACTTTTTCAATTTTTTTTTGTTTGCTTTTTAGTTGATTTTTTTATAATATTTTTAATTTTAGTCACTCGTAACTAAAGAAAAGCGTTTCTTAAAAATTTTTTTCATATTTTTTTATTTTTTACTTTTTAGTCTTACACTTTTCAAACATTAAAATATATGGTCATGTTTATTAAAACATGTATAAAACTATGATGTACTAACATGAAAAGTAGTCGGAATCGGCAAACAATTTGAATCTTTATTGTTTATTTATGAAGCATAACGTAAACAATTGACGTAAAAAGTGAAATTATGTATAGTTCATATCATTAGCTACAATCCGTATAAGTTTCAAGTTTTTACATTGTAAAAAAAACAAGAGAATTTAAGCATTTTCCATTAAAATTGTTTTTTTTTATTTAAACAATTAATAAACATAAACAATTTTTTTATTGACTATTCGTATATTGTTCCCGCGAATGCATATGTCTGCCAATTTTCATTAATTTGCATTGGAGAAAAGGCAGTCAAATTAACGTCTAAAGATTTAACGCAAACTATTGAACTAAATAAAAGCGTTTAAAAAAAGGACAAGACGGATCTTAATAACTCTTTTTGCATTCGATTCGTGAATGCGCCAGGAAACTTTGTGAACCGGAACCATGATAATATAATATTGAAAAACTGCATACAAAAAATGCATTCTTAAAGTGCATCTCAAACAGACAATAAAAAAATTCAGAACTCGTCAATTATCGGCGGAAATGAGTTCAATTTTTTTACTCGGGGGTTTTTGGGGTCGCTGAAAACGAACATGACGTCAAAAGTGATCTCCGGAGTACCTGGTGCCAAGGGTACCTACTGTTTACCTCGTCATTAAAATTCATTAAAAAATTAGTCAAAAATCATTAATCGGGGGTTTTTGGGGACGCTAACGACGAATATGACATCGGAAGTGATTTTCGGAGTACCTGTGCCCAGGGTACCTACTGTTTAGCTATCTTGTGGAGTTTTTCGGCAAAAAGTTTATTAAAAAATTAGTCAAAAATAATTACTCGGGGGTTTTTGGAGTCGCTAACGACGAATATGACATCGGAAGCGATCTCTGGAATACCTGATGCCCACGGTACCTACTTCTTATGGAGTTTTCGGCAAACTAATTTAAAAAATGACCAAAAATCATTCCTCGGGGGTTTTTGGGTCGATGATGACGAATATGACATCGGAAGTGATCTATGGAGTACCTGGTACCCAGGGTACCTACTGTTTACCTCGTTTTTTGGAGTTTTCGGCAAATTCATTAAAAAATTAGTCAAATATCATTAGTTACGAGATAAACAGTAATTACCCTGGGAATCAGGTACACCGGAGATCACTTCCGATGTCATATTCGTCGTCAGAGACCCCAAAACCCCTGAGTAATGAATTTTAACTAATTTTTTAATGAATTTGCCAAAAACTCCAGAAAACGAGGTAAACAGTAGGTACCCTGGGTACCAGGTACTCTGTAGATAACTTCCGATGTCATATTCGTCGTCAGCGACCCAAAAACCCCCGAGTAATGATTTTTGGCTAATTTTTTAATGAATTTGCCGAAAACTCCATAAGAAGTAGGTACCCTGTGCATAGGCGTAACCAGAATGATCCTAAGGGGGGGGGTTACAACTACTGGAAGGTCTCCGAGGGGTACGGTGTTAAGCGTATAGAGCTTAAAGTACATCCCAATGGGGGGTTATAACCCCCAAAACCCCCCTGGTTACGCCTATGACCCTGGGCACCAGGTATTCCGGAGATCGCTTCCGATGTCATATTCGTCGTTAGCGACCCCAAAAACCCCCGAGTAATTATTTTTGACTAATTTTTTAATAAATTTTTTGCCGAAAACTCCACAAGAGAGCTAAACAGTAGGTACCCTGGGCACCAGGTACTCCGAAAATCACTTCCGATGTCATATTCGTCGTTAGCGGCCTCAAATACCCCCGAGTAACAAAATTGAACTCATTTCCACCGATAATGAGGAGTTCTGAATTTTTTTTATTGTCTCTTTGAGATGCACTTTAAGAATGCATCTTTTGTATGCAGTTTTTCAATACTATATCATGGCCCTGGTTCACAAAGTTTCCTGGAGCATTCACGAATCGAATGCGGAAAGAATTATTAAGATCCGTCTTGTCCTTTTTTTTTTCGGAGGTTCAGTGCTTTATTGCTTCGACTATAGTATGGTCCTATAACATCCTTCCATTTGTCTACTTCTTTTCTCATTCTGGCATTCATATCCCCTGTGATTCCTATTTTTGAGAAACAATCATTTATTACTTCTTACAGTTTGTCCCAGAACTCATTCTTTTAGTTTTTTGTTGCATCGTTATCAGGTCCCTAGCATGTAATCCCTCCCGCAATAATAATTTATAATCCATTATCATCAACTTGAAGCCGCTATATTTCATATAATCATACTATTTAAATCGTATATCTCTATGTTACTACTTTTAATAGTGTGCTAGTTTCATCTACTAAGCAGAACGCACTGAAGATGATCTCGTTCAGATCGAAAACGTTTTGCAATTCATTTGGATGACATTTTAACAGTTTTTAATAAACTTTTTATACCAGTATACAAATCTAAGTTTTTTTACTTCTGTATGAGTTTTTAAGTATGGTATACAGCTAGCTACTGGGATTTTCCCATTGATTTTATAATACATAATATATTATATTCGTGAGTTTCGGTTTTTCAAGATTGTCGATTCTGTTTGTTTGTCTTTAGGTAGGTATTTTTAATATTCGTATCTTCTTTTTTCCCCCAGTTTTATTTCTTTCCCGTTTTTACCTCTTACATTCGACGTTGCCATTTTTTTTAATCACCTTCTCCTTGTTTGTCTTTATGTTGCCCTTTAAATTTGTAGTTTCTTTCTGTGTGTGTTATCATCTTTATATTCCGTTCTTCTGTTCCGTTTACGTATTTTCCTCCGCTAGTTTTTGCAACTAGCTGGCATGTCATTGTTTGTAGCTTGTTCTATCATGTTTGTGTTTTGGTTCCATTTCCATCTTGTTTTTCTAACCGATTTTTGTCCTTTTCTCATTTATCTTTTCGTTTGCGGCTATGTTCCTAAGTTTTCTTTGTATTTCGATCTCTTAGTGCTTGGTCACATTCTATGTATATTCGCGGTTGTTTATATCTTACTATTAATTTCTCTTCGAATTTTTAAATCCAATGATACACAAACTTGATCTTGAACATAATCCAATAATCCAACCATGAGCGTAAGACTACACAAAGATACAAAATGTAAAAGAATCAAAAGAGAAATCAAAGTGACACGTTATTTCCCAAACTTTTTACAGCAGTTTTGGAACATGCTTCCAAACAATTGGAGTGGGATATCAAAGGAATCAATGTCGACGGCGACAAACTTTCCCACCTACGATTTGCGGACGATGTAGTTCTGATAACATATATCTTAAACGAGATTAGAACTATGCTTAATAAATAAGATGCCGCCTGTAAAGAAGTTGTTTTGAGCATAAAGCAAGGAAATATCATTAGTTTATAAATTTAAATAGGTAGATCACGAAATCCAAATTACTATTTGACTTTAACATGGGTCTCATATGAAGCTGTATCAGATATCTTTAAGAGCAAGATGCCAATTTTAACTATTTAGAATGGGAAATAAGCCACAATATTATTAAAAAATGATTTTTATTAACGTTTCGACGCCCAAATCGGGTGCCGTTGTCAAAATACAAAATACTATTAATATAAACAAAAATGTTGTTGCTTAGTAAAAAAATTTCTTCTAATAATTTATTTAATTTGACTCATTTATATCGGCAATTCAGATACATATGATACATTTTAAAGTAGAAGACTTTAAAATGATATTGCCAATATTTATGAGTTGCGTTCCTGGGACGACTTTACTGAAAGATAGTTCATTCGATTACATGAAATCAACCCCAACTCAAGAATATCCGTCACAAAAAAATCATAGCATGTGATCTGTCTTTAAAAAGACAACCACATGCAACGGTGACATTAAAATTCTCGCGTTAGAGATCTCATAGTAAATCACGAGGGAAAACCAGGAAAAACCTCGTGATACTATCCCGACATCGTCTTAGTATTTGGTCTTACATTTAATTTACTCTCAAAATTAATACCAAATTCTGACTTTACTATAATTTTGTTTAAATTATAAATAATATCAATAATACATGGGTATATAAGTAATACTAAAATATAAAATATGTACTAACTCGACTATTGACTTACTAATTGTGGTATTTTCTTTCTATTGACTTCCTCTTTCAGTATGGGTATCTGTATATATTTTTTGATTTTGATTTCTCGTCTCATAGAAGACTAAAAACTCCTAATCAACTACTACATCAACTTATAAACTAAAGAGGAAAAATTCCAGAGTTGGTTGAGAAGATATGCTGAATGATTTATTAGAACTACTCACTGCAGAAAACTGTATGCAAGTAGAAGCACATGCTGTCTTTACGCAACAAATTGATTTATTCAACCTAGTTTTAAGTATTAGTAGATCGTGGACGATTAGAAAGTGTGCCAATCACCTACAGCCACTCTGAACCTAACAAAATTAAAAACTCGAAATATGGGCCAAAGACCTATTGAAATGAGCACTCATGCTTTGTAGGCAATAAATTGACCAAGACTAACTCAAGAGTTGGTTGAGAATACCTGCTGAATGATTCATTAGAACTACTCACTGCAGAAAACGGTATGCAAGTAGGAGCACATGCTGTATTTACGCAACAAATTGATTTATGCAACCTAGTTTTAAGTATTAGTAGATCGTGGACGGTTATAAAGTGTGCCAATCACCTACAGCCACTCTGAACCCAACAAAATTAAAAACTCGAAATGTGGGCTAAAGACCTATTGAATTGAGCACTCATGCTTTGTAGGCAATAAATTGACCAAGACTAACTCAAGAGTTAATTGAGAATACCTGCTGAATGATTCATTAGAACTACTCACTGCAGAAAACGGTATTCAAGTAGGAGCACATGCTGTATTTACGCAACAAATTGATTTATTCAACCTAGTTTTAAGTATTAGTAGATCGTGGACGGTTATAGTGTGCCAATTATCTACAGCCACTCTGAACCCAACAAAATTAAAAACTCGAAATGTGGGCTAAAGACCTATTGAATTGAGCACTCATGCTTTGTAGGCAATAAATTGACCAAGACTAACTCAAGAGTTAATTGAGACTACCTGCTGAATGATTCATTAGAACTACTCACTGCAAAAATATTGTGGCTTATTTCCCATTCTAAATAGTTAAAATTGTAAAAATGCCACAAGAAAATAGCTTCAGAACAACATCAAGATGCCAAATTATTTGAAAAAAAGACTTTTCACCAACGTGTACTTCCAGTCATGACTTACGCTGCCGAAACACTTTCTTTAACCAAGGCCAAAGCAACAAAATTCAAAGTGGCTCAAAGAAGAATAGAACGGTCTTTACTTGGACCGACTGCGACTCACAAAGACAGAGTGTTAGAAAAGAGGAAATAAGAATAAGGATAGACCTCACAGATGTCATAGAGCACATAGCATGGTTCTAGTGCTAACAAAGTGTGCAAACAGTAGACCATCTACACGATGGACAGACAACATCATAAAAATCGCTGGGAATTGCCTAAAGCAGTGTTTTTCAATCTTTTTTATTTCGCGACCCCTTTACAGGTCAAAATATTCTGGCGGCCCCCTGGTATCATGGAAAGCCAAAGAAATAAATAAACTGCATACGTTCCCTAATAATTTTTTCCTATTTTGATACATTTATCTTTTATTCACGCGGGCCAACAAATAAAGAACAGCCAACATTCTGCTTTGCTGTTTGACGAACCTACAAATGTTTCCAACTCAAGCAAGCAAGCAATTTGATTCAACCCGACCTGTGGGAGATGTCCACCCTATCGAAAAAGTACATTCGGGTGTAACAATTCATTGGGGCGAGGTGTTTTGACCCGAGTTCAAACAGGGATCACCCCACCTCGCTCCAATGCCCCAGGCCATCCCTTTCCCCCCCATAGCACGCTGATGCGCGATGAGGGCACAACTATCGAAGCCAAATGCTCTTCACAATGGAATCCTGGGTAATAAGATTCTTTTTTTTTTTTTTTTTTTTTTTTTATATGGCTTTGGCAGTTTGCCATACAGCCAGTTACATGTTTTTTTTTAATCTCATTAGGAGCAATTAATATTAATAAGATTCCATGTGGTACCCTAATCGAATGCAAAAAAATTAGGCTCAGCGTGATGCGCTCTATGCCTTTGTCCTCTTACTTACTTAACCGCGGAACTAAAAATTGCTTGCTTGGGCCCCAAGCCATTGTACCAAGCCCAATTGAGCTCGGTCCAATGGCTCGGAACTCAGGATTTTTATGATTTTTTGTTTTTGTGTGATTTTTTTGTTGGCTTACGCCTTTTTTTGTTTTTTGTGTTTTTTTTTTGTTTGGCTTATGCCTTTTCCTCTATTTTCTACTGGTTTGCTTACCTGGTCGTGGTGTTGGACCTACGCTTGGGATGCGTCTTTTCTTCGGCACTTGGATTTTCGAGCTACGAACTAACTACTATCACTTTCACTTGTCTTTTTTATTCACTTTAATCCACTATTTGCTGTTTAGGACGTCTGTGCTTCCATCGATGGAACATGTCATACCTTAGCATCTCTCGCAGTATGTGACTTGGGTGGTGCTCCAGTTCCGCGAATTTGACCCTTGCCTGTCATAATTTCGGTGACTCTCACTTGTTGAAGTTCTCTAAACAGGAATCTTTCTGCTACGTATCTTGGGACTCTGGCTGCTTCTCTTAAGCTGCTCTTATGGACCGCTTGTATCTTTTTTTTGTGGGTGTTAAATACTTGTCCCCATGCGAGAGATTTCTGCCTTTTCCTCTATTTTATACTGGTTTGCTTACCTGGTCGTGGTGTTAAACCTACGCTTGGGATGCGTCTTTTCTTCGGCACTTGGATTTTCGAGCTACGAACTAACTACTATCACTTTCACTTGTCTTTTTTATTCACTTTAATCCACTATTTGCTGTTTAGGACGTCTGTACTTCCATCGGTGGAACATGTCATACCTTAGCATCTCTCGCAGTATGTGACTTGGGTGGTGCTCCAGTTCCGCGAATTTGAACCTTGCCTTGTCTGTCATAATTTCGGTGACCTCACCTGTTGAATTATCTCACCTGTTGAAGTTCTCTAAACAGGAATCTTTCTGCTACATATCTTGGGACTCTGGATGCTTCTCTTAAACTGCTGTTATGGACCGCTTGTATCTTCTTTTTGTGGGTGTTACATACTTGTCCCCATGCGAGAGATGCGTATGTTAATACCGGTAATATTATGCTGTTTATTAATCTTAACCTTGTTTTTAGTCTTAATTTACTTTTTCTGCCTGCGAGTCCTCTTAATGTTGCTCTCGCTATGTTGGCCTTCTGGACTGTGGCTTCTACGTGTTTTTGGAAGGTTAATCCTTTGTCCATGATGACTCCTAGGTATTTAGCTTCATTTTTCCACTCGATGGGTGTGTTCTGCACCGTCAGCTATTCTTCTGGCTGTTGTCTTCCTTTCTTGTATAGAACCGCTTGCGTTTTTTCTGAGTTGATGGCTATCTTCCATTTTATACTCCATTCCTCGATGTCTGCTAACGCTGTTTGCAGGTTGGTCACTGCTATGTCTACGTTTCTATGTTTGGCCGCTATCGCTGTGTCGTCGGCGTAGAGGCTCATAAGGGTACCTGGTGTTCTAGGTACATCAGCGGTGTATATTGTGTACAGCAGAGGTGACAGGACCGCTCCCTGTGGCACTCCAGCCTCCGGGTTTCCGAGCTCGGACAGGACTTGTCCTAGTACGAGGAGATTAGTCTCGTCATCGCTCCGCTGTACCCATAAGCCCGCATTTTGTATAAGAGCCCCTTATGCCACACTCTATCGAAAGCTTTGCTTACGTCCAGGAATGCTGCTCCGGTGTACTGCTTGTCGTTGAATCCAGCTGCTATGTACTCAGTTAGTCTGAGTACTTGTAGCTCGCTGGAGTGCTCTGCTCTAAATCCGAATTGAGCTTCTGGGATTATCTCTAATCTGTTTGTTTCCGCTTGCAGTCTGCCAAGAATGATTCTTTCTACTATCTTGCTGATCGCTGGAAGTAAGCTGATTGGCCTGTAGTTCTGCGGGAATGTATGGTTCTTGCCAGGTTTTGGGATCATAATGACATGGGCCTCTTTCCATCTGTTCGGGAATATTTTATATCTTAGTATCGCGTTCACTATGTTTGTAAAGTACACTATAGCTTTTCTGGGCAAATACTTTAGGGCTTTGTTTGTTATTTCGTCTAGACCAGGCGCTTTTCTAGGTGAACTGTTTCTGACGTGTTCGTTGATTTCTTCCGGTGATGTTGGGGGAATAATATCATCTGGGTCTTCTGGCCCTGGATTCCGTGCACTGTAGATATCTACACGTCGCTTTCTATCGATGTCAATTTTCGTAAAAATATTAGAATTTTTAACTTTAATTGAATTATTTTCTAGTTTCGATAGATTATACTCTAATTGATGCTGAAGTGACACTTAGTAAAACAAGAAAATATTTGAATTAAAACTAAAAATTCAAATATATTGACATTAATAGAAAGCGATCGGCGCGATGTCAATATATTTTAATTTTTAGTTTTAATTCAAATATTTTCTTGTTTTACTAAGTGTCACTTCAACATCAATTAGAGTATAAACTAGCAAAACTAGAAAATAATTCAATTAAAGCTAAAAATTCAAATATTTTTACGAAAATTGACATCAATAGAAAGCGACGTGTAGATATCTACAGTGCACGGAATACAGGCCCTGGCCTTTCTTCTTGTTCTTCGACTTCTTCCAAGAAGTCGTCGTCTTCGTTTTGGTGGAAGTTTAGGTTGCATTCTCTTTCGAGTGTAGACCTCATCACCTCTACTTTTCCCTCTATAGTGTATACCATGCCGTTTGCTCCATGTAATGGGGAGGGGGTGGGTTTTCTGTCGCTTCTCATAATTTTCTGGAGCTTCCAAACGTTTTTCATGTTTGAGTCTAGTTCTTCCATCTCTTGTACAAAGGTGTCCCATTTTTTGCTACGGTGGAGTTGTAGGGCCGTTTTGACCTCTCTGTTTAATGTATTTGCCCAGGTTTTGTCTACTCGATTTCTCGTTCTTCTGGCTATTTGCTTCGCTCTATTTTTTTCCCTTATCAAGTGTTGTGTTTCTTGTGGTATGTCTTTGAACCTTCCCGTGTGGATCTCGACTTCTTCCTCTGTTGTGCTGTTTCTGATTGCTTCTTGGATGATGTTTTTAAGCTCTAGGACTTTTTCTTCTATTTCTTCAGGGTTATTTATAACTTGCACTATATTTATTCCTTCACTCACTAGTCTTTTATAGTTCGTCCACTTTATTTTCTTTTTAGTTCTTTTCGGCGGGTTTGTCTCTTCCCATGTTCCTATTTCTAGTAGAATGGGGTTGTGGTCTGTTGTTCCTTCGTTCAACGTGATTAGTTCTGATTGTAGTCTTAGGTTTTTGGCCACAACGATGTCGATATGGGTGGGAAGTCCATTTCCTGGGAAGTGTGTTGGTTCTTCTGGGCCCATTGCCACTGTATCTTCGTTATTTTCTATGTAGCTATTTAGTAGTCGTCCGTTTCTGTTCGTAGCTCTATCGTTCCAGTTGGGGGATCTTGCATTTAGGTCTCCTATTATTATAGATGTTTCAGCGATGTTTAGGAACGCATCTAGGTCATCGTCCATTAGTGGGCCTTGCGGTCTTACGTAGGCTGATGTTATTCTGACTGCGCCTTGCCTCATTTTCACTTGTACTGTTGTTGCCTCCATGTTTACCAGTGGTGGAGTCGTGAATCTGGTGTGTTTAATTCCCTTCTTGACTAGGATGACCGTTCCTCCTAATCTTCTAGTGAGGTCGTTCCCATATACATCGCACCCAGGAAACTTTAGGCTGAAGTTGTTTGTTAGCTTGGTCTCCTGAATTGCTACGATTTCCATCTCATATCTGTTGGCGAGTTCATCCATGATGTTCTGATTTCTTGATATGCCGCCCGGATTCCGGGAGCCTATCCTCAAGTATCCTCGGTCTGCCAGCATTACTTCTGTGCCTCCCTGGTGCCCAGTATCACTTCTTTGACTACCTTAGTCACTATGTTGGTGACCATTCTGACTAAGTAGTCCTCGTAGTGGGGGATCGCTGCGTTGTTCTGCGTATTCTGCGTGGCCTAAGCGTAGGAGACGCCGGTTGTTTGTGGTCGTCTTTGCTGTGGTTGTTGCTGTGGCCTCTTTGGTGGTGGTCTTCCCCATCTAGGGCACCTAGGGCATCCTCTGTAGCTGGCTGGATGGCTGCCTTTGCAGTTGGCGCATGTAGCTTTAACATCTCTGGCCCGTTTGCAGAGCTTTGTGGGGTGATCCTCACCGCATTTGACGCACTTTGGATCTTTGTGACACGCATTCTGGGCGTGGTGGTATCCCTGGCAGTTGAAGCACTGCGTTGGTCCGGTTGCCTTTCGTAGATCCTCTACCACGACCTTCATGTGGCACAGGTTGGTTATACGCCTCGCCGCCTCGACGTCCCCCTGATTCAGAGTTATGACAAACATCGGTAGTTGCCTTCTTGGGCCGGCTCTCGTTGACATATTTTTAGCTGCTTGGCAGTCAATGTTGTATTGAGCTGCCATGTCGTTCATTTTAGGCTTTACTTCTTCCTCGAATGGGAAGGCTATCCACTGTAGTCTTTTGTCTTTCAGGGTCTTCGCGTATTCCTCGATGATGTGAGTCATTTTGCGGTAATCTTCTGGGCTTTTCGCCTGGATGAGGGTTTCCCTACCACTCCTGGAGATCCTGTTCACCGTGATGACGTTCTGCTTTTGGGCTAGACTGAGGATGGCCCCTGTTTCGCTCACACTCTGTAATTTTATTACAGGCGGCTTTCGTTGGTGAGTTACCTGTTGTTTAGGCAACGCGGCAGCTTCTTCATCTTGGTTTGTCACCATTCGGTCCGACTCTGAAACACTGGGGCGCCGTACGGCAGGCGTATCTCCACCCGTGCTTGTAGATGGATGGATTGGAGGGGCTGATCCTCGGGGCAGGTTGAAAGAGTCTTCTGCTGGGGGTGAAGCAGCCCTCATAGCGTTGTCTGCTTGGAGTTCCCATGCCGTCGTCTCTTCTTTTGAGATAGGTGTCTTCAGTTTTGGGAAATCTTCTTTATTCTTCGGTTTTTCTCCTCGAATCTTTTTTAGTCTCTCCTCTGCGGTTGATTGTGGTTTCTTGGCTTCAGTGAGTGGCTGTGGCTTTATGGCTTCAGAGGCTGGCTTCTGTTGTTGTTGAAAATTCTCCAGGAGTTCTCTAGTTTTTTTCAGCTCATCCATAATGACATCTAACCGTCTTGACATTTTCTTTAGTTCTTCTTTCTGTTCCTCGTTTTCGGCCTTCAAATGTTTCCAACTGTGCACAGTTTGTAGTATTTATGCGCTTTGAAAGAGATGGCAGTATTGTATCATGGAAGAAATCTTATTTTGCAAAGCACTTCCTGCAAACACTACTGAACAGTGTTTGTACGATATATTTATAGAAAGCTCTTCTTGCGACTACAATATTGATTGGAAAAATGTATCGCTATTTGTAGCGATGCATGGCGCTAAAGCTCTGATTAGCAAAAATAGCGAACTCATTGCAAAATAAAAACGACAATGCCAAACATATCCTGGACATACTGTTTTCTTCATCGAGAGGTTTTAGCTGCTAAGGTAGTACCTTTTGTTTTAAATGACGTGCTCAAGGAGGTAATGAAAATAGTAAATTCCATCAAAGGTAAAGCTTTGCAAACCCGGCTATTCAGAATCGTTTGTAAAGATATGGCACATTTCAATCAAAATCTTCTTTATCACATATAGGTCAGGTGGCTATCCAAAGAAAGATATTGACAAGAGTTCTGGAACTGAGAGCTGAATTGTTAATGTTCTTACAAAATGCAAAATCTAAATATGCTTATCGTTTTTCTGGCCCTATTGGCTCTTGAAATTAGCATTTTGGCAGGTCTTTTTAGCCATATTAACAATTTGAACAAGAACTTTCAAAGAAGAGAAGAGAATGTTTTAACAACGTAAAAGCATCTCACGCAAAACTTCGTTTGTGGTCAACCTTTCTGCAAAACAAAATGTTTGAGTCTATTCCATGTGTTCACACGATTGATGAAGATAATGCAACAGGCCAAAGTTTTCCAGTATCGGCTCAAATTCCTTGCATCATTCAGAGTTTGCATAATTTACAAGAGCAACTTTTGACATACTTTCCAGACTTGTACTCTGAAGCTAACAATGGGCGTAGATGGATTTTAAACCCTTTTCTTTTGACAAATTAATAGATCTGGTGATGTCACCAAAAAAATAAAAGAATGTGTTCCAGATTTAGCTGTTGATGGCATGCTTAAAATGGAATTTTATTCGCAAAGTGTCGACGTACTTTGGATGAAAAGAAAACTCCAATATCCAGAGCTGGCAAGGGAAGCTCTTAAATTATTAGTGCGATTCGCCACTTTATACTTGTGTGAACTGACATTTTCTTTAGTGGTAGACATTAAAATAATTAAAAAGAGAAATATACTGCAATTAGAAAATGATTTGATCATTAACCTTTCAAAAATAGCACCACAATTTGATAAACTTTTGAAAAACAAATATGCACAAACATCCTTTCCACTAAAATTGTGTTTTAAGAACCTAAACTTTTTCTTTCGTTGACCCCCCGAGAAAGGCTTCGCGACCCCCCGGGGGGTCGCGACCCACAGATTGAAAAACACTGGCCTAAAGGAAGCTCAAGAACGACAGAACTGGAAGAAATTAGGGATGGCCTATGTTTAATTTTAGACGCAGAAGGCTGTATGGTAATGTTGATGAGATTCGCAAAATATGTATTTATACAAACTATCTAAATGTAATTATTAATTTTAATAAAACCGTCAGCATAATTAGACAAATGTTGTTAATTAGTATTTGTCAACACATTCAAAACAGCAGCTCTCAGTCTTTTATTCATAACATCAATTTTCTTCAGTAACAGCCGACAATATCAACCATTTATCAACTTGTTTGCAAACAAGTGTAAAATATTCGTAAACGAAACACTTTTGAATATTTTAATTCCAAATTGTTATGCAATTAAGATCGTTATCATAAAAAGGCTATTTAACAGATCTTAAACATATATCAAGGCGCAATCTATGTTTTAAACATGATTTTGTCGTAAGAAGTAGGTTAGTTTTATTTATATTATTTTCTAGACCGAACAAACAGCCATAACACTTACGATATATTTAGCAAATTGCTCCATTTATTAAGGTACAAGCCCTTTAGTGCCTTGTATAAATGGTAGTTTTGTCATTTTCGCCAGTATATTTGCATAACTTAGCATAATCCAGAGCTGGCCTAGATATTTCTTTACCTAAAAATATCAATTGTGAAATATTTGTATTTTATTATCTGCAAAAAAAACTTGAATCAGTGATAAACGCGACCGAGATGAAATGCATGAGAAGAATAGCTGGAGTTAAGAAATTTGAAAGATTCAGTAATGAAGATATAAGGAGAGATCTGGAACAAAAACAGATAATGAGGAAGATCGAAAACAAACAATTGAACTAATTTGGCCACGTAAAACGAATGGAGCAAATGAGACTAACAAAGAAGGTACATGAAGCTAAAATGGTAAAGAAAAAAGGGAAGGCCAAGGAAGACATGGATGGACCATATCCATGATATAGGTAAAAGGAGAGACATGAATATCAGAAATATGAAGAACCAATAGAAGCGCATGGAAGAAATGGATAAGAGGCGGAACCCTACATCCGACACCCTAAAGGGCACTAAGGATTATGAGAAAGAAGAAGAGATTTCTAATAATTATGTACCTACTTTTTCTTCTTCTGACGTCATAACTGTTGACAAGTCTCTGCCTGGCTGGTAATGTGGTTCCATTCAAACCTCTCTTTTGCGCCTCTCCTCTTACCGTCATAGTTCTCCACCTCATCCAGCTATCTTGTTCTGGGTCTTCCTTTCGTTCATCTTTAGTCTTTATGTCCGTGTCATGACTTTTTACACATCGTACAATGTCTTGTCCTTTATTCAATTCATTAATCTCGTAGTTTTTTGTGCGTATCCTAATGCATGTATTTAACGAAGATAAAAAAAGGTGAATAAAAATAACTGTTTTATGAGAATGTAGAAAAGTACTTTAATTTATTGCCAAAACAAAATATAAAGCTGACAATCGGTGACTTTTGCAAAGATAGGAAGAGAGGAGATATGCAAACCAGTTACAGGCAATTACAGTAAACATGAAATTAGTAACAATAATGTGCAAATACTGATAACCTGGCAACTATATACAGTCTATCATAAGTAAGGACAAAGTTTCAACAGAAACGTCTATTAACTTCGCACGTATTCATAGATACAAAAATAGGACATGAAGAAATGATAATAGATTGCCGAAGCTATAGAAGAGCAGACTTATACAGTATCACTTTAGTATCACACTAGGTCAAAAAAGAGAAAAACGTGGCACAACAAACAGAAGGTTTGAACATACAACAGCCGCAAGAAATAGAAAAGAGTAAAAAATACATGGAAGAATTGAAAAATCAAAAATTTCCCAACAAATGAAGGAAATATCAACGCCATGTCGGCTACGAATGGAGAAGATAATAAAAACGAGATCCAGCAATGCATCAAGAAGAAACAAACTTACAAATAAAATAGAGTACATAGTTTGATAACGATTGCAACGAAGCTAATTAAAAAGAGGGAAGCCATGTAGAAGGAAACAGCAAAGGAAGAAGAGAAAACAAATTAAAAAAATAGAAAAACAGAGAATAAAACAAATATGTAGAGGAAGAAAGAGTAAATTCTGGGAAGAAAAAATATTGGAAATTAGTAACCAACATTAGAGTAAAGAACAGTAAAAGTTTATTTCAAGAAACAAAGAGGTAACAGCAAAAAGACACAGAATAAATACACTTTTCATAAGAGATATAAAAAGGTGACCTAATTTCTGATTTCTGACTTGACAGATTAAAAGAGTACTTTGAAAGAATACTCAAAGGAGAAGATGTAATGACGAAAGAAAAGGAAACCAAAGAACAAAAATAAATAAGAACAAAATAAAATAATAAAAATTATAGGAAAGAAAAATTAAAAAAAAATTCTATTAGTCAAAGAAAGAGACTTCTAATACTTAGGTATTTTACGGATTAATAATCGAAAATCCCGAATAAATTGTCGTTTTCAATCAAAAATTGGCCTGTCAGTGGTTTTTTCAAAAATGTTGTCGTAATTTCTGATGATACCTCTGTTTCGGTATTTACAACATAGCTAATATAGATATGTTTTGTAATAATATAGATGTACAAAAGAAAGTTACTAGTCCAAGCCTGTGGTTGTGATATAAACGTTTAGAATTTTTTTCGTATTGTACCTGCTGTGAGCAATGCGTATTTATAAAAGTGGCTATTGTTTTATGTTTATAATGTTGATGGAATCAACAAATTCATAAAAAGTTTGCCGTAGTAGGAGAGGGTGTTATTACTTGCTTCAGTGGACCTTGGCGAAACCGTCACGTCTAAAAGTGTCCAGTTGACTCACTCTCCTCCTCACAGACTACAACTTTTTCTCGATTTTTGTCTTTCTATGGTGGACAGTTAATAGTTCCGTAATTTAAATAAAAAGTATTGGTTAAATAGAAATGTTGCACAATAAAAAGACCTAAAGAGTAAAGCCAAGCGATCAGGAATGGAAATCGATATCTGGTTCCGTTAGTTGAAGATTGTGTGTGGCTCCCATATCTACAATGCTCAAACAATAATCGCTGTCATAATAATAATTGTATAGATAGACTTAAAACTTATTTAAGAAAAGAAAAGAAAATATAATATATTTAAAGTGTAAAGAATTTTAAGCTCTTCAAAATATATAAAGCTAAAAGCCATTTTATGTTGGCGTATCAACGTAAATTTTACACAAAACGTGTAATATCTAATGCAATACTAAACTGGTTTAAATAGTAGTCAAAGAAGAATTTTACAGAACATTTTTCTTGGTGGTTTTGAGCGTATTAGGGGATCTACATAGGGTGAAGGTAAAAGTCGACAGGAATATCTAAAACTGCCAAGGTTAGACCCATCAAAAATTTTGGTTACGCGATGTTGTCAGATCAATCGGGTTTCAAAGCTTTTTCAGTTTTTTACTTGTTACCTGTTTCACAGTAAAATTTCTTTCTGCTTCGTCCTGCGTAAATTTTAAAATATTGTGTATATGGGATTGTGCGTTTTCGAAAAAGGAGATGCGTTTTCTACGTTTCTTTTAATAAACATGTGGCTGTGCTATATGTCTAGTGATAGGTATTATCCAACAGTCCATAGCCTGGTATGTTCCACTTTTTGGAACACTGTTCTGTTTAAAAATAGGTTTTCTTAATTGCAATCCTGGTGTCACTGATCTTATTAGATTTGAATTTTTAATATCAGATAAGAGTGTTCAGCATTTTCTTAACAAAGCACATACAAAATAAATGCTCATTAAAATGACCAGTAATACCGTAATACATAACAGGTAAACAATATTTGAAAGAAACAATAAATATATTTAAGGACAGACAATGTAGAAACACATACCTATATAATCCAGAGGAATAAAATTTTTGTCGGGACACTTGACCAGCCAGGTTGCAAATGGGTTTTTTGGGTACTATATAATACTTAATACATTATACTCATAAATACAAAAAAGCCCGTCACAGTTAAAAATGGCAGTTTTTTCATTTCAATCGCTACAGGTAAAAAGATGGTAATTAAATATCTTATTTAGAGTAAGTATTCATCTTTAGTAGATGAGCAAAGTTGTTCAAATTATTTATAAGCCATAAATGACTCTACTTTAGTAAAATGTTTTCGGAATGGTAAAGATGAGTTTTTAATGATTTTTTTAATACGTTGAAAACATAAGTATTCTTCTTTCATGCGGTTTGCACAGAATTGCTGTATCGTTATTATTTTCTGAGCAATAACATTGCAAAAAAAGCTGTGTGGGATAAACAAATTGAATAAAATTTAATCTAATGGACGAATCGTCTTTAAATTTTTTGTGTATTATATGGACTGTTTTCTCTATTACTTTTTATGCAATATCAAATTCTTAAGTTCATTTTTGCAAAAGTTATAGCAAATTTTTGATTTTAGAAATTTTAGTCTTATTTTGCAATTTCCGAAACAACCAATGATCGTATTTATCAAAATTCAAAAACTGACATTTTTAATCTTTGCTCATCTACTAAAAGATGAATACTCTAAATAAGATATTTAATTACCCTATTTTTACCTGTCGCGATTTAAAAGAAAAAACTACCATTTTTGATCCTTATTTGTTAATAACTAAAATTCACGTCCGACCGGTGACGGGCAATTTTGTATGTATAATGTATTAGGTATACAGTACCCAAAAAATCCATTTGCAACCTGGCTGGTCAAGTGTCCCGACAATAATCTTATTTCTCTGGATTATATAGGTATTTGTTTCGATATTGTCTGTCCTTAAATATATTTATTGTTTCTTTCAAATATTGTTTATCTGTTTGAAAGGTATTACGGCATTACTGGTAATTTTAATGAGCATTTAGTTTGTATGTGTTTTGTTAAGAAAATACTGAACATGTTATCTTACATTAAAAATTCAAATCTAATAAGATCAGTGACGCCAGCATTGCGTCTAGTCCCTTTGTTATCGGCTTATAGTACACAACGAAGGAAGAAAATACCGCTAAATCTTTTCGAGCCATTGTGATGTGGATTTTTAATACAAACCAGGTATCAGCTGCTGACGAAGAGGTTATTTAACATTTCCTGTGTTTTTATTTGTTATCACAGAAACCGGAAATGGACAAATACACACTGCAGAATTGTATATTTACAATTGAAATTGATCTGTATAACGTTAAATTGCAATCGCGATCTACGTAACTCCAATCAACAAAAAAATACTAGTGAAAGAAGCTTTGGATTTTCTTTTCAAATTTGTCCAATGAGGTAAAGATCAATATTTTAAATTAAAATACATATTAGATAACCCGATCCATATATCACTATATCAGATATAATTACCTGATCCATATATCAGATATAATTTCCTGCTGCTTCTATTTGCTGAATGAATTAAAATTAGAAGAATTTTTTACTAAGCAACAACATTTTTGTTTAATTTAGTAATATTTTGTAATTTTACTACGACATCCGATTTGGAAACGTTAATAAAATTAGTTTTTCAATTTAATTGTGGTAATTTAATTATTTCCCAATCAAAAGAGTTAATTATAAAAATGCCACAAGGAAATAGCTTCAGAACAACATTGTGTTTTACATTTTCTAATCTGCAATTGTTGGTATATTCTTGTTGTTCAATACACAATATATACTGCGAGGCATATAGAAAAATATGCTCATTTTCATAGTTAATTTTTTCGCGAACAGATTAACGGATTCCGCTAATTTTTGTTGATTATTTTAGATTTTTCTTTAATATTTATACTGTTGTCCAAAGGTTTACTCAAACTTCTTTTTTGTACTTATACCGGGTGGAAATGAAAGGAAATGTTTTTCTTATGTTAAGTTTGAGACATCTTGTAGGGAGGACGAGGTACATATGTGAGTATGCATCGGAATCGTATTATAGTCTTATGTTTTGTGAACATTTTGCTTTTTGAATGTCACCGATATCTTTAAAAAGAAAGATAATAGGTGTTTTTACTCTTTAACATGTGTTTTAACTGAAACAAAACTAAATTAACAATAAAAAAACAGTTAACAAAACATTAAAAACAGAAAGGCACATAACATAAACAGTTCTTATCGCCATATATAAGAGTTATTGTCGACCAGGTGAGTGGTATGCACAGCGCAACATAAGAGAGACGGGGCTCTATTTAATGGAGGCTCTGTGATGGAATTTCCTTGAGAGTAAGTCCGGATTTTTGCTCCTAATGAAATTAAAAGATCATGTAACTGGCTGTATTGCAAACTGCCAAAGCCATAAAAAAAGTCCGGATTTGGTGTCTACGTGGAAGCTCTTTAAAAATCGAGAGGTACATTACACAAATTTTTTTTTTCGTTGAACAGTCTGTTCCTTTCGCACTACATATTAGAAAGAATTAATTTTATCTTAGTGGTATAATAAGGCATGGCCTCCTCACGTATCGCATGTCGTCAGTTAAAACACGTAATAAAGAGTAAAACCGTCTAATTATTATAGATATCAGAGAAATTAAAAAATTTAAATGTTCACAACATATGAGACTAAAACATAATATCGATGTACCCCACCTTTGTACCTTTTCCTCGCTACAGAGTGTCTCAAACTTTTGTTTCGTTTAAAATACATGTTAAACTACAAAACCTTCTTTGTTTCTAAAGATATCAGGGACATTCAAAAACCAAAATGTTCACGAAACATAAGACTACAATACGACTCCGGTATAAAGTTCTTTCAGTGTATCATAGTTTGTGATTATTAGAGAATAAAGAATTGTCTCTATAGTGATTATTATATATAGAACTCAGAAAATTTTGTATAAGTTGACGTATAGTTGCATACTTTCGCAATGTCAAGGGGTAAAATTACAATTGTCATTCTAGGTTAGTATGTTTATGTTATATTCGAGATTGTATCGTTGCCACACTGAAAAAAATTCGATTTTTTTATTGGTTTTTTGATTATAACTTTTAAACTGTTCATTTCTTAGAAAAGTTGTACTGACATAAAAGTTGCGTAATTAAATTTCCTATAATATAAAATTGGTCAACAATTTAAAAAAAGTCACCCTTGTTGCAAAATAGCAATAATTGCGAAAAAACCATACAAAAACAAGTATCCGCATTTTAAGTTTTTCAATCATTTGTGCGACACTTAGGACCTTCATATTTTACCCAGATAAACTTCATGATATATTAAAACAACACTGTATATTTTATTAAGATAGGTTTAATAGATTTTGCAAAATAAATTTTGCAATCCAGCTTTCGCAAAAAAAATTCATTTATTTTTAAATGTTCCATGACTAAAAATAAAGCACATAGCAAGTTGAATTTTTTTTTGCTTATAGAAGTGTACTGTACGTTTCATTTGCAATTTGCAAAATTAAAATCGATTAATTATCACGGCGTCAGGAAATGTTTTAAATAAACATTAATTTTTGGTGCTACGCGCAGGACAGCGATATTCGATTCACACAAGTTGATTTCCACCAAGATTTCTTCCAATCTTTATGTAATATATTATTTTCTTACTCTATATTTTGTTGTATTTTAATATTTTAATTCCACAAAAATCAAACTAATTTTATTATTGTTTATGAAATATTGTTTAAACAATTGAATATGTTTAAAAATAATAAACTTTTATTCTTTAAGTTAAAATATAAGAACAAAGAAAGTTTTTGCTAAAAAAAGTGTTATTTCAAAGGATATAGTATGTGTTTTTATTTTGCAATAAACAAATTTATTTATTTATATCGAAATGTAATAAAAATTAAAATGTATCAATCATTATCAAAGGTCATTGGAATGCCCAATCAGAGCAAACTATCCGCTGTCCTGCGCGTAGCACCAATAATTAATGTTTATTTAAAAAAATTCCTGACGCCGTGGTAGTTAATCGATTTTAATTTTGCAAATTGAAAATGAAAGGTACGGTACGGTCTATAAGCAAAAAAAATTCAACTTGCTATCTGCCTTATTTTAAGTTCTGTAATATTTTGAAAAAATGAATTTTTTTTGCGAAAGCTGGATTTCAAAATTTATTTTGCAAAATCTATTGAAACGATCTTAATGAAATTTACAGTATTGTTTAACTCTATTATACAGTTTTTCTGGTTGAAATATGAAGGTCCTAAGTGCAGCATAAATGGTTGAAAAACGTAAAATGCGAATACTTGTTTTTGTATGGTTTTTTTCGCAATTATTGCTATTTTGCAACAAGGGTGACTATTTATTAAATTTCTAGCCAATTCTATGTTGTAGGAAATTTAATTACGCAACTTTCATTTTAGTACAACTTTTCTTGGAAATGAATACTTTTAAAGTTATAATCAAGAAACGAAGAAAAAAATCGGATTTTTCCTTCATTTTTTGACATTTTGATTATTTAAACAATGTTCCGGACTTCTGTGAGAGGGAGGATAATTCAAATATTATTATTTGAGTTATTTTCAAGCAATTTCTGCAAAAAAATTTGAGTCACCTCTCAACGTCCAAATGTACTAATATTTTTACAGATGCGCCCTGGTCTACATGCCGTATCTCGGTTTGTATTGGTCTTAAAGATATTATAGGAAAAGAATTTGGTTTGTGTTACTAAAAGATACAATTTTGATATCTACAGTTTGTTTGATTAAATGCATATATTTCTAGGTATTCTCAAAAAACCCTCTAAAAAAGTCGATTTTTCGTCGAAAAACTGTTATTTTCAAGCGCGAATAATTCGAAAAATATTAGTTTTACGAAGAAAATGTAAAAACATTTTTTTCTTAGAATCACTTTTTTCATCGAATTGCATGGTTAAAATGTAATAACAAATTCCCACCCCCGAGATGGGGTGGCAACCACCCCCAAGGTTTTAGCGTATGATAGCGGCATGATATATAAAATGATCCTTGGACTATTCGCTACCTTCTGTGAAAATTTCAAGTAAATCCATGCTGGACGAAAAAATTGCGAGCCAAAATGCTTCATTTCCTCAATCGACTATTGGGGCCGACCGACCGGCTGTGGTCCGTCATACAGCTGACCGACCATAATAACTTTTATTTATATTTAATTTAGAATGTGTGTACTGATTTTCAGCCTTAGTAAATGGAAATAATTACCTTCGTAGGAAAGCAACTTTGATACCCCCTCAGTAACCCCTGTTCTACGTTTCGCTTGACCGACCGCAGTATGTTTCTCTACACACTCACAGTCATCAACTGTGAAAAATCTAGCTTTAGTAAATTCAAATAGATTTTTCAGCGCTGCCTCTTGGTCTAAAAGAAGTAAAATCACGGATTGGATTTGTCAAACAGCCTGCCTCATGAGCAACTATTTTACCGTTGTTTTATTGACAGTTGTTTTTATTGACAGTGATTTCTACAAGAGCATTATAGATTTCTTCAATTTGGTATCTGATCGGAGTAATTGCATCAATTCTACTTTCCCATCTAGTTTGAATCCCACTATTCTTATGCTATGAAGAAGATAGTGTTCTCGATATCCAGTCGAATGAACCATGGAATTGCTATTGTTTTACTTATTTAATTCTCGTTTTTACAGTTGCATTTTTGCCGCTCCTAATTCAATATTTCTTAATTTATTATTTCTTCAATTTTAAAACTTGGCTGTCCTGTAAAATTTGCCGCCCTAAATTTTTTTCAGCTCTTTGCGGCCGCCCAGTTCGCCCACTCCTGGGGCCGGGCCTGTCTTTAATAATGCTTTTTGAAAACGATTTCCGGAGTGGAAATCGAAACGTAAAATCTTTTTAGGTAAAATTGTAATTGTCACTTATAATTACACAAGAGCTCTAAAACTACCGATTTGTATCCAGAGTGACACTTTGACAGTTTTAATTTCCCGAGAGGGAAATTATGTAAAATATGTATAATTATGTAAACTCGGTAATTTTAAAAGCTTCAGTGTAATACGGTAAGATTAGTTCATAAAAAAAACTATATTTTTAAACCATTTTAACTCACATTTTATTGATATCTCCATCTGAATATTTGCTAAACCTGCTCATGGTGTTGACTTTGACAAGTTGTAAAACATTAATTGTGACTAATGTCACTGAATGTTTATTTAATTTTAAATCTGACAATAGCAGCAACGAAGGGCAGCTGATGTGCTACTTGACAAAAGAAAATTATCAAAAAAATCGCTGAAATTTTTGTTTTTGTAGGTTTGTGTTGGTCAGAATCTCTATGAATGAAATAATCATTACAATCAACTGCGGCTAATCGCATATAAACAGGTATTCCGGTGGTGTGGTTGACGGAATTAATAAAAAATAAGTGTAACAACGAACAGTAATATATTTATTTATTTTGGCTACACAAGCGGTGTTTTGCTTATATCTCGAAAGAGGGTTGTTTGTTAGCGCGAGCGAGGGTGTGTCTGCATCGTTCGCATACTGTGTAGAGACTGACTTTCGGACCACCAACTATTATGTCAACTGATTTTGCGGTTTTGCGATAATGGCCAGAAAGGGCCATAAATTACTGCATCTGCCTTTTAAAAGATGAGAACCTTTTTGTATTGTAAGAAATTGACATAAAGAGTGTGGCGATCTGACATCGTAATCCATTAGTGTTTCCTTGAAAAAAAAACATTAATTTTATACAATATGTTTAGGGATACATCTTGGTTTCTCGAAATCAACGGCCCTTGTTGGCATATGGTTTGTATATTACATGTGAGTTTTAAATGACTAATGTTGTTTCGTTTGGAGAAAAGTTATTAAAAATTAAGAAAATAAAATTAGCAAAAATAGTAATTAAGCGTATCGCTATACACCCCCGTTCGAGAGAATAAGATGATAGATAATACATAATATATACTTATGATGAAAATTGAAAATAACAGAAAATAAAACAACGCAATGTTTATACGAGGAGATAGAAAAATCACTGAATTCACTGTTAACCGACACTTTCTTGAGAACTTCCGGTAAATCTTGATTTTCTCTTCGGTTTGCTGTTTGTTTCACTGGATACTGTCATTTTTTCTGGCTCGTGATTGATACTTTCGTGAAGCTCGTACGCCGGTTTCAATCTGTCTATGGAAATTGTTGTTTCTTTTCCATTTACACGTACGACAAAAGTCTTGTCACCTCGCTTAATAACTGGAAAAGGACCGTGATATGGTTTTCTAAGCTGCTTTTGATTGTATCACGGCGGACGAAAACGTGAGAGGTGGTTTTCATGTCTTTGAAAATGAAGGTGCTTTTGGATCCATGATGCGACGGTTGCTTAGGACGGAGATTTTCGAAATGGTTTCGAAGCGTTTTTAAGTAAATGTGAGCACTATCGTCGGTGTTTCTTTGCGACGAAAACAATAGTTCACCTGGCAAACACAATGGTCCTCCGTACACGAGTTCGGCGGCTGAAGTACCTAAATCTTCTCTCCACGCGTGCAGTATTCTCGATTCGGACGTCGAAGAGTAAGGTCACTGCTAGCACACCCCACTCTTACCGACGAACAGCGAGAAGCCTGAGAGCACCAAGTGCTGAAGAAGCGGCGCACGGTTAGCCCTAAGCGATTAGTTTGGACTCAGTGTGAAAAACCAACGACGCTTGGCCGTGTAAACCAAAAAGGTAGACGAATTGCGGGGTTTCAGAGGAATACTCTGGCCCTGGGCTCGAGCGAGTTCGCTCGCCCCGAACTCTACCTAGTGTTCACACACGGCTCCAAGAACAAGTGCGAGTAAGGGGGCCAAACTAACCGCGAAAAAGGCTTACATCGAGGGACCCACCAGCAGCAGGGTAAACTGCACCCATCAGGTAGTTATAGTCACTGTCTAACGCCGGAAAAGCACGGAGGGGTGGACAAGCCATCTTTATCCCTGGGGTTTACCCCCCAGAACACCTTGAGGCTGAGGTGCCCTCCGATCGCTAGACTTGCATCCTCCCATTTGTCATGCCTTCATCTGTAAGGTCCGTCAGTTCCACCCGGTCGCTTCGTCCTCGGACGACGACCTCGACAAGCGTTGCCACCACTACCACCACCACTACAGCCACCACTACAGCCAACCAGTTTGCTTCCTTGCAACAGGAAGGCACTGTACCCCCATCCAGAGGCTACAACCGTGTCACGGCGGAGCTGGACCTCGAGACGCTTAGCGCGGAGATGCAAATCGTCCGCGATAAGTATCGCGAGGCCTACCTCCGCATCGAGCGGGACGACGCCTCCAACCCCCTTCTGCAGCGATATGCAAACGATTTTCCGCCTTTAACACCAGCACAGGCTGGTCCTCAGCGTCAGAGCGTTCGGAATAGGCATGGTGCTATACCAAAAATTCCAACCCAACCGTCTAAACAAGCACCCCAACTATCTCAACAACAACCCACACAACAGCAACCCTCTCAACAACAAGCATCCATCAGCGCTTCCAACAATCCTGAACCCAACGATTTCGTCTTCCAAAGAAGACAACTAAGACAAATGTCTTATGCCAATGCCGCAGCCAATCCACGCCCCAAAACTCAAGCCAGAAACCAAAACGTCATAAACGCCATAAACGATCCTACACTGTCCGAATATCTCATCAAAGATCTCCCAAAAGATCTGTGTAACAAACGCACCTTCTTTCGGCAAATAAATGCCACCACTCTCTTAGCCAACAAAATCCATTCTTGTAAAGTACTCTCTCATGGCATCGCACACCTTCGACTTTTCAATCCGATAAATGCAGGGGATATAGAAAAAGCTATCCACACAGCAACTGGCCAAACCATGGTTACGGTTCACAGCCGTAGCAGAAATGCTAACACTTCCACTAAAGAGCCCACCTACCTCCTCTGCATTACAGGTATCGACGTGGATTATTCCGAGCAGGAGGTCACCGACTTGCTCACAGAACAACAATTCCCAGTCGAAAGACTGTGGAGAGTCAAAGCTTACAAAACAGGCAAGGACTCTAAAGTGATCAAGGTGGTGACCAAATCCTTGGAGAAATTCACGTCAGCATTGAGCCGAGGCATAACTCTAGATGGTGAAATCTACAATGCTGAACTCCCACATGGCTCCGACCCTACAATCCCCACCCCAAAATATTGCAGCAAATGCTGCATTAACGGACACTCCATCGACGAATGCCCTCAAAAAGCATTCGTCTGCCCCCACTGCGGCGGCAACCACAAATCCAGCGCCTGCACCAAACAGCAGGAACCCAAATGCCCGAATTGCGACGGTGACCACCCCGCATACTCCAACAAGTGTCCACAAAGACACACCATCCCCTCCGCCCAACACGAAATACAGCCACTAACCATCGAAAGATCATTCCCCCCTTTCGAACTCCCAACAGAAACAAAGAACATCTTGTCGATTCAGACTGCTCTGTTGCTGAACTTGTTGCCCGAACTTCGCGAACATATCGCTGCAATCACGGCTAATTTAATTAGCCAAGTCTACGACCACTCGACAGTGGTCCACGGGTACGGGAGCAATGTCACGGTGACATTCCGCTCCAACCACTAAAACCCTCCCTTTATGGATTTCACCCTAGGCACAGTCAACTGTCAGGGTCTCTCCAAAAAGAGACCCCTCATCAAGAATATCCTGTCGAAGCACAACATCCAGATCCTCGCACTCACAGATACTCTGTCGAAAAGCGATCCACACTTCGCAGGATATTCGATCATCCATCGAAGCCGCTGTCAGGTTTCACGTGGGAATGGTATTCTCGTGAAACACGGAATACCGCACACCACACACACATTCCCACAAAATTTTCGTCCACCTGATGTGGACTTCCTGGCAATTGACGTGCATATCCCCAATAACGAAACCCTCACGATAGTCTCTTACTACAAACACCCGGGTCAGCCACTCAGCAGGCACTTGCTTGAGTATTTTTCAACACTTAGCAAGGCCGTGCTGATGGGTGACCTAAATTGTAGACACACTCAGTTTGGTGATCACCGTTTAAACCCAGAAGGCATCCGCCTCACGGATTATCTACTAGACCTTCCCATTTCAAGAATCACCAACACTGAATTCACGTTTTTGAACGCCAATGGGGCCTCTATTGTCGACCACATCCTAGTTACTAGTAACATTCTGGATCGGTTCGGGGATAGATGCCACATAGGCGATTCAATAACGTCAGACCACTTACCTCTTCTTGTCGACACCGACATACTAATTCCAAAACAACCAAACCCTCCAAGATCTATAAGAGACTATCGTCACGCTAACTGGACTGAATTCCAAAACTTCATCACACAAAATCTCCCTATGTTAGGCGAACTCGATACTAACGATAGTATCGACACCAGTGCAACCGAAATCGAGAACCTCATCACTGAGGCGATCACGCACGCAATTCCACTCAAACAAATAACCTATACATCACCGGCACTTCCACAATACATCATTGCCAAAATCCAACAAAAACGACGTCTTCTACGTCAATACAAGGCCAACAGAAACCCACTAATCAAAACAGAGTACAACCGGATCTGTGCCAGGATAAAGAGGGAGATATCTGTCCTAACGGCTCGCCGGTGGGAAGATGCTACCTCAAAACTGGACTACAGAGACGGAGGTAAATTCTGGCAAAAATTCAAAGTCCTAACAAAACAAAAAGTATCTCAACCATCCCATCTGTTGGTCAACAATCACATAGTCAATTCCCCAGAAGGGAAAGCCGAAGCATTCAGAAATTCGCTTCAAAACAATTTTCAAACTCCAGATAACCCGAACTTTGATCGCATATTTTAATTCAACACAGAATACATTGTAAATGTTACTCTCAACCACTACATTCCAGTCTATGATCCTATCATGGACCCCCTCACAGACAGGGAAACGGAGAGCTTTTGCCAAATCGGCAAAAACAGCGCTCCCGGACCTGATGGCATCAACCGAAGGTGCCTCAAAAAACTTCCAGAGAGTATCATTCCTCTTCTAACTAAAATATTCAATGCATGTCTCAAAAACAGCCACTTTCCTACTCCTTGGAAGGTGGCCAACACCATCATGCTTTTGAAAAAAGGCAAACCCCCAACCGACGTGGAATCCTATAGACCAATTTCATTAATCAATACTCTGGGTAAAGTTCTTGAGCTAATCCTAAAAGAGAGGCTCAATGACTTTCTCGAAAACCACAATATCATACCAAAATTCCAATAAGGATTCCAGTCAGGTAAATCTACTAAACATGCATTAATAGATTTCACTACCAAAGTTACTCAAACCATCAACGATGGTTCATTCGCCATAGCCACATTTCTGGATGTGCAGAAGGCTTTCGACCAGGTCTGGCACGACGGGCTTGTTCGGAAACTTCTGGACATCGGGCTACCATTGCAATATACCAAAATTGTACACTCCTACCTCCACAACCGTACTGTCAGAGTTAAAATAGGCGATCAAAAGTCCACCCCTTCACTCCACAAGCTGGAGTTCCCCAGCGTTCAGTCCTAGCACCGCTGTTGTACATCATCTACAACAGCGACATCACTAACCAAAATATCCCAGGTACTCGGCTGTTTCTCTATGCAGACGACACGACTCTGCTCTCAACAACCTCTCGATACAACCCAAGACTCCTCTTCAGAAGAGCCCAGGCTCTGTTGGACGGCGTCGGCGAATGGTGTTGTAAGTGGAGAGTCACGCTGAACGCGAACAAAACAACAACAATTGTGTTTCGCGCCCCTTCTGTGTCAAATAGAATCATACGCAATGAAGACGACCAATATCCACTGAGACTGTTGGGAGAAAGGCTTGTTGCTAGCCCGACTGCGAACTATTTGGGAGTACTGTTCACCAGGACTCTAAACTGGGACGCAGATCTAAAGGCAACTTTAGATAGGGTAAGGAACAGGGCCAGACTTCTCAACGCTCTCTCGGGAAAAATTGGCAAGACACACAAGAAGACTCTCATTCACACTTACAAGACCTTTATTCGACCCGTCATGGAGTACAAATCATGTATCTACTCACTTTGTTCAAGACAAAAACAAGAGAGGTTGTTGAGAACAGAACGTAGAATCTTGCGTAGATGCAACTATGAGCACTGGCGATATCCCTCAAACGAAATCCATAACATCTCGAACACCCCCAAAATCACCGAGAGAATAAACTCTCTGAACAGGAACTTCACAATCAAAGTAATCAACGGCCCCCCTTACGACACACAAGAATCTCTCAAATGTTCCTGTTCATCTTCCGGCCACGTACTCCACCGAAAGCCCAAACGCAAAAAGATTCATGTACCGTCCGCTCTAATGCAAACATGCATTGACGAACTCCCGGTGGAGTACGAAAACATCCTTGAGGCTACCCCGTTAGCCTACCGTACCCACCTCTAACATTTCCTCTTCCCTACCCCGAACAGGGAGAAGTTGGTTTTTTGCGGTTTCCCAACTTCATTGCACAATTATACCTGTTCGTCCCAAGAAAATAGCCGCAACTATTTTCTCCACTCGAACGCACACTGTCCACGCTGCGCTCAAAGCCACCTCCTGACCGCCGACGAGGGACGCAGGTTCGCCTGTCGTTGTACAATGGTTTCTAGGGAGACTGGTCGAGAGCAAAGCACGGACAGTACACGTAAATGTCTATGGAACCAACAACAATCCATCAAACTTTCTTCTCTGTTGACTTCTAGCCTTCTGGACACCACCGTCCGGCATAACCCAGGATCCAAGAACACCAGGACACGGCGCTTGCCCCAGTGTGTTTTTCGGACTGTTTGCTTTTGCTGCCAACACAATACATTCACCTCAAACCCTGAAGAGGACAAAATCCTAAACGGGGAAGCACATTGAACGCATTTCTTCTAAACATTATCTAGACAAGCAAATCAAACAATGTGGCTGGGCTCTCTCCACGCTGCTCGTATACCCAGTAACACTGAAGGTAGGCTTTCGGTCCATCGGATATTTCCATGACATCGAATCGCTGCTTTTAACTGTCGGTAAAACCTTTCTACCATACCATTTGCTTGAGGATGATAGGCGGTTGTCCTTAAATGGGGAGTTCCAGTTAATTTGCAGATTGATTTGAAGAGATGCAATTCGAATTGTCGGCCTTGATCCGTTGTGATGCGCTTGGGAGTGCCGAAACGAACTATCCAACCAGAAAAAAATGTTCTGGCTACTGTGTCTGCTTCTTAACTAGGCATCGGGAAAGCTTCTGACCAACGTGTGAAACGGTCGACGCATGTTAGACAGTATCTGTTTCCTTCTGAAATCGGCATCACTATAATGTCTATGTGAACATGTTCGAATAGGCTGGAAGGTGGTAGAAAACTTTCAGTAGGTGAAACAATGTTTCGCGATATTTTCGATTTTTGGCACTGTAGACACGCTCGAGTCCATTTCCTCACATCTGATTTAATGGATGGGCAAACATATCGCTGTGTGATCATCTTCACAGAACTGTTCATTCCGGGATGTGCTAGGTTATACATGGTGCGAAAAATTGTCATTCGAAGTGGTTTCGGTACGAATGGTCTAGCTGTAGATGTTGATATGTCACAGTACAAACTCAGGTTTTGTTCGGAAAAGCGTATGTTCTTCATTTGCAGTGATGTTTTCTCACTTAAGAAAGTTTGCAGTTCTGGTTCAGTTTCTTGTGCGAGAGCTAAGTCCATGATGTCGGTATCTTTCTTGATGCTATCGACTCGAGATAGTGCGTCTGCCACAATATTTGTTAATCCAGAAATGTGCTGAATGTTAGTGCAAAACTGTCCTATATAGTCTAAATATCTGAACTGTCTAGGACACGGCTTCCCAAACTTATTCGTACTGTGACGCCCTGGGGACTTTGCTATTTTTTGCGACGCCCCTCAACCCAACCCCCAATATTACTTACCAATTTTAGTACTAGCCTAGTAACAGGTTATAGCAAAAACACTATTTGAACATTTATAATTTTTATTCGAATTTAAGAACGAAATCGAAACGTAGGCACAAAACTAAAAAGGTATATTTATTTATGTAACTTTCTGGTTAATGTGACGGATGTGCTTGCTTTTTTGAGCACAGCTTATGAAACCGGGGCTCCAGTTTGGAAATTGCTTCTCTCATTTCTTTTTCTAAGTTTATGTTTGGCCTGCACTTGTTTATAATTACTTCAACTGCAGAGAGGCCCGTTTCGCACAAGTACGAATTCCCAAATGGTAATAAAATCTTTAATGCAGCAGTGCTTATATTCATGAGAAACTGAGCTTCAAAATTCAAACACCTTGTCGTATTAAAGCTTTAGGCTGGAATCACAGGACAATTATTCTAGTTGTTATTTTTCCTCTGTAGAAAGTGTCGATGGTCTGGATGACTGGAAAGGGTTTCTGACTCAGTCATATTGCTCCAGATCTTCGAGAAAATGTTTCTCAAAGTGTTTTCTCAATGATAACATGTGTTGTGTATCTAAACATTTTTTTAAAGAGGGATCGATGATTTCTTTCGATTTTTTTTTGTAGAATACCTTGTAAAGCAGAGAAACAGTCAATTTCTTGATCTTCTAATTTTCTTTTCCATTAAAGCAATTTCTTCTGAAATCCAGTAAATTTATCTACCAATTATTGCAGGATATGAGTAATGAGTATTGTTTCCCTGAGGGGTAGTTTCCCCTTAGTTTAATTTGTTAAATATGTCACAGAGGTGCGCTAATTTTATTATAAACTCTGAATTAATAAAGTTTTGCGCATCATTATGTGATTCTGTATGCAGATACGTGTAAAATTCATTCCTTAATTCATGTAAACGTGTGAGTACGTTGCCCAGGGATGGGCGGTGTCGATAATGTCATGTCGACAATTCGATTGTCGACATGTCGACAATCATGTCGATGTCGAGTGATTTAAAGTTGTTGCCAATGTCGACAATGTCGAGTATGTCGACAATTATCAAACGATCAGAATGACGTTCCGTGCGCACTAATTTGAAATTTTAGGTTAATCTGGCTGCGCTGACTTATTGAAAAAGTATGCATTAATGTTTCAACAAGTTGCAAAGAGACCAAATAATCTCAAACTTTTGAAACTTTTAACCTCACTATTAACTTGCGATTGTCAAATTCATAGGATATTCCATAATTGTTTGATTGCAGGTTTTTCAAGTGTAAATGAATTTTAAATAGATTCATATAGAGACAATTTATTATGTGCAAACCTCATGATAGAGTAATGCAATGTAATGAATCTAAAATATTACCATATAGATGCAAAACCAGAAAAAACCAGCAAAACAAATTTTCATAGATTTTTAATTTTCTATCGTTACTCGTAAACTCGTAACGTTTACAGAAAGGTTTAAAAAAATTAAAAAGAAACGTAAACCTAAACGTCAGTAAACGAGGTAAGATTCAAAACCACAATCAAACATATCTCAGTACATTGAAACCTTACCTTGTTTCCTAACATTTCGTTTACTTTTTTTTAAATTTTACTAACTCTTTATTATAATAATTATAGTATAATAATTACTGAAACAGTGTTGAATCTCTTCGTGCTTTGGCAGAGACTGCATAATAAAAACATTACAACATTTTGCGGTTTTGCTAATTTTTAACCAAAGAAAACATTTAACCAATAATACATCAAATAGTTGTACTTTCCCCGTCCATATCTACAATTTCTTCCTCGTCCAGGTCATAACTATTTTTATCAGGATACTCTCCCTTTAATGAAACATAAATATGTACCAATTTCTTGGAATTAGTGAACGTTAATCTATTTCTTATCAGACTGTGAATGTGTCCCCAATTTGAAAAGAGTCTCTCGATTTGAGCTGAGGAGGCTGGCATTTTTAGAAGTCTGAGAGCCATTTTAGCAAGAATTGGGCATTCCAGTTTGACCACTCGCCAAAATACTAGAAGCTTTTCAACTCCTTTTTCCCAAAGTGTTGAGAATATTCCTGAAATTGTAAACCTAATATATTAAAAATCAAAAGAGCGATAATTTTGTCTGAAAGACTTACCCGATTTAGTGTTAAATTTGTCCCATTCTTCTATGCCCTGATTGCACAACTTTCTGAGTAAGAACTGAGTTATTATACCAGTGTGCTCTGACGTAAGCTTGGAATTTTCATATTTCGGATGCAGATAGTACGCAGTTAATGCGTACACGTTTAACGCCATTTGTTGTCTGTGTTTCAATTTTTCTTTAAGGTTATCTGGCAGATTCAAATTGAGCCACAGATGAACGGCATCTGCTACAGATGTGTCAGATTTCTGACAAACATTGATCAGATTACAAATGGGTTCATAAATTTCTATGTTCTGTTGAATCTCATCCACAAATTCATCGTTGAAGATTAATTCCTTGACTTTCGGCTTAATCTTTTTTTTCGTTACAGCGGCTACTTGTTTCATATATACCAGATTTTCTAGGAGACTTTCGAAAGAATCTCGGTAAGAGCACCATCTTGTTTCGGCCGGCAATTTGATTCTGCGCCCTCCCTTATCAACTATCATTTTTTCTAAATCTGGTTGCTTAAATTCTTTGAGGACAATGACCACATTGTCGACTAACTTTTTATCCAGCACGTCTTTGGCTAAAAGGTTGCCGGTGTGGCTACTGCACGTAGAGTGCCACATGTTGTGCTTGAGGAGGGATCCCATTTTAATCATTGCACTAGCATTATCCGAAACTATACCGTACGCATCTACATCGTATTTTTCTTTTGCAATTTTTTTAGATTCTGTTATTATTTCGGCAAGTTTTTCTCCAGTCTCAGACTCCGTGGTTAAATCCCAAGCATCAAGAAAGGCATTTTTTCCGTCTGCACTATGCAACATTGTCACAACTGTTTTAGAATTAGTAGATGAGTTTTTCCAACCGTCACACAAAATGACTGACTCGGTTTCCACTTTTTTACGTGAAATCTCAATACAGTCTTCATAGCACTTATTTAAAAGCGATGTAAAAAGTTTTTTCCGGCCAGGAATTTTGTCTAATTAAGCAGGACGGATCGTTTTTATAAAATTTTTAAAGAGAGGTGATTCTACCACAGTAAATGGTAAGTTACAGCCGAATATAAATTTGGCTAGTGCAGTGCTTATCTTCTCCTCTTCATACTCTTGTAATATGTCCATATAGTCGGTGATTTTCTTTGATTTTTTGGCTGGTCTAGCTTGAGATGTAGCGAATAAATTTCTTTTATTCGTGCTTGTGTAGCTTGTGCTGGAGGAAGTTGGAGTACTTAAGTTAGTCAAATTACTACTCTCAGTATCAGTAGTTGATAACATCATATTTTCAACAATACTATGAGTGCCTTGAATTGCTACACCATTGTTTTCTTCCAATTCCAATAAGGCGGCATCGGTATCTAATGAATTTTCTATAATTCCATCTAGCATGTTTTCAGGTGAAGTTCCAGTCACAATAGCTAGCGAACCATCTTCCATAACTTCGTAACTACCGTTCGTTGTATTCTAAAATTCAAAATAAAAAGAAACTCTAAGGTGACTAAATATGAAGGGCGGATCTACGGACACCCTGTATACAGAAGTTGGCATAGATACAGCGTTTTGTACTTAATTCAATAGGCCAATCCGTTTTTTGCCGTAAAATACTAAACTTGGTGTTTTTTAAATGGGACACCCTGTATATAGAGATGCAACAACGTGAAAACCTCAGAATACAAATTCTGGGGTGAAAACTGATGCAATTTATGTCCCCTTCCGAATTCGAATTAAATAGTAATCAAGAAATCTACAATAATATATAGTGCGTTATTTTCACTTCTTGCCGTTAGATGGCTATACGGTTTTTGACGCCATGTTTTCTCCAATATACTACTACCGAAATGGTGATCCATGCGTTGTTGAGTTATGCGGCTCCGAACACATTTTACGATTCATTTTTATATTATAGATAAATGTAATTTCAAAAAGTTCCCCCCAAAATTTTTTCTAGATCCGCCCCTGCTAAATATGTAGTAGAACATACGTCCTATATACTCACTTGTGGATTAACTGTAGGTGTAAAACCTGTGTCTGAGCCAGTATTTTCGTATATCGAAACATGCGACATTTCATTATTGGATTGATTACCATTGCCACGATCTAACTTGCAGACGTTTCTTAAAATGAAAGTACGGGACGGGGTTAGTTATCAGCCGATACAAATATCAATTTCAGAGAATAAATCTCTATAGCTATCCAGCTAAAATTAATTAAAATATTTCTTCTTACCTGTGACTTTGCAATCTTGCTGCAGCTGTATTTTTTATCACATTTCCACATACACAACATTTAGCCGCGTGCTTTCCTTCTATCTTTAATACTTTGAATGATAATATATCATAGTTTTTATTCAGTTTTCTGCCACTCATTTTGATTCTGATCAGATCAGATCACATTCAAAGTTTACAACTGAATAATTTCATAACATAACCTCACTTTTTTCCATTATGGACACGTTGCTGACATTGTCGACATTGTCGACATTGTTGACACGTTCTCGACATTGTCGACACGTCTGTGTCGACAATTAAAGTCGACGTGTCGATGCCCATCTCTGACGTTGCCTTTGAACAGCCAAAGAAATTTGCACTAATAGATAAATTAAAGAGGAGTGTCTCCACATTTCTACAAGTTTATAAAAAAGTCTTGATTTCATGGGTCGTGTTTTAATAAATGTTAACCATTTTAATAATGCTATCCATCACAACACTTACCTGAGTTATGTGTAATGTTCTTTGCTGTTAAGGCCTCTCTATTTATGACAATGTGTCCATTTTACACTTGGAGCTTTGGTTTTGATATGAGCTTGTAGTCCTTCATACTGTTCAGACTTGATCTTATATTTTTTATTTGATTTATTTATTAATACATATATTTTATACTCATTTAAAATGAAATAAATATATTTTCTGTATTAAAGGTCCGCGCTGACACGCGACGCCCCTGGAACAACGATGCGACGCCCCAGGGCGTCGCGCGACGCACAGTTTGGAAAGCCCTGGTCTAGGGCTATATTTGTCTAGCTTCTGAGTAAAGGCGAATGTGATTGGTTTCTGGTCTGTGTATATCGTTATGTCCTTGCCTTCGATCATATGTCTGAAGTGTTTTATGGCTAGATATATAGCTAATATTTCTCTGTAGCACTGGCGAAGCGTCCATGTAACCACTGTTACCATTGGTAACAGTTAAGAATCTTGCAAATAAAAATATTTTATGACTACTGTGAAATAATTCCATTTTATTTTTTTTACAATAGAAATATGAGTGTTAATTAATAGTATAATTCAGCAAAAAGCCAACTAGACGCACGAAAATATTGACGAGTTTAAGCGACTCGGTTGCAGGTTATTTTGTTATCACTTTTGTTTGTGGTAACGAAATCGGTTCGATGGGCGGAAACGGCTAGTGTCTGAAAATTTTGAAAGGCGAAGACGTGGGTGCGCTACGGTGCTGCGGACTGTGGATAATAGAACTCTTGTTACCACTATTTGGAATGGTTACAATGGTTACTTACCTATAACAGTGTACGTGAAATGAAAGATGGATGAGTATCGTTGACGATTTTTTTTTGAAATTTTTGACACTATGATTATTCAACGTTAAAATAGGTTTTCTAATGTAAAGCATCTCGAGTGTTTGGCAATATATTATGATTTTGACAATTTTAAAAATAACACAAAAAAATCCCAGATGCTTTTCATCAATTTGTAAAGCTATATGGACAAAAATTTGACAGAGTAAAGTTAATAACAGAATTGACAGTTCTTTTTAATAATCCAGATTATATCGATTTCTTGATAATGCATTTCAGAAAGATCTTAAATTGGCAAACCTATTTTTAACAGTTTTGGCTACAAGTGCATCCGTTAACAGCAGTTTTTCAGCAATGAAGGTGATTAAAACCTGCCAAAGAAATACCCAATTGCAAGATTAAATGTCCTCATTTTCTTTAATTTCCATTGAGAAACGATTTTTAAATGGATTAATGACAAAATCTTCTTTATATAAATCTGTTATTAACATTTTTGCAAATAGATAAACAAAAACTTGTATTTGGGAGGTTCAAAATAATTTTTTTAAATAAGATTTTTTACTGGTTTTGGTAACACTTTAGAAAAAGTCACGCGCCGCCACTCATCTGTCGTATGCACTATATTTCTTTTCGCTAGGTGAGAATTTCTTAGAAAAGAAATCTAAAGGTTTCATACCTGTATCCGTTTTTTGTTATAGTACAGCTCCAGCGCAAAAATCAGAAGCATCACAAGTGATGAAGATATCAACATCGTTTACAGGGTGGCTCAGTAAAGCAGCGTTAGCTAAACAGTTTTTGCAGTCGTCAAAGGTTTGGATTCGCTGTGGTGTCCATTCAATTGGTGCTTTTAATTTGACATTACCATTTAGGGTATCATGTAGTGGTGCTTGTAGCTCAACTGCATTGGGTATGAACCTTCGGTAGAAGTTTAACATACCTAGAAATCTGCGTAGGTCTTTCACTGTTTTTGGCTGAGTGAAATTTTGTACAGCTGCTACTTTTTCTTGTGGAGAATATCCTGTGTGTGAGTCCTCCATCTGATACTGTGTATCCCAAAAAGGTAATGTCGTTTTTGCCGAATTGACACTTTGCTGGATTTATCACAACGCCAACTGCTTAAGCCTTTTGAAAATTTCTTCCAAATGCGACATATGCTGCTCTTCGAACTCTGATGCAATAAGAATGTCATCGATGTAGGCGTGGGCGAAGTCTAGACCACGTAAAATCTCGTCTATATAACGCTGGAAAGTCTGTCCTGCGTTTCGTAAACCAAAAGGCATATATAAGTACGCGTACAGTCCAAATGGTGTGGTAACGGCGGTCTTTGGTATGTCTTCGGTGGCTACTGGTATCTGGTTGTATGCTCTAACTAAATAATATTAATAACTAAATCAATTGTAGAGAAGATTGTCTTACGAGCTAGCGACTGACCGAAATCTTTGATGTGCGGAATTAAATATCGATCTGGAACTGTTATTTGGTTTAAACGTCGATAATCTCCGCAGGATCTCCATTCCTCACCTTTCTTCGAGACCATATGCAGTGGAGTAGACCAGTTACTTTTTGATGGTCTTATGATGCCTAGACGCAGAAGATTTTCAAACTCCTTTTTAGCCCATTGCAGTTTGTCAGGCGCTAATCGTCGCGGCTTAGAAAAAACGGGTGGACCTGGTGTTGTATCGATGTGGTGCTTGGTTTGATGCTGAATGTCTTTCACGATACCGGCGGGTCGCGTGATTTCCGGAAATCGTAGCAACAGTTCATGGTAACGCGACACTTCCGCAATAGTCTTTACGTTATTATCGAAACACTCTTTAACGAGTCCCTTAGTTCGAAGGGTTGTCGTACTGTCTATTAAGCACTGGTTAGCAATGTCCACTAGGAGAGCGAAATGGGAAAGAAAATCGGCTCCGATAATGGGCTTTGAAATGTCCGCTACTACGAATCGCCACGTAAAATCACGTCGTAGTCCGATGTTTAAAGCCAAATTCACATAACCGTATGTCGCGATTTTAGTGTCATTAGCCTCGTATAGTTCGTATGCAGTCTTTTCGCGTGCACCACGTACATATTTTCGCGGAAAAACGCACAGATCGGCACCGGTGTCGATTAAAAATTGGTTTTTAGTTGCGTAGTCTGTTACGAAAAGGCGGCGAACTTTGGGCTTGGATCAGATGCCGCACTTACCGACTGCCCGCGATGTTTCCCTGATGCTTGCACGAAGGAGAGCACTTTTGAGCCTGGTCACCAAAACGGTAGTGATACCAGCATAATATGTCACTATTATGTTCCCTACTGTAGCTTCTGTCTCTAGAATATGGTCTGCCTCTTGAGTTGCTGCGGTTTCGACGGTATGTGTGATATTGTGCTTGAGCATTTGACAAGCCTAGCTGAATTTTCATTTCAGCTAATTCGGCTGTCAATTTATCGATGGTACTTTCACGCGCGTTGGAAGCTTCTGAAATTTGGGCGCTAGGAGTTATAGCTTCAGAGATTGTGTCAGCTAGCTCGGCAACAGCGTCCAAACTAGCTTTAGCTTGAGTAGCTAGAATAGCCTGTGTAGACGATGGCAGTCTACCTAACTACAGAGACCTTACGATATTATCTGGTACTGTTGTGCCTGCTAAAGACTGTAAATGTCGTAAGAATTGAGAAGGTCTTCGATCGCCCAGTTCTTCATGCTCAAGTAGTCTTTTAATTTTTTGTTGCTGAGATGCACTAAGCCTCTTAATTAACTCTGACTTTAATTTTACGTACCTCTCTGTAGCTGGTGGTGACACAATGATGTCCCTAACTTCTGAAATGTAAGCTGTTTCGAGATTGGCAACTATGTAGTTAAATTTTGTTGCGTCACTTGTTATGTTTGCCAGTATAAATTGGTTTTCTACTTGCAGGAATCATATTTCAGGATCGTTGGGTCAGAATGGTGGGATTTTAACTGAAATCCGATCAACTGAAGCACTGTTATCCTGAAGCACTGTTATTGGCACTGGTACCGTCCGTCATTTTCGATGTTCACTGTATTTAAAACCGGTAAAAGTATATTATTAGCACTAATTTGTAAATTTTCGCGGCGTTTTAAATGTTCTCGGGGTCACCAATATTCCGGTGGTGTGGTTGACGGAATTAATAAAAAATAAGTGTAACAACGAGCAGTAATATATTTATTTATTTTGGGTAAACAAGCGGTGTTTGGCTTATATCTCGAAAGAGGGTTGTTTGTTAGCGCGAGCGAGGGTGTGTATGCATCGTTCGCATACTGTGTTGAGACTGACTTTAGGACCACCAACTATTATGTCAACTGGTTTTGCGGTTTTGCGATAATGGCCAGAAAGGGCCATAAATTACTGCATCTGCCTTTTAAAAGATGAGAATCTTTTTGTATTTTAAGAAATTGACATAAAGAGTGTGGCGATCTGACATCGTAGGCCATTAGTGTTTCCTTGAAAAAAAACATTAATTAAACATGAAACCTTGCCAATAAGTTAATATAATCAATATTAATTAATTGCTGACGAACTTGGCACTAAAATAGTATATCACCTTTTTAAATCTATATCTATATCTTAAATATCTATATAAGTAGGAACAAAACATGTATATGTATATAATATTGGGAAAAGGTCCAAATTTACTCATTTTAATTATTATTTTTTTATCTAACAATAAAAAACTGAGAACGTCTGTTTTCTATACTTCCACAAAATTTATTATATCTAAGTGACTACAGCTGTTTCGGCGGAGTGCCTTTCTCAAGTAATATTGTAATATAGTTTACAATGTGTTTGCCTTTTTAATCTTCAACTGAAGAGGTTGAGGAGTGGGGAGCTGTTTGTCTCGAGTTGGTCATTCAGAATTATATCTGTATTTTTCAGTTTATTAATTTCCATAGATTCTAAAAAAGATAGCTTAAGGCCTTTATTTTGAATATGTAGAATTTTAAACTCTTCATTGAAAGAATGATTATGATCTAGAAGGTGAAGTGCGTATGTAGAAGTGTCTGTTTTTCTATTGTTGAATGCCCAAACTGGCAGAACTTTTGACAAACGGATAGCAGAACACAAAAGGGCATTCAACAATAGAAAAACAGGCACTTCTACATACGCACTTCACCTTCTAGATCATAATCATTCTTTCAATGAAGAGTTTAAAATTCTACATATTCAAAATAAAGGCCTTAAGCTATCTTTTTTAGAATCTATGGAAATTAATAAACTGAAAAATACAGATATAATTCTGAATGACCAACTCGAGACAAACAGCTCCCCACTCCTCAACCTCTTCAGTTGAAGATTAAAAAGGCAAACACATTGTAAACTATATTACTTGAGAAAGGCACTCCGCCGAAACAGCTGTAGTCACTTAGATATAATAAATTTTGTGGAAGTATAGAAAACAAACGTTCTCAGTTTTTTATTGTTAGATAAAATGAACTTCCATCAAGTAACGGTCGAATCCATCAATTATAATATGGTAAGTTTTCTTTAAATTCCCTTCTAAAAGTATATATCTTTGCGAGTTTAACTAACTTAGAACTAATATATACTTATCTGTCATCAGTGACCATAAAAACCCCCAATTTTTGTGTAATGTACCGGTAACTTTAAACCAACCGTTGTCCGGAAACGGAAGAAGAAAGGGTTAATAGTTATTCTCATAAAATCTACTTAAACTTAAAACCCTTTGTAATAATTATTCATGTATAAAATTAATTGGGAAGTATTGAGAAGCTCTATAACACAAACTTCTGTTTTAGTATAGTGGCGTAGACAGTTAACCCTTAAGTTAAGGTCTCCCTAAACGTTTACGATCACGACATATGAGTAATGCAAAACAGAAGGGGTGAATTCTTAATAAGATGTATACAGGCGCCTATAGCGTAATAAGACATGAAAAATTCAAAAGAGTGCAGGACCTCATTGGGAAAAAAATAAAGAAATAAAAATAACAAAACAAGTTCTCAAGTTATAAATTACATATTATGTAAAGAAGCTATCTGAAAGTGAAGAACTAAATTATCAGAAGAACTATTAACAACATAAGATATGCATTTGAAGCTATTTATTTGTGGCATTTTTGTAACTAACTATTCTAAATGGGAAATAAGCCACAATTTTTAAACGAAATAGGCGATGGGCTACCCCAGCTAATTGAAATAATGTTCGAAAATTTTACCTCAATCATCTAAGATAGCCATCACTACACCCTTAGCTTAGCTCAGTCTCTCAGGTGTGTGTGTTCGTCTTATCCTAATATGAACTCTGAAAATTTAGAATGAAAGCAAACAAAACAGTATTTTTAACTAATCATGTTGATTTGTCTAATAAAGATACAATAAAAATATGACTTATTAAAGGCATTAACAGATACACTACTCAACAATTGAAGTGGATAATTTTAAAATTCCTAAAATTAACATATAAAACTATTTTTAAAATAATTGCCTGTACTATACTCTATATGCTATCTTTATTGCCAATATTTTTTGCATGTTGTTTTTTTCTCCCTATTCTTATCGGCCCTTATCTCGTACAAAGAGAGAAATGTTGTTCCAAACATGAATATATCATTCGTATAAAAGTGCTTGTATGGGCTTTACCAGTTGTCAATAAGTCAAGAAATCTATTTATCACAAAAACATTATGCCGCAAAGACGTTTAGAACTAGTGCAGCTCGAGCAATTAGTTCGTTGGATCCAACAAGGCATAACTCAACAAGAGGTTGCTATGAGGCTAAATGTGTCGCAAAGTGTGATAAGTCGTGCATGGAATCGGTATGTAGCAACTGGATCTGCAACATACAGGCATGGAGGAGGAAGAGAACGATCTACAACTCGTCGGCAAGACAGTTTTGTAGTTCTGACGGCAAGAAGAAACCCAACATTCACGGCTTCCAGAATTAACAGTATCTTCAGGCATACTACTGGACGAGCGATTTCCAGTCAAACTGTCAGAAGACGGTTACATGCATCTAATTTAAGGGCTAGACGGCGCGCTACCCATCCACGACTAACTAGGGAGCAGCGTGCATGCAGATATCGCTGGGCGATGGAACACTATCAGTGGAATTTCGAAAATTGGAGGAATTGTCTCTTTACTGACGAGTCCAGATTTCGTTTGTATACGAATGATGTCCGAATATTGGTGTGGAGGGAAAGAGGACAGCGTTACAATGAAAATCTGAGAGTCACAACCACCCTTTTTGGAGGTGGATCCGTTTGCGTGTGGGGAGGCATATGTTTTGACGGTCGCACGGACTTAGTCGTCTTAATTAATGAGACAGTGACTGCTACACGATATCGAGACAGAATCATAGTACCAATAGTTGTTCCATTTTTTTGGTGCAATAGGCGAACAATTTGTTCTGATTGATGATAATGCTCACCCTCACCGTGCGAGAATTGTCAACGAGTGTATATAAGCTCATGGCATTACAAGAATGTAGTGGCCACCGTGTTCACTTGATATGAATTGCATTGAACATGTTTGGGCCGAAATGTCTAGGCAACTTCAAACGCCCCAAACCTTAGATCAGTTGGCCAATACATTACGCGCGATTTGGGAACGTAACCGCAGCAGTTCATCAATAATTTAATAAAAGGTCTTCCAAATAGAGTTAGAGAGCTAAAGCGACACAGAGGTGGACCCACACACTTTTAATTTTTCTTTTTGGGATATTAGAAATTGAGCAGGAATAGAAATTTTAGGTTATTAATTTTACAATTTTTGTTTATTTTATATTTTTTTTTTCTTAAATAATTTCTTTCGGTTCATCTGTATGAAAATACACCCGTGTTGAGCTGCCCCCCCCCCACTTGCAAAAATTAAAAAACAAATAGCCCTGATTTATGAGCTATTTATGAGCTCTCATATTCCGCAAACTAAAAATTTTGAGCTCGTTCCACTGAGCAGGAATTTAATACTTTAGTGTGGGGGGGGGGGCTGAGTCAGCCCCCCCCCACTACTTAAAAATAGGAATATTGAATCGGTTTTTGAGGCGGAATTACGAGCTATTTATGAGCTCTTGAAATTATATAGTTTCGATTTTTGAGCTCATCCCCTTCACCCCCAAACAACCCTTTAATTGATTTAACTTAAGAGAAAAATGATGAGAAAACTTAAAATATATCGTATTGCGGATATAATTCCTATAGCGTATATACTCTAAGAATAAACTATTAAATCACGTGCATTTCGATTATTGAGCTACAACCCCTTCGCAAGAAAACCACCCTATCTTCCCGGCTTAAGAGAAAGTTGTACTTAAAATGCATTCAATTAATTATTTGGCGACTACATATCATTTAATAATTTATAAGGTTCCAAATTACGCGCATTTAAATCAGTAAATTGCAATTTATTTTGTATAGTGCAGTCACTGAAAGTAAAAATTAACGATTACCTTTAATTTCGGTGAACCTTCATCGATTTTCACGAAAATTGGTCAGTGGTTAGAGGAGGCGTCAAGAAACAAAGGTGACATGGTACCACCTTGCGCCTTTACCCTGAGGGTGGATACCGCCCCTTCTCGGGGGTGGAAATTATTTTATAAAAAATAACTGCACAAATCAATAAAAGAACAAATTAAAAGCAAAATTTATTATATAAAGTTAATAAAATAAGTCAATACTTTTTAAGTTATTAAAGATCAAAGATTTTAATTATTCGTGAAAAAAATGCATGTTTTGAAGCGGTTTTTCGTAAATCACTGAAAAACTGTAAGTTTTTACAAAAAAGTTAATAGTACTTTTATTCGTATAGCTTATATTCTAAGAATAAACTCTTAAATCACGCGCCTTTCGATTATTGAGCTACAACCCCTTCGCAAGAAAACCATCCCATATTCCCGGCTTAAGAGAGAGTTGTACTTAAAATAATTTAAATAAATTATTTGGCGACTAGATATCGTTTAATAATTTATGAGCTCGCAAAATATACGCATCTCCATTATTGAATTGCCATTTTCTTTCTACAGTGCAGTCACTGAAGGTAAAAATCAACTATGACCTTCGATTTCGGTAAATCTCCATTCATTTTCACGAAAATTGGTGAGCGGATTTTGATGCTATCAACTATTTCCGGAGCTCATTTTTGATAGGTATTTCTAAGTACTTTGACAAGTATTTAGTACCTAAGTGTTATAAAACGCATCTCTTTCCCGTTATTTAAGCTTGAATCCTTAGATTTGAATAGTCGCAGAAAAAATATACATTTAATTACCAATAACTTACTTTAAATTAACATTAAAGGGTTTTTCAAGTAAGCAATTTATTATATTTTTTATTAGCTTCAATTTTAGCAATTAAAACTTTTTTGTAAAAACTTACAGTTTTTGAGTTATTTATGAAAAATCGCTTTAAAGCATGCATTTTCTTTAACAAAAATTAAAATATTTGATCTTTAATAACTCAAAAAGTATTGATTTATTTTAATCACATTATATAACAAATTTTGCTTACAATTTGTCGCTCTCTCGATTTGTGGGGTTATTTTTAATAAACTAATTTTTACCCCCGAGAAGGGGTGACATGTACCCCATGTTAAAACCCCAAGTTGTTATTGTTAATTCTTGAAAATGAATGGAGATTTACCGAAATCGAAGGTCATAGTTGACTTTTACCTTCGGTGACTGCACTATAGAAAGAAAATGGCAATTCAATAATTGAGATGCGTATATTTTGCAAGCTCGTAAATTATTAAACGATATGTAGTCGCCAAATAATTAATTTAAATTATTTTAAGTACAACTCTCTCTTAAGCCGGGAATATGGGATGGTTTCCTTACGAAGGGGTTGTAGCTCTATAATCGAAAGGCCCGTGATTTAAAAGTTTATTCTTAGAATATAAACTATACGAATTAAACTACTATTAACTTTTTTGTAAAAACATAGTTTTTAAGTGATTTACGAAAAACCGCTTCATAACATGCATTTTTTTCACGAATAATTAAAATCTTTGATCTTTAATAACTTAAAAAGTATTGACTTATTTTATTAACTTTATATAATAAATTTTGCTTTTAATTTGTTCTGTTATTGATTTGTGCAGTTATTTTTAATAAAATAATTTTCACCCCCGAGAAGGGGCGGTATCCACCCTCAGGGTAAAGGCGCAAGGTGGTACCATGTCACCTTTGTTTCTTGACGTATCCTCTAACCACTGACCAATTTTCGTGAAAATCGATGAAGGTTCACCGAAATTGAAGGTAATCGTTGATTTTTACCTTCAGTGACTGCACTATACAAAATAAATTGCAATTTACTGATCTAAATGCGCGTAATTTGGAAGCTTATAAATTATTAAATGATATGTAGTCGCCAAATAATTAGTTTAATGCATTTTAAGTACAACTTTCTCTTAAGCCGGGAAGATAGGGTGGTTTTCTTGCAAAGGGGTTGTAGCTCAATAATCGAAATGCACGTGATTTAATAGTTTATTCTTAGAGTATATAAGCTATAGGAATTATATCCGCAATACGATATATTTTAAGTTTTCTCAGCATTTTTCTCTTAAGTTAAATCAATTAAAGGGTTGTTTGGGGGTGAAGGGGATGAGCTCAAAAATCGAAACTATATAATTTCAAGAGCTCATAAATAGCTCGTAATTCTGCCGCAAAAACCGATTCAATATTCCTATTTTTAAGTAGTGGGGGGGGGCTGACTCAGCCCCCCCACTAAGGTATCAAATTCCTGCTCAGTGGAACGAGCTCAAAATTTTTAGTTTGCGGAATATGAGAGCTCATAAATAGCTCATAAATCAGGGCTATTCGTTTTTTGATTTTTGCAAGTGGGGGGGCCAGCTCAACACGGGTTGAAAATACGAAGTAAAAATAAATCTTTATTTATATCACTCCATTTTTCTATTTGACCTTATGAACAAAAAATAAAATACACATTTTCATAATATCCACTTCAATTGTTGAGAAGTGTATATTCAAATTCTTGCCAAAAACTAACAATTTGTAGATTATACTTATGGCTTTTGGTGTTGGATCGATGGTAACTTCTTGATGTCGAATGGTACTGCTGTTAGTTCTGCAACGGGCTGTGGGGTTGTAGGTGTTCAGGGCCAGGGCCAGCAGGCCTACAGGTGTTGATTGTTGCAGTCCAGATGAAGTGGTTGCAGTCTGGATAACATGTTCCTCGTTCTTGTATCACCGGCGATTTGAGGATGCTTGAAGCTCCCAGAGGGAGAAAAGTGGTTTTATTCCCAAAAACTAGAATACAAAACGGGTATAAGTTTGACATCAAGAAGAAAAGGTACCCTTGCCAAAAAGTATTTAAAAAGTAGCAGATGGCAAGGGGTAAATTAAATGGAATTAAGATTGATACTACTAAAATTTGATTACTAAACGTGCATATATGCAAATTAAAAAGATATATTTAAAACTAAAATATCAGAACACATGCTTTGACATTGGAGGTTAGGTTAGATATAAAAATATTAGAAAAACTGTTAGATGTAAAAATGTAATTAAAATATGATAATATGTATTCTTACCCCAAGAGAATATGGTCTGATGAAATAAATGGGGCCTTTTGGGTTCATCTCTTTAAATAGATTAATTTTGCCCCTCCATTACTAATTGTCACTCTCATTGAAATGACAGCGCAAAGTATGAGTAGATGTTCAACCATGTTCCGTATTGAAAGACAGATATCTACAGAGTAAGAATATATGAAGTACGTTCCGTATGATGATTTAGATTTTAGATGAAAATAGAGATAGGAAATAGAGGATAATAAAAGAGGGCGCCAAACAAGTTTTTAACGAAAAAGTTAGTTAAAACGAATAGAAGATAATTATTAATGAAATATTAAAGAAAATAAAATAGAATCATTATTTAAAAATAGCAAATATGTGACGTTTTCAACGCTACAATTTAACTAAAAAATGATTTTATTAACGTTTTGATGTCCAGATCGGACGTCGTTGTCAAAATATTGCACAAAATAATACACAACTCACAAAAATTGGCAATATCATCATTTTGAAGTCTTCTACTTTAAAATGTATAATACACTGCGCGTCAGAGAAAACGGGCACCCCAAAAAATGGGGCATTTTTGATGTCTCGAATTTCCTAAACCTGTTGTCCGATTTAAGTGATTTTTGAAGTTATACTTCTTTACGATCGAGGTTGAAATTTTATACTTGCCTGGCGCATACGCAGACAGACAGTATGTAGTTCGTTGCTAATCTTTCAAATTATGTATGTATCAGCGCAAATAGGTCATTAAAAGAATATATTAGTGTTTTTAGTAAATGTATTATTTATTATAATTTTTGTGTCTTTGGATTTGTCTTCCTCGGGAATAAAATATTTTATAATAATAGTAAGTATATTTACTTTAAATATTAAAGTATACCTCACTTGGTCTATTGAATTTGTCAGTATGTATGAGAAATCTTGTAAGCTGTCAAAGCAAAGGCAGTTTGGCTCGGTGGTAGCGCGTTCGACCGGAGATCGAGATGTCCCTGGTTCAATTCCGTGTGTTATCTAACTTTTTTTTTATTTTTAGTATTGTTTGAGTAAAAATTTTTGGAAAGTAGTAAGTAAAAATTAGTTTAATCTTTAAATACAAATAACCTGTTGAAAGTATATTTATTTCGTTGAAATCATATAATAGAAGTATAACTTCTTACGTGCGTACAAAGTACACACACATTTTTTTTTATGTTGTAGCCTTATTCTTTAACAGTATCGCTATAATAATATTGTTGCTAGACAGGTAAATTGTCATTGTATACCGGGTGTACCAATCAAACTGTGTTTTTTCTCAATGTTCACAACACCCTGTGGAATATTCTAGCCTTTATAAAATACGGAAATTAAAATCCAACCAATTATTAAATACATATAGATTCTATACTACACTAGAAATAAACAAACCAAGACACGTTGAATGTTATCAGGAGCACTCCCAAATCATAATTTACAATGCATATACTTGGAAATCATGTGTCGAGAGTGCTCCTCGTAACATTCAACGTGTCTTGGTTTGTTTATTTCTAGTGCATCTTTATTTTGATTTTAGTATAGTAATCTGCGTATCGCAGGCTATTCGTTTTTTGGTTCCTGTAGTGATTCCTCTATCTCATTCGTCTAGTACTGTCACCAATATTATTTAGAATATAAATATGTTGTATAATAACGGTGATAGTATGCATCCCTGTCTAGTTTCTTTCTTTGATTTGAACGCATTTAAATATATTTCGTGTATTTTAACTTTGGCTGAGTTTTTATCATACAGATTTCTTATTAAGTTAACTAGGTGGTTAGATACTTCCATATTTTCCATTATACTCCAAAGGGGATCCCATTTTACTGAATCTACACTCAAAAAAATTTAGTTCGTAATATTAATTTACAGTGATTATTGAATAGTATTTCGTTGTAACAACAATTTAATTGTTTGTTTCAACGAACTTTTAGACATTGACGAATGTATTTGGTTATTGTCACAATGATTGAATAATAATTGTGATTATTTCATTCATAGGAGATTCTGACCAATAGAAAGCTACAGAAATCTAAATTAAACTGATAATTTTTGATAATTTCCCGTCGTAAAGTATATTACGTCAGATGCCCTTCGTTGCTATGAAAAAATACATTCAGTGACATTAATGACAATTAATGTTTTAAAAATTATAAAAGTGATGACTTTCAACCTTAAAATATGTATAACAACTGTGTGTTTAATTGTACTAATTTGTACTTACATAAATAAATTACAATAAAATTTTGGTTTTGAACAGTTTTATTCATGAAATAATTGCAACAAATTGCACTCGATCTCTAAAATTAATATATAATTTTAGAGCTCTTGTGCAATTACTACTGAAAATAACTAGAGTACATTAATCAATAACACTCAATTTATTCAACCAATAACTTAGTTTCGTATATTTAATAAATAATGTTAATTCTGGCAGCAACTCACTTTCTTGATTTCGTAGATGGCAAGCAATTACCTTGGCTTATCGTGACAACGTACAGATTTCATTAAAACAATGTACAAATGTTGTTAATATAGAGTAATATATGATTATTGTATATGTAGATGTAAACTGATTGTTGTGACAACGAATGCATTAATCAATCTACTACTGCGTTTAATAATCACAATCAATGCGTTGATGGTGACAATAAACGCAGTTGTTGAGACAATAAATGTTTTGCTTGACCATTTGAAATGTAACGGCTTTTCCTTATCGTGATACCCCTAGCTTCTCCGTGTTGCCTTTGTTTAAAAAAGAATTCTCTGTTAAACAATGCGTTACCTCTGCCGAAGTGCCGAATAATAATTTCATTTCGTTTCCAAGTGTAGTCCGTAGTAGAAGGAAGTTTTTGTGTGTCTATTACCGTGAAATTTCGGTCGAATTCTTTTTAAATTATTTTCGAATCCTGAGAAAACTAATTAGTATTTTTGAAAATTTAAACGCATAATAAAATATTACAGTATTACCAAGGGGCTGAAGTCTCTGAGAACTTCTATAATGATTATTTTAATAAGTCACAGGGGTGAAAGAGAGAAAATTTAGTATGATTTTTAATTTCAAATATACCATTTAAAAGAAACTTTTTGTTTATTCTAAGGGACTTTGAGCCCTCGGTAATAATATAATTTTTTATTCTGCGTTTAAATTTTTCAAAAATATGTATTAGTTTTCTCAGGATTCCAAAAAAAATGAGTGCGTTTAAAAATAATTCGATCGAAATTTTGCACCTGCGCTCTCAAAAAGGATTAAAGTGTTCATACATTTTTGGAATCACTATTTCAAACGCTTTTAAATGAGCTGTCACATGATGTACTTTCTCATTTAAAAAAATCCAGAGTTATGCCTGTCACCTGAAGAGGGATCGTGTAAAGTTCGAAACATTGATGTTATAACTTTGATTATTTTAAAAATCGACCTGTTCGAGCGTTTTGCTTATGTGCTAAAAATAAATAAGCTAATAAGGGGGGGGGGGGGAATGTCACACATTCCAGCGCACTGTATAAGTGAAATCATGATATGATTTCTCATATTATGAGAAATCACACAGTGTAAAGTCCATTAGGTTTAGGACAAAAAAGGGGAATTTAAAAAATTATTATTAATCAATATCATACATTGGGCTAATGCATTCAGTAATCATTAATATAAAATACGTTCATAGTAGGAATGAACGAAACTGATTGTAAGAATGAATAGAATTGCTTGTAAGAATAACCGTATTTATTGTGGGAATGAACGGAATTAATTGTAGAAATAAACGGAAATAATTTTAGAAATAAACGAAATACGTTCGGAGAAATAACACTGATATTGACACAACGAATAGTCTTCGTCGGTCAATTATTAACGACGTTGTTGTTTCAATGAATAGTGTTCGTTGACTCAATGAACAGAGTTCGTAATATCAATAAAGTGATATTATGGTATACATTTGAGTCCGCGAGTCTTTACCCCTGCGTCATTAATACCTGGCGAGATAAAACACATACTTTTTATTTAGCATCGTTCTCTTCCACGCATGAAATAAATGACAAACCAGCTGCCGCCTGTTATTAAGTAAAGACACATGTTATTTTTATGAACGATTTAAACTCAGTGCATTGAAAAGAGATAGGTACAAAGAAAGACGATTATGGATGTCTTCACATATTTTAAGTACAATTTCTGACGTTTTGGTTTGTTTACTTTTGTGGCTGTCAGTTTGTTGAATTTTTTGCTGTTATTTTGTCGAATTTTTGCATTTTGAAGTTTTTTATAGTATACAAACAGTTGTTTTCACAACTAATTTTATATTGGAGTTAGAAATTTTGTAATAAGTTTATGTTTTTTTACGATAAATTTTGACAACGTACAAAGCTAACCTCATTGTTGACACAGTTGAATGCTTGTGTTTAAGGTTCCGCCAAAGTGAATAAAATAACAAAAAGAAAATTAGTTATCGAATTTTTTTTGTAAATTGTTTATTTATTTATTAATCAATGATAATAAAATAATTTATTAAGCTACTTCAAATGTAGCTGTAATTATGCACCAAAATTTTAAAGCAAAACTTAAATTTGACATTCTATTTATTTGATAACGTCAAATTTTATACTATAACCCGTGATCGGAATAATATCCACGTGCCGTTGCGTTTAGTAAATTTCCGACTTATTTCGTATGCTTTAAATGATGACGCACGGTTACACTTGCTTTATGCACTTATGCTTTAAATGATGACGCACTTCTACAGAAGAAGATATTCGTAAATTTTTACGAGACAAACGAGGAATGGAAGAGAAATCTATTATGGTTAAGGAGCTACCCAGCCAAGAAAACATGCTAAAGCGATTTGTGGTTTCAGCTCCCTTCAACAAGAAGGATGATATGTATAAATCGGATTTCTGGCCTGTTGGAGTTGGTGTAAAAAGATTCCACATGAATCGATATAAAGAATTTTTAGGCAATGGTGGTGGAAATTTTTGAAGAAAGATATAACAGGTCGGTTAAAAATTGCACATGTTAATATTCGTTCTTTACTTCCTAAAATAGTTGATTTAGGGTAATTACGTTATTGATAAACAATTTGATATATTTTGTGTATCTGAGACATGGCTCAAGCCAACAATACCGAATAATGCTATACAAATTTATGGTTACAATTTTAATTCGTCAGGACAGAACAGCAGACTGTCGAGGTGGAGGAGTTTGTATGTATATAAAGAATAATTTGCAATTTTCTGAAGTTAAATTTGACAATCACATAGAACAAGTGTGGATTAAACTCAAAATTAATGACTTGTTGTTAGGTATAGGTGTTGTCTATAAACCACCAAACTACACAATTAATACCTTTGTTGAATCTTTTGAAAAATCTCTTGCCGATATGGTTACAGATTGTGATGAAATTTACTGTTTGGGTGATTTTAATGTTGACTTACTTAATTCACATCTGAGTCCAGCTCATAAAATTAATGATTTACTTGACAGTTTTAATTTGGTACAGATTATTGATAGGCCAACTCACATAACCCTTACATCGCAGACTCTGATTGATTATATAATTGTCTCAAATGAAAATAGAATTAACTCCTTTGGTGTATGTTCTGTTGATCACATAACAGATCATGAGCTTATTTATTGTGACATCAATATCTTCTCGGAAAAATCTGATCCAATCTTTAAAATTGTTAGAAATTTCAAACACTTTGATGCAAATCTTTTTTTGCTTGATTTAAACTCTACTCTGTTTACCAACATCTATCACATTGAAAACATCAACGACAAAGTAAAATCTTTAAGCAGCTCCATTGTGGCTCTTTTCGACAAACATGCTCCCTTTAAAAAGATTAAAGTCACTAAAAAATATAATCCTTGGTTAACAGATAATGTGAGACTTCTTATGTCACTAAGAGACAAGGCTAAAAAAAAGTGGCAGAAAACTAAGGAGCCAGCTCACCTTAACTACTACAAAATGATTAGAAATTATACAACATTAGCATATGAGAATGAAAAAAAAGCCTTCTTTCAACACAAACTGAATGTGGGTGGAATAAAAAATGCTTGGAAAAACTTAAAACTCCTTAATATTGGGAAGAATGAACACATAATTCCAGAAATTTTAAAAGAACCCTATGAGATTAATCAGTATTATACATCATGCATCCCACAACTACCAATCAATCAAAATACAATTGACTATTACTTAAATACTGTACCTAATCGAGAACTTTTCTCCTTTACTCCAGTACCCTGTGATTTAGTGCAAAAACTGATATATACTCTGAAATCTAATGCTTTAGGCTCAGACGGTTTGAACTTAAAAATGTTACTTCAATGTTGCCCATTAATCATTCCTTATATAACACATATAATGAACTGTTGCCTCTCTAATAACTATTTTCCAGATGAATGGAAAAAAGCATTAATTAGACCCATACCTAAATGTAACAATCCAACCGAATATAAGGATCTACGACCTATCAGTATCTTGCCAACCCTATCAAAAGTGTTAGAACGCATCATGGAAATGCAGCTTCGCGATTATATTTCTAATAATACCATCTTAACTGATTTTCAGTCCGGGTTTAGGCCATTTCACAACTGTGAAACAGCACTCCTTAAAATAACTGATGACATTTTGAGAGAAAGGGATGTGGGTAAAGTTACCATTTTAGTTTTGATAGGCTTTTCCGTGGATGCATTGAATATGGTTGAGTCTTACCTGCGCCATAGGAAACAGAGCGTCAAAGTAGATGAAAGGTGCTCTGATTTTTTAAACATCTTGTCAGGGGTGCCTCAGGGTTCAATTTTAGGTCCAATCTTATTTACTTTATACACCACCAATATTGGGACTTCTCTGAATACCTGTAATTTTCATCTATATGCAGATGATACACAAATTTACCATTCATTCTACCCGGTTGACAGCGCAAGTGCTATTGAGACTGTTAATCAGGATATTAAATCATTAGTTGATTGGGCAAGAAATCATGCATTAAATATAAATTCTAAAAAAACTAATCTGGTGGTTTGTGGTCCTAGCCGGTTATGTCTGGAGATGAGTAACACCATTGAAATAGTTGTTGATAATGAAATCATTAAACCTGTAACTAGTGCTAAAAATCTGGGTTTAACTTTAGATAATCACCTAAAATTTACAAAACATATTAACACCTGTGTGAGTAAAGCATTTCTCAGTTTAAGAACAATTTATCATAATCGCCGCTATCTATCTTACAAGATAACAAGAATACTGTGTGAAAGTTTGGTTTTGTCTAAATTTAACTATGGTGATGTTGTGTACGGGCCTTGTATTAGTTCAGATGACAGGAGAAGAATTCAGGTGGTTCAAAATTCGTGTCTTCGTCTTATCTGTGGTGTAAGAAGACACCAGCCTATTTCTCACAAACTAAAACACGTAAAATGGTTGAGCATGGAAAGGAGAAGATATCTACATGCTGCTTGTCTATTCCATAAAATCATCAAAAACTCATTACCAGCATATCTTTTTAAAAAAGTTATATATAGAACTGACATACAAAATGTTAATACAAGATATAAAAATACAATTACAGCTCCACCACATCGTACAGAACAATTCAAAAACTCATTTACATATCAAATATCAAAAATATATAATGGATTAGCAAAAGAATTAAAATTAAAGTCGATTGTATCTTTTAAGAAATCTCTTAAAACTAAATTGCTAACTGAGTAACACATGTGCCATAGTTAATGACCTGTTATGTAGCATGTATAGACTATGTGATAGTTTTTTTACAATATTTAATTACAAAATGTTCCTATTAGTCACGGTTTTTAAAATGTTACAGAACATGAAAAAAAAATATATATATATATATTTTTTTTTCTCTTGCTTAAGATGAAAAGCAGAGGTGCTGATTTCTTGAACTCAGTACCAACTGATCTTCGGCATTTTTTCTTTCTTGTTGTTATATTATGCATTTATATTTTGTATGTTTTTGTGTACTGTATGTACTTGAAGGAAAAATAAAGACCTTTATTATTATTATTATTATTATTATTATTAAAGACTCGCGGACTCAACTGTACATAATGAATGTTCATCCATTCAATAAACGTGATACATTGGCTCAACTAATGAAATTGATGAATTGATGAACATCGCTTTGTTGGTTCAATAAAACCAAGAATTGGACAAATTTTAAGTATTGCGTTTGTTGTCTGAATTAACATTTTTATTGATATTACGTACGTTTTTCGTTGAGTGTAAAGCCATTGTGTAATCTATGAAACAGAGAGTTGGTATATTAGGTTCCTTCGAGTTTGTATTATCTGTCTTTGCCTGGTATGAATCCTGGTTAGTGACCCTTTTTTATGGATAGGGATAAAGGTTGATTCGCACCAATCATCAGACCGGTCACCTGTGACTCACATTATGTTGAACATATCCAGTATCACATCTACGTCAGTCTCGCCCATTGCTTTTAGAGTTTAGAGTCACCGCCGGTATGTCGTGGATTTGTTTCTTAGTTGGTTGAGAGCCTTGTCTACTTCTGCTCGTAAAATGACTGGTTCTGCCTCTTTGATTGCAGGTTTCTTCTGTTCTGAGACTGAAATTTTTCCAGGTCTCTGCAGTCCTCCGTATGTCAGGTTTTACCTATATTTTATGGTCGTGAATGGTTCGAAACTGGGACTTGAAATGTCGGGCCAACTATAACTTTTTTAATAGTTCATAACGTTCTTGGTGGTTCGGTTCGCATGTTGCTCCAGTTCCTGACATGTAAGACACGAAACACATAATCCGCAAAAAATAATACACAAACACAAAAAATAATCAGAATTTGATATCATCTTTAGGGTAAAAGTTGCCGTTTTTAACTAAAAGCTTGGCTATTTTCCTACAAGATCGAGGCCAAAATAGCTGTTAAGTTTGAAAAAATATAACCATTAAAAACTTTTGGTTAGAAAAACACATCTCACTATTTTTTGAAACATTTTTTTAAACGATTTATGATATGGAAATTGAAACATCAAACATCACAGCAAAGTGCAATTGTCATTACAAACAATTAATTGTGGGTTAATCCAATCTAATCAATAAGTATGTATATAACTTAGACATGCTATAAGAAAACAGTTTCAAAACCTCTTTAAAATCGTTCTTATTTATTATTTCACGAAAATCACGAAAAACCGCGTTTCTCTGACTTTTACAAGAGTTATTTCTTTCCTTAAATTTTTAATAAATTGCACTTTATTATAATACCTCCCTGACCAAGAGAGGTTATATCGGATGTCCCAGGGTTTCAGCTCTACATCAATATTATATTACTTTCTGGGAACTCCTGCTTTCTCATTAACTTGAGTGAATATCGCCAGCCCGCTGCAGATGATTATATATGCATACAGCATTAATGTCAGTAGGGCGAAATTAGGTCTTCTTTTGGAGCAAGTCAGTCCAGCCCTTTACTTACGCTAAATCCTTATCTTTGAGTAAATCAATAATCACCATATTGCAGTTTTGAGTTCAGTAGCTTTTATTTTAGCTTAGAGCCACCTTTATAGACACCACTTAGGTAATAATATTATTGGTATGTTTGGATCGTAGTTTACAGTGTGATTCATTAGATCGTCAAAAGTACATGAGATTTAAATATTATGTTTATATAGGATTAGCCACAGTTAGGATTTAATGACAATTACATTTTAACCTAAAAAATACTTGACGTTTCGCTTTCCACTCAGGAAATCGTTTTCAAAAGATTAATGAAAAACATAAAGCCAACCCACACCAAAAAATATTTAAATTTCCACTCAAATCACAATGTAAAGATCAAAAAAGCAATAAATAAATCATTATACGATAGAGCCCAAAACACCTGTTCCAACGAAAAGGCATTTCAAGTTCAAGAAGAAAAATGATCTGTTAACGAAGGTTTTAACAATAAATTACTAACCATTGTCATTTATAAGCAAGGAATTTCACATTATAAAAGAAAGAAAACAACAAAACAACACAAGCAATCCAGCTACATTAATAAAAAGGGCCTCGTGGTTGACAGCAATACCATACCATCTGTAAAGGGCATATCAGAAAAATTAAAGAGGATGGAAAAGAAGTACAACAGCACAACAACATTTAAAAAACAACCAACAAACTGATATATCCTGTCCAAAACCAAACCCAACAACACACAGGGGAGGTTAAAGAACTGCATCTACAAAATACCCTGTGAATGCAACAACTTCTATGTGGTAGAAACTACAAGACAACTAAGCGTCAGGCGTCAGGATTAACTAGCATGAAACATACATCAAAACCAGGGATTTCGACAAACCACAGATATGAAAACATGCCTGGGACGATGAACACAGACTTGAAAAAGAGAAAAATCAAAGAAGCAGCCATCATCCTACTAAATGAAGAAAAATGTGTAGCAAATCTATCAGCAGAATGCAGCCGACTTTAGTTGCCAATACTTAAAGAAGTGAACAACAAGAACATACCAACAATAGAGGATGGGAGAATATGAAACACATGTCCCTATCATACATTATACATATGCAACACACAATAAACATAAACAAAATCTACAATTTTCATACCCAAAAACTCATTATTTTCGACCCAACACACAATGACATAAGTATCATATAGAATTATTACACAAATAAGTACACAAAATAATCAGAATTAGATGTACAGTTACGATCACTGAATAGTTTACACCTTAATTTTTATATTGTAATACTATAAAATTGCAGTGTCGTACGGATTTGATAAATGTCAAAGTCAAAAAATTTCAAAAAGGCAATGCTTGTCAAAAATTTCGCGAGTGTTGAAAAATAAAATAAAACGATATCAAACTCCTCCAAAATGGTTAGAATGCATTTGAATAATGCGCAAAAAGTAAGAGCAATCTTCAAACTCGAAGAAGGTTGGTCACTAAGGCAACTTGCTGCAGATTTGAACATGAGCCATTTGTGCATATGAAAAATCAAACAAATATGGGATATTACGAGGAAAACGAAAAGCCCTAGATACAAAGTTTACTACTTTTTAAACAATTAGAATAATTGAAATAAAAATACAATAAACAATATTTTAAATCTAAGACTTTTCGTTAATAAACTGCTTTCTGGCTGCATCCCATATCTCCGGATTTTACAATATATAATCACATAGAGACGACGAAATAGGAGAAAGCAAATAGAGGACACTTAGGCCACGCATTTACCTTCTCTTCGTCTAGGAAAAGGACCGAAAGACAGTTTCTAAATACTCACAAATTGAGTAAAAATGAAAAAGATAAAAAGGGGTTCAAGGCAGGTTTTGTTTATATTCGATTCAGAGTTGGACTACCATCTCCATATAGTAACTATTTCAGCATCCTTATGCATCATCAGTGAAGATTATGCAGTCACAACTCTGAAGGGAATACAAACATTCTGCCTCTTTTAAAGCAAACCATCGCGATGCGATGAACCCGCCTTTTTGAACCCGAAATATGGGATAATTTTCACTCTACAGCACGGTTGGAAGGTTTAAGAGGGCAGAAGATCTCCACAGATCAACAGGATGAGATGTTAGTGGATTATTTGAGAGAATCTCCCTTTGCCACAGCTCAAAACTAGCGAAGAGACAGCGTTTCCGGGCAGTATTTGCACTGCACTGCACGTAGAAGAGTTAAAGCAAGTGGACTGATAAATTATGCAACTGCAAGGAAACCTCTTTTGACTGAGAATCACAAGAGGAGACGAGTTGTATTTTGTAATGAATTTATAAACCGTGAAGAGAACTTTTGGTCTAGAGTTGCATTTTCCGATGAAAAAGTAATTCAGTCATATAGCAATGATCGAGTCAGAGTTTATAGGCCGAGAAATATATAATAGACCGAGGTATGATAAATATACGCATCATTTAAGATAGTGAAGGATTCTCGGTCAATGTATGGGGATGGATAAGTGCTGAAGGCCCGGGCGTTTGTTATCATATAGAAGAAAAATTAACAGGATTACATTACAAACATATTCTTGAGAACACAATGTCGCCATCGGTGATCCAGAGATTCCCCAACAACGACTTCTTCTTTCAACATGACAATTGCCCGGTGCATACGAGTAGAATTGTTCGAGAGTGGCTGGAAGAAACTAATGTTAAGGTTCTTCCGTGGCATTCCCGGAATGCAGACTTTAACCTCGTTGAAAATGTATGGGCAGAGTTAACAAAGAAACTAAATGAAAGAGACCTTAGACCACGGAATAGAATTGAATTATGAGAAGCAACTGAGCAGGCATGGGTAGATCTTGTTGACTATAACATGAGAGAATTGGTGCTATCTATGAACAGAAGACTGTAAAGTTGTATTGACATAATGGTGTTTCCACCAAATATGAATTATTGTTTATTATTTATTATTTTTTATTATTATTTAATATAAAACAGATTTAAAATAAAATGGATATTTTAAAACCAGACTTCCTTATTTTCGTTATTAAGACCATATCCATTTTATTCAAAAAACTTCTTTCTATTCTTTCCATTTTGTTAAATTTTGTAAAATACATTTATATTATTTTGATTTTTTAATTTTAATCAACCTATTCTAGGTAGACCACTGGTAACGTCACTTTAACTTAAAAGGTGCGTTTAAACGAGGTAAAAATTTTAAAAATCGGCTCCTAGATACGTAAGCCTGTAAACTATTCAATGATCGTAAACCTTAATCCAGCCTCATATCTTTCCAGCCGACGCTGGCTGTTGCCTACAACCAACATAGGCAAGTATATAACTCAAAAACCTCAATTTGTTGAATTTCAATTTTGACACAACATAACAACAACAACTAGCGGCTATACACACCTCTTTTCAACAAATTCTCATTAATCTTTTGAAACCCATTTCCGGAGTGGAAATCGAAGTATCAAGTAATTTTAGGTAAAAATGTAACTGTCATTACAACAATATAAACATAACATTTAACATACATAGACATGACACAAGACAACAGTTCTAGAACCTTATACGTGAGGTTTAGATTCACATTAGATTGGGTCGTGGAACGGATGGAATTATGTGAAACCATGATGGAGAAATTCTATGAACATAATCTTTTGAAGAATATTTTGTTTACAGACCAGTCCTCCTTGGTAGTAAATATATAATCCATCCGTTATTCGTTATTGCTCTCAGGAAAATAAGCATTTGAGTGTGTCTGTGCCTACGCAGTCTTCACTAGAGTTGAATGTTTGCATTGTAATTTTGGAAGATCATGTTATTGGTCCTGTTTTCGTCGAAGGAAACCTATACGCAGTAAATATCTTGAATTACTACAAAATCAAATTAATCTTGCACTTCAACATTCAAATCAACTTAAAATTTGGTTTAAACTAGACGACTGTCCTTCACATAATGCACAGGCCATCGGAGATTATTAAGATTTAATATTTCCTGAACATTGGAGTACACAAAGTAAAATAAAATGGCCCTCTCGGTCACCAGACTTAACTCCTCTAGATTTTTATTTTTGGGGGATGCTAAATACTAATTTTGTACAGGCATGAATTCGAGTGACCGCAAACTAGGAGTAACTAAGACAAAATATATAGAGGAACTTAGCCAAACATGTTGGCAAATGAACTCAACCCTAGGAGAAAGCTTTCTAATGTTTTGGTTCCTAATGTTTTGGAATTATTTTTTCTTTTATTTCATTTTTATAGAAATAACTTTATTTTCAAAACCACTACTAACAATAGCTAAACAAAAATATGGTTTCAAAGATCTTTTTGGTAAATACCAAATAAATGTGTGAAATGCGTGTAATTTTTCATATAATAATATAGTTCTTCCGTTGTAACTTTGCACATGCATGAAATTATTCCCGAATTACTTTTTATAATAGGTCTCTTCATTACTCACAGAAACTATTATTATTTACTTATTGTTATTATTATTTCTCGCAAAATTAAGCCGTTTGTCCATAGAAATCACAATAAGTTAAACAAAGATAAACAATACGGCATGGCATGTCTTTGATATCTTGTTTACCATGAATTTTATTTTGACGTTTATCATTTTCAGTTACAGTGACATTAGCGCATATTATGTTGTATTTATGGTTCATTTGCATTTATGGATTTATGGTTATTTCATATTATTTAAACTTTTAGTTTTTGTATATGTATAATATGTCATTGTAATTTTTATTTTCAAATTGTTAGAACGACTAACTGTTGCTCTTTTAATTTGATTACTTCCGGGAAATATTTATTTTTTACGATAATGTGACAACTAATACTGTGTAACCTACGAATTGTCATTACATTGACAGTACATATCAATGATATTACATTTCGACGTACGTTCCACTTAATGTTTTGATATAACTTGTCTGCAAATTAATCATGACGTTTGTGCAAAGATATAATGGAACAACTATAGTAAGAATGTATAGAAAACAAGCATAGAAATTTTTTTCTCTTTTAAACAAATGAGAGATGGTGAGAACATAAATATTTAAACATTTCAATGTGAGCATAAATCCCGTTAATATTCCACTAAAATAGGCAATCCATTTCTATTAATGGTACTTATTCTTATTCTTATGAGAATTCTGAAGAGGTGTTAGAGTCTTCCTTTAGTAATAGTTTGCAGATGGATATATATCTATGTAGTTGTTTCAATAATTTTTCGCGTGTTTTAGAACTTTTGTTTTTAATGCGGCTATCGGGGTAGCATGGATGCATTTTGTGCAATTCTTTTAAGAAGTCGTTAACATCTTCTGTATACGTTTTTACTAAGCTAATAAGGTCTTTATGTTCGTATGTATTTTCGAAAAAATCGACTATCTATTCAAATTTTAATTTTAGTATTTCTTCTTTAAATAAAGTTTTGCTGCTTGCAATAATTTTGCTACCTCAGTGCAGGTTTTTGGTCTCTTTGTTTTGGTCTCATTCTTCTTAGAAGTGACAAAAGGTTGATCTAATACTTCCTTAGGGTCGATTTCTCATACCTGCGGTAATCTATGGTTCAGTTGAACCAGGTTCACTGGTGAACTACGGTTTTGTTTGGAATGAATTTCTCATTGCGCGTTCATGTCAGTGCACGTTCTACAGCTTTCGAGAAATGCCAATAGATGGCAAAAAGTAAACAACTGTCGCCATTTTGAACTACCGTTTTTATGCTGTTTTTGAATAAAGTTAAATTTAAGTATTTATAGTCAAATAGTCATTTTAATAATTATAAATAAATGTTATAAAAACAAAAATAATGTTATCGTTTATCGTTAGGCTTAATATAATAAAATAGGATATATTTATATTATGACAGCGATACATTTATATTATGACAGCGTTTCGTGTTAATACAACGCATGCGTAATCCATGAAATCATCTGAACTGGGTTCTGAAATCTTTGAACGGCCGAATTCCACCGTTCAAGCATCGTTCAAGTTTAAACTGCCATCGGTTGAATGTGAATTGAGAGAGACGATTTTGACTTTAAACTGACGTTCACTAAAAGTTCAGGTTAAACTGGAGTTGAACTCGATATGAGAAATTGGCCCTTAGTGTAACTGTTTTGAAAAGTTTTGTTTGACATGAACTATCTAGTGATGCTTCTTGGCGTATTTTTTTATTTTTTGTTCGTTTGGCTCCGTTATTGCAGGAAATGTTGAAATTTGTCTTTCACAGCTGGGTATACTTTTGCGTTGGTATTATTAGTACATAATATGTGATTCTGGTAGGCTTTGTGATTTGAAGAAGATATTTGACAGCGAACTAGTTGAAAAACTAGACGAAGTACTAACTGGATGAGTTAACAATTGGGATTTCCGTTGTAACAAATTTTTGAGCCACTTTAATTTCACTCTTAGTAACAAAGATGTTTTTAATACTTGGCATGAACGAACAAAACCACCTTTTATTTGGAGCTGAAATTATTGACACTTGTCTCAATAAATATTTTGACAGTTCTCCTTTATACGTGATTATTTTCCAATTATTTTTTATTTATGCGCAATTAAAAAATATCCTATTTAGCGATTAATACTTTTGCTATTTCATCTATATTAAGTTAAAAATAAGAAGACTTAGTGAGATTTCATTATAATTCCGGTTTCATATTCATTATCCGCTAAGCAAATAAGACTGACTACCTATATCGTGTACATATTTTACTGCAGACTTAACATTAATGATTTTGGAAAATGTATAGGAATGGCATATATGTTGTGCAGAGAAATCCTATCTCACAATAGTAAGAGGATTTGCTATCAAACATTATGAACCTGAATATAGATACCTATCAATCGATGTCATGTATAGATAGATTCTTCTAAACGAGTAACGAGTACATAAAAATAATCCTTCTGAAGAGTGGGCTTCCAAGGGTCAACAACTTCCGACCGTTCGTTGGTGTGTTGACTGCCCGAGTGATTCAACATAATATTAACCACTATTAAAACGAGCCGGGGATTTGTGAAAGAAAATGGTTACTGCAATATTATTACTTATGAACCAGTTATTTCGAAACTTCATCAGCTCTTAAACTTTCAGTGATAAATGTCATTCAGGTCCAATAAAAACAAAAATGTTTTCTAGTGAACGGACCAATAAAATTGTATATACATACCTGTTCTCGTGAACTTTTGTGTGTATATATCAGCAGCGCGACATACTATTTTAAAAGGAGTACGATGAATGGATATCGAGTAAGAAATATCTTTTTTTCCTTTCTCTATGGAAGTTTGATACCTCTATGGAAGGTTGTCACTCCATCTTTTGCGCGGTCGGCCGATACTTCTTCTACCGATTGGTGATTTATCTCTTGCTATTTTGACCACACGTGTCTCCCCCATTCTGGTTATGTGGTTATTCCATTATTTTTTATATTTAGTGTCCATTCGTTTATACATTGTACGTTACATTGTCTTCTAATGTCTTCACTTCTCTTTCGATCTCTCAGCGTATTTCCTGTAATTCTTCTCAGTACTCTCATCTCTGCCGTTTCCAGTAGTCTTTGTATTGTGGCTGTATTGGGTCTTATTTCTGATGCACATGCCATTATTGGCCTTACACTGGTTTTATAAATTCTTGACTTCATCTCAGTGTTAATATGTCGGTTGCGCCATATAGTGTTATTAAGGCATCCTGACAGTCTATTTGCTTTTTGTACTTGATTTCTCACTTCTTTGTCCAGGTCTCCATAACCTGAAAATGTAATTCCAAGGTATTTTACTTCCATTACTTGTTCAATACTGATACCATCAATTTCTATTTTACATCTGATTGGTTCTCTACTGATTACTATCTATTGTTTTCGTTTTCTGAGATGAAAATGTCATATTGAATTTCACAAGGAAGAATTTCCTGTAGCTGGCTGTATACCATTAATTACAAGTAAAATTTAATAAAAAAATTTTGTCTTGGTAAAAGGTATATTATTTTAAAAAGCCCTTATAGGGCTACAAACATAGAAACAAAACGTTTTCGCTCTGTAACAAGAGTGTTACAAGAACATGGTGAGCCAACCAAAAAAATACAAAGGTCAAAACCTTTCAAAAACAGACTAAAAGTCTCATATAAATGCAAACATGGCAAAATCCAAAGGACGGATATAATTTCTATGGATACGGCCCTAGGGCAACATATGACTCCCACACGTGGAAAGTGTGTCAATAGGTAACAGTTAGGTCATTATGTTACAAGAGGTGACAGGCAGATTTTTTTTAGTTGGCTCACCATCACCATGTTCTTGTAACACTGATGATGCTCTTGTTACAGAGCGAAAACGTTTTGTTTCTATGTTTGTAGCCCTATAGGAGCTTTTTCAACTAATATACCTTTTACCAAGACAAACATTTTTTATTAAATTTTACTCATATTGAATTCTTTTGCTGTTATGTTAAATCTGTGGACTAATTTTTGCAGCCTATCTTCATCTTGGGATATCAATATTGCGTCGTCTGCGTAGCAGAGTATTTTTACTTCTTTGTTTTCCATTCTATATCATATCCTCTTCCTTTGTTGACGTTTTTGATGATTTCATCCATGATTAAATTGGAGAGCATAGGACCCAATGAGTCTGTCTTATTCCGCTGCCTATATCTATAGGTTCTGTAAGTTTTCCATCTATTCTGACTTCCATTTTGTTGTTTTGGTAGATGTTTTTAATAGTTTTTATGATATCTAAGGGGACTTCTCTATTATGCAGAAGATGGATTAAATCTTTGAGTCTTACTCTGTCAAAAGCTTTCTTCAGGTCAATCAGACATAGAAATGCTGGTCTATTATACTCTAGTGATTTCTCAGTAATTTGCTTTATGACAAATATTGCATCTGTACACGATCTTCTAGGACGAGATCACGTTGTTCATTTGCTAAACTTATCCTCTAATTCATTAGGTCTTGTAAAATTTTAGTTGTAAGTTTTAGGGTAGTATTTAACAGGTTGGTAGTTTTCTGGCTTCTTTTTATTTCCTTTTTTGAATAGTAGAATTAGTTCGCTCGTTCTGCATTCTTCCGGTATTTTATTGTGTTTTATGATTTTGTTAATAAATGTTGTTAATAATTATTGTTCTGTCATTGCTGCTCCACAATATTTCAGTAATTCGTTTGGTATTCCATCCTTACCTGCAGCTTTTCTGTTCTTAAGCTTTTCAAGTGTTTTTCGAACTTCCTGTGTACTTACTTATATTAATATCTTCATTTGTGGTAAGTTCTGGTGTTTCCGGTTCTAGCATTATTTGTTCTTCCTCTGCATAGAGCTTTTTTAGATAGTCAATCCATGTTTTATTCTTCTTACGACTGAATGTATCTCGTTTCTTATTGTCTTATAATTATCGTATACCTCTTGTGTCTTATTAAGAAATATAAGAGAACAAATTGCTAACATACTTAAATTATTAAATAAAAGCAAATCCTCAGGAACAATAGATATGCTACACAAACTTCTGAATAAAATATGGACCAACGATGAACTAACAAAAGAATGGAAAGAGGGATTGATAATAAAAATACCAAAAAAGGAGATCTGAGCGACTGTAAAAATGGGCGTGCAATAAATATACTAAGTACCGCATGTGCCTATGTGTTGACAAAAATCCTGCTCGAAAGAATTAAAGTAGAATGGGTCAAGAAACTTAAGAGTATCCAAGCAGGCTTTCGTGCTAGAGGCTCCACTATAGATCACATGTGCACCTTACAAATCATCCTCGAACAAGCCAAATAATGACAGAAAGATATATATGTATATTTTATCGACTTTGCAAAGCTTTTCGATCTGGTCAATAGCGAAAAATGTAGAAAAGTTTAAGATAGTATGAAATGCCAACAAAAATCATTATCAATCTATTTTATGAAGGATACAAAACTAGACTAAAACACGAGGGAGTGATCACAGAAGAAATAGCTATTGAAAGCAGTGTTAAACAAGGTTGTATCTTGTCTCCTACGTTATTCCTAATCTTGGTAGACTGGAGTATGAGGAAATTAAAAGATGATAGAAGAGAAGTTCAGCAGAGCTTGCCATAATCACGATGCCATCTGCATTTCTTATGTCGTTAATAGGTCTTCCTTTAAGTATTATTTCACTTTCAGATAGTAATACTTATTTAAAAACGGATTCACTATGTAGATCCCTGCCTAACTCCTCTCCTGATTTCAATGTCTTAACAGGGTTCTTGATCAATTACTATTTGTGCTCTTTGATTCCAGTAGAGGTTTGTTATTTTTTTTAAGTCCCTTTTGTTTATGTTTTTGTCTTTAGAATTTGGATTAATTTTTCATGTTTTCTTTGTCAAATGCTTTTTTTAAATAAACGTAACAAAAATGCACATCGACACTCATATACATGTCATGCATCTTTGAGCTATCACATTAAAAGCAAATAACGTCTCTCTGGTTCTTAGTGCGTTTCTGAACCCAAACTGACTATCATCTATTCCATCTTCGAATTTTTTTATTTATACGACCATGTATTATTTTCAAAGGTAATACCACGAGTCCTCTAAATTTTATCGTTAAATTTTTTTGTTTTCACGAAAACTTCTTTATTTGGTAAAATTACGAAAACAAACCGAATGATAAAATCACGAGTCCGAAGGACGAGTGATTTTATCCATTTCGGTTTGTTTGAGTGATTTTACCCTAAATAAAGAAGTTTAAGTATGAAAACGAAAAAAATTATCAAGCAAAATTTAGAGGACGAGTGGTATTTGAAAAGATTATTTTGTGAACCAATATGTATTATTAGTAAATACGGGCATCTGTGAAATATTTTTTCAATGTCTTAAGTAGGTAATTAGGATCAATGTCTTAAGTAGGTTATAGATAAATTATTTTATGATTTAAAAATGAACCAATTTATTTATTATATTGTTAATACATAAAAAACTGTTTAAATCGAAAATGAACAATTATTAAAAACACAATTTTTATAACTAATATGAGATTTTCCAATGTCGTTCGTAACGTCTAATCTGTCATCACTTCCAGTATCATTAATTACAGTCGCAGTTGATGTACTGGCAATGCACTCAGTTGTAGTAGTTGTTTTAAGTTTATTAATAATTTTTTTATGATGTTCTTCATTAACTTGTAAATAAGGTTTTAACGAAGAAGCTGTGGCATGTCCAGTTATTTTTATTGCCTCCTGTTCTTAAATTCCTGCCTTAACAAGATGAGATACTACACTGGATCGGCTTAAATGATTTGTTATTTTTCGGTTTTGTGTGTCCAATCCGCATTTTTTTGCAGAGTTCTTCAACCATTTAGCCATTTCATTTGGTCCAATGGGAGTATTTTTATACCATATTCCATTACCTGTTTGCCAGTATGGATTTGGGGTAAGGAAAAATCTATCGCTGGTAATATTTTTACCACGCTTCTCCATGATTTTTTTATATAGTCTTATTGGGCACCTTTCTGGATCTTTAATGTTTGGTGTCAGCCATTTTGAATCCGAACACTTTTTTTGACCACTTTGGCATGTTTTGGTAAAAATTGGATTATATTCAATCCTTCCTGTTTCTTTGCCGGCATTATTTATTTCATATTTGAAATAATCAATTCTACAATGAACACCCTCACCACCGCGCCATGCTAACTCGTAAGAGACAACATGAAAAAATTTCATCTCTAATCCTAGCGGATTATTTTCATCGCACGAGTCTATAATACTCAAATACTCTTTTTTATCCAGCCACAGCATAGAAAACGCAACAGCAGTGACACACTAGTAGGCGGGAAAAGTTCGCGCACTATTACTGCGCAGATCGTCGGCTATTTTGTGCGTAGTACCAGACAATGTAGAAAATCGACAGTGTTGCCGATTTGTACATAATTATCAGATTTACTTAACTTTTATGACATTCATATTTTTTAACATAATTTTATACGTATGCCTGTGGGAATTATGTCAATAATTGGGACATAACACAAAATATTGACGATGAATGGCGATTGTATTGTTAATCTTTTGCATAAATTCCAGAAATTATTCAAAAAGAATCTCTTACGGGTAATAAAGTTGGTGACATCGGCAACACAGATGAACCAACACATCACATCACCACTGAGATGTACTACGCGAAAAATGGCGACCCTATACTTTTCAACTTCAAAGGCGGCATCATTGCTGGTTTCGTTTATTATGCTGTGATCCAGCGCTATAGCACTTTGTTTTCTTTTTTCGGGACGACTTTGTAACTCTTTCCTTTTTGCATTTCTCACGTCTCTTGCCTTCTTAAATTCAATGTCGATAAACGGGTTAAAACTTATATTAAACTCTGAAAAATATTTTTCTTGAATCATTTTGGCTGTTACATTCCAAATAGCTTTAACAGAGTATTCCTTGTAATCTTCACCATTCATTTTCTTCATATTCATTCCCCAATCTTCAAGAACTTTTGCAATTTCTTGAATACTTGTATTATCATTCAACTGATAGTTCCTTACTGTGCAAAATTGCTCAAATTGTGTCCAAACAGACCTTTTTGTCTTAATTGTATTTTGAGGCGTATTATTTTTTAACAAATCTTTAATTTGTTCATGATTATTGTCACCAAATCTAACGCTAACGTCCATTTTGTTTAAATTAAATTATGACGATGTTAAATCGCGAAAATTTAAATCGGTTAAAATTGCGCGGCCTACTTGCTTCGTGGTCTTATCAGCTACGCTGGGTGAGTTCACCACAGTGCAGTGGTGTAATTGGTTTTGCCTAACTCCCAGGTGAATGCATTTTATTTAATTATTATTCACCCGTGTTTTTGTAATAATAAAATAGGAGAATGTAATTTTAGAACTATTTTACTAATTCTACTAATATAATGTGTATTTTAAAAGTAACTATTGTTTCAAAATATTACGTTGTAAATATTCGAATCCTTTTATGTGATAACACTGGTTTTTGAAATCGGCAACAAAATAGAATAATTAGTTCTGTGTTCTGTGTACGGTTTACATCTGTTCTGTTTGACGTTTATGAAAAGTTTAGAAATATTTATTTTGAAAATAAAAACTGTAGAAAATCTGAGTATATCGTGGTTAGTGTTTTTAAAATATCTATGTACCAGGGCTGTTCATAAATTAAGTTAATAAACACAGGTATGTACGTTTTATGTGAAATTTAAGGTACCTTAAGTTTTATCAGGGAAGAGACTGTTTTATCAAGGAAGAGGCTGTTTTATCAGTATTACACTCAATGATTGGCTAGATCGACGCGTGGTGATTGGCTGAAAAAGCAAAAACGTCAGAATTTGACAGGTGAAAAAAATAATCAAGAATAATAATTTGAGAACATAGCTTATTAATGATATTGTTCTGTATTCACTGCAGTCTTTAGAGTTTGTATTTTTAGGGATTTAGCACAATGTGAAGAGTAACCATTATTTCGGCATATGTCCTGTTTTGTATATTGTGTAAAAAAGTCTTCTGTAGCGTCTATACTTTCATCATTTATATATTAATGTGATATTCAAAGATCGGTGTGCTCAAAGCACTTGATTAGATAATTAACTAATTAATTAAATTTAATTTTAATGATGCACTTATGATTTAATCACACTATTTAATGCTCTAATCTCAGGGTTTTATATTCTCGTGCTTCAATATCTCCTTTGCTTTACATATGATAAATAAGGTCAAAGATTAACGGAATAAAACACATATATGGTACAAAAGCATCTATTGAAATAAATTCACCCTCAAAATATCCTCTAAAAATAATATCTCCTATTCTGATTATTGAAATAACCCTACCACTATCTAAAGTACTTATTGAAATTTGCGTTATGAATAATTCTACAAAAAAAATAAAACTGTCTCTCGGATGATGAGTTGTCCAAATTCTTGTCTCTGGTCGCCTACAATTTACTCTTAGCAGCCCCCTATGTAGTCAGCAATCTCGCAACAAATTATTGCAAGCCTATTGTCATTAATGACCCCCTACAGATGCACGTATCTTTCAAAAAACAATGCTAGCCTTTTCTCCTCTCGATAAACTGAATCTATTTCTCGTTCCGGCATGCAACGGTGACTCTTGGAATATAAGTAGAACAATATAACTTACAATGCTTTACGTGATGAGCTTCCGTCAGGACACTTATTTCAACAAACTCACAACTATTCACTTATCTGCCTTACTACTTCAGGAGACTCTTAGAGATCACCACTAGTCGACTTAACGATCATTTAACAACTGACTCTCCTTCCACCCTCTAACATTTCGCTAAACTCCCATTCTTCATACCTAGCCCCTCCTTTTTCCTTCTTCACCAATCCGAGTTCCTCAATTTTATCCCCATCTACCTTTCAGATAACAAACACCAATTTTCCCTACCATTAGAAATTTCCTAAAACTAATTACATGCCAATCGGTTTTTTTTTCCTTTCTTAATATCTAAACAAAGATTACATTCATTTAAATTTCTAAATACAATTATTCCCTCGCCGCAAAAGTCCATTTGGGAAACCCGGTCTCATTGTCCAAACACATAACCACTTTCTTATCATACTAACTGTACAAAGAAAATACTTAATCCCTATTTAAATTTTGTTTACCTACGGCCATCCAAAGATAATTGACTTTCATTTCTTCGAAATGAATTTTGGTATATTTTTATTATATGTTTTAACTTTTCTAAAATATTAAGATCGAAACCATATTAATTCAAATTTTACATATCTTAACAACTCCCCGCGATTTGATTTGCCGAAAAAATTCTGTTATTTATTTAAATGACACAAGTTTTTTTTTTAGGATCAAATTATTCCATTATGTTACCAAACTCTACTCATGATACTTATAAATGTCGTGAATGTTAAAAATACCCCGTATCTTGCCTGTCTCTATATGCGCTAATTCATAACTATTTACCCCATTTTCCGTATTGACCCTATATGGACCTTCAAATACCGGCATCAATTTAGCACAAATACCATTTTGTAAATTGGACACCCTCAGTGCCCTCACTAAAACTTTATCCCCTTTCTGGAATGTAACCGGCCTTCTTCTTCGGGTCCTCTCTTGCCTTTGGAGATATTTCTCTCCACTTCGTCTCAATCTTCGTTGAACCACCTCGATCACTTCTTCGTATTGTCTGGGGGCGGTGTCTTCCCACGGTCTCGTAGGCATTGTTCCTTTCATTACATATAAAGGCGTCTCCTTGGTAACCGTATTTGGTGCACAGTTCAAATACGTCTCTATTTCAAACACTTTTCTGTCCCAATGTCGATGATGTTCTTCCGCAGCAATTCTTAGAAATTTTGTGACTTCTTGTATAAAACGCTCTGATGGGTTGCTCTGTGGATGTCGGATGCTTACAAATTTTGTATTTATGCCTCTCTCTCTTAATTCCCCTTTAAAACGGTCATTCCTAAAGTATGTCGCATTGTCCAACAAAATATTGTCTGGTCTTCCCACTGTTTCGATAAAATCGTCTATCTTCCGAAGTATTTCAGCTCCTTTCGTGGTTCTACATGGGTACAGTTTTAAATACTTTGAGAAAACATCCACCATAACTAATATGTGTTTATTCCTCTGTGTTGTTGTTATTAAATCGCTCAACATATCAATGGCGACAATATCCAGTTTCTTCCGAGCTATGACGTTTTTTGTGATGTTTTCGTTTTTTTGAAATTCTTACTTTTACACTTTTGGCATGTCTCGCAATTTCGAGTCATCTCTTTGGCTATTGTATAGTCCTGTCGACAAATGTAGTTCTCCCTGAACATAAGCCACACCTTCGTGCTTCCAATGTGTCCGTTGTCACAGTGTAATTTTGCTAAAACTTCTTTTGCCATCTGTTCCGTGATTACATATAGTTCTTTACCATCGACCCTCTTAAAATATAAGTTATCTTCTTGTTCGGCCCTTTGCTTTTCTCTTTCATCCAGTTGTTCCTGATTTTCCCTGATCTGAGCCAAAGAAAATAAGCCTGCTTCTTCTCTCATTATGTTCATGCCAACGTGGAGAGTTTTGTGGTCCTCTTTGCGGAATTGTTCATCTCTCGTCAACGCATCAGCCAAGATATTGTCAGTTCCTTTGATATATTTAAATTCAAAATCATACTCTTGAAGTAAAAGAATGCCCCTATGAATTCTATTATTTACCAGCCTATTTTTCATTATATGTACCAAAGCTGCATGGTCTGTTTCAACGGTGAATTTTGCCCCTAGTAGGTAAAACCGTAATTTATTTACACAAAATAACACACTGGCGAACTCTAATTCAGTAACGCTGTACTTTCTCTCATATGTTTTGGTTACACGGGAGACAAAACAGATTGGCACCTCTACATCGTCTTGGATCTGTGATAACACCCCTGCGAATTTTGTTATGGAAGCATCGGTCCGGAGAATGAAAGGTTGATCATATCTTGGGTGGTGTACTCTTACAGCTGTGGAGAAAGCTCCTTTTAAATTTTTGAAAGCCATTTCTTGTTCCGTTCCCCATTTCCACCTAACGTTTTTCTTAAGTAATGCTATCAACGGTATTTCTTTTGTGCTGATGTCTGGTATTAGTTTTTTGAAATAGTTTACCATTCCCAAAAATCCCCGCAATGTTTTTAAATTGGTTGGCCTAGCGTATTTATAATTTCGATTCTATCTTCTGCAAGACTAATCCCTTTTGTGTCTAATTTGAATCCTAAATACAGTATTTCCTTTTGGAAAAACTGACACTTTTGAATATTTAATTTCAATCCCGCTTGATCCAGTTCTTCTAGCACAGTGATATGTCGTAGATGGCTTGTTATATCCGGTGAGAAAATTAATAAATCATCTATGTAATGTACAACAAATTCTTCATGCCTATTTAAGATTGTGTTCAATGCGCGAACCAAAGCAGCGCATGCACTCTGTAGGCCAAATGGTACCACCCTAAATCGGTATACCACTCCGTCGATCGAAAAAGCGGTATAATTTCGACATTTCTCTGCCAAAGGTATTAACCAAAAACTATGTTTCAAATCGATTTTGGAAAAAATGTGTGACCCTGTGATTCGTCCAAATATGGCTTCGATGTTCAAAGGCGCTTCGTATTGCGCGATTGTGTGTGAATTAATGTTTCTTGCATCTAAACATAATCGCAAATCACCACTCGATTTTTTAACGCATACTATCGGGTTGATATATGGAGAGTCACATCTTTCTATCACCTTGTCTTCGATCATTTTTTCAATTTCCTGTCCGACGCTTTGCCTGTATTTATATGGGATTGGATATGTCTTGGATTTAAAATTTTCTAAGTTTTTAACTTTAAAAGAATGTTCATAATTTTTAGCCACTCGGCTTTCTTCATTAATCAAATCTCCATAATTTTCTAGAATCTTCTCTACTTCCTTTTCCATGTTTTCTCCACATTTTAATTTTCTTTCATCCTCATTTTGTTCGCATGTGTTCACTGTCCATAATATTTCTTCATAAAATTCTGGATTCTCGTCCATTATTGCCATTTCTTCTCTGTCCTCATCCTTTATTTCTTCTTCTGTTTTTTTTTTTATCTTCAATTTCCATTTGGTATCCCGAGCACCATGTTTCTACTGCTTTCATTTCTCTTATGAGAACTTCCTTTTCTTCCTGCTTCCTTTCTGTTTTATCGTCGATTGCCGACAATTCTTCCGTATCTTCGATTTCCTGTCTTTCTCTTGTATCCACCGTGTTTTCCTTCTTTCTTTTTGAACTCTTCTTCTTTTTCTTCCTTCTTTTTTTTTTCTGGTTGATTTTTTTCTTGTACTTTCGGTTTTTCCTCTACAGTCATATTGATTTCTTTATGTTTTTCCTGTTCATTTATCTTTTCAACAATTATTTTCCTCTCTATTTCCGTTTCTTCTTCTATGTTGTCTGGTTCTGCTCTGATTTCCAGTTTATTCTCCGAAAAATTTATGGTGATATGTTTTTCACTCAATTCATCAATTCCCGCTATCATATCATGGTTTAAATCTTCGATCACCACACATTGCATAATATAGTATTTGTCTCCCACTCTGATCCGCACTCCCAAACCTTCATTTACTGTCGTCAATTTTTTTTTGTTTGCACCCACTAAAGCAACCCTAGGAATTTTATACACAAATGTGTCCAAATTTAATTCTTTTACTAGTTTCTTATTGATTAACGATATCTCCGATCCAGAATCAATCAAAATTTTAATCGCTTTATGTTTTATAAATGCATCTAAGAATATTAAATTGGAATTAGAACTTTGTCTTTCATTTCCCGCCAACTGTATAAACTCTCTCGGATGACAAAATATACCGGAGAGTTGTTTATGTTTGTTCAGTGGATGCTTTATTGAAAATCCTGTCTGGATTCATTGCATATATCTTCTTCCTCGTTTTCTATTGTTACATGATTCATCACCCTTCTATTTTGTCGTTGGAAATTCTGATTGTTTCTACCGTCCCTTTGTTCGTTCGTATTCCTAGTCGGAGGATTTTGTGCATCTCTGTTTCTGTTGTGATTTTCATATGTTCTATTTTTTGCGTGATTCCTGTTATCATAATTTTGTTGTCTATTGTAATTTTGGTATTCTCTCGGCCTATCTTCGTTTGTTGATTGGGCATGTCGGTTTCTCTGGTCATAATTTGATTGATACCTTCTTGCCGGTCCATTATATTGTTCATGTTGTCTTCTGTTTCGCATTTCTCTTCGTTTTGCTTCCCTTACTTGAAGGAATTGGCACAAACTATCAATATCTTGATAGTTTCTCAAAATCACGTGGTCCTCCAGCGTTTCTTCGAAATGTCTGCTTATCATTTCTACCAGTTGTTCGGTAGAGTATTTGTAGTCTAGATATTTGGAATTGTTATATATCTGCAAAGCATATCTTTCCTCCGATATTCCCATTTTCTCGTGATATCTTCCATTCTGTAGCTCTTGGTTGATTTCCCTCTGTTTAACTTTCCCCCAGAAATAGTTGAGAAATTTATTTTCGAAATCTGTCCAATTTTCAAACTCATCTTCTTTACTTTTATACCATAACGCTGCTCCTTCTTTCAGATGGTTTCTAATTGTTTCTTTGCAGTCGTCAAAATATCTAATATGTTGCAATTTGGTTCTCAAATTTTTAACAAATGGTACTGGGTGTGTTTTTCTAATATCCCCGCCAAATTGTATTTTCGCGTCGCTTGTACCATGGATAATCATTTCCCTTCTTTCTCCACAATTCTGTTGATTCTTGAGTTCCGCAATTTGTTTTTCGTTTTGCTTAAATTTTTCTTCTATTTCTCGCCTGTCTTCTTGTATTGCATTTTCAAATTTGCTTTCTAACTGTTCTAATTCCATCTTCTGCACATTCTTAATATCCTTCATTTTAGTTTCTATTTCTTCTCGTTGCATCTCCAGTTTCCTTTCTGTTTCTTCTCTAACTTTTTCTAAACAGGCTTTCATTTCATTTTCATATTTTTCCAAACGCTTTTTCAATTTGCCATCATTCTCTTCCAATTTCTGTTCTATTCTCTGTGATATTTCTCTTTGTGTTTCTTCCATGGCTCGTTTTGATTCCTGTTGATTTTCTTGCATTGTCCTTTTTGTTTCCTGTTGATTTCTATCCATTTGTTGTGACTGGAGTTGCATCAGTTGCAATAGTTTCTCTATTCCTGTTAATTCCTGTTCTTTTCTCTCCATAATCGTTGTATCTCCTTCATTATCCAATCCTTCTTCAACAATTTTTTCCTCTTCTCTGTTTTCTTGCATTTTGCTTTGCCTCCTTGTGGTCGACATGTTGTTTCTTTTCGTTACTGTTTTCTTTGTCCCCGCCAAATGTGAAATTTTACAACACTCTATAAGTTGCAGAACACGACAAATATTTCTCCCCAAATTTAATAAATTTTCGCCACAAATATCAAATATGCAATCAGTAAATTTCAAAATAAATATCAAATGTACGATTGGTAAAAAAAAATCAAATAATTCAATGGCAGTAAATATCCAATACCTACGATCAATCCATAAATCAAAATTATTTTTACACCTGGAAAAATTGTCAAATTATCTCTGGATCACCTGTAGTTATTCCTTATCTCTTTCCCTACCATCAAATGCAAAGCTGCGATATTTTTAAGCCACCACGTTCTGGGCTCCAGTTAATGTGATATTCAAAGATCGGTGTGCTCAAAGCACTTGATTAGATAATTAACTAATTAATTAAATTTAATTTTAATGATGCACTTATGATTTAATCACACTATTTAATGCTCTAATCTCAGGGTTTTATATTCTCGTGCTTCAATATCTCCTTTGCTTTACATATGATAAATAAGGTCAAAGATTAACGGAATAAAACACATATATGGTACAAAAGCATCTATTGAAATAAATTCACCCTCAAAATATCCTCTAAAAATAATATCTCCTATTCTGATTATTGAAATAACCCTACCACTATCTAAAGTACTTATTGAAATTTGCGTTATGAATAATTCTACAAAAAAAAATAAAACTGTCTCTCGGATGATGAGTTGTCCAAATTCTTGTCTCTGGTCGCCTACAATTTACTCTTAGCAGCCCCCTATGTAGTCAGCAATCTCGCAACAAATTATTGCAAGCCTATTGTCATTAATGACCCCCTACAGATGCACGTATCTTTCAAAAAACAATGCTAGCCTTTTCTCCTCTCGATAAACTGAATCTATTTCTCGTTCCGGCATGCAACGGTGACTCTTGGAATATAAGTAGAACAATATAACTTACAATGCTTTACGTGATGAGCTTCCGTCAGGACACTTATTTCAACAAACTCACAACTATTCACTTATCTGCCTTACTACTTCAGGAGACTCTTAGAGATCACCACTAGTCGACTTAACGATCATTTAACAACTGACTCTCCTTCCACCCTCTAACATTTCGCTAAACTCCCATTCTTCATACCTAGCCCCTCCTTTTTCCTTCTTCACCAATCCGAGTTTCTCAATTTTATCCCCATCTACCTTTCAGATAACAAACACCAATTTTCCCTACCATTAGAAATTTCCTAAAACTAATTACATGCCAATCGGTTTTTTTCCTTTCTTAATATCTAAACAAAGATTACATTCATTTAAATTTCTAAATACAATTATTCCCTCGCCGCAAAAGTCCATTTGGGAAACCCGGTCTCATTGTCCAAACACATAACCACTTTCTTATCATACTAACTGTACAAAGAAAATACTTAATCCCTATTTAAATTTTGTTTACCTACGGCCATCCAAAGATAATTGACTTTCATTTCTTCGAAATGAATTTTGGTATATTTTTATTATATGTTTTAACTTTTCTAAAATATTAAGATCGAAACCATATTAATTCAAATTTTACATATCTTAACAATATTTTAAGATTTCTACTGGGATTTGATCTGGATCAACTGCTTTTCCATTTTGCCATTTTTAATGTCCTCTTTTAATATCCATAAAATCACACCATGTTCTACTTCTACTTCCATATTATGTTCTGTTCTATTGTATTTAAACAATTCATTGAAGTATTCTGTCTATTTTTTAAATTTTTTGTTAGTACCTATTCAACACTAGTTTTCTATTTGTATATTTCAATATTTCCGGTTTTCTTTTTCTATTGTGAGTTAATTCTTTAATTTTTGTGTGTGTATTTAAAACTATCATTATTTTCTGGTATTCTTCTATTTCTTCGCATTGTTTTCTTAACCAGTCTTCTTTCGCTTGTCTAGTTTTGTATTCTATTTTTTTATCCACTTTTTTCTACATCCGGCTATCTTTAATTTTATGTTGACGTCTTGCTTCCATTAAATCTGAAATTGCCTCCGTCATTGTGGCCATTTTGTATTCGCTTCAGAATTTTGCAGAAATTGTTTTTTAACATTCATTAATCGATTATTGATTTCATCTGTAAGGCATTGTCTTATGAGTGGGTTCCTTAATTTACTTATCTCGACTTGTTTATCGGTTCTTCTTCATTTTATTACCCATTTTAAGCCTAATTTTGGTCACTACTGGGTTGTGACTTGTTTCTATGTCGGCCCTTAGATATACAGTGCGTCCATAAAGTAACGCATAAATTAATTATTAGCTAAATAAACAACATTATTGGAAATTCCCAAAACAAGTCGATTTTTATTTTTAAATTACGATTTTTGGCATATACAGCGTGTCCAATTAAGTCGGCATCATATGAGAAACTTTTTTATTCTTAGTTTTATGAAAAAAAGTTATTCTTCATAAAAAGTTGTGCATGGTCTAAAACATAAAATGCAACCATCAGTTATCAATTTTTTTAAGCCGTATACGAGGTATGTCAAAAAATATGAATGTTACTCAAGACTAAAGTAGCTTTATTGTTCACAATATTGAAAATTGTTATAATGAAAAGTTGTTTGGAATTAAAAGCTATATTTTAATATGCAATTTTATCCTTCTAATTGAAAAAAATTGAATTTTTTTATGGATAACCGACATTATTTTCAGTTATTTCAATTATGATAATTTGATAATATTGTACTATTTTACTATTAATTTTACGAAAAAAATGTATACTTTGTAAAAAGTTCTGCATGGTCAAAAGCCTTAAATACAACCATCTAATATCAAATTTGATCAATTTTATACGAGGTATGTAAAAAAAGATGAATTTCGATCAAGAACCTACCTTTATAGTTCAGAATATTTTAATAAGAAGGATGTAATTACATATTGAAACATGCTTTTTAATTCTATACAACTTAACATAATCAAAATTTTCAATATTGTGAAAAATACCAGTATTTTATTTAAGTACTCTTAAGCGAATTCATATTTTTTATATACCTCGTATAAAATTGACAAAATTTGATATAAGATGGTTGTATTTTAGGTTTTAGACCATGCAGAACTTTTTTTACAAAATAACTACTTTTCGTAAAATTAATATTAAAAGAGTTATCATAATTGAAATAACTGAAAATATTGTTGGTTATCCATTTAAAAAAAGTTCATTTTTTTCAATTAGAAGGATGAAATTGCATATTAAAATATAGTCCTTAATTCCAAACAACTTTTCATTATAACAATTTGCAATATTGGGAAAAATAAAGATACTTTACTCTTGAGTAAAATTCATATTTTTTGACATACTTCGTATACGGCTTAAAAAAATTGATAACTTATGGTTGTATTTTAAGTTTTAGACCATGCACAACTTTTTATAAAGAATAACTTTTTTTCATAAAACTAAGAATAAAAAAGTTTCCCATATGATGCCGACTTAATTGGACACGCTGTATATCATAGTAGTGACGTCATCCATCTAGGCATGATGACGTAATCGATGATTTTTTTATATGAGAATAGGGGCCATGTGACAGCTCATTTGAAAGTTGATAAGCTCATTATTCAATTCTCTATGCAATAATATAAATACTAACATAATTAATTATACAGGATGTCCAAAAATTTTTTTTAATAAATTAATTGAGACAAAAAGAAGATGTTATGTAATTTATTTAATTCAAAATACGTTTTACTGTTTTCAGAAAACAGGAAAAATGTGTATTTGACAAAAAAATATTGTTTTTTGCTTAAATTCAATGTTAAAGCTGCCACCCACCTGCCTCTTGGCAGTTTGAACATTTCATTTAAGCGAAAATCAATGTTTATTTTCCAAATAAAATTTTGTTCTGTTTGCTGACAGTAATAAAATGTATTAAGAATTAAATAAATTACATACATTCTTCTTTTTGTGTAAATTAATTTAATAAAAAAACTTTTTTTTGGACACTCGGTATAAATAATTATGGCAATGTTTATATTAGTGAATAGAGAATTGAATACACTTTCAAATGAGCTATCATATGACTCCTATTCTCATTTAAAAAACTCATCGATAACGTCATCACACCTAGGTGGATGACGTCACTAGTATGATATACGTGCCAAAAAATCGTAATTTGAAAGTAAAAATTGACCTGTTTCGGGAATTTCTAATAATGTTGCTTATTTAGCTAATAATGAATTTATGCGTTACTTTATGGACGCACTGCATATATGTATTTGCTGATAATAATTGAATTCCTGTATTTTTGTCTAACTAGTACATAGTCTATTTGGTTTCTTAAAATTGCCTCTTCTTGGCCTGTTGGTGACTTCTATGTGTACAGTCTTCTCTTTGGCAGTTTAAAAGCCTGCTTAGATTTCTTTTCATCCAACAACATAAACCTAGCTCGACGCAGGATTCTGGTGCAGTCACTTCAAATCAACCTTGGATTCCTTATCGAACCAGTGACTTGCTTGTAGTCCTCCATCAGCTAACTGCAAGTTGTTCAATCCCTCCATCAGCTAACCTACAGTTGGCTGATGGAGGAAGACTTCTTTAAGAAAATTCCTTTGTGTTCTTAAAGGACTAAAATCGGCCTTACCCCCGAAAAAAAAAATGACAAGACGGATCTTAATAATTCTTTTTGCATTCGATTTCCTAGAATTCTTAATTAATATTAAAAATAAATAATAAATGTAACTGTCGAAAATTCGGATGTTTATTTAGTGTATGGCAATTTGATACACAACATTATCACACATATGTTATAGTCTAACATCTAATGTATTAATATATTCAATCGACGCTGGTGTTGCAGAGGCGAAGTCCAGAGGATCTCCATCATACTTTCTCCGAGGGAATTCGGCAATCATATGCTGGATGGTCTGTTTCTCGGCGCCGCAGTCGCACTCAGCAGAGGTTCTAATTTTCCATTTATAAAGGGAATCTGCGCAGACTCCATGACCGAAATTCGGAAATAAATCAGTAAGCGATTAACTGACTGGCGATGAATCGGCCGGCGATGAATTGGCGGCGATGAACTGGCGGCTATGAAACGTCCTAGACCCGATAATATTGAGAAACTGCATACAAAAAATGCATTCTTAAAGTGCATCTCAAACAGACAATAAAAAATTCAGAACTCGTCAATTATCGGCGGAAATGAGTTCAGTTCTATTACTCGGTGGTTTTTGGAGTCGCTGAAAACGAATATGACGTTGGAAGTGATCTCCGGAGTACCTGGTGCCCAGGGTACCTACTCTGTACCTCGTCTTCTGGAGTTTTCGGCAAATTCATTAAAAACGTAGTCAAAAATCATTACTTGGGGATTTTTGTGATCGCTGAAAACGAATATGAAGTGATCTGCGGAAGTGATCTCCGGACTACCTGGTGTCCAGGATACCTATATACTGTTTACCTCGTCTTCTGTATTTTCGGCAAATTCATTAAAAATTAGTCAAAAATCATTATTTGGGGGTTTTTATTTTAGGCTCGCTGAAAACGAAGATGACATTGAAAATTATCGCCTGAGTACCTGGTGCCTAGAATACCTACTTTTGACGTCAACTTCTGAAATTTTCAAAGTATGTAATTTAGGTATGTCTTCTAGGTATTTAATATAGATTGCAGTTGGTTTTAATGCGAATTCTTTAATTTTGTATTATAAACATACCTTTATTTAAAAAAAAATGTTTAAATTTCATTAATTTCTTCTTCTTCTTCTTCTTCTTTTTCTTCTTCGCTTTCCAATGGACTTATTAGACTATCTGTATTAGTACAATTTACTCATGCACAATTTTTACATGCAACGGAGCATTTAAGGCCATGTTTCCTACACCCACATAAATTTCCGCAGTCCGTCTTGCAACTACAGAACATAAAATTCATTATACTGGGTGTACCAGCCATTTGAGTCATTTTTATGGGAATTAACGATTTATCCATATTAATTCCCATCCCCACTGTGTTGGATCCAAACTGTCTTCACTTTCTCCATACTTCCAACTTTGGACTTGAAAGTAAATCCTTTTTATATGTTGGGTGAAGGCATCTACAGTAAAAAGTATACTGTATTAGCCACATACTGTGCCATGGTGTTAAAATGGTCAATGTCAATTTGTTGCGTTTTGATTTGTCAATATTAAATTTTAAATAAAGCTGTCCAAAAAAGTAAAATATTGACATTGGCCCTTTTAGCACTAAGCCACGGATATATTTTAAGCGGAAGATCGTATTTTTTACTTTCTCTATTCTCTCTTTCTTTTCGTACGCAGAGGTAAATACCATCGATTTTATGAAGATTCCTCAATGCTACCAACAGAATTTAAAGCGCCAAATTTAAAAAAATCTGTTATTTTTTAAAGATATCAAATGGAACTCCATGGCGTAGAGGTTGCTCAGAAGATCGTTTTCGATATTAAATACGTTTTCAGCCAGCACAAAAATCCCCCAAGTATCAAGTTTTGACTAATTATTTACCAAAATTATCGAAAACTCCATGATACAAGGTAAACAGTAGGTACCCTGGGCACCAGGTACTCAAGAAACACTTGCAATGTCATACTCGTCGTCAGCGACCCCAAAACACCATAGTAATGATTGTCGACTAATTTTTAATGAATACACCGAAAACTCCAGAAGACCCGGTAAACAGTAGGTACCCTGAGCACCAGGTACTCCGATCATTTACGACGTCATATTCGTTTTCAGCTACCCCAAAAACCCCCGAGTAACAAAATTGAACTCATTTCCGCCGCTAATTGACGAGTTCTGATTTTTTTTATTGTCTGTTTGAGATGCACTTTAAGAATGCATTTTTGTATGCAATTTTTCAATATTATCTCATGGCTAGGGGTCACAAAGTTTCCTGGCGCATTCACGAATCGAATGCAAAAAGAATTATTAAGATCCGTCTTGTCGTTTTTTTTTTTCGGAGGTTCAGTGCTTTATTGCCCCGCCTAATAGTCACTGTAGACTTTTCTATGTTGCCCTTCTATAAATATTTAATATTTTCGTTACAGTATATTTAGTCCAGGGCGCATCTGTTTTGAGATGGACGTTGACAGGTGACTCAAATTTTTTTGCAGAAATTGCTTGAAAATAACTCAAATAATAATATTTGAGTTATCCTCCCACTCAAAATGGTACGGAACAAAATCAATTTTAAATAATCAAGTTTAAATAATCAAAATGTCAAAATATGAAGGAAAAATTCGATTTTTTTATTGGTTTTTTTATTAGAACTTTAAAACTGTTCATTTCTGAGAAAAGCTGTACTGACATAAAAGTTGCGTAATTAAATTTCCTATAATACAGAATTGGCTAAAAATTTTAAAAATAGTTACCCTTGTTGCAAAATAGCAATAATTGCGAAAAAAACCATACAAAAACAAGTATTCGCATTTTACGTTTTTCAACCATTTACGCTACACTTGGGACCTTCATATTTTACCCAGAAAAACTTTATGATATAGTAAAACAACACTGTAACTTTAATTAAGATCGGTTTAATAGATTTTGCAAAATAAATTTTGCAATCTAGCTTTCGCAAAAAAAATTCATTTTTTTTAATTTTGCGGGACTGAAAATAAAGCAGATAGCAAGTTGATTTTTTTTGCTTATAGAAGTGTACTGTACCTTTCATTTGCAATTTGCAAAATTAAAATCGATTAATTACCACGGCGTCAGGAAATTTTTTAAATAAACATTAATTTTTGGTGCTACGCGCAGGACAGCGGTGTTCTATTCATACAAGTTGATTTCCACCAAAATTTCTTCAAATCTTTATCTAATATATTATTTTCTTACTCTATATTTTGTTGTATTTTAATATTTTAATTCCACAAAAATCAAACTAATTTTATTATTGTTTGTGAAATATTGTTTAAACAATTGCATATATTTAAAAATAATAAACTATTATTCTCTAAGTTAAAATATATGAACAAAGAAAGTTTTTGCTAAAAAAGTGTTATTTCAAAAGATAGAGTTTGTGTTTTTATTTTGCAATAAACAAATTTATTTATTTATATCGAAATGTAATAAAAATTAAAATGTATCAATCATTATCAAAGGTCATTGGAATGCCCAATCAGAGCAAACTATCCGCTGTCCTGCGCGTAGCACCAATAATTAATGTTCATTTAAAAAAATTCCTGACGCCGTGGTAGTTTGTAGATTTTAATTTTGCAAATGAAAGGTACAGTACACTTCTATGTGCAAAAAAAATTAAACTTGCTATCTGCTTTATTTTCAGTCCTGTAACATTTTGAAAAATTGAATTTTTTTTGCGAAAGCTGGATTGCAAAATTTATTTTGGAAAATCTATTAAACCGATCTATACAAATTTACAGTACTGTTTTACTGTATTATAAAGTTTTTCTGGGTGAAACATGAAGGTCCTAAGTGTAGCATAAATTTTTGAAAAACGTAAAATGCGAATACTTTTTTTGTATGTTTTTTTCGCAATTATTGCTATTTTGCAACAAGGGTGACTATTTTTTAAACTTTTAACCAACTCTATATTGTAGGAAATTTAATTACGCAACTTTTATGTCAGTACAACTTTTCTCGGAAATAAATACTTTTAAAGTTATAATCAAAAAACGAAGAAAAAAATCGAATTTTTCCTTCATTTTTTGACATTTTGATTATTTAAACAATGTTCCGGACCTTTTTGAGAGGGAGGATAACTCAAATATTATTATTTGAGTTATTTTCAAGCAATTTCTGCAAAAAAATTTGAGTCACCTCTCAACGTCCAAATGTACTAATATTTTTACAGATGCGCCCTGGTCTAATTTTTCTAATCGTTTAATGTGTTCACTATCTCATAAAGTGTGAATTTTATTTTTCTTAGAGACTAGTACCCAGATTATCTGCTTACATCTCCTTTGAATCGTGCGCAACTGGCTCTGCTGTCGTATTTAATCCATCCATTTTATGGACTTAGACGAATTAGTCAAACGGTACTTATACATTTAGGGCAATAAAATCATCAAACACATATTTAACTACTTCTATTACCCCGGGGGCTTCTGCATCTAATTATCTGGCCACCTAAGTGTAATCAATATGCTTTTCGGAGACCACCGGGATAAAAAATGGTGACAAAAGCATATAAAAAGGCAGCATTATCTTTAAACAGGAGATTAATCTGTACGTTTTCGTGTTCTTGGCCTTTTAAAGTCTCAGTGTTTTTGTTGATATAAAAGTTTTATGTGTCTACATTAATTTTTTTCTTTTTTACTTTGGAAAGTTTGCAATAAATTCGATTAATGTGGTTCTTGTGTGAGCGGTTTCGTTGTTAATATCGGATTACTTTTTTAGAACTCGACAGAGACGAAAATACCTGTATATAAAAAATTTTGGGTCGTCTGTTAACGAAAATTTCCCTTAAACATATAATGCGCATGTCGTATACAGCTGGAAACCTCTAGTTTATAACTTAATTTTTCTCCATGCGTTTCTACACTACTCCAAGGAATTAACGCACCACCTTAAAAATGGGTAATTTTTGACGTCTCTAATTTCCTAATCTTGTCGTCCAATTTAAATGATTTTTTTAATATCTTATAGCCTTAGTCTTTAACAATATCGCTGTAATAAAATGGTTCTTCTTCTTCTTACTCTCTTTCTTGGCTTCCATACTTGTGCATCTGCCAGTACATTTGATTATATTGCAGCTCGCCTTGCTCTAAGCAATGCTGCAACACTGACATGAAAACCTAAAAATGTTGCCTTGATTTACCAAGTAACCAGGGGAATATTGGGGGACGTAAGTGCGGGTCGAAGTATTTTAAATTCATAAATTCATTTTGTTAATATTTAAATGAATAATCACTGCCTCTAGTTGTTCAGGGGTAAGATGTTGCAATATATTTTGAACATTGGAATTCTTTGGTACTCCTAATTTTTTAAGTTCGATTCTCAAATTAAACTGCTTGGATACTCTTATTGGACACTGCAGAAGAATATGATCTAGATCCTCAATTTTTCCGCATTCACAGTAAGGATGTTATTTTACTTTTAATCTATATAGATGTGAGCATGTGCAACAATGTCCTGTTCTCATTCTTATTATATTTGTCAAATGCCTTCTATCATACATATATATATATATATATATATATATATATATATATATATATATATATATATATATATATATATATATATATATATATATATATATATATATATATATATATATATAGGAATTCTGAGGTTATTGGGATATGCAGCGGTGAAATAAGTGTACTCTTTTAACTAAGTTTCAAGCTTTCGAAAATGTTTATTTTCATCATCAGGAATAACTGACATAAAGTGCTACTGTTAGTACAGCATCCTCGAAAACATACAGTACAAGGTGTAAAGGTTTAAAAACTTACGTTATTGAGATTTGCTTTCCGTGGATGTTATACTCACAGGTGACAAATTCACGCACCACTCATTGATTGAGTCAAATATTAAAAAATACATGGTGTAAAAGACCAAATTGACAAATTATTTTCTACACTAACACATAAGAAAAAGACAATTAAAAAGGTTTACATGCCACGTGTGCCGGCAAGTGTGAAATGTGAGGTTAGAAGTCAATGTCATTCCTGGACATACGCAAATGACATCACTTCTTCTTTTTTCTTTGTCTTATGTAGTACTAATACTTTAAGAATACACATCAAAAATTTACCAGAGTTTTGTTTGAAGTTAAAAACCAAAATTATAAATAATTTACATTTCAATGTACTGAAAGCTGGAAACTTTACAATGAATCAGTTGAAAAGACATCATTGAAATGAGGATAGTTGTCCAAACATAATAGATATGAGTAAATAGAGCTTAATTGATTTATGTCACTCCTTTTGTTCATTGCATTAGAATTCTGCGAAATGAAAGCCATCTCTAAGAACAGTCTTTTAGTATAGTTGGATTCAGAAGCTAAAACTCTGACCGATTCGTAATTCATTTTGTGATGTTCTTTATTAACATGTTCGGCAAGAGCAGATCTTTCAGGATATAATCTGCTATCACTGCGGTGACTAACTAAACGACTACCTAAATTGCGTGCGGTTTGTCCAACATATACCAAATTACAGTTGTTACAGGGAATCTGGTAGACAACGTTAGAACAATCCCTAATGTCACTCTTGTCCTTAACCTTTGAAAATATAGATCGTGAAGTTAAAGATGTTTTAAAGGCTATTTTCAAGTTAGGGATGTCTTTAAACAGTCTAGCCAGTCTGGGTGTTATGCCTTTCACGTATTTTAAAGAAGTATATAAACAATTGGCATTTTGTTCTCCGCTTGTAACAGTAATTTGCAACTCATCATTGTGGCGTATTATGTCAGGGGTCAAACTGAATAATATCTTGGTGACTAGGTGTTTTGGATAAGAGTTGTCGATAAAAAGGTTAGACAGGATTCTCAGGTTCTTCTGATGGCAAGAAGGATCACTGATAGCTATGATTCTAGCCTTCATTTGCTTAATCAAGTTGATTTTTATTGAGTGTCGATGATATGACCAATAGTTAAGAAAACGTCCAGAACTATGAGGTTTTCTATGCCAGTCAATTCTCAGGGAGTTGTTATGGGTTCTAATGAACCGGGTATCAAGAAAGGGGACTGAGCATAGATCATCCTCATGTTCAATTGTGAACTGTAATAGAGGGTCATAACTATTGAATACTTGCAAAATTTCAGCTGATCTATTGCTAGGAATAGCGAGGATTAAGTCATCCACATACTTTTTAACAAAAGGAATATAGAAGGACAATTCTGGGATCACCATATCCAGTAAATGATCCATCACATAACAGGCCAGAATGGGAGAGATAGTACCTCCCATAGGAGTCCCTTGTGTTTGTCTAAACACAGTATTAACAGGGTATAAGGGTGTCATACCCAAGTTTTACGCTTTACCTAAGATTCATAAACCACAGCTTTCGGTACGTCCCATTGTTGCATGCATTGGTTCACCTACTAATTTATTAGCATCTTTTTTGACTGAGATTTTGACCAATGCATATGTCTCTAATGAATATGACGTAAAAAGTTCTTTTGATGTCTTTAACAGCTTTAACAACTATCAGTTACCTGAGGGCTATGTTATTATCAGTCTGGATGTAGTCTCTTTGTTCACTAATGTACATCTAGATGCAGCCTTAATAGCTGTTGAAAACAATTGGAATTTTATTAGTTCTCATTGCAATATTAGCTTGGAATCTTTCAAAAAACTCATCTCCTTTCTTTTTAACAACACCTATTTCACATTTAACAATACTGTGTTTAGACAAACACAAGGGACTCCTATGGGAGGTACTATCTCTCCCATTCTGGCCTGTTATGTGATGGATCATTTACTGGATATGGTGATCCCAGAATTGTCCTTCTATATTCCTTTTGTTAAAAAGTATGTGGATGACTTAATCCTCGCTATTCCTAGCAATAGATCAGCTGAAATTTTGCAAGTATTCAATAGTTATGACCCTCTATTACAGTTCACAATTGAACATGAGGATGATCTATGCTCAGTCCCCTTTCTTGATACCCGGTTCATTAGAACCCATAACAACTCCCTGAGAATTGACTGGCATAGAAAACCTCATAGTTCTGGACGTTTTCTTAACTATTGGTCATATCATCGACACTCAATAAAAATCAACTTGATTAAGCAAATGAAGGCTAGAATCATAGCTATCAGTGATCCTTCTTGCCATCAGAAGAACCTGAGAATCCTGTCTAACCTTTTTATCGACAACTCTTATCCAAAACACCTAGTCACCAAGATATTATTCAGTTTGACCCCTGACATAATACGCCACAATGATGAGTTGCAAATTACTGTTACAAGCGGAGAACAAAATGCCAATTGTTTATATACTTCTTTAAAATACGTGAAAGGCATAACACCCAGACTGGCTAGACTGTTTAAAGACATCCCTAACTTGAAAATAGCCTTTAAAACATCTTTAACTTCACGATCTATATTTTCAAAGGTTAAGGACAAGAGTGACATTAGGGATTGTTCTAACGTTGTCTACCAGATTCCCTGTAACAACTGTAATTTGGTATATGTTGGACAAACCGCACGCAATTTAGGTAGTCGTTTAGTTAGTCACCGCAGTGATAGCAGATTATATCCTGAAAGATCTGCTCTTGCCGAACATGTTAATAAAGAACATCACAAAATGAATTACGAATCGGTCAGAGTTTTAGCTTCTGAATCCAACTATACTAAAAGACTGTTCTTAGAGATGGCTTTCATTTCGCAGAATTCTAATGCAATGAACAAAAGGAGTGACATAAATCAATTAAGCTCTATTTACTCATATCTATTATGTTTGGACAACTATCCTCATTTCAATGATGTCTTTTCAACTGATTCATTGTAAAGTTTCCAGCTTTCAGTACATTGAAATGTAAATTATTTATAATTTTGGTTTTTAACTTCAAACAAAACTCTGGTAAATTTTTGATGTGTATTCTTAAAGTATTAGTACTACATAAGACAAAGAAAAAAGAAGAAGTGGTGTCATTTGCGTATGTCCAGGAATGACATTGACTTCTAACCTCACATTTCACACTTGCCGGCACACGTGGCATGTAAACCTTTTTAATTGTCTTTTTCTTATGTGTTAGTGTAGAAAATAATTTGTCAATTTGGTCTTTTACACCATGTATTTTTTAATATTTGACTCAATCAATGAGTGGTGCGTGAATTTGTCACCTGTGAGTATAACATCCACGGAAAGCAAATCTCAATAACGTAAGTTTTTAAACCTTTACACCTTGTACTGTATGTTTTCGAGGATGCTGTACTAACAGTAGCACTTTATTTCAGTTATTCCTGATGATGAAAATAAACATTTTCGAAAGCTTGAAACTTAGTTAAAAGAGTACACTTATTTCACCGCTGCATATCCCAATAACCTCAGAATTCCGTTTTCTACGTTGTCAGCAAAGACTTCTTTTCCTTTTCTTTTTAAGGCATGGGATTTTATCAGAACATCGCATATCGCTATGGTGACCTCGCTGTACGGGCACTCAAGGATTGGTCAAAGACTAAACAAAAATTGGCAAGAGAATACAATAAAAGATGTTTTTTATTAAGATGTAGATCATCAAACATTTCACCTACACACATCATACACTCCACTTCATCCATCACTAAATTATTACAAAGACAGGACATCCAGTCGAACAAGGATGCTTTACAATTTACCAGGTTAGAAAACAGAATTTTGAATTTAGAAATTTCTAATTGCATTAAAGTCATTAACAATTTAGAGTCTAATTTATCTAAACTCAAAAGAGACATCATTGACTTTACTTCTGAATTCATTTTTAACAACTTTTCTAGTAAACAACAAGTTTTATATAACAAAACTTTTCATAAAACCAAATTAGTAAATACTAACAAATATAATAGATTATTTAATCAAGAACTGAACTTGAAACTAAAGACAAAACCGGGTTGGATTAAGAACCTCTCCAATGTAACCTTGCCCGATGATATTTCTAGATTTTTGTCTTTGGGTCCAAAGTTCAGTATAGAACCTATTGTAGGGAAAGATATCCCTATCAGGGATATGTTGGCTGACGTTGAAACAATTATGCACTCTGTCACGGATGCACAACTGAGGGACGTGCTAGTAGCTAAATCTACGTACATCATTACTGATTATGTACATAAAAATAACAGTAAGAGTAGCTTTAACTTCTACAGAGCTATGTTACATAAAACTCGTAAGTTTCTTAGTGAAAACACTAACATTATTGTCATGCCTTCTGACAAATGTAATGTAACTGTAGTTCTGGAGAAGCAGAGATACTTAGATCTATGTCTCCAATTGCTAAATTCTGATAACATATATGAGAGATTGAACAGAGATCCAACTAATACTGTTCAAACTAAATGCAATAACCTCATCAAGGAATTATGCAGTTCGGGACAAATAGATGATGATACAAAGAAAAAATTAACAGGGTATAAGGGTGTCATACCCAAGTTTTACGCTTTACCTAAGATTCATAAACCACAGCTTTCGGTACGTCCCATTGTTGCATGCATTGGTTCACCTACTAATTTATTAGCATCTTTTTTGACTGAGATTTTGACCAATGCATATGTCTCTAATGAATATGACGTAAAAAGTTCTTTTGATGTCTTTAACAGCTTTAACAACTATCAGTTACCTGAGGGCTATGTTATTATCAGTCTGGATGTAGTCTCTTTGTTCACTAATGTACATCTAGATGCAGCCTTAATAGCTGTTGAAAACAATTGGAATTTTATTAGTTCTCATTGCAATATTAGCTTGGAATCTTTCAAAAAACTCATCTCCTTTCTTTTTAACAACACCTATTTCACATTTAATAATACTGTGTTTAGACAAACACAAGGGACTCCTATGGGAGGTACTATCTCTCCCATTCTGGCCTGTTATGTGATGGATCATTTACTGGATATGGTGATCCCAGAATTGTCCTTCTATATTCCTTTTGTTAAAAAGTATGTGGATGACTTAATCCTCGCTATTCCTAGCAATAGATCAGCTGAAATTTTGCAAGTATTCAATAGTTATGACCCTCTATTACAGTTCACAATTGAACATGAGGATGATCTATGCTCAGTCCCCTTTCTTGATACCCGGTTCATTAGAACCCATAACAACTCCCTGAGAATTGACTGGCATAGAAAACCTCATAGTTCTGGACGTTTTCTTAACTATTGGTCATATCATCGACACTCAATAAAAATCAACTTGATTAAGCAAATGAAGGCTAGAATCATAGCTATCAGTGATCCTTCTTGCCATCAGAAGAACCTGAGAATCCTGTCTAACCTTTTTATCGACAACTCTTATCCAAAACACCTAGTCACCAAGATATTATTCAGTTTGACCCCTGACATAATACGCCACAATGATGAGTTGCAAATTACTGTTACAAGCGGAGAACAAAATGCCAATTGTTTATATACTTCTTTAAAATACGTGAAAGGCATAACACCCAGACTGGCTAGACTGTTTAAAGACATCCCTAACTTGAAAATAGCCTTTAAAACATCTTTAACTTCACGATCTATATTTTCAAAGGTTAAGGACAAGAGTGACATTAGGGATTGTTCTAACGTTGTCTACCAGATTCCCTGTAACAACTGTAATTTGGTATATGTTGGACAAACCGCACGCAATTTAGGTAGTCGTTTAGTTAGTCACCGCAGTGATAGCAGATTATATCCTGAAAGATCTGCTCTTGCCGAACATGTTAATAAAGAACATCACAAAATGAATTACGAATCGGTCAGAGTTTTAGCTTCTGAATCCAACTATACTAAAAGACTGTTCTTAGAGATGGCTTTCATTTCGCAGAATTCTAATGCAATGAACAAAAGGAGTGACATAAATCAATTAAGCTCTATTTACTCATATCTATTATGTTTGGACAACTATCCTCATTTCAATGATGTCTTTTCAACTGATTCATTGTAAAGTTTCCAGCTTTCAGTACATTGAAATGTAAATTATTTATAATTTTGGTTTTTAACTTCAAACAAAACTCTGGTAAATTTTTGATGTGTATTCTTAAAGTATTAGTACTACATAAGACAAAGAAAAAAGAAGAAGTGGTGTCATTTGCGTATGTCCAGGAATGACATTGACTTCTAACCTCACATTTCACACTTGCCGGCACACGTGGCATGTAAACCTTTTTAATTGTCTTTTTCTTATGTGTTAGTGTAGAAAATAATTTGTCAATTTGGTCTTTTACACCATGTATTTTTTAATATTTGACTCAATCAATGAGTGGTGCGTGAATTTGTCACCTGTGAGTATAACATCCACGGAAAGCAAATCTCAATAACGTAAGTTTTTAAACCTTTACACCTTGTACTGTATGTTTTCGAGGATGCTGTACTAACAGTAGCACTTTATTTCAGTTATTCCTGATGATGAAAATAAACATTTTCGAAAGCTTGAAACTTAGTTAAAAGAGTACACTTATTTCACCGCTGCATATCCCAATAACCTCAGAATTCCGTTTTCTACGTTGTCAGCAAAGACTTCTTTTCCTTATATATATATATATATACAGTATGTCCCTATAAGTTGTATCCATATGGAAAACTTTTTATTAATAATTTTACGAAAAAAAGTTATTCTTTATAAAAAGTTCTGCATGGTCCAAAACCCAAGATCCAACCATCAGATATCAAATTTTATGAATGTTATACGAAGTATGTCAAAAATTTTTGAATTTCACTCAAGAGTAAAGTAGCTTTATTTTTCACAATATTGAAAATTACTATTATGAAAAGTTGTTTGGAATTAAAAACTATATTCTAATATGCAATTACATCCTCCTAATTAAAAAAAAAATTGTTTTTGAAAAATTATGGATAACTAACATTATTTTCAGTTATTTCAATTCTGATATAACTCTTTTATTATTAATTTTACGAAAAAAAGTAATTCTTAATAAAAAGTTCTGGATGGTCTAAAACCTAAAATACAACCATCTTATATCAAATTTCATCAATTTTATACGAGGTATGTCGAAAAAGATAAACTTAGATCAACAGTAAAGTACCTTTATAGTTCAGAATATTTCAATTAGAAGGATGTTATTACATACTGAAACATAGTTTTCAATTCTAAATAACTTTTTATAATAACAATTTTCGATATTGAGAAAAATAAACGTATTTTACTCTGAGCGAAATTCATATTTTTTGACATACCTCGTATAAAATTGATCAAATTTGACATAAGATGGTTGTATTTTAGGTTTTAGACCATGCAGAACTTTTTATTAAGAATCACTTTTTTTCGTAAAATAAATAATAAAAGAGTTATCTGAATTGAAATAACTGAAAATAATGTTCGTTATCCACAATTTTTCAAAAAAAAATATTTTCAATTAGAAAGATGTAATTGCATACTAGAGTATAGTTTTTAATTCCAAACAACTTTTCATAATAGCAATTTTCAATATTGTGAAAAATAAAGCTACTTTACTCTTAAGTGAAATTCAAACTTTTTGACATACCTCGTATAATATTCCAAAAATTTAATATTTGATGGTTAAATCATAGGTTTTGGACCATGCAGAGCTTTTTATGAAGAATAACTTTTTTTCGTAAAATTAATAATAAAAAAGTTTTCCATATGGATACAACTTACAGGGACATATTGTATATATGGGAATTTGTGAAACCAGGGTTTTTCTGTATCAAATTGTTGCTAGATAGGTAAATTGTCACTGTATACCAGGTGTACTAATCAAACTGTGTTTTTTTTTTCAAAGTTCACCACACCCTGTGGAATATTCTAGCATCTATAAAGTACTGAATTTAAAACCCAACTATATCCTAAGGTTTCCTTAACTTTCTGTTTTTTTATTCATTCGCTTATGTTTCATAATAAAAAACAGTTAGGTAGGTACTTTAACAACTAGCCATCTTCTTCATCAATACAGGGTGTTTCTAAAGAAGTGCGGCAAACTTTAAGGGGTAATTCTGCATGAAAAAATAATGACAGTTTGCTTTATAAACCAATGTCCGCAAATGCTTCGTTTCCGAGATACGGGTGTTTATTGCTCTAAAACCGGTTGAGATATGCAATTGAAATTTGGTATATTTTAAGAGGTAGTAATTGCGCATTTTTTGACCTATAATTAAGAATTTTATATTGGAATATTCTCCATTGGCTCACATACGGGTCATATTACCCGTAGGCACGCCAATAGTGAATATAAAATTCTTACTTGTATGTCAAAAAAAGCGCAATAACTACCTCTTAAAACCCATCAAATTTCAATTGCATATCTCAACCGGTTTTAGAGTAAGTAATAAATAAATTGTCAGATTGTAATACAAATTTCAACACCCCGTATCTCGGAAACGAAGCATTTATATAAACGAAGAATTTATATATCATCGGAAATGAACGACATAAAGCAAACTAACTGTATTTCTTTTTCATGTAGAATTTTCCTTTAAAGTTTGTCGCACACCCTGTATTGATGAAAAACATGGCTAGTTGTTAAAGTACCTAACTTTTGTATTATCCAACATAAGCGATTGAATAAAAAAATAGAATGTTAAGAAAATCTGAGGCTATTGTTGGGTTCAATTTAAGAATTTTATAAATGCTATAATATTCCACAGGGTGTGGTGAATTTTGTGAAACAAACACAGTTTGATTGGTACACCTGGTAGACAATGACAATTTACCTGTCTAGCAACAATATTATCACAGAGATATTGTTAAAAAATAAGGCTATAACATATTAAAAAAATCACTTAAATCAGACGACAGGTTGAGGAAATTCGAGGCTTCAAAAATGACCCATTTTTAAACCCATTTTTAAGGTGGTGCGTTAATTTCTTGGAGTAGTGAATTTAATGGTTTCTTTTCGGGTTGTTGATGTTATTATTGCACAATATGTAATATGAAATGTCTTTTATCCATCATGATCGTGGCCTTTTTGTCTTTCTCCTTCCTATCGAACTATAAGGTATTGTTTTTGTAATCATCCTTCTCTCAAAGTCTCTTTATTTACCCCCACCTCTGTCAGCATGATTTATAATTCATTTTATATTTGATTCGCCAGATATATCTTCCAAACCTTTTTAGCTGGTCTCATCCATGTATCCCCTTGTATTTTCCGCAATGTATTTCCTGAGACTAGATTAGCCAATAGAGGACACAATCTATAAATCTAGAACAATAAATTGAATCTTATTAAAAGCAGTGCAAAAATTCTAAGTATTACAACATCCAAGTAAACATCAAAATCAACAACAGATTATCCGATAGCTTCATGGTGAATAAGGGACTACGACAGGGATGCAGTTTATCGCCAACACTGTTTAAGATCTATATAAATGAGGTCTTGAATAAATGGCGGAAATCATGTTCTGGTATGGGGATACAGCTAAACGACGACTTAACACTATACACACTACATTTTGCTGACGATCAGGTGGTGATTGCCCAGGATAAAGATGATCTATTATTTATGACAAACAGTTTCGAGAATACAAAAAATGGGGCCTATACGTCAATATAGAGAAAACCGAATAATATGTGTATAGGAGGAGAGCAAAATGAGTTACAGCTAGAGCAGGGGTGGGCAAAGTGCGGCCCGCGGGCTGCATGCGGCCCGTTAGACATTTTTTGTGGCCCGTGGAAAAATTAAATTATTTTCATTTAAAAAATTGTTTTTTTTATGGTGGCGTGCACCTATGTACAGTGCGTTGGCGAATTATCGTAAGATCAGACGTCTGTCTTTTGCGGCATGCAGAAGTTCGCCAGTGTTATTTACAGCTCACCTGTCCAGTTCTTTATATTTCGCAGCCACGACATTTGTTTGTAACCTACTCCTCTAATTAATTATTGCTAATATGTAATAATATAATTTATGCATAATGTACAAAATAAAAAAACGTACAAAATCAACTGAACTCCATTTTAGAAGGCAGTTTGATATGGTATTCAATTGCATTTAGTCCAGGGTAATAAGGTTTTTCCCATGACACTCGAGCAGCCAGGGTACTGAAGCGTTTTTTCGACAGGAAATACCTATGAGAACAAATTGTAACTATTTCCTGCGTAGGATCTGGCGGCCATTTTTACTTATAAACAATTAAGTGTCAAAAATGGCATTTTTGCCTTTTATTTTCAAATTAATGGAAAACAGTGAAACTTATGGTTTTCTTAGTACAAATATCTTTTAGATTATGGAAAAAGCTTTAAAATGACGTATTACAAAGTTTGATATACTCATTTATTGTAAATATAATTGCGAAAAAAGGTCGGAATTGCAAAAAAAATTATTTTCGCAATAACTGTTGTAAAAATTAGTGTACAGGTTTGAAATTTTTGTCAAATGAGGGTTCTTTGGTGCTTAATATGTGATAAAAATTTCAAAGCGATTCATTCAATTGTTTAAATTTTATTCAAATTGTTTATCCCAGAGAGCATTTTTTTCGCAATAACATAAGTCAGAAAAAAATGACGTTAGAACCATTCCACAGGTGTCAAATGAAAGATCATGAGCTATATTTTCAACTTGGTTTAAAATAAGCGAATAAAAAATGTATTTATTAGTAATAATTAATTATGCAAAAGTATCATAAATCTTTCCTTATAAACTTTTTATTTTGTTATATAAGAAATTATATATATTTATTACAATTTTTTATCAATTATGATATAAATAATATTACTTGGTAGTTGTGCACTTAAAACAGGGTAAAAAAAGTTAATTTTTTTGGAAAAAGTTATCCAAAAAGTTTATAAGGAAAGATTTACGATACTTTTGCATAATTATTTATTACTAATAAATACATTTTTTATTTGCTTTTTTAAACCAAGTTGAAAATATAGCTCATGCTCTTCCATTTGACACCTATGGAATGGTTCTAACGTCATTTTTTTCTGACTTATATTATTTAAAAAAAAATGCTCTCTGAGATAAACAATTCGAATAAAATTTAAACAATGGAATGAATCGCTTTAAAATTTTTATCACATATTAAGCACCAAAGAACCCTCATTTGACAAAAATTTCAAACCTGTACACTAATTTTTACAACAGTTATTGCGAAAATAATTTTTTTGCAATTCCGACATTTTTTCGCAATTATATTAACAATAAATGAGTATATCAAACTTTGTAATACGTCATTTTAAAGATTTTTCCATAATCTAAAAGATATTTGTACTAAGAAAACCATAAGTTTCACTGTTTTTTATTAATTTGAAAATAAAAGGGAAAAATGCCATTTTTGAGACTTAATTGTTTATAAATAAAAATGGCCGCCAGATCCTACGCAGGAAATAGTTACAATTTGCTCTTATAGGTATTACCTGTCGAAAAAACGCTTCAGTACCCTGGCTGCTCGAGTGTCACGAACAGGGTATATTTTTGTCTTATTACCCTGGCCTAATTTGATGAAAGTGTTGATAGAATTGACACAGCTCAGTTACATATCCAATACCGATTTGGATATTTATGAAGAACTGTTATCAAATGGAATCCATGAAACCTCAAAGAACTGGAAACGATATTTTTGAAATAGTCAGAAAATGTTTGGAAAATTATAAACTACACCTTAACCAACTAGTAAGTGTAACAGCTGACGGACCACCAAATTTAAGAGGAGGAAACATTGAAATATTCAGAAAAATTAAAGACTACGTTCATGTACAACTTCCATCAGCAGGTATTGTTCAAAAATATTTTGCAAGTAGACAACGTCATTTCAATTATGTATAACTTATATTGTTAATTATATTCGTTCAAGAGGATTAAATTATCAGGAATTCATAGCATTTGTGGATGAGTTAGAAACAGAACATACTGATGTCTTATATCACCATCATATTCAATAGTTAATTTAGCAAATGTACTTAAAAGATGCTGGGAATAAAGGGAAGAAATTGCTTTATTTTTAGAAATGAAAAACTGCGACATTTTTGCTAATTTTTCAAGTTTTTAATGGGCAGATGATTTTACGCTTACCCTGGACATTGTAAATTATTTAAATGTTTTAAACATAACATTATAGGGCAAAAATTTATACATACACAATATAGGTCAATTCTATTAAAATGGAACTCAAACTATTTAGTGATTATATAAAAAAGAAAGAATTAGTTAATTTTCCATCATTAAAATCACTAAATACTATACCAGAAAATAAGTTTCAAATTTAAAATGTAATTTAAAAAACTTTAAAAATATCTAGGCATCACACTATCTAGCTACGGGAAGCTTGAAAGGAGTGGGATATCAAGTAAATAAAGCAAGCACAGCCGCAGGTTGCCGAATGAAACAATCTGGAGAAATAAAAATATCGAAAAAGAAATGAAAGGCAGAATTTGCTAAACAGTCATCAGAACAATAATGACAAACGCTGCAGAAACACGACCTAATATAGGGAAGACAAAAAGAATGCTAGAAACAGCGGAGATGAAAACCCTTCGAAAAATCGATGGTAAGAGACTATGGGGCAGAACTAGAAGGGTACATATACGACACAGATGCAAGGTGGGCAACATTAATAACTGGGTAAAAAACAGAAGAGTAGAATGGAACGACCACATAAGCCGAAAGACAACAAAAATAGAGTAGTAAGGAGGGAGCGACAGGCTTGCCCAATAGGAAAAGTATCAGTGGGAAGACCACGAAAACGATGGAATGACAACGTACTCGATGCACATTGAAAAAACAGACAGGGTCATGTCTATACAAAAAAAGAAGACTTTGAAAATCGTTTTAAAGATACTCCGTACCGATCCGACTAGAAATGATTGAATCGACCCTCGGCCAATCGGAAATACTGCGGCCCTCGGTAATAGACCAAACTCCTTTTGTGGCTCTTTTCAAAAAAAGTTTGCTCACCCTGAGCTAGAGGATGATATGGTTATCGAACCAAACTCTGATTACATATACCTTGGAACGAGAATCCAACAAAGTGGAAGAACAAAATTCGAAATAGAGGAAAGAATTATGAAAGAAATAAGGTAATAGGAGCTTCGAACTCACTACTTTAGTCAAAAACCATATTAAAAGGAAAGAAAACACAGCTATATAATAGCATCTTTAATGTGAAACCTGGCGATTGAATAAGGTAACAGAACAGAAATTGCTCGCACTGGAAATGGACTTCTGGCGAAGATCGGCCTGCATCTCTAGAGTCTCACACATAACGAATGAACGAGTACGAGATATTATGAATAGGAAAACAAACAATAGAAGAAATCTAAGGAAAACAACTTTGGTGGTACGGCCATGTACAAAGAATGGAGGAACATCAACTCCTACAGCTGATAATGGCAGACCGAAAACTACCTGTATAAGTGGAATTCAAAAAGCCATGTCTGGGAGAGACCTACGGCCAGTAAAGTGGACAAATCTCCTGGAAAATAGGAACCGGAAAGCACAGGACAGTGGATGAAAAATTACTAGAAGAAAACAGAGCAGACTCCACAATAGAAAATCAATGGAACACCATAATCAGTTTCATATTAAACACAGCGAAAGAAGTCATAGGAACAAAGACACAACGGAGAGAAGAAACATGGTTCGATGAAGAATGCAAAGAAGCTATACAGGAAAGAAATGAAGCACATAAGAATTACATACTCAGACGTACTAGAGAGAGAAAAACAGAATTTGAGAACAAAAGACGAAGAGCAGATAAACTGTGCAGGCAGAAAAAGAAAAAGTACGAAAACCAACGGATACTAAACATAGAGAGGGAGTTTAAGGAAAACGAAACACGTAGTGCATACCAACTTATTAAACATTTAAGACAGGGATACAAACCGAAGACTAGCCTCTGCAAAAATAAGAAGGGTGAAATCATTAGCGATATGGACGAAATTAAGATAACCTGGATGACATATTTTAAGGAAGTATTAAACAAAGGGGCACAACCACCATTACAACAACAGAGACAGCAGCAGGCACGGCAGGAGGTACAACAACAAGAGCTGGGGGAAGATGGAGAAGAAAATTAATTAACTAGACCCCCAACGCTAGAGGAGGTCCAAACGGCAATCCACATACAAAAAAGCCATAAAGCACCGGGAATAGATAAAATACCGGCAGAACTACTCAAGCAAGGAGGAAGGAATTTGACACAACAGATGTATCAGCTAATACGAAGATATGGATAGAAGAAGAAATCCCCCAACAATGGAAGAAAAGTATAATCTGCCCTATTCATAAAAAAGGAGACAAACTGTTGTGTCAGAATTATAGAGGCATCTCTTTACTTTGTTCGGGATACAAAATATTCACAAACATCCTTAATCGAAGACTTCAACCTCTCACGGAAAAAATCATCGGGGAATATCAAGCAGGGTTTAGGCAAAATAGATCTACCATTGACCAACTATTTACAGTTAAACAAATACTAGCCAAAGCATGGGAATATGACATGGACGTTTACAATCTCTTTGTAGATTTTAAACAAGCCTATGATTCAATAGATAGAACAATTCTACCTAATATATTGGAAGAATTTGGCATACCATCAAAATTAATACGACTAGTGCAAATGACAATGACAGAAACAGAAGCACAAGTATGTATTCAAGGACAGATCACTGATGCGTTTACGATAACGCAAGGACTGAAACAAGGCGACGGACTGGCTCCAACGCTTTTTAATCTTGTACTTGAATATTTAATTAGACGGTTGACGGTAAGCGGAAATAACATACTTACAAACAAATCTACCCAATTAGCAGCATAAGCGGATGATATAAACATAATGAGCAGAACAATGAATGCAGCGGAAGAAACCTACGTTGAGTTGAAACAGAGTGCAGAAGCAGTAGGGCTAGAAATAAACACAAATAAAACAAAACTACTCATACAAACCAGATCAAATAGACCGGCGCAACAACACTTTATTGACGATATAGAACATGTGAATAGATTCACGTACCTAGGAATGGATCTGGTTGCAAGCAGTGAAGAAGAACCGGAAATAAATAGAAGGCTTGTGCTGGAAAATAAAGCATATTTCGCGATGGGCCACATATTCAAATCGCGAGACGTACACCGGAAAACAAAACTCCGGGTATATAAAACAATAATCAGGCCCATAGTAAGTTATGGCTGCGAAACATGGGTGGTGACACAGAAATCTGCCAATGCATTAGATGTGTTTGAAAGAAAAGTATTACGTAGGATACTGGGCCCAATAAGGGAAAATAACAACTGGCGAATTAGGTATAATAGAGAAATATACGAGCAATATAGCGAACCAACTCTAGCACAACACACTAAACTACAGAGATTACGGTAGGCAGGGCACGTGGTCCGCATGCATGAGAATAGAATCCCCAGAAAATTGCTGAATGCAAGAATGCAGGGAAGAAGACCGGTTGGAAGACCTAAAAAGAGATGGGAAGACGAAGTCGATGAGGATGCCAGGAACTTCCTGGGAACGCGTTCATGGAAAAGAACAGCGGTAAATCGAAATGATTGGAGAAGCTTATTGAAGGAGGCCAAGGCTCGATTTGGGCTGTAGTGCCATTGGATGGATGGATGGAAAGCACAGGACGCTATAAACCGGTGTTATATATACAAAGAGAATAGTAAACTAACCGAAAGACTAAAAAACAGTCCACATATGTGATACGAAATGCAGAGACGACATCTATAATTATGCGACTAAGGTAATAGATCCGGCAGCGTATTTCCGTTTGCGTGTCCATTTCACGACAGTGCGGTTTTGAAATAGACACCGAAACGGTAAGACATATTTAGCTCCAAATAGATGTTGATTTGAAAGAGCCAACCCCCGAAATATTCACGGGCTTGTACCGAAACATGTGGCGTTGGAATGCTACATACCAGTGCATAGAACTATCGATTCAAACGTGATGGAGTAGTTTAAAAGCGTTTTTATTACTATCTCGCAAGATTTTGGAATTCTGCTGTTTGAACAAAGCTCATTTGAAGAAAATAGTAATCATACGTGAAAAGTTCAGTATTCATTGTCTTATGCCGGTAACTACGATGACATTTGTGCTTATATTATTAACAAATTTTCTGCAGAAACCGAAACAAATTGGCTGATGAAGAGGCGCTATCCTACACCAATACGAAGTTTCGCAAGATATATGTTTGTCAGCTAGCAGAAAAGATCAAGTCAAAAAAACAAAATAAGAGAAGCAACTAGAAACTTCAATTTTAAGGCAAATATAAATATTACATTTTTGAAAGCAGTACTTTAAAAACCTCACCATTATTAAAAAGAGGTTTAAATGTTAAATTCAGTATTATAACACAATAATTGTTCAGCTGAAACTAAAATATGTTTGCGTTGAACAATAATTTTTCAGCTGAAACTGAAAACTAAATTAATAAACTAAAGTTTTCTATTTTTAGTAACTAAAAAATAAATAAATAAAAATAACTAAAAAATATGTAGAACACTAAATACATATTATTATGCATTACGAAAAAATGTATACCTATTATAATAGTTTACTTTAAGACAGGATATTTTGGTACTACTTTGAGTTTTTTGAAAATTTATAAAATAAAAGGAGGAAACTTTGGTAAAAAAAAAGAATGTGTGTGTACTTTGTACGCACGTAAGAAGTTATACTTCTATTATATAATTTCAACGAAATAAATATACTTAACAGTTACAATACAAAAAATTAACAATAATTACCAAAAATTAACCAAAACTTAACAATAGATATCAAAAATTAAAACAAAAAAAAATATGAATCGTCCGGGATTTGAACACGCGATCTAGCGATCTCTCGATCTCTGGTGTAATGCTCTACTACCAACGAGGCTATCAAGGCGCCTGTTATTGACGTTTCGGATATACATAATTACACATCACGGAGACAAGTGAAATATAAAAATAGATATTTTATTATTTTACTCCCAAGGAAGACAAATACAAAGACACAAAAATTATAATAAATAATACATTTACTAAAAAACACTAATATATTATTTTAATGGCTTATATGTTATAATGGAGAGGATATGTCTGCTTTTAAAATTGTTTAAATCACTCAAAAACTTGTCATTTCTATACAAATTTGCCAACATTCTTCATTATTTATTTTTTAATGTTATATCCACTTAAAAAAGCATGAGATAACTATTTTTAAAACACTTACCAGCAATAAAATATACTCGACTCTGATTCTTTAGGTTTTGTATGATATCGTACCGCTTGATTGATGTTATCCACAGATCTCTACGCCTTCGAGATAATCGGTTTTTATCAGTAATTTTGGGATTGAAAACGGCAGTCACAGAATAAAACTCCACTTCTCTGTTTGATGGGCTTCCACACCTGGCATCTGTTCTATGTTAATAAGTCCAAAAATGTATACGAAAACTATTTAAAAAGGCAGTATAACTATTAACTAACTTTTGTCTGTTGTTTGTCTTCTCACAAATTTATAACACAAGCGCTATAACCACAAAAATAGACCACATCAAACCACAGCCGTGCTACATCCGTCATATTTTATAATTTTTGACATGTCATTTGAACACCCAATCAGAGCAAAGGTATAACGCGCGTGCGTCCGGCACTAAGAATTTTGATGTAAAATTCACTCCCATCGCGCCTAAAGAAGTATAACTTCAAAAATTGTTTTGTTTCGACAGATACAACTAATGATAATTTGCTATTCTGCAGATAGGAACTATTTTTAATAAACAGTTCAAATAGAATAAAAAAAACCGTGACAATTTAACACGTATTTGTGATAAATTAATGCGCTAAGTTCTATTACAAACCAGTGCGCATTTTAAAATTAAATGTCTTGAAATGCATACGTGTTTGAAAGCAGATATGCTCCGCCGTTCCCGTGCCTATTTCAAAACTACCCTGTCTTGAAATGAACACGGTAACGTAAATACGCCATCCGGCAATGGAAAAGGAGAACGAAAATAACAAAACAAGACACACAAAAGAAAAAAAGAAAAATAGGTGGAACATAATGAAGCCCATTAGATCCTGGAATATCAAAACCATGCTAGCAATAGGTAAGATGAAAGAAATAGTTGTAGAAATGAAAAAATATGATCTAAAAATTTTACCTCTACAGGAGAATAACCAAGGAAAAATTTATAAAAAAAATGTTACTCTGTACTAATCGGGAGAAAACAAATAGAAAAAATGGTATTGCCATTATGGCCAATAGAAGAACGACGCACAATATAATACAATACAAAGCAGTTAATGGAAGGGTATCCTATATCAGGATATCCTGATAAATGGATATTTCCCAGGAATGACATCTTTAAGAGTGGATGGCTTTAACGTAAAAGTGGGAAGGAAATATTTTAACCGTATTGTAACAGGCAAGAACTAAATAATGACACAATCGATAATGGAGGAAAAATCTAAATCTAGCATCTGCAATAAATACATATATTATAGTTAGTACTAAACATATCGCAAAAGACAATACATGATAACGTGGATAATACCGGGAAGAACTGATGGCAATCAAATAGGCCATGTGTCTCAAAGAGACCAATCTCGAAAAGTGGACACAAATAGTACAAAGTGTGAGTAAATGCGTACACTGATCAGATATTACCAATACTAAAACTAAATATGAAAATAATCAAAACTAATATAACAAGCAAAGAGAAGAAAATGTAGAATATTTGGGAATGAAGAAGAAACTGAGAAGGTACAACGATACGGATATAGAAAAGCAATGACAGGAAATAAGAAACAGGATACTATAAACTACAGAACAAATAATAGAACCCCAAGAAAACACAAAATCGAAAGCATGGTTTTGATGAAGAATGTCACAAAAAAGTCAATCTAGCCAATAAATTGCCTAAGATTGGGAGCTAGAAACAACTGAAACAATACCGAACAGAAAATCCAAGCTACGAAACTATAGAATAAGAGGGAAAAAAGATCACGGAACAAAAGCAATAGTTTGAAATAGATAATAAGGGCAAGAAGAGACTGTTCGAATATATAAAACAACAATAAAAATAAACAAAAAAGATTGGGAAAAACATTTTACTGATATATACAATAACAACCAAAAGACCGATGCAGAAGATGAACAGATAATAGAGATGTAGAAGAAGACTTATCTAGAATTCATAGTTGTAATTAAGCAAACTGCTTAACAACTTTGTTTTTTGCTGATGACCAAGTAATTCTTGCCAATGATGAACATGATATGGATTATATGCTAAGAAAGTTACAGATCGAATATGAAAAATGGGGCCTATGTATGGACATGGAGAAAACGGAATATTTGAGAATAGGAGAAGAAACCGAAGATCCGGAATTAGAGTTAATAAATATAAGGAAATGTAAGGAATATAGATATTTAGGAAGCATAATATCAGAAGAAGGAACTACAAAAAGAGACATACAGCATACGATACAGCAAGGAAGGAAAGCAACTCGTATTTTAAATGGTCTACTATGGTCTAACAAGGTGAAGCTGAACTCAAAGTTAACAATGTACAGAACAATTGTGGAACCTATTATAACTTATGGAGCAGAGTGTTGGCAACTCACAGGAAAGGAAAGAAAAAATATAGAAGTAGCGGAAATGGATTACTTACGTAGAGCATGCAGAGTATCTAGATTAGAACATGTACCAAATGAGGAAATAAGACGACGGATAAAGAGTTTATATTCCACGGTTGACCATAATATAGAAAGAAAGAAATTGCTATGGTATGGTCATGTTATGAGGATGTCAGAGGAAAGATGGCCAAAAAGAGCATTAAATTACACACCCATAAATACAAGAAGAAGAGGAAGGCCTACAGAAACATGGAAGAAAGGCATAGAACAGTCTATGGTAGATAGAGCTATTGACGAAAACGAATGGGTGGATAGAAAACGATGGCGAGCGAAATGTGGGATGCGGAGGAGACCGTAGGAACCCCACTACTTATATACCCCTATATATATATATATATATATATATATATATATATATATATATATATATATATATATATATATATATATATATATATATAATGAATAATTTTGGGGAATGCAGTCAATGTGTTTTGGGCTGATTAGAAGAGAAACACTTTGAACTTTTGTCGAGCTTTCGGACAATTTATTTCCTTTATCAAGACAATCTAAAAATACAAATGTTTAAATTTAGATGAAAACTAGAAAAATAACAACTTACTGCTCGTGGTTTACAAAATAACTAACATACTTATAAAAAACATAAAAATTCTTTCTAAAAAATATAAATTGTAAACGTAAATTAATTTTGAAATATGTCAAAAGGACATTAATAAAATGTAGTTAGACTACTTTAATAATTCGATAGATTGGGAAAGAAGTTAGTTATCAGTGTATAAAATAATGATATAAAGATGTAAGCAAATTTGAAGTTATAATTATTAGTAAAAAAAAAACTGATAGTAATGTAAAAAAAGTTGATTTAGAATGTTATAAATATTTTTCTTTTGATACTATTTAGTGAAATTTTAAAAATTAATAAGACCAAATTGTTTATAAAATGCATAAATTAGTAATATCAGATCTCAAAATTAAAGTCAAAGTTAGTAAATTACAGTCAAAGTTAGTTAGTCAAAGCCAAAATGTTATTATAAATAATGCTTAGATTATTGATATCAGATCTCTTATTAATACAATTTGATTTTTTTATCCAAACCATTTCTTTAAATTCTCTTTTACGTAAATTTACTTCTCTTTCCAAAATTGTTGCTTCTTGAAAAATGAAAACATGATCTGATATTACTAATTTATGCATTTTATAAACAATTTGGTCTTATTAATTTTTAAAATTTCACTAAATAGTATCAAAAGAAAAATATTTATAACATTCTAAATCAACTTTTTTTACATTACTATCAGTTTTTTTTTTACTAATAATTATAACTTCAAATTTGCTTACATCTTTATATCATTATTTTATACACTGATAACTAACTTCTTTCCCAATCTATCGAGTTATTAAAGTAGTCTAACTACATTTTATTAATGTCCTTTTGACATATTTCAAAATTAATTTACGTTTACAATTTATATTTTTTAGAAAGAATTTTTATGTTTTTTATAAGTATGTTAGTTATTTTGTAAACCACGAGCAGTAAGTTGTTATTTTTCTAGTTTTCATCTAACTTTAAACATTTGTATTTTTAGATTGTCTTGATAAAGGAAATAAATTGTCCGAAAGCTCGACAAAAGTTCAAAGTGTTTCTCTTCTAATCAGCCCAAAACACATTGACTGCATTCCCCAAAATTATTCATTTTGTATTATTAACAGTCACTACATATTAATAATCATATATATATATATATATATATATATATATATATATATATATATATATATATATATATAAATGAAATAGAGAATGTGGAAAAATCCCCTTACGAACAATTCACACATCCACCATTTCAGGTTGGGAAAAATTTCTTGAATAGAATCAAAGATCCAAACACCTGTTCTTAAAAATGTGTTTCGCCCTCTTCAACCTCTCTGGGCTTATCAATAAAGATGAGAGGTTGAATATCTTTAGACACATTCCATCAAAAAACAACATTCGAGACCCAGACATAGCAGGAGCGTATATCTACGCCGCATAATGTTGTTTTTTGATGGAATGTGTCTAAAGATATTCAACCTCTCATCTTTATTGATAAGCCCAGAGAGGTTGAAGAGGGCGAAACACATTTTTAAGAACAGGTGTTTGGATCTTTGATTCTATTCAAGAAATTTTTCCCAACCTGAAATGGTGGATGTGTGAATTGTTCGTAAGGGGATTTTTCCACATTCTCTATTTCATTTGTTTGATTTAGTTACGTTTGGTCGGTAAACCAATAACTTAGATCTTTTGATCACTGAGTGTGTTTCAAAGATTTACATCTTTTATATATATATATATATATATATATATATATATATATATATATATATATATATATATATATATATATATATATATATATATATATATATATATATATATATATATAATAAAGCAACTAAAAATAAACCAGACAAATTGACGAAGAACATAATTATTACAGAATTAATTATTTTATAAATATGTTAATATGTTCAAACTTTCTTGTAAATTATAACGTTTATCTACATTCTTGAGATACATATTGTAGATCCGAAAAGGCTTATATTTTTATATCTACCTTCAGCTACCTGCCAGGTGCAGTTAAATGATGTTAATCCCTTCGGATCCCTTTAATTCGTGAGGTATTCCATAAAATGAAGATAAAGAATTGAAAAAGACGTAAAACTATTTGTTAAGGTTGGCATTCATCCTTTTCAATAAATCTCATCCATTTTTAGTGAGCGGTAGGTCGGTTACCTCAAGATTTCCTTTAAAAAATATTTAAAAAAACATAAAATCGTTAATGCGGAAACCTTTCTTTGTGGTTTAAAATGTGTGGGAACGTTAGTTAAAAATATATTTATTCTCCAATAGGTTGGAAACGTAGATTAACCAAAAAAAGTGACAAATTTGCAAAACTTATTTTTGAACTAAAATAATAATAAAACAGTAAAACTGGAGGTTCAGTGGATACTGAATAAAGTGAGTTGATGACTTGGTTATGTGTGTTTGTGTGAGGACGGACTTGAAGAGTTCTTTAATCGTTCTTTTGGTGACTGTTTTATGTTAAAAGTTTCTTTAATCCATAGTATGCTTCTATTTGCTAGATATTTATACGTCCGTTAATTTCTGCTGTTACTGTATTGCTTTGGTTGATTTGTGAGCTTAGATATGAACTCTCCTACTCCTTCGAATGTATATAATAATAATAATAATAATAATAAGACTTTCTAATAATAAGACTTTTTATTCATTTGGTAGTTCAACTCCCTGTGGGAGTTTTTTGTCAGTTCTTCTATCAGGCGCGGCCCCCTGCGAATGGGGGATGCTTTCTGGGTATTCGTAGCGCCAATACACAGAGAGTAGCAGGGATACTTGCCGTGGAACAAAAACTGACACCTGGCAGTAGGTATAAAATGCATACTTATGAAAATGGTGGATAATCATAATTTATGTTTAGGGCCGCTGCCTGGGAATCGCCAGGGCACGTCTGGAGCCGACGCTGGACGTGGCAGCATGCGGGACGTCGGTGGCAGGGTGTTGAGGAGGCGGGCCCCTGTCACACAATCAGCTACAGCCCAACAACAACAACCACAAGCGAGCCAAACAACAGCAAGAGCTCCACCCACTGAAGGTGCTGTGCTGGAACATCAGCCGGCGCTCACTCAAGCGGGACGACCGAGGCAGCGCATGAAATGGACTGTGTCCATTAATGAAAAAATTTTGCGCTTCTACTATAAGGTGACAAACCTCGGTCAAGAAACGATCGGCTACCGACAACAGCTGTATGCCGAATTTTGCAGAGAGTACCCAGATATTCAAGTATCGGAGCAACGAGTATCAGATCAATACCGGGTAATCATAAGAAATAATCTTATCCCAGAGACTAGACGCGATACCATCAAAAGCGAAGTCGAACGGGAGATTAACAACCAAGGGCTAGTATTAGATCAAGTCCCTATTGAAATCCCTGATGAGCAGATTCCTGAGCTTCCCACACCAGAAACTCAACCTGATAGTACACCGCAGGAAAACAACGAGTTATGTCATAGCCTAGTAAACGAAATGGCTCGCGCCGTACAATAGTTTAATGGAACAAACCCACTTAGCAGACCACCGCTACCAAGAATAAACTCTTGTAAGAAACTAGGTGCGCTGTTACAAATTGTGAACACTGAAATCCTACCCAATTACGTCGTAGAAGCTCACACATTAGAATATTTGCATATGCTCATCTACTGTACAGCAACAGCAATTGCTAATGTAATGGGCATTAAGATCAGAACGCGACGGGGTACTAATAGCGGAAGAACTGGTAACAGAATTGCACCCTGGGAAAAAAGAGACTGCTAGGGAAGATTGAATTACTGCGTAGGGATATTGGCCAAGTCACAGAATATTTGCGAAGAGTACGAGGTAGAAAAGTCATTAGGAGAGCTGAAGAAATAATGCGGAGCACTGCAAGACACTCGAGATATGATCCAGACAATAGCACACCCCAACAGTGTCTGGATACATTAAAGCAAAAACTCTCCGTCTATTCAGGGCGACTAAGGAGGTACAAAGTTAGTAACAACCGAAAAACTGACAATGCACTTTTTGAAAATTCCGAGAAGACGTTCTACCGAAAACTCAATTCCACCGTAGAAAGTGCCGACAAGTCTTACCCAAGCCAAGAAGAAATTCATGAGTTTTGGGGAAATCAACTTTCCACACCAGCTGCTTTTAACAACAATGCTGGCTGGATAGAAGATACGACGCACAACTGTCACCACTACGTTACTGCTAACTACGAACCATTCACGACTGAAGAGGTCTCAAATGTCATCAAAGAGCTTCATAACTTGAAATCCCCTGGACCAGACGGAGTTCAGAACTTCTGGCTTAAAAAGTTTTGGTGTATTCATGAGTGCTTATCAACGTTAATTAACCATGTTATTTCTAATCCGCAGGAAATACCATCATTTCTAACTCAGGGAACCACTTATTTAATACCAAAGGATCAAAATAACACCCAAGATCCAGCCAAGTACCGCCCAATTACTTGTCTTCCAACTTTGTATAAATTGGTCACATCCTGTGTAACCCGGCGTATCTACCAACACTGTGCTCTAAACAATATCATAGAGCCTCAACAGAAAGGATGCGCTAAGGGTTCCATGGGTTGCAAAGAACAACTTGTCATCGACTCAGTCATTTCTAACCAGGCATTCACTAAAAAAAGGAACCTTTTTACTGCCTTTATTGACTTACAAAAAGGCCTTTGATTTAGTACCGCATGAATGGCTTATAGATATGTTGAGAATATACAAAGTCGATGATAATATAGTGACCTTTTTAAGGCATATGACAGATTGGAAGACTAAAATTCACCTCCAAATACCTGGTGAAAACAATATCGAAACGGAAAATATCGCCATCAACCGGGGCCTGTTTCAAGGAGACTCGTTGAGTCCATTGTGGTTCTGTTTAGCTTTAAACCCCCTTTCCCAGCTATTAAACTCTACTGACTCAGGTTTTAGCATTAAAAACAATAATACTGTGGTAGCGAAGCTCAATCATCTGTTGTCTATGGATGATTTGAAATTAATGGCTTCCACTCGAGAATACCTACAACAGATGCTAAAAACTGTAGAAACATTCTCTAATGATATTAATGATATTAGTATGCAGTTCGGCCTAGACAAGTGCCGTGTTTTGAATATAGTCAGAGGAAAGGTACAGCCCGGTGGATTCGATATGCAAAATGGCCAGAACATCGAGGCCATGGGCGAAAACGATATGTATAAATATCTTGGCGTAGACCAGGCGCGGAAAATTGACTATAAGCAAATGAAAACTGAGATATCTGCTGAGTTTATACGAAGGGTAAAACAGCTGCTTCGTTCACAGCTTAACAGTAAAAATTTGTTTAAGGCACTAAACACCTACGCTTGTTCCGCGCTTAGCTATTCATTTGGTATTGTTAAGTGGGCAGAAACAGATATAGAAAATCTTCAGCGAAAAGTACGAACACACCTCACAAAAGCACAAAAACACCACCCTAAAAGTGCAGTAGAACGAACGACATTACCGCGGTATTTAGGAGAAAGAGGACTTATGGATATAGGTGAGCAATTAGATAAACAAATTGCTAATTTAAGAACTTATTTTCAGGTGCAAGCTGAAACATCTACTCTACATCGCGCTATCTGCGCAGTAGATGACACAACACCGATCAAACTGAGGGAACCAGAAATGCGCATAAACCACCACACGAAGGACGAAAAAATGCGCAACTAGATGGGTAAAAATCTGCACGGGCGACATCCCAATGAGGTCAGCCAAGACTATGTCGACAATGCAGCGTCGAACTATTGTTTGACAGCAGGAAAGATGTTCCCTGAAACGGAGGGTTCATTACTGGCCATTCAGGACCAGGTTATACCAACCAGAAATTACCTAAAATATATCGTCAAAAACAAGGTTCAAAACGACAGATGCCGATATGGATGTCAAGCCCAAGAAACCATCCAACATCTTACAGGGGGCTGCCAGGCATTTGCTGCAACTGAATACAAGGAACGGCATGACGCAGTGGGAAAATCCTTGATCAAGAGATAGCTATCAAGCTGGGACTTCTCCAAACGGACCATCTCCCATATTATCAATACGTCCCTGAGAGTATGCTTGAGGATGGCAACTACAAGCTATACTGGGACCGCACTGTGCTCACAGACCAAACAGTGGCACATAATAGACCAGATCTCGTACTAGTTAATAAATTAACAAGACAAACAACACTAATTGATGTGGCGATACCTAACAACAATAATCTACGTAGTCAATTTACTGAAAAGATCGCCAAATACAGAGATCTGGAAATTTAAATACGGAGACAATCGAGAATGCAAAGTACCCAGACAATACCGATTATTATGTCTACTACTGGAGTCATTCCGAAGACCCTCCTCGAAAGCATAAAAAAGCTGGGTCTTAACGAACATCTTTATAAGACCATGCAGAAAGCTGTACTACTCGCGACGGCCAGATGGGTACGAAAATTTTTGGGAGATACACCTGCATACCAAGTCACCTAGAGGGCTCGATAACACGGAGAGAGTCCCACCAGAGCTCAATCCTTTTGATACCGTAGGTATCTGGGGTGAGTCAATTTTCCCCTTAGAGGGAGTGTGAGCCGTATGGCTAAATCTGGATAAGACTTTTTATTCATTTGGTATGTAAAACAAATAAGCATATAGTTACAGCACATTGAAGAATATAGAACAAAAGCAAAAAAGTTAAACCCTATTGGGATAACATCTGGCGAAGTCTAGCTAAGCTACTCTTACTTAACCAAATGTTAATCCCCGACGCTTCTAATTAATCTAAAAATAAACCTAAACTAACTAATTAAAAAGAAACGTAACTTAAAAAAAAAGGTGGAAAAAAAACTAAATATTAACCAAGTACTCAAAAAAATATTTTTTTCAAACTCACCATTGAGAAAAAAAATTCTTTCAAAACAGTCCAACCAAAAATATATCCATGCAGCTTAATGTACAACATAATTGTTAAGCAATGTTATTGTTTATCAAAAAGATATAAACGAAATTTATACTTGAATTGATTAATTGAATATAGTTTAATATTATGAGGAATTGAATTATACAGCTTTACTGCGTTGTAGGTAAAACTCCTTTGGAACCAAGCTGATCTATGTTGTGGCATTGTGAAAGTGTCTTTCAATCTCACGTCTCGCATATGAATTTCCTTTCTTCGGACGAGTTTAAGGATAGTGGAGGTGTTTGGCATCAGAAGTAACTTGTGAATAAAGTTACCTAGATGACATGTGCTTCTATTTTTCATATTAAGCCAACCGCATTCTTTTATTTTATGTGAAATGTGGTCATATTTTCTAATCCCGTAAATCAATCTACAACAGGAGTTTTGCATTTTCTGTATCCTATTCTTCTCTGCCTCCAGTAGACATGGCATAAAAATAAAATCACCATAAGAGTAATGAGACAGGACAAGGCTCTCACAAAGAAGCTTTTTAAGTCTTTACTTAAAATGTGACGATTCATAAAAATGAGTTTCAATGATGAAAAAGCTTTTTTGTTAATGTTTTTGACATGTTCCTGAAATCTTAGATTTTCGTCAAATATTATTCCAAGGTTTCTAGTTGAGGCTGTGAATGGTAAACTAACATGGTCGATTTTTATGTTTGAATTGTTTTTTACAAGTTGACGTTGGACTTCATTTGCGATACATAATTGTTTTGATTTGGTGGAATTAAGTTTTAAGTTGTGTTCGTCAGAGAGTTCTTTTATTATTTCAAGATCAGAATTTATTTTATCCAAAGCATTAAATAAATCTTCTTTATCAAAACTAAGGTACAATTGAGTGTCGTCAGCGTAAGCAACTATGCTGCAGTATTGTAAAGAGTTAATAATATCAGTAGTGTAAATTAAAAACAATAATGGAAAAAGGATTGACCCTTGGGGTACACCTGAAAGAATATTTATTGGGGTAGATTGTTTGTTATCTACAGATATTTTTTGTGTTCTACATATTTAATAAAAAAGATTGTATTAGGTTTACAGACTCTGCCTCAAACCCATAGTATCGCAATTTTGAACATAACACTCATGATCTACAATCTACGGTATCAAACGATTTGGAGAAATCTAAAAGAACGAGCAGACTTATTTGACCTTTATCAGATGATCTTAGGATCATATCCATAACCATTACGAAAGCAGTAGCTGTGCTATAGTTTTTCCGGAATCCACATTGTTTATCAGACAGTATTTTATTGTTTGTAAAGTAAAGATATATTTGATCATATAGAATCCTTTCCAACACCTTGGAAAGGGCTGGAAGTATACTTATAATTTATTAAATCAGAGAAAGTCTGAGGATTGTTGTTTGTGGCTAATGGTTTACCAATTGCCATTTTCCATAAATCGGGAAAATATGTTTTTTCTATACAAGAATTTACTATATGGAGACTTTACTATATGGAGACTTACTTTTACTTTTTCGTGTCTGGCTCCGACTACAGTTTTTCTGCCCAATATCGGGCTACGTCTACACCCTTTGTATTTGCGAGCCGTAAATCATCGAGGGTGCACTGTGATGGGCAAAGTCTGCATACTCTCAGATGCTCCATGCTCTGTATTTCCCCACATTCACAAAGTGCGTCGTTATCTGTCTTGATGCCCTATTTAATAAGGTTCTGTTTTACAGGGGCAACACCTGTGCGTATTCGGTTAAGTGTCCGCCAGGTTCTCCAGTCCAGGTTCATTCCATTAGGTCGTTCTGGATGTAGGGGGAACAGTTCGGGTGGTTCGACGCTGACATTTCTCATAAACCTTTTCCTTGATTTAAGTCGGCTGATTCCTGGCGGTTCGTCAAACCCGTATAATTGGTGCCTTTCATCGAAAGTTTGCCTGATCTTCTCCACATATTGTGAGGCGCATCTACGGTCGTCTGGTGATGCGAATCCAGCTGCCCGGTACAGTAATGGTAGAGGGGTAGGCTTCATACAACCGGTAATTATTCTACGTGTTTCATTTAACGCCGTGGTGACTTGTTGGGCGTGTCTAGATGTACCCCAGACGGGACAAGCATATTCCCCTGTTGAGAAACATAAGGCCTCAGCTGTTGACTTTAATACCTGGGGGTTTGCACCCCACTTGTTCCCTACAAGTTTCCGGAGAAAGTTGTTTCTCGTAGAAACCTTTTGTCTTGTGCTCTGACAGTGGAATTTATACGTTAGTGACCGGTCTAGTATCACTCAAAGATATTTGGGCCTATCAGTATGTTCCAAGCGTTGTCCCTCCCAAGAAACATTCAGTTTTACATGCGCCAGATGGTTGTTGAGGTGGAATGCACATACTTGGGTTTTAGTAGGGTTTGGCTTTAATGAGTTTTGTTTGTAGTAAGTTGACATCATGTTTAAAGCCTCTTCCATTGTCGACTCTACTTGTGTGAGTGTTTTCCCCTTTACGGCGATACCAAAGTCGTCAGCGTACACAAAACTCTCTGTTCGAGGGTGCATTGGTTGGTCATTGGTGTAGATGTTAAATAGGGACGGCGCCAGAACGCTTCCTTGAGGTAGGCCATTTTTTTGGGTTCTCCATCTGCTCTTCTTTCCATTTAGCACAACGTAGAAGCGTCTATTACACAACAGTGACCTAATGATATTTACCAGGTCGTAGTCAAGCACAGTGTCATAGATCTTAGTTAGCAAGGTTCTGTGGTTTATCGTATCATAGGCCGCTGTGAGGTATATCAAGGCTACTCCCACTATCTCCCTCTGCTCAAATCCCTCCTCTATATGCTCTGTTAGGTTCAGCACTTGGCCTGTGCATGATTTACCTGGTCTGAAGCCTGTTTGTTGTGGGATTAGTTTTGCATCTAATGTTTCCTGGATGCGGTTCAAAATGAGGCGTTCATACAATTTATATAAATGACATAGAAGAGATATCGGACGGTAGCTACTCGGAAGTTCAGGGTCTTTACCAGGTTTCAGAAGGGCTACTACTTTTGATTTACGCCACATTTGTGGAATCTGGTAGGTAGAGCGACATATGTTAAATAAATAGATCGAGCACCCATTGCCTCGCTTTTTGCCCGAAGTGTTTTATCTGCTCTGTTAGGATTTCGTCCACCCCAGGGGATTTTCCATTTTTCATACAGTCAATACCATTTTTAAGCTCTTCGATGGTAAATGGGTTTCGCAAGAGAGTTGTTTCCTGGTCTTGAGTTCTTATAATCTTTGGCGTTTTGCAACGATTGTTTGTTTTGCCATTCAGAAGCAGTTGGTGGGCTATCTGATTTGGCGTTACTGCACATGGCTCTTTCACCTCTGTGGGATCACCATTAAGTTTTTTGATCATATTCCAAGCCTGCTTACTACTGTGCGTCATATCCATTTTACTTAAAGTCTCGCTCCACCGTTCTTGTCTGGAGGCGCTTAGTATTTGCTGCAGTCTCTCCCCCATCTCTGCCGTAACTTCGCTAAATGGGTCTTTACTATATTCTTCGGTGTACTTTGTCATAATGTCCTTTGCTTCATCGTTCAGACCAGATATGTAATGTTGTTGACATCCTCTGGGTATGTGTTTACATGAGGTTCGTTTTACAAGTTTGATGAACGCATCGTAGTTTTTGGGGATCGGGACTATATTTTTCACTTGTGTTTCCAATTCATCAGTATATTTTTCCCAGTTCGCTTTTTTGAAATTAAACCTTCGTTTGAAAGGGATTTTGGGACCTTTTATAGCGCTGTATACGGATATTCCCACGGGCCTATGTTGTGTCTTTGGTATAGGCTTATATATCTTTCTGACGCAACGGTCCTCTAAAGACATGCTGATGAAGGTGAGATCAGGGTTGTAACCTTTCTTCCATATTTTGCTTTGGAATGAATATGGCAGTTTTGGGTCATGCAGCAGTGCCAGGTTGTTTTGTTCAGCCCACGATTCCACAAGATCTCCATTTTTATCAGTTGAAGCGTAGCCCCAGTGAACATTATGACTATTAAAATCCCCGAGAATGAATCTGGTTTTTTGAGAATCAAAATTTTTTGGAGGGGAGAAAACAAAGTCTCTCCAGGGTGGTTTATACACAGATGTAACTGTGCAGGCCCTATTTCGACGGTCAGAATTTCAATTTCATTGTAGCATGTTTTGAGCTGACGTTACATCAATATCTCTTTTCACGAAGATGGCGCTTCCGTGCTTTGCACTTGGATGTTCAATGATAAGCTGCATTCCCTCAACGCTAGGTCTATGTGCTGATATGTCACGGTGAGTCTCTTGTATGCATAATATATCACATCTGTTGATTTGACACAGTTCAGACAAAATTTCCTGTTTATTACAAGTAATACCCTCAATGTTTATGGTCATCATTGTCAATGTAGGCTCTGAGAAGGGCCGTTGATTCTCGTTTGTTTGTTCGGATCCAGTGGTGGAAGGATTGGCCGCCCGAGGGGCGTTTCCAGGGAGCGCCAGTGACATTTTGTTCTTATATCACTTGCGTGGAGGCTCCTTCCGTACTATATGGAGAATATAAATATCTATGAAGGGGCTACAAAGTTGAAGCATTTTAGCTGATATGTTATCTACTCCGTAAGAGTTTGTTTTAATGGAATGCAATGCCAAGTGGATGCTATTCAGTGAGGTGAGCGAAAAAGCGAAATTTAGGTTATTATTAAATTTGTTATTATTGTAAAATTGTACTTTATTTTTACCCTTATTAGAAACATTGGACAAATATTGTTCAAAATACTTATTAATAACTACGGGGTCAGCTTATTTAGAGGGAAGATCGTAGTTTTTATTAGTTCGAACATTTAAATTTTTTAGTGCATTCCAAGTTTTATTTGAATTTTTTTTATAACATATATTTTCTAAGTAGTTTTTTTTGCAGTTCTGGTTAAGTTTACAACTCTATTTCTTAGTAGTTTATAATTATCTCTGTCTTCCTGATCCTTAATTTTTTTTTAATTTTTGCAACGCCTTTGATCTCTGTCTCTGCAAAAGTCTAATATCATCCGTCAACCAAGGTGCTTTATTTTTTGTTACTCGACATCTTTCATAAGGGGCATGAACATCAAAAAGTTCAATTAACCCTTAAGCTCCTAGCGTTACATATATGTAACGCAGAAACCGCTAAAATCTTAAGCCTTAAATTCGGGAAGTGATTCTAATTTTAAGTAGATGGTGATGCAAGACTTTCAAGGAACACTTGTTTACCAGTTTTCAGCAGTTGGTTCGAGGATTTGATATAACGTGTTTATTTAGTTGAGTGTTTTATGTGACAGTGTTTATTATTTATGGTAAAAATGGATCTCAAGTTTGAGTAAGTATGTTTTTACTATTCTTTTGTTGTTATATTTTGTTTAAAGTGTTTTCAATTGAGAATCAATTAATGTCTTTTTATTCCGAAAAATATGATGATATTACCGAGGCTCAACTTTCCAGATCATCAACAAAAGCTAAAAAACTAATGAAAGAAAAGTTGAAGTTGATCTTATGGACCAGAATGTAGCTACATACCAAGTAGGAATTTGCTCTAAAAAATGGTAGTGGTGTCTATTTACATTGATGCTGGACATAACTATGGACATAATGGTCTATTTATATTGATGCTGGACATAATAGATGCTATGATCCTATGCCACAACTAGAATTTCGAAGGTATCTAGTAACATCGTATCTTACGAAGTATGGTACCAAACCAAAAGATGCAGGCAGGCCATCTTCGTTCAAAGTAGTCGTAGATATAAGTATAAGATTTATCATCTCCTGACCTGTATTCCTGATAAGAAAAGGAGACGTTTTGCAGATGAATGCTGTAGTTCATATGTGCGTACCATGGGTTGCAAGTGCAATGTGGGAGTGTGCATCAAGTGCAACATAGATTTTCATCTACAATAACTTGATTATGATTTTTCATTTATCTAGTTTTGAATTTGTTTGTTATTTTGGAATTTTTAATCGGAAATATTTTAAATATTTTTGCTCCTATATCTTCCTAGCGTTACATATATGTAACCGCAATTTTCTAAAAAATCAAAAATAATTAAGAAAAAAATGTATGTATTTTGTGTTAAAACCTTCTCCTGAATACATCAAAATAAACAAAAAATAAAATTTGCTAAATAAATTAATTCAGGATATTAAGGGTTAATAGTGTGTTAAAGTATTCGATCTTTTTGTCAATATTTGATATTCTAAAAATGTTATTCCAGTTAAGTTCGATTAAATCATTATAAAATTGTTGATAATTAAGATTTTTGAAGCAGCGATATTCTATAAATTTAGGTGGTGGTTTATGTGATTTAAGATTAAGCGTTAGATACACAAGATTGTGATCAGAAATATTATCTGTAGGAAGAGTACCTTGGTAAACAACAACGTCCGGACAATTTACAAAAACAGGATCGATAAGTGTGCTCGTTGTTCTTTTTATGCGGGTGGGTTCATTAAGAATTTGCAGTAGACCATAAGACTCAAAACAATTTAAAATAGGAGAGTTTAAATTGATAAAAATTATGTTTAAATCTCCCAGAATAACGATTTGATCAAAGATAGGACAAATATATGAAAAAATATTATCAAAATCAGATATAAAAGAGTTAGGGTTTAAGTTAGGCGGTCTATAGAACGCACCAACCACAATTTGTTTCATATTAAGTGAAATTTGAAGAAACAAGTACTCCAAAATTGGATTTATTTGAAAGCTGAAATTTATAACTTGAGTTGGTAATGTAAGCACCTACACCACCCCCTCTAGTTTGCCTATCCGCTGTAAAAAAATTATAACCATCAATTTTTACAGTGTTACTATCGATGTTAGAAGAAAGCCAAGTTTCTGTTATTAGTACTACATCATAATCTTGACTACGAATTAAATTTGAAAGCTCATTGAAGCTTGTATTATGTTCAAAGCGTTACATCTTCAGGTTCAGTGTTCACTCTTACTTATTTTAATCACTAATCAGACATTAGAATTAAGCATTGTTAATGCTGATTTATTTCGATTTTATTATATATATTTATAACTTTATTCGATTATATTGTTATACATAGTTTCATTATTTAATCATTTTAAATTTTCGCTCATGCTTTGGGAATTGGGTTCCTTTTTGAATATAATAAAGTAAAATAAAAACTATATACAGTACAACCTACCATATTCGGACCTGTCATATCCGGACCTCCCCATATCCGGACGGTTCTGCGCCGTCCGGATCTACCGAAATCTACCGAGAAAGGCAGTCCTGCTGTTGGACAACGCACTAAAAGAAGAACTAAAAGATGGCGAAATAATGTATTATAGAATCTATAAAACGTGTCTATCGACGAAAGTTATTGACGGCGTTGATTACTGGAATGTATGAAGGAGAAAACGTTTCAGAGACTAAAAGAAGTAGTGGTCTTGATATCCGGATTTTTTCATATCCGGATCGGTCTGTCGCCACATTGATCCGGATATGGCAGGTTTCACTGTAATATGTTCACAAAAATATTATCTAAGTGCCTAGGTAGCGTGGGGCAGTTCGTAGTCGCTTTTAATCCTACTATAAAACTGAACCTATTAAAATCTAGGTAGCGTGGGGGAGGGAGTTCGTAGTTGCCCCTCCTGTTCTATCTCTAACTATACCATTTATAGGAGAAAATGGCATATTTGGAGCACATGCTTAGAAGCCACAATTGGAGCTGATTGCAGCTGTTGCAGCTGATTATTAAGGGTGAAATCGAAGGTAAAAGGGGTCCTGGTAGACCCTGGTAGAATTTGCAATGGTTATAGCCCAATTTTAATTTATTGTTTTGTTTTAATTGTAACTTGATCCGGTATAATTTTTTGTGTTATATGTATAAATACATATATTTTTCTGAACCCGTCCCTTAAACATAAAAAGGTGTTCTTATTGTACCTACTAACCGCTGCGTTTGTATAATATTTATGCATTTCAATTTTTTAGGGATTGTCTTGTGATTCATTTACAAAAGAGATTGGCTTCATTTCCATTTCCGTTTTATCTGAAACTAGAAATTTGTTTTAGTCAAGTTTACGTAGGTGTAGCATTTCAATTACCTAACAAGAGAGATAAATGATTCATCATGGTTAGAATATGGATTTGAACTTTTAAGTCGAAATGCACCAAATCGTTCTTTTTAATGAGCCGATTCGTTGAAACAGCTTATTTTTTGGAATCTGTGTTTTAAGTTTTTAAACATGTACTTATTTTATTATTTTTTAGTTCTAACTATTCAAGCGTCATGTTCTTCTACTTTATATTGTAAATTGTATAGTTTTCAAAAGAGTCGTTAGCTCTCTTACAGAGTGTTTCTTTGGAAAAGTAACATACAGTCGGAAAAATGAAAGAATACCCATGAACGATCACATCAATCACATATTTTGTATTTGCTGTTTTTTTTTTCATAAATAACAAACGAGAGATATATATTATTAATAATCTGAATAATATGTGATTGATGTGATCGTTCATGGGTATTCTTTCATTTTTCCGACTGTATGTACTTTAACTGGAAAAAATGGACACTTAGCCGATCTCAAAAGCCTCTTTCTTAATGGGTCATCAATAACAAAGATATTGGGTGTTTTGTCTATTTTGTCAACTTCTTATTTGGTTAATACATTTTAACCACACAATATATTTTTTTATATTTGGCAAGCGAATATTCTTTATGGTGTCCAATCGATTAATTTATTTATAATTCTAAGAAATCCAGATCCGGTTTAAAAAATATTGGAAAAATATTCCGACCCAAAATCAACACCCTATACATCTAAGATTTTTTTAAATGGATTATGTATGCACCTGAAAGGACGATGAAAAACTATATTTAGTGGTATACTTTGAATTTTCGTCAAAATGTTTTTTCTGGTAACATTTTGAATTTTAATTCTAAAATTATGTGAATTGCAAGAGCTCGAAGCAGAAAAAAATGAAATTCGACTTTAATTTAATTAATAAAATTATTTAATCTAAGTTTGTAAAATCTGCCAAAACGTGCGAGTTCCTGAGATTGTTCCTGAGGAACTCGTGAATTTTGCTTCATCCGTGAAAAAAATCTATTTACAATCCTTGGATTTCGGGTGATCCATCTACTAAAATTAATTCTGAGAATTTCATCTCTAGGTATCAAGCTTTGTGCTTCCTGTATATGGTAAGGATAGAGATTATTCTTTTTAAGCCTTCGCCTTCGCCAGACTAATTCGTTGGGTACTCACTTTTGGATTATTCTCAATTATTATTATTTTCCACATTAACGTTTTGTCTTGTATGTATTACGTTCATGTACTCTTACGTTTGACCATGTTTTCTGGAATAATCATATACCTTTCCAAAATTTGATAACTTGGTATTCTTAATAGTTAGTTTTGAATAGTTATTTTTCTCTATCGTCAAATGCTATTTATTTAGAGGCCTGGACACTTTCCGAAGCTTCTTTAAGAAAACTCAAGGTATTCAAGATTTGTGATGTTACAGACGCATTTTAAGAATTTCGTGGGTTGATCGTGTGACTAATGTTGTGGTCCTATGTAGAAGGAATGCGAGGTTATTAGCACCAACAAAAAGCGCAAACTAGAATATCTTGACCATGTGATGAGGCATGAACAGAGATATGGCTTGCTGCATTTCATCCTTCAGGGCAAGTTATTTGGGAAGAAAGGACCAGGGAGAAGAATAATATCTTGGTTTTAAAACCTGAGAAAGTGGTTCAATACATCGACAAATGGATTATTCCGAATAGCAACAAGCAAAGTTAGGATAACCATGCTTATCGCCAATATCCGGAACGGATAGGCACTGTATAAGACAGGGGTTCCCAAACTTTTTTGTACCACGCCCCCTTTTGTTGAAATGAAAGCTTCTCTCGCCCCCCCCCCCCCCTTTATAATAAATTGTATGCGCCTAAATAGGAACAAAACAAAAACAAATAAGTATTAGCTTGAAAACAAAACATTTATTTATTCTGCCATAAGATACAACAATATCAGTTTCCATAAAATACAAAAATTATTAATAAAAGAAAAATAGATTAGGTTGGTTAGTGAGATGGATGTGCTTGCATTTTAGTTACTAGTATGCCTGTTCGTGGCTGAGTTTTAGTAAGTCACTAGTCACTAGCAACATCAAGTTTATTCCGATACTTTGTTTTAATTGCCACAAGTGTTGAAAATCGCACAAATAGTTACTTGAAAAAGGCAAATATAAATGAAGAGCTTCCCGTGATACACTAAGATACACTTTGAAATATTCGCGCTTCTGTCGTGTGTCACATAATATTAATAGAGCTACGTCATACGTCATACGTTTCTATCATTGGTACAATCCGACAAGCCAGAGGTGGCGCGTGACCTTGAGCGAAAATACACAGCGACAAATGCAGAATACGAGAAGGTCAGCCGCCAGTTCTCGCTTGTCGCATTGTATATACCAATAACGTATGACGTAGATATATTAATATTATGTGACACATGACAGAAGCTCGAAACAAATGACTGTGAATGAAAAGCCCTATTTGCAAAGCATCTTCTTGAAGTGATTCAGGCAGGGAGTCTACGTTGACATAGAATGGATCAGTTGACATTCTGTAAATAAAATTGTCACAAGTGTTTGGGAAGTATTTCTGGAACTCTTCAATTAGGCTCTCCAAATGGTTTGATATTTGGATTTTCAAACTTGATCCTTCATAAATGTCCTTGAAGCGTGTTTCTTCTGAGATTGGCTCTACTTTAGAGAAATTTGAATAATTTCAGGGGTTTGCTGATATTTTACGCCTAAAAAGTTGAGTAACTAAGCCTCCATCACAATGAGTAACTACTATATTTGAGTCTCCACCCTGCAGTTTTAGGTTAAGGCTGTTCAACAAGTCAAAGATGTCTGACAAATAAGCCAATATTACTTGGGTACAATATTTTTTGAAGGTCATGTTTAGCTCATTTTGCTTTTGATGTTCCAAGGTGATTACTTCATCTCAAAGGTCAAATAATCTTGCCAACATGTTTCTTTTTGAGATCCATCGTACTTCTGTATGAAGTAGCACCCGCCAGTTTGGGAACCCCTGGTATAAGAAATTATTTTTCTGCAAATTTTCGCTGTTTTGTTTTAATTTTTAAGACGCTTCGGTGATTAAAGCTATATATTTTTTGTGGACTCTGTATCATTTATTCATTAATTAAAGATGTATATTTGTTATGAATTATTTGTCGCACATAATAAAAAAATATACTTCATACAGCATTTTTTGTCGTGTCTGAAATAAAATAAGACTTCGACGATCAACTTTGGTTAACCTATGGATGCAAGTTTCTTATTTCTTTGTTCACTAAATTTCTCTCAATGTCACTTGAATATGTCATCCTAAAGAAGCGAAGAAGCAATTAGAGATAGATCCCGAGGTAATACCTGGAGGAGGACCATAGACGAGAAAACATGAAGCACTAGAAAGATTTGGGGCGAACTGAGAAATCTGGATGGGAATAGAGACAGAATGCCAAATCTCCTGGATACTCTATGTTCCTGAGTGAGTTTAATAAATAAATTAAGTAAGTCAACTCTGGAACTCTGCTTTGTATTGTAAAGTAGTAGATTGTTATCAACTCTTCCTTATATGACCTCCTCACATTACAGGTCTTTATCCTGATTCTATATTTGTTTGTATTCAGTCAACTCTGGAACTCTGCTTTGTATTGTAAAGTAGTAGATTGTTATCAATTCTTCCTTGTTTGACCTCCTCACATTACAGGTCTTTATCCTGATTCTATATTTGTTTGTATTCGCTGAACATTGTTTAGTCTCACCACTTTCATCGGATTACAATGTTTTTACAGTTTTTTATTGATACCTACACACGAGAGGGTAGAAGGTCTAAAGATTATATATATTTTATGCAGCGTTTCTCAAAAGTAGCGGAACGGTCGAATATTTCGCGAACTAAACATCGGAACGAAAAACTGAAAAACACGTTTTTAATAATTTTTAAAAATCTATCCAATGACACCAAACGCAATCCCCCACTCCACCCCCAGGATGTGAGGTGGGGGGTAACTTTAAAATCTTAAATAGAAACCGTCAGGTTTTATTACATATTTTGATTCCTTATGTAAAAGTAAGCAACTTTTATTTGAGACATTTTTTCGAATTGTGGATAGATGGCGCTATAATCGGAATTGAGACAATTTATTGTAATACCATAGGTAAATTATAAAAACCCTCTAATATCTCGAGAAATACACTTTCAAATGAAAAACCAAAAAACACGTGTTTAATTTTTTTCAAAAACCTGTTCAATAACACCAAACATGACCCTCTACCCCACCCCCTACAGGTGGAGTGGGGGTTAACTTTAAAATCTTAACCGGCAACCTATATTTTTTATTGAAGATTTGGATTAATTATGAAACATTGAGCAATATTTATTTAAAACATTTTTTAGAATTGTTGATAGATGGCGCTATAATTGGAAAAAGACTATTTATTAGCACCATCTATCAACCATTCTAAAAATTGTTTCGAACAAATGTTCTTAATTGTGCTTAATTTTTCATGACGAATCCAAATCTGCAATAAAAAATTGGGGTTGCTATTTAAGATTTTAGAGTTACCCCCCACCCCACATCCAGGTTGTGGAGTGGGAGGTCGTGTTTGGTGCCATTCGATAGGTTTTTGAAAAATATTAAAAATACATTTTTTTGTTTTTCCTTTTGAAGTGTATTTCTCGAGATATTAGGCCGTTTCTATTATTTACCTATGACATCAGGATAAATGATTTTTTTTCGATTATAGCGCCATCTATCCATAGCTCAAAAAATGTCTCGAATAAAAGTTACTTACTTTTACGTAAGGAATCAAAAATAAAAACTTGGGGTCTCCATTTAAGATTTCAAAGTTATCCCCCGCCCCATCTCTAGGGTGTGGAGTGAGGGTAGTGTTTTTTGTCATTCGATAGATTTTTGAAAATTATTGAACACGTATTTTTTAGTTTTTCGATACCATGTTTATTTCGAGAAATATTCGACCGTTCCGCTACTTTTGGGACACCCTATATAATGTTGGTTACTTAAGAATTATTGTTTCTATTTCATTTTCTGAAATATAACGAAGAAATATAAGAAACGAAAAAACTAAAATATAGACAACAAAACCCAGAAACGTTAGCCAAACTGTTTCGCATTGAAAAGAATGGTAGAAAAAAAATTTGATTGAAAAATTATTGAAACCAGGTTATTTGTTCACACTATTTATTTCTACTGAACTAATATTCCACACGGATTCACCTCTACTTGAGTCTACTCGACAACAATAATTACAAAACACACAATTAACATTAAGATTGGAGAACATTAAGACATACAGAAAGTGTCACCAAAATTCTAACTTATCCTCAAGTGGCTATTTTAATGTCTCCAAACATTGTTCTACAACGAAACTATCTTACTATTACAGCTAAACCGTACTGAAACCGGTATAATTATAATAAGATAGTGGTTAAAAGTTTTTACATTTAACGAACAACGTAGAACTGTTTGAAATGTATTTGAATATTTGAATAATCTATAATTATCGTAAAATTGGCTCAAAACTAGAACAAGCAAATAGTTAAGCCGAAGAATTGCTGTTGTATTGTAGAATTTATGATTTACATTATTAAGAGAATTGGTTCCTTATGGAAATATCACCATCACCATCACACAGTTACATCACATCCAAGATTCAATCTGTGCTATTCAAAAGTTGCTATTTTATTTTATGTTTGTATTATACGTTATATTTTGCTGATAACATAAAATAGTAAAATAAAACAATATATTTGCAGTTAATTAAACATCTTTAATTCTAAATATTTCTATTGTTTCAGGTGGGTGGGCTGTAGTTTTGTTGTGGAGGATTGGAAACAGTAAGTCTATTTCCTATGGAATTTAGTTATTTTTTTATACACTTAACATGCAATAAAACAATTGAATCTAGAAAATAACACATTGTAAATATGAAGCTTCAACATCATCTACTGCTGCTTTTTGTAAGATTTCCTCAGAGTATATGTTGAACAGCAGTGGTGATAGCAGTGGCGTGCGGTGACATTTTCGGAAGAGGAAGCGATTCATTTAGGGTTTAACAAATATTTTCTTACGAGGGTCGAGATATAAATATATACCTACTTAATAGGTATATACCTAATGTATTACCTGTTAACTTATATCGACTAAAAACAAGAACTACAAAAAATTAGGTATAGTGTTTAACCCAGTCTGAGAGACATGCACACGCCTTGAGAATGAGATTCGGGTGATACAAATTCATTGAGGCAAGGAGGATTTACTCTTATAAGCGGGCGTCACTCCATCCCGCCCCAATGCTTCATACTATCCACTTCCCCTCCGATAGCACTTCTGATGCGCTATATGGGCTCTCTATCAGCAAAGTGCTTATTATGTGGGAGTCCTGGATACAAGGACTCACAAACGAAATCCTACCCCGATCAATGCAGGTTAGTGACTCTAGTGACTTAGTATATCGTATATCTAGTGACTTATCATCGATCTGTACTGCTTGCTCAGGGTCGAGTCCCTGCTCCAGGTTTGGTTTCTTTAAACTTAAAAAGAAGAGTTCTATTCAAAATTGTTTTTATTTTCCGATTTCGAATCACCTTCCATAACACACAACTTTCAACAATATGACACTTATTTACTTATACTTGAGTCCTATTCTCTTATCAACCAATGCAAATTTTTTGTCGATAACATCGTCGTCAAATTTTGGATTTTCTGATAATTGTTTAATAATAAATGCACTCTTTTTCAATGGATAATAGGGCTAACTTGGAAAGTCTGTCTTCACTTGTAAAATTTATTGTAAAACTTTTGATGCGTTTTAATACTGAAAAACTTCGTTCAACTGATGCACTTGTAGCTGGGATAGTTAGTACCTACTACTTAATTCACACAACTTGCCCACTTCACACAGAGACTGATTTAAACCAGTAGTATTAAAAAAATTCAACCGATTCCTAAGTATTTCTTTTTATCACTAATTTCAGGTGTTTTATAAATGACATTTAACTGACAATGCAAAGCTAGATTATCAAAAAAATCATAATTTAATCGTACTGAATTAAATAGGTGCATACCTCTGTGGGAGATTTTATTGAATTATAATTAGACATATTAAAATTACATAATTCTACATATTTTATTTCTTTAACATTTTCAAAGTGATAATTCATTTGTTGTAGAATATTATCAAAAATTTCGATGTATAATCGTCGATAGGTCTCTCTTTCGCCGACAATATCAATCATTATTTTTCTTTTAGGTTCGAAGCCCATATTTTCAGCTTTATCCCAAATATTTTTAAACAGCTCATTTTTTAGTCATCATAAGTCATCAAATTGTCTTATACAAAATGCAATGTCACTTGACTTCGTCTGTAAAATGTCGTAGGTACTATAAAATATCATTAAAAGAAATCTCAAAATGTGAAATAAAATATTAGTAAAAATATTAAGCAAAAAATTGAAATCGAGCCATTTGTACCTAAATACCTACCCCTTATAGCAGCAGTAACAGACTCCGCTTCTCGTTTTCGGAATCGGAAGCGGTCGGACGAGCGCTTCCAGGCGTATCAAAATTCGCGTGAAAGGAACATGACTAGCGGGTGAGGTTATTAAAACCTGACCAATTTTTGAACGGGACAAATGCATGACAAGCAGCGATTTTGAGATGCGCTTCCGTCAGGACCGGACTGAATCGTTGAAAATTGTGTGCTTATTTGAGACCGTTCGTATGCGATCAATTTTTAATAATGTTTCAATGCCTATTAGTTACATAATAGATTACTTAGATTAGGGAAACACTGTTGATAATTAAATACTAATTAATAATACAGTGGAACCTCGATTATCCGTCAGGGCACCGGACCAAGGGTATGACGGAAAATCGAAAAGACAGTTAACAGAACATTAACAAAACTTAATTGATCAAACGACTAAGTGACACAATCAATGTTCGATCGAATTTGAATCAAATTTAATTATGGTGACACACAGATATTGACTGTAATAATTATTGTGCTGTGCATTTTTATTTTCGGCTTGCGATTCTAAAAATAAAACTCTAAAAGCAGGGTATAATTTATCACCTATTTAAATTGAAATTTAATCCAGAGCCCTGAATAAGAACAAAAATTATTTACATAAAAAAATGCGGTGGTGGCATAACTGCACGTGTACATTTCAACGAATTTCGTTTGGCTTATCGCAATGCTCAAACAAAATGAATTGGTGACTAAATTTTTACTTATGTAGTAAATATAACTTATGTAGGTATGAACCCTGACGGTTAACAGAGGTGACAGTTAATAGAGAGACGGATAATCGAGGTTCCACTGTATATGTATTTTCTTATATGGAAGTATAGGGAGGCGGTGCTTCCCCCGCTTCCATGGACCGCACGCCTCTGGGTGATAGTATACATCCCTTTCGGACCCCACGTTTGATTTTGATATCGTCGGATTCTCCTGGCTGTGTCCGGATAGCCGATGTTTGATTTCAGTAGAGATTGCTAATAATTCACAGATCACAGGTGTCAACAGATGATCCAAAATTGGTTAATATCTCCATCAGCTTGTCATACTTTATTGTTTCGAACGCTTTATGGTAATCATTGAAGTATGCATAAATATTGCAATTTACGTCCTTTCATCGTTAAAATAGAGAATAGTATATTAAATAGAGCCCCTCTCGTACCCACTGCATTCCGAAAACCAAACTGTGTATAGTACCTACATATCAAGATATTTTAGAAAATCATCTCTTAATCCTATTACAGTCATTTTTTGTATTTGTGTAGTATCGTTAAATTTCGGTATATAAATATAATTAAACACATATTATACCAAAACGCAACAGCCATTGTTAAGTGCAAAACAGAGGAACCACTCTGTAGCGTTACGTTGTGGATCCACAAAGTAGTTTCCGATGATCAGCCGTAAATTAAATTCTTATATAAATTAAACGTGCCATACCAGATGAGTGACTGCCATAGATAAATAATATGGGGTTGTCAAGCTCCTTGATAACCAGAGCCACTTTTCATAAGTTAAAATTTTTCGCGAGCCGCAATTAAAAACGTATTCAAAAAGTATGTAAAGAATGTATGTACAATGTTTTTTAACAGAACTTTTATTTATTGGAAACAGAAATAAAATTACGAAATATTAAAACTTAATTACATTTTTTTTCCTTATTCTTCTTCTCGTTGTCCTTATGCCCAATAAGAGAGTCGAACTTTGCTATCACCTATCCATCTTTTACCCATTTCTTCCACGCCTTCTGGCCTTCTTCCCATTTCCTTCACCTGTTGCGCTGTTTTCCGTCTCTTGGTTCCGATTTCCTGGATTTTTTCCATCCACCCCTTTCTAGGTCTGCTCCTTCTTCTTTTCCCCTGTCTCTTGGCATCTGTCACCTTCTTTACTAGTCTGTTCTCGTTCATTCCAGTTATATATATTTTTTTATATGTCCAAACCAATTCAGGTTTCTTTTTTCAATTTTTTTTCTCTGTTGGTCCCTGTCTTAGCATGTTTCTAATGTTTTCGTTCCTTTCCCTGTCCAACATTTGTTTTCCTTCTTTTGGTAATTCTTTAAAATTTCGTGAATTATTTGTGGTAGCACTTCTCAGTAATTCTTTCAGATGCTGATTAGTTAATACTTATACGTGTTAGGATTTCACGAATTTTAAAATGGAATTAAATGGCCCATACTAGTAAGTTGTTTCTAATATGGAAATAATTCGACAAGCATCATTTTTTAATTTAGAGTATGTACTTCGATTTTGGTACAAATTTCCAAAATTCTGTAATCTGCGCCGACTAATAGTTTTATTTTCGAGCTTGATCTTCTTGAGTCTCTATTAATTTTAAATCACCTGATGTTGTTTGGGTCATATATTGGTAATACATACAAAAATTCACCTTATGGACTATGTATATTTCAAATGAATTCAGAAAAAAATGAATTCAGATTTAAAATATTTTAAGTCTTGAAATAAATTTTGGACTTTGGTCAATATCCCTTCTGGCTTTTTTTATTTACTCGTTAAGCTTTTCTAGTTTAATACTGTAACAATTTTTTTTTTATGTTGAGTAAAATGACTAAATATATAAATCAGTCTGGAGTGGGTTGATTACTGATTTTTATGTCGCGCCACTCTTAATATTCTTTCGCGCAGTTTTCGATTTGTTATATCACTCTTAGCTTGGATGGAAATGGAATTTGTTACAAAGTTGCATTTGGTCTTTCATATTTGTTGTCAGTAAATTAAAAGACATTCTGAAACACATATGGAACGATAATAATTTTTTAAATAATAACACAAAATTGAAAAGGATCTCGGGTACCTTTATCGAGAGCCACAAGCAATTCTTCAAAGAGCCGCATGTGGCTCGCGAGCCGCAGTTTGGCCACCCCTGTAATATATAGTATTACAGGATAGATAGGCAACTCACTGTAAAAATTTGGTTCCTTATTCCATCTGCGTCCGATTTGTTAACTAATCACCATTTGGCGGGAATTTCAAATGGACAAGCATTAGTTTTATCCGTTTAGCGCCTCTTGCTAGCAATTTCGTTACTAATTAAAACATCTTCTTATTTTACAAGAAATAATCTCACCTATATTATTAAAATAAAATACCAGAACTTACTACGCTTGTTAAAGTATTTTATTTAAATAATATCTAAGTAATACTCATACATTATTCGGAATTCTCAAGTTACAATATATGTTATTTTTGCTGTCAAATTTAGTAAGAAAAAGGTAAGTAAAAAATTTATTTGTTGTTTCAGATAAAACAGTTATAAACTAATTACTATTTACCTATGCATTTTTCTAACTTTTCTATGATTTGTACACAACAATAATAAACCATGTTTAGTTTTTTTATTAACACAACACCAAAGTTCTTTCGTAAGTAAAACAAAACTACACTTTATAAACGAAGGATAAGGAACCAACTTAAATTGAAATTACTAAGAATAAATCGTTAAAGATAATACAATAAAAGCTGTAAACTTATAGAATATTATTTGCACTAACTCTAACTGTCATTCCTTTTGACAGAATTGACATTGCCGAGTTAAGCCTCGTTTGATTATTTTATTTGTGACATTCAGGTATGGTGTTAACATAAATGATTGGTTAAAGTCTTCGTGAGCGAGATGGGCTGCCATTTCTCTTATTTAGCTGATCGGTGTGAAAGTGGTGGGGGAAATTCCCCAATTTTTCCATATAAGATTCCGGGGCATGAGCGACTGCGGCGCGGCTAATCATCGGAAACTACTTTGTGTATCACAGAGTAGCGCTGCAGAGTGATTCATCTGTTTTTGCGCTTATGGGCCTGCTACAGACAACGTCTTGCCTGTGCAGTCCAAAACTGTGCAGGCATGACGGAACAAAAAGACGGTACACCGTCCGTTGTCCACACGTGCAGACTACGTAAAAACTGGACTGCGCAAACTTCAGTCTTTCGAGAACTAAACACGATGAGCAGCACGGAAGAGGATTTTTAATGGATGCGTTATTGTATTGTTTATTAATAAAAAAGCAACAAAAAAACAAGCAACGACGCTGTAGAAGTAAGTGGAGTAAAAAGAGGCCCCTTTGGAGAATTTCTTAATTAACTACTGTTTGTCGTGTCGATTTGCACTCTGGAAATCGTCCGCAGAAAAAATTTAAAAAAAAATAGGTTTGAAAATTCTAGGAAAATTTCTCATAATTTTCTTTTAATTTTTTCTGAGGACGATTTCCAGAGCGGAAATCGAAACGTCAAACAGTAGTTAATTAAGAAATACAATTTTCATTACACATACAATTATGGCTCAATCCCATACAAACATAATACAATTGTATAACTAGACAGTTAAACAATGATATAATACTACATTAAACATGCCACAAGAAAACAGTTTCAGTATATTATATAAGTATTTAAACTTTTTTCAATGGTAGTATACCAATATTGGAAAAAATAATAGTTAATCTTTAAAAAACGGTAAAAAAATTATATGATTTTAAAGAATTCCCTATTTTAGAATCAATTAAAAATAAAAAAATAAAATATTACTAATTAAATAAAAGCGTATGCTTCATTTTTCTTATTCCTGTTGGAATATTCTCTACTCTGCACCTTCCATAATGCCGGCAAAGATTTGTGTAAATCTATAAATTCAGTTAAGAATTGTTTTGAAACACTTCTTATGCCGCTCATTTCGTCTGGTCTTGGTATATCCACCTCGAAAACTTCTGTTGAACTGAAGAACGGACTGAACTGCCGGCCACACGTGCAATGCTGGCCACTCACTTACGGATAACGAAGAGGATATGGCATGCAGGCCAAGACTGAAGGCCGTTATCGAAAACCGACACACACTAGAATCAGTTCGTTGTCTGACGACCTTTTTCTTCAGGTAAAGATCTGTAGGGAATCGTAACTCTTGCCACACACAGTGCAATTATCGACGAGAAAGCATGTCCCTCTCACGAAAAAAAGCGTGTGCGTTAATAATTATGCTAGAAAGCCGGAAGAAAAAGAAAAGAGCGTACTGGGTTAAAGATTGGCTCATGAAAAGAAACAGGTTATCTTTATCTCACATGGCATTTATGGCAGAATTAAAACTTTCCTGTACGGAAGATTATAAAAGATATTTAAAAATGGATGAAACATGTTTTAAAAAGCTATTAAAACTAGTGACACCTTTAATAAAGAAACAAAACACTAGAATGAGAAGTGCCATTAGTGCCGAAGAGAGACTAACTGCAACATTAAGGTTTTTACCTTTCTCTCTTAAATCCCGATTCGCGTAACATTTATCTTTAACCTTCCATAGGCAAGGATGTGATTGATAAATATCAATAAATTGACGTAAAAACTCAGAATTCTTTGCGTTCTTGTTTGCCATTTTCTCTTTAAAAATCCGATTTGCCGATCGATGCCAGTTAAGTTAACGATCTGCAGTCCAGATGTCACACACTTGCAGTTTTGTGAAGCGATCGCGCCAAGGTCTGAATGACAACTGCGTGTGGGTGGTAGTTTTGACCTTCGGTTAAGGGCTTGTCAGGCGCCAGGCCTCTTCGTTATCCGTAAGTGAGTGGCCAGCACAAGTTTTAAAACTGCACAGGTAAAATCTTCAGTATGTCGACGAGAGTACAGTCCGCGCTTGCAGGCTTACGCGCGATACAGTCTTGCCGTCCATACACACGTTCTTACCTGTACCACAGAATAAATAACCATACAGAAGCGAAACTCCTGCCGAAAACGGTAACATAATTTTCATGCTCATGTGTCAACGTAACTGGTGCAACCTCACTTTTGCGACTGACGGGACAGTTATTTATAGTTAAATTTTATATTTTATATGTTTTATTTTATATTTTATTTATATTTTATAGTTAAATTTTATATTTCATATTTAATTAATAACAACTTGCCAAAAATATTACCTAATTTGCAATGGTCTATTCCTTAGAACATTAAGATCTATTCTGTAACTGGTGCACAAGGACAAATATTTCGGTCCCAACAAAATCAATGGAAACGACAGTCAGATTCGCTTCTGTGTGGTAATATATTCTGTGCCTGCACAAACGAGTTTCTGAGGCATGCTCTCAGGCAAGACGTTGTGTGTGCCCATGAGTGGGTAATTGTCAAACCCAGGAATTTCAGATACAGCGAGTGGCGGACACCATATCGCCGAAACTGTTCACTAGGCTTTTGGAATATATATGTAAAAGGGCAAAACTGACCGACAAGTGCATAAACATAAACGGAGAAAAGTTTAACCATCTTAAGTTTGCAGATGATATTGTACTAATAGCTGATAGGATAGAAGCTAAAGAACTTTTAAATCAGCTCTACCTTTCCTAACTAGAAGGGGGATTGAAAGTAAATATATCTAAAAACCAGATGATGACAAATCTTGTAGTCAGCGAAGATATCGATACCTCAGTTCAATAGTGCAACAAGTCAAAAAAATTCAAATTTTAGTTATTACAATCATTGCATTCGTAATACATATCTCTACCAATTTCAATACTGAAATAAGTGGAAAGTCGTCTTTTAGTTCATAGAGGGCGTAATCCATTTATGTAACAACTCCAAATTTATAAATGTTTTAGTTCAATAGTGTAACAACTTGACTTGTTACAGTACTGAACAAGAAGGATTATTCTTTCAATGTGACAAGCGGTTTCTTAGTTGTTACATCTTTCTCTAAAAATGAGTGAATTTAAATAAACTAGTAGAAAATTTTTTAAAGCTTACTGGCAATTGGGTTCAATTGACAGGCAAAGAGACTTCATTGATTCACATATTTATGAAATAACGCCAGTATACAGAACGACAAAAGAAGGTAGTAATAGATCTAAAAATCTAAAATATACTTTCAGAGTAGTTTTCCAAGTATGTAAAACTTTCTTCAATAATACATTAGCCATCAACAATGGGACTATTTTTACAACAACTAAAAAGAAAGATAAGCAAGGCTGTTTATTAACTGATCAACGAGGAAGACATGGGAAACAAAAAAAGATCAAAGAAGAAGTATTTCAAGGAATAAGAGACCACATCAATTCATTTCCGAGGAAGAAATCACAGCCGGGATCGGTTAAACAAAGAATATCTAGATGGAAGTCTGAACATTTCTACTATGTATTGCCTTTACGTGAAAAGCTGCACGTTAAATAATAAACAGGTTGCCAAAATTTCATTGTATTCAAAAATATTGAATACGGGCCAAAGAAGATCAATGCAGCTTATGAACTAGTTACACAAATGGAAATGATGAACAAAAAAATGAACTGAGAAGCAAATATGAAGCGCATTTAAGTGAGAAAGATTTAAGCCGACAAGAAAAGATTCCAGATTTGCAATCAGGTGAAATCCTTCAAGTGTTGTGTTTCGATCTTCAAGCCGTTCTCCCTACTCATTATGGTAAAGTTGGTAGTTTCTATTATAAACGGAGACTGTCTAGTTACTTTACCGTGTTTGACATAAAATCAAAAATTGGATACTGCTTTTTCTGGCATGAAGGAATTGCAAAGAGGGGGGCTAATGAAATTGGTAGCTGTATCTACAATTTTTTGAAAAGTGAAAACAAAGGGGAACATGTCATTTTCTACTCTGATAACTGCGCAGGGCAAAATAAAAATAAATTTTTGGTTTGTATGTACTTGTTCTGTGTGATGCATGTCAACAAAATCAAGACAATTACACACAAATTTTTAGAGAAAGATCACACAAAAAATGAAGGTGATAGCATGCATGCCACCATAGAAAGATAGAAAAAGCGTGTTATTAAAAGTTGTCCAATTTACGTCACTGCACAATGGGCAAGTATACTCAAGTCAGCAAAAAACTGGGATTCCCTACAATGTGAATGAAAAGTGCACCGAAATATTTATGATTTAAAGTCACTAAGTACCGCAATGGGTAAAGAATTTCAGTAAAAATACAGAAAAAGATAAAGTTATTTGGAATGACTTAAAAATTATCAAAATAGAAAAATGTACCCGAATATATTTTTTTATAAAACTTCTTATTCACGAGATACTTTCAAGAACATTGACATCAAACAAAATAATAAAGAACTTAGGAATCAAGGACAAAATAAGGAAATCCAGCAAAAACCAGCCTTCAAAAAAGGCATTCAATCGATAAAAATAAAAAGAAAGATCTACTGGATATTTGTAAGGAAAATGCCATTACACAGGTTTATTGTAAGGTTAATGCCATTTTACCAAAATTTGCCGGAAAAGATGGAGTAGAGGAGGGGCCTAAGTCCGACTCTGAATAATTTGTATTTAATTTTATTTCAAATTAAAAGTTTATTTTTCTAACAAGTTAATTTTATTTCAAATCCTAGTCACCAGACAGACCTCTATTTACAAAAAGTAGCTAATTTATGTCGTAATTCTAAAAAAATTTTAGTTCAATAGTGTAACAATGTCACTAAAGTTTAAATTTCAGTTAGTTTAAACAAATATTATCTAAATATTTTCATGCACTAAAATGTCCTACAGTCCTATAAAACTAAATTACTTCTTTTCGTTCATAAAAAATAAAAATTGAAAAAAATATATAGAATATAAAATACGAAATTTCTTTTTCTTCGTTTTCTCAAGTATTCTAATTTTGGACTTGTTACGCTATTGAAGTGAGGTATCGATATATTCGTAGGAACAAGATCCATAGACCAAGTAATGGCCTATAAATACCTAAGTCAGTGGTTCCCAATGTTTTATGTCTAACGACCCACCTTCTGATGTTTTTTCATATTCGCGCCCCATCCCTCACCTACATCAGTTGTAAGCCCGACACATTTGGACCAATTAGTTCCATTTTCGCGAATAAAACTATCCAAGGAATCGAAAATGTCTTGGCCGGTTATAGTGATGTTTAGTGTGTGGCAAAATAACATTTCTTCTTCAACTGATGCATTGAAATTAAACCTTACTAAGCATAAACAAATTAACTTTGTTAGCAATATTTGTACTTTCATCTAATTGTAAAGAATAAAAGTCATTTTCTTTTATAGCAGATATTAAACTCTCCTTTACATTAACATACATTTCCTTGATTCGACGTTCCACTGTATTGGTGAATAGGGATATTTTACATATCAATGGCTGAAAGCAACAGTCAAATTGAAATTACAAGATGATGATAATTAAAGTGTGCAGTTGTATTAAAAATCAGAAATAGGTGACCAAAAAATTTGTATTGTATAATATACAATACAAATTTTTCATTATTTCTTCTTCTTCTTCTTTCTCGAAACTTCTTATGCCCCTCAGGGGCGTCGGAGGTTTTATTCATCTTCTATCCATCTCTTCCATTTCTTTCGGTCCTTTGCTAACTCTTTCATTTGTTGATGTGTTTTTCCTTTTTCCTGTCCAATTTCTATAATCTGATCGATCCATCTCTTCCTTGGCCTCCCTTTCCTTCTTTTACCATATCTTTTCGATTCCATCACCTGCTTTGGTAGTCTTCCCTGGTCCATTCTGTTAATGTGTCCATACCATTTTAATTTTCTTTTTTGTATCTTGGTTATTATTATATTTATATATGCCACAATATCATAACTTAAAAATAAAAATCGACCTGTTTCTGGTTTTTTCCTTAAAGTCGCCGGTTTACGAAATAACGAATTTATTCCTTTCATTTGCACCATACTGTATACACATGCAACGATGGAAAATAGTGTCGCGCACGCGTGATTAGAAATTAAAAAATAAAGGAGTTTTTAATACTGTATTGCAAAAAATTCTTTGGGATTTCATCAATCGATGTTTAAAGAATATCTACCTACCTTGGCAACATTCAAATTTTAAGTTTTTCACATATTTTTTTAAGGTTAAAAATGGCCGAATTCGCAATTTTTCAATTTTTAATCGCTTATATGTCAAAAACTAACAACTTTAGAGAAAAGTCACTAAAGACCTTTTCTGTTTGGAATGATCCAAAAAACCTAAAAAAACTTTGTTCCATGCAAAAAAAATAATTTTAGGAAAAAACCAAAAAAAAAACGTTTAAAATATTTTTGACCCACTTTTGGTCCTGGCAACATGCAATTTTGTTAAAAGGGGTCCTTTTTGAGTAAGATTGTGCAAATCGAATCGTGCATCCGAATCGGAATATTTTTCCTAGCGGATGCGCAGTGGCTTTCTGGACTAAATAATATATGTCCTGTTCGTCGACGATAGGTGTAGCAGGCCTACGATACGGTAAAGCGGCAACAGATGTACGAACTAATGAAAGAGATGGGCCTACCAAGTAAAATCGTCAGGCTGGTAAAAATGACTATGGATAACACCACAAACAAAGAAGCGTGGAGGAAGGGGCATAAATCAAATAATTTTGAAACAAAGGAAGGATTAAGACAAGGAGACCCACTATCAACGACTCTTTTTAATGTAATACTAGAAGGAATAATTAGAAAAAGTAAAATAAACACACAGGAAACGGTTTTTAAAAATGGCAATCAATGTATAGCATTCGCAGACGATCTAACACTATTAACGACAAGCAAGAAAGAGCTAAAAAAATTAATGAGCAACACAATAAAAGAAGCAAAAAGGTTTGGTCTCCTCATAAATAAGGAAAAGACAAAATACATGATAATGGGAGAAACAGGGAAAAAGAAGAAAATTTCACATTGGAGATAGAAGGAAAAAATTCATACGCGTTTAAAAGAGTTTCAGAATTTACTTTACCTCGGTGTAAAAGTAGATGAAAAGGGACATGGGGAAGGGGAGATAAAAGCAAGAATAGCAAAAGGAAACAAGTAGTATGGGGCATTGCAATCATTAATGAACTCTAAATATGTCTCAAGAAAAACAAAAATAAGAATCTACAAAACAGTTGTCAGACCTACAGCTACATATGCATATGTGAAACATGGGTGCTTAAAAATCAGAGATAGACCTTAGAAAGCTGGGAGAGGAAAATACAAAGAGCAATATATGGAGGCGTGAAAATAGATGGTCAATGGAGAGGAAGAAATAATAAGGAACTTGAAGAACTATATAATGAATCAAAAATAACGACGGCAATCAAAGCACAGAGAATTCGATATTTAAGACACATTGAAATAATGGAAAGGGAAAGCCAAAAATGGTACTATCACGTAAACAATACAAAAAAGAAGAATAAGTAGACCAAGAAGGAGATGGAAATGCAGCGTATATGAAGACTTACAAAAAGGTAATATTGTGAACTGGAAAGAAAAAGCTTTGGACAGAAAACAATGGAAGAAAGTGGTTAAGAAATGTATGGAAAGACTATAAGGAATATTAAGTGTTTTACATGAATGAATGTAATATTGTATATAGTAGTATAGGATATAGTGTTATAAATATTATAATATGTAATCGTAATTATTGCAAGAAAAAAATTAAATCTTTTAGCCCTAGGTCTTCAAGGCCTGTTGAGCTTAATAAATAAATAACAATTTTGCCTTACTAAGTATTTAGTAATTACTAACTATTTAGTAATTATTTTTTTGCCAATTTTACCAAATTGGCAAAATTACTTACTAAAATCACTAGCCAGTTGTGTCTGAGTTTAGCGAACCGACTATAAGTGGTGATTACAAATACAGGGTGTCCAGAAACTCTACCGACAAACGAAGACAGGAGATTCCTCAAATAAATTTAAGACATTTTAACCCAATTCTTCTAGTCCGAAAATGCGTCCTAAGGGAGCTAGAGCTCTTTGAAGATGCCGTCTTGTAATTAGTTTATCTTAAATAACTACAGAACGCTTTTATTTAGAAAAATGAAAATTTATATGAATATTTATCTTCCAGAGATAAATCGATTACATTTATTGTAAATTTCTAGTACCGGTCATATGCATCCGTTTTGGGTAGGTCAAAGGTTATTTTATCGCATACCTTTTTTGTATTAAATTTTTGAGAATTTTTGACTTTAGACTATTAAATTGTGAGGTATTTTAGTACCAAAAGTTACTCTTGCTATAAGTTGGTAAAATACACCGTTTTTTTTATTTTTTTTTCAAATTCAAAAAACGAAAAATTTTCAAATCGATTTTTCTAGAAAACGGTGTGTCCTACCGACTTAAATCAAGAGTATCTTTTAGTATGTGAAGAATATCTCATAATATAATAATCCAGTATCAAAAATGCTTAAAAGTTAAAAACAAAAAAGGTATGCGATAAAATATCCGTTGCCCTACCCAAAACAGACGCATATGACCGTTACTAGAAATTCACAATGGATGAAATCGATTTATCTCTGGAAGATAAATATGTGTACCAATTTTTGTTTTTCTAAATATTTATTTTATTTTATTTATCGTATGGCATAGATACAACAAGAACACATAATTTTAAAAAAAAGTATATAAAACACTACATGAAGTATCACAAACGAACATCTAATGTATTAATATACTGTAAAACATTTTCGGTCGCATTCAGGAACTCATCGAAAACTCCAGGGTATCGCCTTCGGGGGCATTCCTCAATAATGTGGCGGATGGTCTGCCGTTGCGCACCACAATCACACTCAGGAGTAAGGGCCTTTCCCCATCTATGCAAGCTGTCAGCACATCTACCGGTCCCTGTCCTTATTCTGTTCAGCGCCGTCCATGTATTGCGGGGCAGTTCAAAGCCTGGCGGTTTCTGATCGATACAGGCCATTTGGTGTGATTCCTGTGGTGAGTCGCTCTCCCATTGTCTTCTCCAAGCGTTGGTGAGGTCGAAATGTTCCTGATGTAGGGAGGTGGCCCTTAACAATGGGGGATATCTGGAGCGCAGTCTTTTAATTTCGATATCAAGCTTATCATGGTGGATGGGTAGTTGATGGTTAGCCTCGATTTTTCGATATTCTCTGAGAAGAGAATGACTTCTTCTTAGTTTAGGCGGTGGAATGTGACTCAGAATGGGAAGCCAATAGTTCGGTGTTGGTCGAATTGTACCTGAGATCATTCGCATTGTCTGGTTTAATTGGGTGTCAATGATCTTCGTGTGTTTGCTATTGAGCCATACCGGCGAAGCATATTCAGCCGCCGAGTATACGAGTCCGAGAGCGGATGATCTGAGTACGGAGGCTGAGGACCCCCATGTGGTGCCACATAGCTTTTGGATTATATTATTTCGCGTCTTCAGTTTTTCTGCCGTTCTTTGTAGGTGTTCCTTAAAACTTAAGGTTCTGTCAAGAGTCACTCCAAGATATTTTGGTGTTGAGTTATGAGCGAGTAGTCTGTTTTCAAAGTGAACGGAGAGTTTTTTGTTGGCTTGGGCATTATTAAGATGGAAACAGCACACTTCAGTTTTCGTTGCATTGGGCCGTAGCCTCCATTTGCGAAAATATTCACCCATAACAGCAAGGTCATCCGTCAGTATTGTCTCTGTAACATTCATGTTATTATGTCTTGCTGCAATGGCCCAATCGTCAGCGTACCCAAATTTCTGCGAAGTTGTCCTAGGTAGGTCCGCGATGTATAAATTAAAGAGTAAGGGTGCCAAAACAGATCCCTGTGGCAGTCCATTGCTGAGCTTCATTTGGACACTTCTTAAGTTGCCCATTGTGACGTGAAAAGGTCTGTCGGTGAGCATGCTATCAATGAGTTTGGTTACCTTTTGGCACGGGATGGCACGGATCAGTTTGCAGATTAGTCCTTGTCTCCAGACGGTGTCGTATGCAGCTGATAGGTCAATGAAAGCAACGGATGTTTTTTGCTTTCTTTGAAAACCTGCTTCGATATGTGTTGTTAGGGATAGGATCTGATCTGTGCAGCTGCGGTTAGGTCTGAACCCTGCTTGCTCAATAGGTATCACCCCCAATATGGTGTTACTAATTCTGTTGTGGATTAAGCGTTCCAACAGTTTATAGACACAGCTCAGCAGTGCAATCGGTCGGTAGTTTTGGGGTTGATCATTTGCTTTTCCTGGTTTCAATATGGCTATAATGGAGGCCTTTTTAAGGAAATGGGGGATTTCTCCTGATTTTAATATATCTGTGTAGAAATCAGCCAGCCATTTCCTAGCATATTTGCCACAATGGAGTAAAAATTCTGGATGTATTTTATCGGAGCCGGGTGCCTTTCCAGATTTAATTTCTGATATTGCTGAGGTAATTTCTTCTGGAGTAAACTCGTCAGAGTATTCAGATGTAGGCGGGCATGCAGACTTTAATATTTTTAGGTCTTGTTTTACTTTGGTGGTGTGGTCACGATCTCTAGGTGCCCTTGAGTTTGCTACAATGTGGGAGGCCACTCTGTTGGGAACTATTGGTACTTTGTCTCTAGTTGAGTGTCTGCTACTACCAAGTTTTCTAAGTAAGGACCACGCTTTTCTGCTTGATTTACTAAAGTCTAGTTTTTCCACAGTTTCCATCCATTTTTGCCGTCTGGCTGCATCCAAACTGTGCAGCAGTTCGTCCGCAATTTCTCGGTCTTGGCTTTCGTTGTATTCTTGATACAATTTTTCGCATTTTTCATCCCATCCTGGGACATAATCTCTACGATATCCTCTGGGTATAGTTTTCTTCGCTGTAGATATAACCGCGCCAACAAACCTCATATAGTTTGTACGTGTTGGGGTTATCCATCCGAGACATTTGTCCAATCTCGCAGTAAAAGTCGCCCAGTCTGCTTTTTTAAAGTTCCACCTAGGTCGAGGGAAAGATGTTATTATTGGTATTTTGATGCCAACTTCTATTACAACTGGTCTATGTTGGCTATGTGGAAAATCTGGGAGCACTGTACGTGAAGCTGCCAGGGGTTGATTGTTTTCGTTTGTGGAGACAAAGGATAAGTCTGGGTTGTATTCTCGCCTCCAGGCTGCAGATCGAAAAGTTCCCCTATCTTTAGCGTCAAAGACTAAATACGTGCCAGCCCCTTCGCTCCAATTTATCAAAGCCTCGCCGTTTTGATCACTTTGTCTATACTTCCAGAGTTCGTGATGGCTGTTAAAATCTCCAACATACACTGAGGGGTGTGGGTGGGCGTGAATAACATGCGGAGGCCACAGGACTGCCGGTGGTTTTTCTAAATAGAAGCGTTCTGAAGGTATTTAACAAAAACTAATTACAAGACGCCATCTTCAAAGAGCTCTAGCTCCCTTAGGAAGTATTTTCGGACTAGATGAATTGGACGTCCATCAAGTTAGCAGAACAAAGTCAGCAGAACACAATTATTCTTATACCATAATTAAGTGTAAATCAAATGCAAATTTAATGTTCCAAGAAAAAATTTATTGCTCATCATCTTTAAAAGTTATCGCATGTTCTGCTAACTTGATAATCAAGCTAGCAGAACAGCAGTTCAAAAATTTGATAAATCATTTATAATTGAATGCCAAAGTATTCTCTGAATTAAATGCTAATTTAATGTTCCAAGAAAAAATTTATTGCTCTTCTTCTTTAAAAGTTATCGCATGTTCTGCTAACTTGATAATCAAGCTAGCAGAACACTAGTTCAAAAATTTGATAAAGCATTTATAATTGAATGCCAAAGTATTCTCTGAATTAAATGCTAATTTAATGTTCCAAGAAAAATTTATTGCTCATCTTCTTTAAAAGTTATCGCATGTTCTGCTAACTTGATAATCAAGCCATCAGAACACTAGTTCAAAAATTTGATAAATCATTATTTATAATTGAATGCCAAAGTATTCTCTGAATTAAATGCTAATTTAATGTTCCAAGAAAAAATTTATTGCTCTTCTTCTTTAAAAGTTATCGCATTCTTGATAATCAAGCTAGCAGAACACTAGTTCAAAAATTTGATAAATCATTTATAATTAAATGCCAAACTACTCTCTGAATAAATGCTAATTTAATGTTTCAAGAAAAAAATTATTTCTCTTCTTCTTTAAAAGTTATCGCATGTTCTGCTAACTTGATAATCAAGCTATCAGAACAGTAGTTCAAAAATTTGATAAATCATTTATAATTGAATGCCAAAGTATTCTCTGAATTAAATGCTAATTTAATGTTCCAAGAAAAAATTTATTGCTCTTCTTCTTTAAAAGTTATCGCATTCTTGATAATCAAGCTAGCAGAACACTAGTTCAAAAATTTGATAAATCATTTATAATTAAATGCCAAAGTATTATCTGAATTAAATGCTAATTTAATGTTTCAAGAAAAAATGTATTGCTCTTCTTCTTTAAAAGTTATCGCATGTTCTGCTAACTTGATAATCAAGCTAGCAGAACACTAGTTCAAAAATTCGATAAATCATTTATAATTGAATGCCAAACTATTCTCAGAATTAAATCCTAATTTAATGTTCCAAAAAAAAATGTATTGCTCTTCTTCTTTAAAAGTTATCCTATGTTCTGCTAACTTTATAATCAAGCTGGCAGAACAGTAGTTCAAAAATTTGATAAATGATTTATAATTGAATGCCAAAGTATTCTGTGAATTAAATGCTAATTTAATGTTCCAAGAAACAATTTATTGCTCTTCTTCTTTAAAAGTTATCGCATGTTCGTCTACCTTGATAATCAAGCTAGCAGAACACCAATCAAGCTAGAGTTTCTGGACACCCTATATATAGGCTGGTTAGTCTGGCAAGGTGTTATATTTTCCCGACTCTGCTTTACGGGATAGAAGCATGGACACTTAACGCGTCGACTACTAAAAGTTTGGAAGCATTTGAACTGTGGGTGTCTAGAAGAATTCAGAAAATTCATGGACCGAGCATGTAACAAATAACAAAGCCATGGGAAGAGTCAACAACGGAATGGAAATATTGGAAACCATTAAGATATGAAAGCTACAATACCTGGGGCATGTTTTGCGTAATGAGAGATACAACATACTTCAACTAATTATACTAGGAAAAATCCAGCGCAAGAGAAGCGTAGGAAGGGGATAGATCTCATTGTTGCGTAATTTGAGGGAATGGTACGGATGCACATTAACCGAACTATTCAGAGCAGCAGCATCTAAGATCAGATTAGCCGTGATGATTGACAACCTCCGTCGCGGATATGGCACGTAAAGAAGAAGATTCTCTGTAAAGAAGAGTATTCTCTGAATTAAATGCAAATTTAATGTTCCAAGAAAAAGTTTATTGCTCATTTTTAAAAAGTTCAACTTTTTTAAGTCGCATATTCTGCCAACTTGAATTCAAGCTAGCAGTAGTTCAACTTTAACATTGAACAGTAGTTTAATAATTATTGAATTGAATACCACAGTATTCTCTGAATTAAATGCAAATGAAATGTTCCAACGATAAATTTAATTCTTTTTTTTTTCGGACAACAAAAACAATTTTAATTTCATTAAAATTAATTTAATTGTAATTTTAATAACAAATTTAATTCCACTGGTGCTATCTAATACCTAGATTTACGTTGTTATTATTTGTAGGAGTCAAACCTTACCGGGGCTGTATTGTACAAATTCGTTTACAGCTTTGCTTAACTCTTTACAATATGAGATTTTATAGATTTTCTAGACACGTGCTGCACGGAATCAATCAATTGTATGTACAAAATGGGCTTACCCTCACATTTCAAGAAACAGATGATAACCATTCGCGTAAACCCTGGGAATTTTAACAATAATTACCAAAAGCAGATGCGATTAGAAACTCTAGATCCAATCTCCTTCACTGCACAATTGAAGTTTTTTACCATTATTATTCCTCAACATTGCTTCAATATTATTGACCGCATAAAGGTCGCCTTCCTGACAATTCAACAAAATTCAATTCTTAGCAATTCTCAACGGTTCGGACTATAACATTTTCGATAATAATAAAAAATATTATTTTACAATGACTTACACCGACTGAGCAATAAAAAAAGGATTTCGGTAACACTATTAAGAATTTGTATGATTCTATACAAATCCCAACTTCGCATGTGCTTAAAAAATTTAAGGATGAAAATTTAATGGTCACTCGTGTCCCAATCGACGGTGTACATTAAAGGGTTAAAGGGTTAATAATTTTTTTATTGGAACATTAAATTTGCATTAATTTCAGCGAATACTTTGGAATTCAATTATAAATGGTTTATCAAATTTTTGAACTACTGTTCTGCCAGCTTGATTATAAAGTTAGCAGAACATGCGATAACTTTTAAAGAAGAAGAGCAATCAATTTTTCTTGGAACATTAAATTAGCATTTGATTCAGAGAATACTTTGGCATTCAATTATAAATGATTTATCAAATTTTTGAACTACTGTTCTGCTAGCTTGATTATCAAGTTAGCAGAACATGCGATAACTTTTAAAGAAGAGCAATAATTTTTTTCTTTGAACATTAAATTGGCATTTAGTTCGGATAATACTTTGGCATTCAATTATAAATGATTTATCAAATGTTTGAACTACTGTTCTGCTAGCTTGATTATCACGTTAGCAGAACATGCGATAACTTTTAAAGAAGAAGAGCAATAAATCTTTTCTTTAAACATTAAATTAGCATTTAATTCAGATAATACTTTGGCATTTAATTATAAATGATTTATCAAATTTTTGAACTAGTGTTCTGCTAGCTTGATTATCAAGTTAGCAGAACATGCGATAACTTTTAAAGAAGAAGAGCAATAAATTTTTTCTTGGAACATGGTATAAGAATAACTGTGTTCCGCTGACTTTGTTCTGATAACTTGATGGACGTATGAATTGGGTTAAAATGTCTTAAAATTTTATGAGGAACCTCCTGTCTTCGTTTGTCGGTAGAGTTTCTGGACACCCTGTATATGTGGGATGAAGGTTGTTCGGATCTAGTATAATCAAAGAGTTCTTGTATGTATTTGGTCCATATGCAAATTTCTTGATTTTATCTGTGATGAAGTTCACCTGTTGATCTCGCAGTTTGCTAGCTGTCTTGGATTTCTGAAGACTAGCTGCTTGTTTTACCTTTTTATGTATGTTAAACGTATCATGTTTTTGTTCTAACAACTCTATTTCTTAACCAATTATTTTCTTTGGCCTTTCGTGTTTCGGTTCTTATTTGTCTCTGAATATGCTTGTACTGTACATTATTTTGTTGTTTTTTAATTTTCTTCTTTCTTCCATAAGTTGCAGTATACAGTATACTCGTATTGTCATTCATCCAACTTTTCCTGTTCTATATTTTTTTGTATTACATTTTCTAAGTTCAATTTTCCAATGATCAAAATCAATCAAAATCAATGGAGTAATATCGATGGTATACTTTTTATTAATGTGTGAGAAACTGGTTACCATTTATTCAGGAAGCTAACAAAATTTATATAAATAATGAAGTTCGTAATTACGCCCACCCATGTTTAACCAAAACTTGTAACATTAAATAAACCACAGATTTCCTTCATTGACTAAACAAGTTCCTTTTGTCTATCAATAGATTAACCTTGAATTTAAAATAAATAAAGTCAAGGTGGTGTAGTCAATAGGTTGTACTATGTTTGTTTGGGGTTATTAAAAATACTAAAAATATGTACAGGTCATCAACACATAATATGACATAAATTATCACGGTAAGAATTTTCTAAAATTTTGAGAGAATCAGATCAGACAAATATTTCAGTGGCACGGCCTTTTATACCAAGTAAACAAATTTTACACATACATATTGTGATTATGGGCAAATAAATTATATATTTTTGGTTTATCTTTATCTGTTATCTGTTTTTTGTTATATTTATTTGGAATTTTTTTAAACATTACAAGTTTAATATATTCATTTCCATGAACGGTATTATTTGTATCTCCTTCTTCTTCTTCTTCCTTGTTTTTATTAGCAATTCTGCTCGTTCAGTGGCGGATTGATACCTCTATGGAAGGTTGTCACTCAGCGCGATCGGCCGTACTTTTGTTCTACCGATTGGTGATTTATCTCTCGCTATTTTAACTACTTGTTCCACCAATTCTTTATTTCTATTTATTTTCCATTCATTCATGCACTACGTTTAAATTTTCTTCTAAAGTTTTTACTCCTCTTTCGATCTCTCAGCGTATTTCATGTAACTCTTCTCAGTACACTTATCTCTGCTGTTTCCAGTAGTCTTTGTGTTGTGGCTGTGTCGGGTCTTGTTTCTGATGCATTTGTCCTTATTGGTCTTACACTGGCTTTATAAGTTCTTGATTTCATCTCTCATCCCCAAAAAAGTGTCAGAATGGACCCCCACAGAAAAACGAAAACGAGGAAGACCAGCAATAACATGGATAAAGGGCATATTTAAGGCGAGGTTGGAACATCGCCTAAGACAAGAAGACTGCTACAATAGAAAGGAGTGGCGATTAGGAACGGAAAGGCGTAGAACGCTATAAAACCGGTTTAATATGTATATATATATATATATATATATATATATATATATATATATATATATATATATATATTTATATATATATATATACATACATATTTATATATATATATATATATATATATATATATATATATATATATATATATATATATATATATATATTTCATCTCAATGTTAATATGTGAGTTTCGCTATACTGTATAATGTTATTGCGGTGTCGTGCCAGTCTATTTGCTTTTCGTACTTGATTTCTTACTTCTTTGTCTAGGTCTGCGTAGCTGGACAGTGTAATTCCAAAGTATTTTATTTCCATTACTTGTTCAATACTGATACCATCAATTTCTATTTTACATCTGATTGGTTCTTTTCTGATTAGTATTATTTTAGTTTTCTGAGATGAGATTGTCTTATTGAAATATTTTGCTCATATTTTGTTAAATCTGGGGACTAACCTTTGCAGACTGTCTTCATCTCGAGCTTTTAATACTGCGTCGTTTGCGTAACAGAGAATTTTTACTAGTGTGTGTTCTCAGTAATTGTCTAGAATTGAACAATTCTAGAACCTGCCAGATATAGTCAAAATAATAAAGGCAGAAATATTAAGATGGGCTGGCCGTGTCAAGAGACAAGATTAGTGGGTCGTAAAGTTGGTCTAGGAAGAGTAGGAAGAGTAGGAAGAGAACCTGAAAGAAAAGCGAAATCTATGGAGACCAAGGATACGGAGGAGAGACAATATTGCAGCAAAGTTACGCGGTCTATAATATGTTGAACAACCAGACGAAGTAATGATGCAGAGGCAGATAAGTCAGCAAAGACCCACTTTTACTTTTAGTGCTACAGAGAAGAAAAAAAAAGGTAGAGTTATCTTTGTTACATAAGTGTGACGACGACATTATACACACATTGACACTAATAACTACATCTGGTGACCTCAGTTGACCTGTAGTAAAAATTGTGTATCACTTAAAGAATGCTTGTGACATTAATATATTTCTTTTCTTTTGAATTGTATTTGTAGATTAGAATAAATACCTAGATTAGAATAAAGCACAAACACACAATTTTTGTGTTAATTAAGTTTGTTTTATTGTAATAAATTACTACCTACTATTACGTGAAAATCTCAAGACTTTTAAGACCCTCATATTCATTTGCACTTGCACATTCATTTACATTTAAAAAGCTATTATGGTTTTCAAATCTGATTTTGATGGTCCATGTTTCTTCAGTGTCATTATCAATGGGGAAATTTAATCCTCAAGTTTATGTTTTTGTATGTCAATGTCTTTCTATACTGCCATGTTTCCCACCCGTAGTCAAGTTTGCTTTACTTTATATCAGCCTGTAAGCATTAATTTGTGTTTTTTATAGTTAAACATTAATTTAATATCATCTGCATTTTGTCACATTACTGAAAAGCCTTATTTATTCGACAATCCGCAAGAATGCAAACTATTTAAGAGTATAGTCCAGGCTGTATCGTCGCCCCCGTTAGGTAAATTATTCCGATTCCATTTTTTTGCACACTCAACCTTACTCCAAAAGACTTACCTTATAACAAATCCACAGGGTGCCAGGCGGTACCGCGTTCGAAAAAATTTTATAATTTTTTTAAACAAATTCACAAAAATAATTTTTTGCACTTCGAACAATTTTGTTTACATCATTCTGAGCAAAAAAGGTCTCTTGTGATTTTTCTCTAAAATTGATTGCTGTCGAGTTATACGTGATTAAAAATTTGAAAAACCAGGAAGAGAAAAAACCAGGAAAAGTCAGGACATGACCAAATCAAAGTTTAAAGTCCCCCTACAAGATCCTGAAGAAATTTGTGTCATTATTGTATTACTAAGGGGATATATTTAATTATTAACAATGAGTGCTAAGCGCGTATTAGGCGGCCGTCAGTGGTAAGTGCGAAAGAGATGTACCATTTCAGCCGTCTAATGGTGCATCTCACTCGTACTCACATTGACGGCCGCCTCAATACGCTCTTAGCGCTCATTGTTAATAATTAAAAATAACAGCTTAGTAATAAAGTATGTAATCACAAAAATTTCTTCAGGATCATGTAGGGGAGGCTTTAAACTTTGATTTGGTCACTTTCTGACTTTCATAATATGTGTGAATTGTTCGTAAGGGGATTTTTCCACATTCTCTATTTCATCTATTATATATATATATATATATATATATATATATATATATATATATATATATATATATATATATATATATATATATATATATATATATATATACCTCTATTTGAGTAAGTTTGTGCAAAAAAATCGAATCGGAATAATTTACCTAACGGGAGCGACGATACAGCCGGGGCTAGTAAGCACCCAACCTGTAATGGTGCAATTTGGCTAACGACAAACTTAATTGATAAGATCAAATGACTTGGCTTCGCTCACCAACATTTTATCGTCTTTGTTCAGTGTGCGTACACTATTGTCAAATGGCCTTTCCAAACCGTTCTTCACAACGGTTTCGTAATAAACAAATACATTAGATGTTACTGGACCTTGGTATTTTTTCTCATGAGAATAAATTGGATCACAATTATCTATTTAAGTCAACTTGAATAATAAAAGCGACGAAAAGGTACCTGTTCTAGATAAAAGAGATCAAAATGTTTAAGGCTCACTAATGAATTTTTATATTCGATGCATATATAATTGTATATACAGGGTGTTTGGTAACGAATGGGCCATAGGTTAGCCTTAGATTCTTAAGGTTGAAATAGATCGATTTAAGCTGACTTACTTTAGTATGAAAGTTGATAATAACTGAAATACAGGGTGTCAAAGTTAAACTTTTATTTTATTTATTCTTGAATTTTTTTGACAGGCATGGGATAACAACACGAAATTTGGTAAGCGGGGTTTTTTTGGGTCGAGAAATCTAAATTTGCCACCAAAAATTATGTATTACCCAGAGGGCGCCACATACGTCTTTCACGCGCTCATTTAATACGTTAATTTTTTTTATTACCCACTCTACATAGTTTTTGAATCAGAACTTGTATTCCCCTATTATTTTTACTTAAAAGAGGAATATTACATTCATCTCGCTAAACTCAACCGTTTTCGAGATAAACGCATTTTAAATCAGCGATGCAAAATAATTTTTTGCATAATATTATTGTAGTTATACCCAAAAAATAAACTTAAAACCATAATAATTTCCAAAAATGTATCGCAAATTTCTTCAAATGGAATTTACGATGCAATGGCAGAAATATGAGAATTTGCACAGATTTAAAATTAGTTTATTTCGAAAACGGTTGAGTTTAGCAAGATAAATGTAGTTTTTCTTTGAAAATGAAAGTTTTGATTCAAAAATTATGTAGGGTGGGAATAAAGAAAAATTGAACGTATTAAATGAGCGCTGAAAGACGTATGTGGCGCTCTCTGGACAATACATCATTTTTTGGAGGCGAATTTAGATTTCTCGCCCCAAAAAACCCTGGATTACCAAACAAATTTCGTGTTGTGATCCCATGCCTGTCAGATATATTCAAGAATAAATAAAATAAAAGTTTAACTTTGACACCCTGTATTTCGGTTATTATCAAGTTTCGTACTAAAGGAAGTTAGCTTAAATCGACCTATTGTAAGCTCAGGAATCTAATGGCGCGTCCGCATTGGTAAATTTTTCGTGCGTATTGAACTAATGGTTCGTCACAAGAATTTGCGTCGCATGAATTTGCTTCGCAAATTTTTACCAGTGAACGACCGAATAGCGTAAAATTCTTGCGTCCGATTAATGCGACGAACACATCCACACTAGCACAATTTATTTCGAGCACACAAATATTTGCGACGAACAGAGCTGGTACACACGAAAAATTTACCAATGCGGACGCGGCAGATAAAGTTAAGCTATGGCCCATTCACTAATATTCCTTTCGTTAATGTATTCGTTAATATAAATATATAGATCGGGCAGTGTCGTCGCTCCCGCTAGCAAAATTAAACAAATTCACAAAAATAATTTTTTCATTTCGAACCATTTTTTTTAGATAATTTGGGTCATTCTGAGCAAAATAGGTATCTTGTCATTTTTCTCTAAAATTGACTGTTGTCGAGTTATGTGCAATTAAAAATTTGAAAAATGCGAAAATGACCATTTTCAAGGCTTCATAACTCGATTAAAAATTATTATTATGAAATTCAAAAAGTGACCAAATCAATTTTCAAACCCCTTCTTCAAGGTTCTGAAGAGATTTTTGTCATTATTTTATTACAAAGCTGTTATTTTTAATTATTAACAATTAGCGCTATAGTCCAGGATATATCGTCGTCCCCGTTAGTGCAATTATCCAACAAAAAAGACGTCTTCTACGTCAATACAAGGCCAACAGAAATCCACTAATCAAAACAGAATACAACCGAATCTGCGCCAGGATAAAGAGAGAGATATCTGACCTAACGGCTCGCTGGTGGGAAGATGCTACCTCAAAACTGGACTACAGAGACGGAAGTAAATTCTGGCACAAATTCAAAGTCCTAACAAAACAAAAACTATCTCAACCATCTCATCTGTTGGTCAACAATCACATAGTCAATTCCCCAGAGGGGAAAGCTGAAGCATTCAGAAATTCGCTTCAAAACAACTTTCAAACTCCAGACAACCCGAACTTTGATCGCTTATTTAAACTCCACACAGAAAACATAGTAAATGTTACTCTCAACTACCACGTTCCAGTCTATGATCCTATCATGGACCCCCTCACAAACAGGGAAACGGAGAGCTTTTGCCAAATAGGTAAAAACAGCGCTCCCGGACCTGATGGCATCAACCGAAGGTGCCTCAGAAAACTTCCAGAGAGTATCATCCCTCTTCTAACTAAAATATTCAATGCATGTCTCAAAAACAGCCACTTCCCTACTCCTTGGAAAGTGGCCAATACCATCATGCTTTTGAAAAAAGGCAAACCCCAACCGACGTGGAATCCTACAGACCAATCTCTTTAATAAACACTCTGGGTAAAGTTCTTGAGCGAATCCTAAAAGAAAGGCTCAATAACTTTCTCGAAAACCACAACATCATACCAAAATTCCAATACGGATTCCAGTCAGGTAAATCTACTCAACATGCATTAATAGATTTCACAACTAAAGTAACTCAAACCATCAACGATGGTTCATTCGCCATAGCCACATTCCTGGATGTGCAGAAGGCTTTCGATCAGGTCTGGCACGACGGACTTGTTCGGAAACTTCTGGACATCGGGCTACCATTACAATTTACCAAAATTGTACACTCATACCTCCACAACCGAACTGTCAGAGTAAAAATAAGCGATCAAAAGTCTACCCCCTTCACTCCACAAGCTGGAGTTCCCCAGGGTTCAGTCCTAGCACCACTGTTGTACATCATCTACAACAGCGATATCACAAACCAAAATATCCCAGGCACTCGGCTGTTTCTCTATGCAGACGACATGGCTCTACTCACGACAACCTCTCGATAAAACCCATTACTCATCCACAGAAGAGCCCAGGCTCTGTTGGACGGGGTCGGGGACTGGTGTTGTAAGTGGAGAGTCACGCTGAATGCGAACAAAACAACAACAATTGTGTTTCGCGCCCCTTCTGTGTCACAAAGAATCATAAAAAATGAAGACGACCAATATCCACTGAGATTGTTGGGAGAAAGGCTTGTTCTTAGCCCGACTGAGACCTACTTGGGAGTACTGTTCACCAGGACTCTTAACTGGGACGCAGATCTAAAGGCAACTTTAGATAGGGTGAGGAACAGGGCCAGACTTCTCAACCCTCTCTCTGAACGAATTGGCAAGACACACAAGAAGACTCTCTTGCACACTCACAAGACCTTTATTCGACCCGTCATTGAGTACAAATCATGCCTCTACTCTCTTTGCGCTAGAGCACAAAAAGAGAGGTTGTTGCGGGTGGAACGTCGAATCTTGCGTAGATGCAACTACGAGCACTGGAGATATCCCTCAAACGAAATCCATAACATCTCAAACATCCCCAAAATCAGTGAGAGAATAAACTCTCTGAACAGGAACTTCACAAGCAAAGTAATCAACGGTTCTCCCTCCGACACACAAGAATCTCTCAAATGTTCCTGTTCATCTTCCGGCCACGTATTCTACCGAAAGCCCAAACGCAAAAAGATTCATCTACCGTCTGCTCTAATGCAAACATGCATTGACGAACTCCCAGTAGAATACGAAAACATCCTCGAGGCTACCCCGTTAGCCTTCCGCACCCACCTATAACATATCCTCTTCCCTACCCCGAACAGAGAGAAGTTGGTTTTTTGCGGTTTCCTAACTTCATTGCACAATTATACCTGTTCGTCCCAAGAAAATAGCCGCAACTATTTTCATCACTCGAACGCTCACTGTCCACGCTGCGCTCAAAAGCCTGACCGCCGACGAGGGACGCAGGTTCGCCTGTCGTTGTACAAGGGTTTCTAGGGAGACTGGTCGAGAGCAAAGCACGGACAGTACACGTAAATGTCTATGGAACCAACAACAACTCCATCAAACTTTCTTCTCTCTTGTCTTTTTAGCCTTCTGGACACCACCGTCCGGCATAACCCAGGAACACCAGAAACACCAGGACACGACACATGCCCCAGAGTGTTTTTCGGACTGTTTGCTTTTGCGGCCACTTTTTACATTCACTACAAACCCTGAAGAGGACAAAATCCTAAACGGGGACACTCATTGATAGCATTTCTACATAGCAATTTATTCTATACACGCAAATCAAACAATGAGAAGAAGTGCAATTATTCCGATTCGATTTTTTGCACAAACTTACTCAAAAAAAGGTACTTACAACATATCCACAGGGTGTCGGGCAGTGCCGTGGTCGAAAAATTGTTTAAACATTTTTTTTTAAACAAATTCACAAAAATAATTTTTTCACTTCGAAAAATGTTTTTAGATAGTTTGGGACATTCTGAGCAAAAAATGTATCTTGTGATTTTTCTCTAAAATTGATTTTTGTCGAGTTTTGTCGAGAACTCTACAACAATCAATTTTAGAGAAAAATCACACGAGACCTTTTTTGCTCAGAATAACCCAAATTATCTAAAAAAATCGTTAGCAATGAAAAAATTATTTTTGTGAATTTGTTTAAAAAAATTGTTTAAACAATTTTTGGACCACATCACCGCCCGGCACCCCGTGGATGTGTTATAAGGACCTCTTTTGAGAAAGTTTATGCAAAAAAATCTAATCGAAATAGTTTCGCTAGCGGGGGCTACGATACAGTTGGACTATAGCGCTAATTGTTAATAATTAAAAATAGCAGCTTTGTAATAAAATGATGACAAAAGTCTCTACAGGACCTTGAAGAAGGGGTTTGCGACTTGATTTATTCACATTTTGAATTTCAATATAATAATTTTTAATCGAGTTATTAAGCCTTTAAAGTAGCCATTTTCGCATTTTTCAAATTTTTAATCGCATATAACTCGACAACAATCAATTTTAATGAAAAATGACAGGAGACCTTTTTTGCTCAGAATAACCCAAAAAATCAAAAAATTGTTCGAAATAAAAAAATAATTTTTGTGAATTTGTTTAAAAAAAATTGTTTAAACAATTTTTCGACCACGGCACCGCCCGGCACCCTATGGATATGTTATAAGGACCTCTTTGTGCAAAAAAATCGAATCGGAATAATTTCGCTAGCGGGGGCGACGATACAGGCCGGTCTAATACCTTTTTTAAAGGATACCAGGATACCTTAAAAATACTTAATTATTTGGATTATACACTAATGAGACTAATAACCGGCAAAATAACGAAAAAGATGGAAAACATATTAAGTTGTGAGATAAAAAGAGATGGACCTAGTGGAGGTGTTAAATTTAGCGATAGTAAGTTATAGATTGACATTATATTGATTGTTTCCCTCCTTTAGATGTATCGGATGAGTTTGAGAAATGCCACTGTCACAGTGACAGTTTTAGTTGACATACTCCTCTGATACGTCTAAAGGTGGGAAACAATCAATATAATGTCAATGTATCTGTTACTATCGCTAAATTTAAAACTCTACTAGTTTTATTTCTTTTTATCTCACAACTTAATGTGTTTTCCATCTTTTGCGCTATTTTGCCGGTTGCTGGCGCGCTCATCACTGTATAATAGGATTTTATGGATGTATAAAGTATCAGTGCTTTTTGTGTATGTGTTACAGTAGAGCTTTTTAGCATTTAAAAAAATAAGGGCAAAAATTAAAATATGAATATTTTACCGGAAGAATGTCAGAAATTTAATTATAATTGTTCTATATTATCATAAATTCTATTTTTATTCTTTATATACTCATTTTTTTCTCTCAAATAACGTTCTTAATTAATTAAAATTCTATTTCATTTTATTGTTTTAGGTTAGTTATATATATGAATAAGCGACATGCGGTGAAATATATCACGTATAAAAATAATACAATGAAACATTTCCAAAAATGTAAATTCACTTTATTTATTTTATATTAGTCAAAAGGCTTTTTCGCTCTCCTGCCTGACTTTCAATTCAATATTTCGATAAAATCAAGTTAGTTCACATTATTAATGATTTATTTATGTTCTGTTTGCATGTCTCTACAATGATTTGTTTACAATTTGAAATTTTGTAACGCATTTTAATATAAACCATAACTTTAACGTGTGTATTAGAAATGCATGATACGAACTTTATTGCTATGCCAGCCATGTATCGTTTTGTATTACATAACAAGTAGTTTATAATAAAATTCAATAAAAGTGGTTTGTTAGTATACAGAAAACAACTTTTAGTTTCGATGGATATATACAAAATACCTAAAGTTCGCGTGGAGATAAATAGTTATTAAAACCGGGTTATGAAAATGTTGGTTTTTATTCTGCAATTTGTGAAATAGCGAAAGCTCTTTCCTGTTTTCGTTCTAATAAAAGACGAGACTTTATCTATCTTCGTTTTTGATCCACCAATATAGGTACAAATTTAATTTAGGGGAGAGTCGGCTATTGGTGCGCACCTAAGGAAAATTCAGGATCCTGCAAAAACTTCAAACATTTCAGTTTCCAACTTTTTTGAAGACATATTTCATCAAAGGACAAGGTATATTGGTAGAGACTGCTTTCAATGAATGTTTGAACAGTAGAACAGCGAGAGATGAGATTTCCAGTTAGTGTATCGCGCACAATTATCCGACCTATTCGGCTAATGGTGCTCATATGTCAAAAACATATGTGCGCATATGACATATCAAAAAATCCAATCATCGCAGAAGTTACAAATATATCCTTGGCTATCTTCTCCTGTACACATGTCCTGAACCCATTGACAACATATCGAACACGTTGCACACCTCGTCTTTTTTGACACTATTACCACATAATACACAGAAGTCATTTTCATCTCACATGAGATCGTCCAACTCATCATCATCGCACAGTTCACTTTCTGGAATATCTTCGGAGCTGCTGTCTTCAAAAATCTTCCTTTCTGTCCCTTTTTTCAATTTCGTGGTTTCCTCTTTGCCACTTTGTAAAGTTTGATACTTGTTTAAAGGATATTGCCTTTTTTCTTTTTTAAATTTCCATCTCAAATTTTTCTGTTATGCATTTTTGTTGATATCTGAGATTTTTGTTTTTTTTTGCGGCATTTGTTTTTTGTTAGGGGTGGTTGCGGAAGCAGACTTGGATTTTCCAAAAGGCCTCTACTGGATGTAATCTTTTTCTCATAGGCACTCAGTGCGTTACAGTTTTTCGATTTCTTTCTAACGCATTAACAGTCGTTTCTAACATTTATTCTAGCTGTTGATAGATAGCGCTATAATCGAACAAAAAATGATTTACGAATTATATATACGACTATAATCTGTACAATTTATAAGACTATACAAATCAAAGTAAATACCATTTTATAAATGCAATAAACACAATAATTGATTTGTTTTTATACCAAATTGCAAATAAAATGGTTATACTGCAATACCTTTTTCATATTTGGCTGATTACGATTCTGATAACTGTCACTGTCAGATTTAACTAAAATGTCATGTTATAAAATGTGTATTATCACCGACTTACTTTTTCTCTCGCTTGTGACGCACTGAAAAATGGGACGGGGTCGAGTTCGCTCCCAATGGTAAGAATTTTACCTGAACTAAAAAAGGTAGAGTCCGAATTGGCTCCCATAGACAAAATTTATTTTACCTAAACATGTCGAAAATATCACCCAGCGTTGTCACTTCTTTCAAATTTTCTCTTTTTGTTAGAAACAGGTACCTTCCTAGAAATATCTATGGGAAAGGAGGAAGACCTAACCCTTCGGTCCTAACTTAACTTTCGGGTATTAGAGTGTAGAGCGCAAACCGGCCGATTTCAGGTAAGAGCGCAAAACGGTCGAGCGCATACCGGCCGACACCGATAATTTGTGTTAAAATTGCCACATATGCCAATGTTGAACTAAAACAAACTCTAAAAGTATTTGTCTAAAAGTATAATTTTCCTATAAAAAGTCTATATCACTATGTAAATTTCCTAAGCAGTATAAATATTACACGATTTGGCAACAATGTCTAATGTTTCCGCGATTATATGAGAGCCTACCCGCATTCATGCGGGAGCCAATTCGTACCCTTCTAAAATATACCTGAACGAAGCGGAGCGAACTCGACTTCACCCGAAAAATGCCTGTGAAAAGGACCATACTTGGAACTGCAGCATCATTATTTCTTGTATTGTTATACCGTGTCGGCTAATGGTGCCCAATGCGCACCATTAGACGACCTTCCACTTCACCATATAATACAAAATTTGATGAAAACAAAAAAGAATCGGGCAAAACTAACTATACCAGTGTCTAAAATGGTAAATAAATAACGTGTATAATAACATGTACTATTTAAAAAATATTTCTATCAAGAAAAAAACTGTCCGCTTATTTTCTCAGACACACAAACAATAACATGCCACGCGAAAACATGTAAACCATAATTGCTGGAATATAACAGTCTTCTAGAAACCAGTATGTCTAAATACTATAAAGTAACTCAAAAGTCAAACTCAAAATTTTTTTAAATTATTCCTCAGTGTTATATAGGTGAGTTTCCGACACCTTTATATATAACTGATACATTTGGACTAAGGGAGACAATCCCCAAAAAAAAAAATTTGGTAGGTTCAGGAAATTGTTGTAAAACAGTTTTAAGATGTTCAGCGAAAATTTCGGCTTTCTCCTTATTGCTTTTCGCCCATATTCAGTGCGGTTTGGAGGGTTGGAGAATTAAGGACGTCTTATTTGTCTGGTTGCTTTCCAGAATGAATACTTGGTAGCTTCTGTAAATGAAAGATGTATAATATAAGAATGTGTACCATTATTTTTGTGGTTCTCTCACTTCAATCCTGACTCCCCGGAGGGACTGTAGTGGTCGACGTGATGTCGTGTATGTCCGTCTCCAAATATCTCTGGTCATTTCTTTTAACTCATGCATAGGTCTTTTGCTTATTCCTGTAAATTAATCTTCCTCGTGATCTTCGGCCTCCCACCTTTCCTTGTATAATGAGTCTTTCCATGTCTTCTGTGTTTGCTCTCATAGCATGTCCAAAGTATTTTAATTGTTGGAGGTGGACTTTACTGGAGAGTCTTTGATTAACTTTTAGCTCTCTTAGAATTGAATTATTTGTCCTATGGTCGGTCCAAGGAATTCGTAACATTCGTCTCCAATAGAACATTTAAGTGGCGTCTATCTTTCTTCTCTCCGATTGTCTCAAGGTCCAAGTATTGGGAATATTAAGCAGTTGATCAACCTCATCTTTGACGCTCTTGAAATTTGAGAGTTGATTTTTGTGGTTATGTAACACTTTTAACTGTGCTGCAGCTCTATTTAAATTGGTCTTGTTTTGTAGTGCTCTTGTCAGCTGCCATATACGTGTTAATATTCGTTTCTCTATAATTTTTTGTTTGATTTTATTGGATAGTTCACGAGTATTAAGGTTTATTTCCTTGACTGTCGTTGATTTCCATGCAGCTTCTTGTATGTGTTACGGTAAGTATGATTAATTGGAAATTATTAATAATTACCGGTTACTATTAATACAAATTGAATAGCTAGGTAAGAAGTAATAAATATGCCAGAATTAATCACATCGACCGGTAATTATTAATAATTTCCGGATTAGAACGGTAAATTGATAAATTTCAATACTGTTAAGTGCTTAGAAGCTTGCGGAGTGTAGAGGTGTTTATTAGGCACTGTGACATGCCAGAGCTTAAATACGGCGCATAGCGCATACGACAGTGTTAGTCAATCTGTAGTCGACCTACTGTGTAATACACTATTTAATGTATTAAATACATAAGGCTAAAACAGGATTAAAACCATCCTTACCTCCTGATACTTTATCCGAAATCAGAAGAAGATTTAGAAGCGATAATAGCAGATCATTCTGATGACGTTGATGATGCAGCAAAGCACCGTGGTGATATGGAACTTAACAGTTCAACCAAGGATTCACAGTTAGCGAATATTGAAGATACAGGTAACACTAACAGCCCAATCGAACATAATACGTGTGCAATAATTGCTGTAAATGAGGAAAACAATGCCAGTATTGGCGTTAAAGAAAATGAGGGAGACGAAGAATAAGGCACTGCAATTGACAAAACTTCAAAAGAAAATTCACGAGACTCGGGATCTTGCTAAACAGTCACTTGTAAAAGAATCTGACAGAATGTTAAAACATTCTAATGATAGATTCCCTGTTGAAAAAGTAGGTCAAAGTGTTAGAGTGCTTATTCCAGAAGTTGATAGAGCTAAGGCCGATAGCCGAAACATTATTGCCATTATTATTTCTGTTATAGATGAAAATCTATACAAGCTAGGCAATAAGCATGGAATTTTAAACAAACTTCATGCAAGAAATGAATTTTACCACCTGCAAGGAAACACTTATTTCAGTCAATGAAGCGCCTGACACTCAGATAAGTCTCAGTGAATGCGTTCGTAAGGATTCGAATTTAGCCAGTCAAGGACTCCTCACTGCAATTGTAGTAGCCAATGCAAGTGAAAACGCTACAAACGCAAAAAATTAAGCGTTCTTTGTAATTCTAAGTGCCACAAGAGCCTTTCCTATAAAAACAAGTAATTATTATAATCTAGTAACTTAAAGCCTAATGCGTGTGTATGAGTTTGTTTTTACTTATAAAGTATCTAGTTGAGTTTTTTTATTGATAAATTGATAAAAGTGTTTAACTTTATTATCAAATTTCATAAATACACAATAGTGAATGAAGCCCAAAATGCGTTTTTATTACATTAACCAGAATTGTTAGGAAAGTATTAATAATAGCCGGTAAATCTAATTATTTATTTATTAATAACAGATACAAACAGGTTTCCCTACTTACATGTATCCGTATCTACAATGACAACAGTTTAGTACAACATGCACATAATGTAATAATTCGAGGTAATAGAGACAAAAACGACAGATGTTTACCAGCAAAAACGTTAAAAATAATAATAAAAAAAAACCTCTCTTTATATTATTCATGCAATAGACGTTTAAATAATAATTGCAAGTTTATTCCAAATAATTCCAGACAAGTGGCTGTTGTTAAATCGTTGTAAATTTGGCACATTTTATTAAGTGGGCTAGAAGTATTTACAAAAAATAATATGTTTCTTGGACGGGTTCTGTGATCCGGGATATAAAATTGTATTTGCCCCAAAAGATCAGGCGAGTCTATTAAGTGATTAGATAGTTTATAGAGAAAAATTAAACAACGTTGAAGTCTTCTTTGCTCTAATTTTTTTATAATAAATTATTTTCTTAATGGTTGATACGAATCATATTCTGGCGATATTTTATGCTTTTTGTAAAATAAATATTTAATAAACTTGTTTTGAATTGATTCAATTTGGCGCATGTGACCACTATTTATTAAGGTACTCCAGACAATACTCCCAAATTCTAATTTGCTTCTAACAAATTAATTAAAGAGCCGTTTAATTGAGTCGATATTATGAAATTTATATGTTACACGTTTAATAAGTCCCATCATTTTGTATGACTGAGACATAATATTTTGCACATGTAAGTTGAAACTTAAATTATTTACAAACGTAATACCAAGATCCGTCACTTCATTGACCCTATGTAAGTTATTATTTCCCATATTGTACATAAAATAACTAGGGTTTGCCTGACGACTATATGTCATGATCGTACATTTGTTCAAATTAAAATACAGTTTATTACGTATTGACCAATCATAAATCTCGTTTAAATCGTACTGTAATTGAAAATAATCATTCAAATCTTTAATTTCTCTAAATATTTTTAAATCATCCGCATATAAAAGGCACCGAGATGTAATTAAAGAAGGTAATTCATTCACAAATAGTAAAAATAATAGCGGTCCTAAATTTGAACCTTGTGGTATACCTGATTCCACCAGGAAAACCTCCGATTTATCTCCTTTATATGATACAAATTGCCATCTATCTGTCAAGTATGTTACAAAAAGTTCTAACAATGAATTGATTAGCCCAAAGTACAATAATTTTTCTAATAGAATATCATGGTTGACCTTATCGAAGGCTTTGGCGAAATTAGTGTATACCACGTCTACCTGGTTCTTGTTGACTATGACATCATTAATATAATTAGTAAATAATAATAAATTAGCTTCAATAGATTTATTTTTACAAAATTCATATTGTTGTGGGCATATCATTTTCTGTACATGTGCATACATTTTTTCATGTAAGATGTGTTCAAAAATTTTTGCTTATAATTATAAAGGCATTATTAATCACATTGACTAGCTGCTACGGTTACTATTAATATTTACCGGTAATTATTAATACAGACCGGATTTATCACATTAACCGTAACATATGGATTGTTAAGATATTCGGTGGCATTGTCAATTCCAGGTTTGTGTTTAGTGAGATATTTAGTTTCAATGTCTTCTTCTTCTTGATGTGCCTATCCGTGACGAATGTTGGCGATCATCATGGCAATCTTCACTTTATCTGCAGCAACGCGGAAAAGCTTCACAGATGTTGTGTTGAACCAGGTTCTGAGGTTCTTCAACCAGGATGTTTTTCTTCTTCCTGGACTCCGGTTTCCAAATATTTTTTGTTGCATGATGGCTTGTAGGAGGGCATATCTGGATTCATTTCGCAAAATGTGTCCAAACTTCTGTAATTTTCGAGATTTGATGGTGGTCAGTACGTCTCCTGATTTCAACTATTCTCCGATATAGCCACATCCCAAATGCTTCCAATTTTCTGCACAACTTTGTTCAAGGTCCACGTTTCAATACCTAAAAAAGGACGTAGCATCGTAGCATTCTTACTTTTATACCAAGAGAGGTTGTGGCTCTTGAAAAAGGTTGAAGGTGGATCCAGATTTTCCGATGCGCGCTCTTATCTCTTGGTTGTTGGTCCATTCTTCATTTATTATGGTTAGTGTTGCCCAAAATCGATCTTGGTCTTGCAGTCTTGGTCTTGTTCTTGCGTTTTCGCGAGACCAAGACCAAGACCGCCTAATTTTAGCAAGACCAAGACCAAGATTTACCGTGCAAGACTTGAGCAAGAACAAGACTAAGCCTGCGAGACTCTTGCGTCTTGCAGTTAGAACTAAAGGTCGTTTTAGGGAGTATATAAGTTCGGCTATATTCTTAGATACTCTATGAGAAACAAAAAAAATGTAACAAAAATTTTGAAAATTGGACTTATGCGCATTACGAACAATACCTTAAACATACATAGCGAATCAAAATATCCATTAAAAGAACACTCGACACATTTGACATGTACTCAGAGGTCATTCATTATTAAATTGTAAAAATAAAAATTTTTAGTACATTCTTTCTCAACAGCCGACTTCTTTGCTCTGAAGTTAATTGTCCTGGTTTTGAGAATAGTCGTTTTCTAATAATATTCATATAACACAACATTCCTGCGTTGCGACGCCTACAGTAATATCGAATATCGTATCCAAACTTTTTAAAAATATGTCACCTTAGCACTTATATAAATTTACATAAATAATTTTTTTCATTATTAGTTTTCTAGGAATCTAAACACCAGAAATCTTATCAGTATTCATTATTATAGTAAGACTATTATGTATTGTTTCTGCTGACTGTGTCCTGTGTTATGAGGTCACTCCGCTAAACAAAATTTGCCGAAACAGCGCGGTTATTATTTATAAGTATCGTAACCAGACAAAAGTATAGAGATAATGCCAGATATCGTGTAAACATAATACCGAAATATTATTTTTACGATATACACTTCTCCAAGAAATTAACGCACCACCTTAAAAACGGGTCATTTTTAATATCTCAAATTTCCTAAACCTGTTGTCCAATTTAAGTGATTTTTTTTAATATTTCGTCTTATTATTTATAAATATCGCAGTAATAATAGATATTGTAGCTAGAAAGGTCAATTATTGTCAGTGTATACCGGGTGTACCAATCAAAATGTGTTTTTTCTCACTCTGTCGAATATTCTAGTATTATGCTAACTTATTATTCTAGCATGCAACAACATACTGAAATTAAAGCCCAACTATAGCCTCATATTTTCTTAACATTATGTTTTTTTATTCATTAACTTATATTGGATAATAAAAAAGTTAGGTACGTTTTTAACTAGCCATGTTTTTCAGCAATACAGAATGTTTTTAAATAAGTATGGCAAACTTTAATGGGTAATTCTGCACTAAAAAGTAATGACAGTTTGCTTCATAAACGTTTACTTTATAAATGCTTTGTTTACCAAATAGGGGGGGGGTTGAATTTTTTCTTACAAACTGTCGATTTATTTATTGCTCTAAAACCGGTTGAGATATGCAAATTAAATTTTGTGGGTTTTAAGAGGTAGTTTTAACTTAAGTTAGTTAGAACATAGGCAGGGATCACTTAGATCGTGGGTTCAAACCCCACCCGGTGTCAGTTGTTTAGATATTTATTAATTTGGCTAGTCTTTACTATGGCTATGATATTCAAGCTTAAAATGTACCTCTCTGTTACGTTGTTCTAAGATATGCAATAGGCTAATGGGCAACTGCGAGACTTGCAAGACTCTTGCTGCAAGACCAAGACCAAGACCAAGACCAGGATCGCAATACCAAGACCAAGACCAAGATCAGGTGTACTGGCGCAAGATCTTGGTCTTGCATTTGGGCAACACTAATTATGGTGCCGAGGGTAGTTGTTACTGTTGTTAGTTGTAGTGCGTCACTCTTTCTATAGGGCTTTGGTCGACGTGGAGTTGACCTTATGTTCTAATTTATTATTTAGTAATTCTCTGACGTGTTCCCGGTTTGTGGATAGTTTGTTAGAAGGAAATACATCGCAGTTTATGTATTGTTCTTTTTTATAAAAGCATTTAATAGCACTTTGAAATACATTCTAAGAAGTAGTTCGTAGCAAAAATAATTATACAGTTATTTTATTTAAAACAGTAGTTACTGACGTTTTATCTTGGAATATTCACTTTTTTCTTAATATTTAATAATATTGGTTTGTGTAGAATATGTAATTTGTTTCAACGATCGATCTAACTGCAAGGATATCCGACAAACCAGATAAATAAAAGATATTAAATGTGTTTATGATTGCACAGTAATTTCATGTTATCAATTATGTGTAATACCTATTTTGATAATTCTTCTCACAAATCAAGTAATTTGGATAAACTGAACATGTAGAAAGACTGAAATTACCTAGCTGACCCTACCTGTTCTTTTCCTGTTGTTTTACTTTACGAAATTACTTGATTATACTGGTTATACCCTTAAGCAAATATCTCTTGAAACTAGTTTCTTGCTTCTTGCATACAGATGAACTCGTACTCGGTTAATAAAATCGAGTGATATTTTTCTTATCGTGTAGCCTGTGTCTCTATAGTAGAGATGCTACTTTATATGTAAAATCAACAAACAGTGTTAAAACGCTCCCGTTACTTTATCAAAAATAGAATCACATGATCAAAGTTAGCGTCAGATCAAAGTTATTTCTTTTGGATGCTGGCTAAAAAATCACTTCATTACCAATATACATATACATACCAAGTTTTCTTCAATTTTATTCTTTTTTTTTTTGTTTATTATTGTTGTTTCCATCGCATACATACATAATCGATATTCCTCTTATACCGGAAGGTGTCGAAGTGTCCTCTTTACTCGTTATTCTCTGCGAACTTACGCCGCTTTTTTCTGTCCCTATTATTTTCCTCTAGTATTGTCATTGTCAATTTTCACTTGTCTACTGTCATTCATTCTAAATAAGTGACCAGTCCATTTTAATTTCTTTTCATGAATTTTTTCCTTTAATGTTTTTACTTTCTCTTCTAATCTATTCTATTCTCTTCTAATATCTTCGCTACGTCTTTTATCAGTTCTCCTAGCTCCCACTACTTTTCTTAAATACCTCATTCCCGCGGTTTATTTCCATCGCGTATGTCTTAAAGGATATGTCTTATGCATATTTCTTAAAGGATCAATAAAGTATGACTATGGCTATGACTATGTCATAATTGGCCGTATTTGAATTTTGTATACAGTATGTCGCAAATGTATGGAATAAATTCATTATTTCTAAAACAGGCGACATCTACTGTTGCTTTTGAAACCTTAGTTTCCATTTACAGTTCTTTCTTGAACTCTGTCTTTTCCAGTTGTTCCCATGGTCACTTCCAGATAGTTAAATGTCGCTACTTTTCAAATTCGAAGTTGACGGTCTTCAGGTACCCTTCTTTGTTTTCTTGTGTTTTTGAAGTTATACTTCTTTAGGCGCGATTGAGAGTAAAATTTCATAATACTGCGCGTATGCGCACACAGACAGTATGGCGTTTAGTTGCTAAATCTGTCTAGTTATGTATAAATATATCAGTGCAAGAAAAGGTGTGAAAAGAATATATTAGTGTTTTTAGTAAATATATTTATTATAATTTTTGTGTCTTTGGTTTTGCCTTCCTCGGGAGTAAGATGAGTATTATTAAAACATTTTATTGTATATTTATTATACTTCACACCTTGTCTGTTTGTTACCGTGAATTGTCATTAGGTACGTCCGAACCGATACAGACACAGTGGTCGTAGTGTGTTTGGTATAGCATTCGGCCAGAGATCGAGAGGTCTTGAGTTCGAATCCAGTGCAATCCTATACTTTTTTTTATTTTTTTGAAAGCGGTAAGCACAAAATTAGTTTGGTGTTTTAAAAAAATTAAAACAAACTGTTTAAAGTATATTTATTTTTAAGAAATCATATAATAGAAGTATAACTTCTTACGTGCGTACAAAGTACACACACATTCTTTTTTTTTTTGTTTAGATATATTCAACGAGGTGGCTTTTTGGCCTATTTCACTGTGACTTTTTCATATCTATTTTCATATCTATTGTTGTCCTCTAGCCCTAACATTCGCTACTCTGACCCTTTTTAAAAGGTCTAATAACTGTTGTGAGACTCAACCTTCCATGTAACTCTTTGCTGTGACAGCATCTACATATTTAGGTCACCATCTGCGAATCCCGTCGATTTCAACAGCCTATTCGGCTTACAGTGCTCTATTAACAGAACTACTATGGCGTTGACTGTTGTCCTATCTTCTTATTAGGTCTACAGTAAATTTTTTCGAATCCAATTTATTAACTTTTCCAATTCGAAAAAGTATGACATTTGGAGTTTCTGGAGCTCTTCTCGTGATTCATAATCCATTAAAAAGGTCCATAAAAACCCCTTTTTTCTGAACGTTTGCTACCCCAGACTGTCTATAGATGTGTCCCAAGAGCATGATTACTAAGGATGATACTTATCCTTAGTCTATTAAGGATCCTTTTGACTCGAGACGTTCCCTATCTTCATTCTGTACAAAGACATTGCATAAGTGCGGCTTGAGTATATCCTCTCCCTCCAAAACTCTGAGAGATGCCCATTGTGTCACCCGCACTGTCAAGTTCTACGAAACTCGGGCTTTGAGTACTCTTCAGGAAGCGAACCTGAGGTACTGATTCCGGAATTTCTTCAAAAGCGACAAAGATAGCTTTTTGAAATGCATTAAACTTATCCACATCCATCTTGGGTTCTGGAAATCCTGTTAGTACTGCCGTCCCCTTAAAATAAGCGGCGGCATCATTGAAAGTCACACCCACGGTTCTTGGCCTTTTTCCTTTGCGTTGGCTTTCGGGTTGTGTGCTTCCGTCTGACCTTGGCCTTTTTGGACATTTGGCCATCTGAGTCTGTTTTGTTTTGACATGACTTTCAATGGCTTTGACCACATCTCCTTTGTCCTTTCAGCGGCCTTAATCAACTTGGCCTTAATTGCAGCTCTATTGGCTTGTACATGTAATCTTAGCCTTGTTTCACCAGCATACTGATTTTGACTTTAGAGATGCCAGATATCTTTGCAGTCTTAATATCTTTGTCTGCCATGAGATCAATGTCTTCCAACGCTGTTACCTTAACAGACTTCGTGGTTCTTTGCTTTTGGGCTTGGGAGATTTCTTTAGAACGGCTGGTCTTTCGGCGTTCCGATATTTCTTGTTTTCTGTCTTCGGCTTTAGGAATTGTGAAGAAATGGAAGAGGAACATCAAGTGAATAGATGGCCGTTCAAGAACGGCCGTTCAACAAGAGGCCGTTCTTTAGAACGGCCTGGTCTTTCGGCGTTCGGATTTCCTGTTTCCTGTCTTCGGCTTTAGGAATTGTAAAGAGACGGAAGAGGAACATCAATGAATAGAGCAAACAGGGCTAAATGCAACAACATGAAGGAATAAAAATATCGGGAAATAAATGAAAGGCAGAATTTACAAAACAGTCATCAGACCATTAGTGACATACGCGGCAGAAACACGACCTTACATAGAGAGAACAAAATTAATGCTAGAAAAAAGAGATGAAAACGCTTAGAAAAATCGATGGTAAGGCACTATGGGTAGAACTAGAAGTTGAGTTATTGAACAGATATGCGATGGAGATACAAAGTGGAGAACATAAAGGACTGGCCCAGAAAGAAAAGAGTGGAACGGAATGAGATATAAACTGAATGAAAAAAAATATAGTAGTAAAGACGGCGAGAGACGGCTCCCCTATTGGAAGACGATCAGTGGGAAGACCACGAAAACGATAGAACAACTTACTGAAGGCACGTTGAAAAATAGACAGTCATATTTGCACAAAAGGAAGAAGAAGCATATGTATAAAACTATAATAACGTAGATAGAAGTTTGCAAGATATAATTTAACAGAAGAAAAAATATCTGCATCTATGTAACTGTCTGTCAAAAGTTACAAATGAAGAAGTTTTGGGTCGATTTTCAAAAACAACAAAAATGAACAAAAGTAACGTAATGAGGGGGCCTTCATTAAGATACTATCATGCAGAGAAATAGTCTATACTAAATTTACAATCAAGATGCAGTAGAAATAAACAAACCAAGACACGTTAAATGCTACTAGGAGCACTCCCGAATCATAATTTACAATGTATGTACCGGGTGTCCCAATAAATGGCTCTCGGCCATATCTCAGGAACCGTTTATAGTTATAGTACAGCTTTGAGACAAAAATATTTATAACAAAAGTTGCCTCGGGAAAAGCCTGGGAATTATTTTCATGATTGTAGGTTCACCGATAGAGGGTGTAATTGAATATCAAAAATTTAAAAAATCAAAATTTTACAAAATTTGCCTAATGAAAGGGCACTGGAAATCCGATCATCGTATTCTTCATAAAATTCTGCGCATATTTGATTTCACAAGTTTAAGTCTACCTTTGCAAATAAGAGGTGGGGGAGAGTGGGAACATTGTTATGAAAAAATGGCTGTAAGAGTGGTTCTGCTAAATCGAATTTTTCTAACTTGGTTTTGTTGAAAACAGCTCTTTTTCGTCAATGTAAGAGTTATATTTTCGAAACAGGAATATGCCTATTAGGTAATAACCTATTAAGTAATATGCCACCTAGGAGGCGTTATTTAATTAATTTCAGAAATCTAGATTTCTTTGGAAAATATTAAATACAAGTATGCATTTTTAATCCTGTATTACAAAATTAGATCAAATTAGCAACAAAATAGCGAAAACTGCATGTTGATACCTTTTTTCTGTCTCGAGATATCTTAAGAAACGTGTAAATTTTAAACGTAACCGTTACTGTCACCGGTAAACGGAAAGGTAGTGTGCTGTGGAAAAAACAAAGAAACATTTTTTTCAGATCTCAACTTATATAATTATTTAAAACAACAATAAGACAAACAACACTATAAAATATAACAAAGAAATAAAAACAACTACTTAGTGACGACTTAAATGTTCAAATTATTGCCCACCATTTTTGATTCAAGCATTTACCCTTTCAAGACTAGATTGAACAGCAGTCTTAATTTCTGCTCTCGAAATGCTTTGAATGAGGTTTCGTATTCTCTGGATAATTTTTTCTCGAGTAGGCCTAACTGCAAAACAAGGTCTTTAATCCGTCCCCATACCTAAACAAAAGTGAAATACCAAACTGTCCCCACACCAAACAGTTAAATCTGGTGATAGTCAGATAACTGGACCCTTTCTTTTCGATAATGCCATTATTGCTGAACGGTATCTAATTTTTTTAAGGAATTAATTGCCTCTTCTTCTAGAAGACGTACCGCTAGCAGTTCGTAGGTCCATGTTGTTTCAGCACGATGGTTGTCCCGCGCATTTTTCCAGAGTAGTAAGAGATTTTTTAGATGAGTCGTTCGTTGATAGATGGATAGGACGTGGAAGCCTATTTTTTGGCTAGCCAAATCACCAGGTTTAACTGTTTTAGACTTTTATTTATGGGGGCGGATTAAAGAACTTGTTTTTGCCGCTAGGCCCACTACACAAGAAAACATGATCCAGAGAGTAGGAAACGCCATGCAAAGCATTGCGAGAGCAGAAATTGAGGCTGCTGTTCAATATACTCTTTTTGAGTAAATACTTGCATCGAAAATTATGGGCCATAATTTGAACATTTAAGTCGTCACTAAGTAGTTGTTTTTATTTCTTTGTTATATTTTATAGTACTGTTTATCCTAATGTTTTAATTAATACACGTTGACATCTAAAAAATGTTTCTTTTTTTTCCACAGCACACTACCTTTCCTTAACTTCGTTTACCGGTGACAGTAACAGTTATATTTAAAATTTACACGTGTGTTAAGATATCTCGGGATAGAAAAAAGGTATCGACATGCGGTTTTCGCTATTCTGTTGCTAATTTGATCTTATTTTGTAATACAGGATTAAAAATGCATACTTGTATTTAATATTTTCCAAAGAACACTAGATTTCTGAAAGTAATCAAATAACGCCTCCTAGCTGGCATATTACTTAATAGGCTGTTTCGAAATTATAATTTTTACATTGACGAAAAAAAGCTGTTTTCAACAAGACCAAGTTTGCAAAATTCGATTTAGCAGAACCGGACTTACAGCCATTTTTTCATAACAAGGTTCCCACTCACCCCCACCTCTTATTTGCAAAGGTGGACTTAAATTTTTGAAATCAAATATACGCAGGATTTTATGAGGAATACGATGATCGGATTTCCAGTGCCCTTTCGTTAGGCAATATTTGCAAAATTTTGATTTTTTAATTTTTGATATTCAATTACGCCCTCTAGCGGTGAACCTACAATTATGAAAATAATTTTCAGGCTTTTCCCGAGACAACTTTTGATATAAATATTTTTTTCTCAAAGTTTTACTATAAACGGTTCCTGAGATATGGCCGAGAGCCATTCTTATTTTGGGACACCCGTTACATTGTAAATCCCAAATCATGATTTCCAAAGTTTATACATTGTAAATTATGATTCGGGAGTGCTCCTAGTAGCATTAGTTAACGTGTTTAACGTGTTTGTTTATTTCTACTGCATCTTGTTTGTAAATTTAGTATAGGGAGAAAAGAAAAATAGTCTATGAGAATGACGACCACATAAATCATAATGAGTATCTAAACTAACATTGACCTTGTTTAGTTCAGTTAGGGCAGGGCAGTTCACGTGAACTGTTATTATATACCTATTCTGAAGAATCTCTATTCTTTTGATAACACCTTCATCCTGTAAATAAATATTTTTGAACGTCTTTTTATTTTGAAATCCCACCGTACATGACCGAACAAAGGCTTATGGTGTGTAGTGTGAAAGATAGGGACCGCAACTTACCTGTCTTTCCAAAAGATCCTTTTGTATCATCACGTACTCAGCGGATTTGATGAGGTTGCTATTTTATAAGGTCAGTTTATTTTTTCATCGTTGACAAATCTCACCGTAAAAGATGTATAAAGAAATATTTCAGAAATACGTTACAGGTACTTTTAGATCATTCGATGACAGTGCGTCTATGCTTAAATGAAATTAATGTGCAAAAATTTCTTGTATATATTTATGTTATGTTATAATATTGAGTGAGTCGCAAACATTTGCAAAGAATGCCTGAAGTAGTTTTTTTCGGAATTCTTTTAACTTATTTAGCTAGTAGAGCAATGCATATTTTAACTTTTCTTCTGTTTATATATTTTCGCATTAGGCTTCTTCTTGAAATAGGATCTTCTTAATCTAGGCTTAGCTTAGCTCTAGGCTGAAACTATATAATGATCGACATCATATGTTCGAACTATCGTATCAGTAGTACGAAATATGGCGGTTGTTAACATGTTCTTTTAAAAGAGTTACTCAGCTTATCTTCTGACAAGAAGAAAAGGTCTGCACGGTAATTTTTTTTTGAGAACAGCACTACAGGTCCTAAAGGCCCTTGGCTTCGATAGTCTTGACTACTTTGTTCCACTTGTTCCGGTCCTTTACTGGTTCTCTCCAGTCTCTTGGTCCCATTTCTTCTGTCAGTCCGGGTGGCATTAAACCACTTCCTTCGTGGTCTCCCTCTTGTTTGCTTCCCTTGTTTTTCTGTTTGCAGAACTCTTTCTTTTGACATTCGTTAAACATGTCCCAATCAACCAACTCTATGTACCCTAATTTTCTGTTATATTGGGTCTCTTATACATCTCCATTAGCTTCTGGTTTGTTTTTCTGTACCATTCCCCATTAACCTCCTTTATATCACCAAAAACTTTTCTCACAATTTTCTTCTCCCAAATCTCCAAACTTTTTTCTTCTTTCTGAATCATTGTCCAAGTTTCACCTGCATACAACACCGTTGGTCTTAGTAGTGTTAAATAAGTTCGAATCTTGAATCTTGGCTGTCCTGGATACGTTTTTTGCGTTCAATAGTGCTTTTAATGATCCTACTGCTTTGATAGCTGTCAAAAACCAGTTATTTATTTCTCCCTTTCGCCTCCTCTATTCGCAACTGTTAGTCCAAGATACTCACATTATGTTACCTTCTCAAATTTATACTCTCTCTCTCTCTCTCTCTCTCTCTCTCTCTCTCTCTCTCTCTCTCTCTCTCTCTCTCTCTCTCTCTCTCTCTCTCTCTCTCTCTCTCTCTCTCTCATTCGTCCTTAGAGTGATCCATTTATGTTCTTCTGCATTTTCTCTTCTCATTTCCACATACAGTTTGTTTGGTAAAGAATGGGCCATAGCTTAACCTTAGATTTCTTTGCTAAAAATATGTCGATTTAAGCTAACTTACCTTAGTATATCATAATCGATGATCCTCTTATACCGTAAGGTGTCGAGGTGTCTTCTTTACTGGTTATTCTCTGCAAACTTACGCCACTTTTTTCGGTCTTTAGCTAATTCTTTGGCTTCCTGTCACGATTTTCCTCTATTCTGCAATATTTCCATCACACTGGTATTCCACGTTTTCCTTGGTCGGCCTCTCCTGTTTTCCCTATCGGCCTCGCTTCCCATGTCATTTTAACCTGTCTGCTGTCGTTCATTCGAAATAAGTGCCCAGTCCATTTTAACCCTGGAAGATCACACCTATTTTTTTACATAAACCGCATACATGGGTATCAGATACCCAATGATTTTTTGTGAAGAAATGAAAAAAAAAGTAAATATTTTATGATTTCCAGAGACTCTCTAATCACTATTGAATACATAAGAATAATTAAATCAATAATTTTATTTTCTCTCTTTTAATTGCTGTAACACAAAATAAAAAAAAATATTAAAAATACCTAAAAATAATTAAAAAACATTTTCTTAAGAACAGAAACATAATTCAAAATATTTTAATTTAATTTAACAACAAAATTGTCTTTCTAACTAAAATATAACACCTTTTGATTATAGAACTCATATTCATTCTTAGTCAGGTATTTCAGTTTCACTCATTTTAGTAACTGCATTCATAAGACAGTGTGGCTCTATGCTTCATGCATTATGCTTTATAGCAAGCCGAGCATGCACGCTTTGCTTTTTTATCTTTGCCTTTGCAGAAATAACCCCTAGTTTGCTTTACTACATTTGTGGGATGTTGTGTTGTTAGGTCCTTAACTTAAACGCACACTTGATCGCAAACCTCACACATGGGTGCTACATACCCTAGCCTGTATTCAATAAATTCTCGTGATTGGAAATATTGCTCAAATGAGACCGCAACTACACACCCGTCCTTGGTAGACTAGAGAATTTACATAAAGCAGCATTACCATTGAAATGCAGCTGCGCAAGCTACATGCAGTTAAGTGTCGCAATGGGTATCTCACACCCAAGTGTGAGCTTCCAGGGTTAATTTCTTTTCATGAATTTTTTTTTTATTAATGATTTTACTTTTAATTCTTTATCGGTTCTCTTAGCTCCCACGGCTTTTCTTAAATACCTCATTTCCGCGGCTTGCAATCTCTTTTCTTGTTTGTCGTTCAATACCCAATTCTCTGCTCCATATGTAGTGATAGGTACGTAAATTGTTTTAAATATTATCATTTTGGTTTTCCTTGTTATTTCTTTTTTATTTAAGAAGTTTTTGTACAGCGAATTGTATGTTCTTGTGGCTGCTTTTATCCTATTTCCAATTTCGTCTTCTTGTGTCCCCTTCTTATTTAAAATTATTCCAAGGTATTTAAATGTATCTACCTGTTCTTTACCTTAGTACAAAAGTTGATAATAACCGAAATACAGGGTGTCAATGGTAAACTTTCATTTTATTTATTTTTGAATATTTCCTGACAGACATGGGACAACCACTCGAAATTTGATAAGTGGTGCTGTTATTGTATAATCTACTAAATTATGTTAAACAAACGTTTCTGGCTACTACCAGAGACGTACGACGGGGGAACGTGAATGGTTGACCCTTCCCAAATTCTACGCCACTGGCGGAATGGCTATTTTAGTGCAATTTTTTGATTCTCCAATACTTTCTATGTAAAATACATACTCTTCATTCGTAACGATATAGCCATTAGTTTTCGAGATATTTGCAGCTAAAAACGAAGGAGCATAATACATTAATCAAAATAAGTGTGCCTTTTCATTTTTAACTTTAAATATCTCGAAAACTAATGACTTTATCGTTACAAATGAAGAGTATATTATTTGCATAGAAAGTATTGGATAATCTAAACATTATGCTAAAATAGCAGTTTCATCAGTGGCGTAGAATTTGGGAAGGGTCAACCATTCACTATTCCCTGTCGTACGCGTCTGGTATTAACCACAAACGATTATTTAACATAATTTAGTAGGGTGGACAGTGCCTACACTTTCTGCCAAGTATCACACGGATATGTCAAATTATTTTAAAGTATTCTTTTTTTTTAAATAATTTATTCTTTATTTAAAACTTTAAGAACTCTGTGTGCCCGGTACTATAAAACTATTTGACATATCCTTATGGTACTTGGCAGAAAGTGTAGGTACTGTACACCCTACTAAAGTATGTTAAATAATCGTTTGTGGGTAATACCAAAGACGAACGACAGGGGAAAGTGAATGGTTGACCCTTCCAAAATTCTAAGCCACTAATGAAACTGCTATTTTAGCATAATTTTTAGATTCTCCAATACTTTCTATGCAAATAATATACTCCTCATTCGTAACGATAAAGTCATTAGTTTTCGAGATATTTGAAGTTAAAAATAAAAAGGCACACTTATTTTGATTAATGTATTATGCTCCTTCGTTTTTAGCTTCAAATATCTCGAAGACTAATGGCTTTATCGTTACAAATGAAGAGTATGCTTTTTACATAGAAAGTATTGTAGAATCAAAAAATAGCACTAAAATAGCAATTCCGCCAGTGGCGTAGAATTTGGGAAGGGTCAACCATACACGTTCCCCGGTAGTACGCCTCTGGTAGTAGCCAGAAATGTTTGTTTAACATAATTTAGTAGATTGTACAATACCAGCACCACTTACCAAATTTCGTGTTGCCTGTCAGGAAATATTCAAAACTAAATAAAATAAAAGTTTAACTTTGACACCCTGTATTTCGGTTATTATCAACTTTTGTACAAAGGTAAGTTAGCTTAAATCGACCTATTTTAACCTCAGGAATCTGAGGTTAAGCTATGGCCCATCCTTTACCAAACACCCTGTACTTATTGTTTTCTTGATTTATAGTCAGGCCATATTTTCTAGCTTCTTCTTCAAATTTATAAACTTTTTTCGAAGTTCTATTCTTGAACGTGTCAGAAATACCAAGTCATCTGCGAAACCTATGCACTGTTGCCTTTTGTTCTAGGTTGTCTAGGTACTAGGTTGAATGAGTCTGTTGATAGGGGATCTGCCTGTTTTAATCATCTGTTTCCATTAAACTGATTTGAAAGACTTCTTTCTATCGTTACTTTATTGACTGTATTCGTTAGCGTCATTTAGCTAATCGTATTCTCTGGTATTCTTAGTGATCTCATTGCTTCGTATAGTCCGTTTTGTGAGATGGAGTCTTAGGGTTTAGTCACTACGGAGAGCAATGGATTGTATCCTCGCTCCGACCCTTGCTCTCTGGTATTTATATTCGTGAATTCTCGCATTTAAAATAATGTATTTATTTTAAATAGCGATTGAAACTATAGTATCGATCGCTATGTAAAATAAATACATTATTTTAAATGCGAGAATTCACTAATATAACGAATATAAATACCAGGGAGCAAGGGTCAGAGCGAGGATACAATCCATTGCTCTCCGTAGTGAGCACAACTTTAGGTCTATTTGAAATCAATAAATAGCATAAGCAAACCTAGATTTTGTTTATAATTATTGTTGTTTTGTAATAGTTTTATCATAAAAATTTGGTGGGTTGTTGTTCTTCCCTGGCTGAAACCAGCCTGGTATTTTCCTATTATCTCTGTTTCATAGATTTTTATTCTACTTCTTACAATGTTTGCTAATCCTTTATGTACTATTTCTAATAGTGCGATAATTGCTCTGGGATTTTTTCGTTTTTCCATATTTTTATAATAAGTAGAGCTATCTTTTGCTGCAGTATATCTCCTCCTAATATTTTTAATATTTCTGTTGGCACTCCGCTTTATCCCGCAATTTTAGGATTTTTTAGGTCTCTTATTACTTCTATTGCCTCTTTCTCTGTCGGTTCTTGTGTTTGTTGTTCTGTTTCTTGTATTCATTGTTGTTTTTCTGTTTTTGTTTGGTTTTTTATCGTTTAATTTTTCTGTCTTGTCTCATAGTAACATACCATATTTTATCTCTGCAAAACATTATGCTTTTATTTTGTGTCACTCATGTCTTTTTTACTCCTTTATACACGTTTTTAACTTCGTTTTGGACATAGTTGTCTTCTATTATGTCTAGTTGTTTTTTCAGTAAGTAATTTTCTCTTCTTTTTCTTACATAATTTATATAGAATATAGAACACTATATTGAACATATACACATAGGCGTTACGTGTTGAAATACATGATATATCACATCATATTCTAATTTTCCTAAAAACAGCTTATTTACAAACAAATATGTTGGAAAGCATAGCATTTACATTTCTATCATAATACACAAAAGATAGATAAACATTTTATGTGTATGTGTGTTGATAGAGAGGGGCATAACTAATCAGTTTATGTAGATAAGTAGTCTGCCGTCTGGGCAAGGTGCATGCTACATGCACCGATTTGGCGCCAAGGTAAAAGTACATCGATCTGTCAAATTACATCGTTACACTGTTTTTTTGCATCGAGAAGTTTTCAGAATTCGTTTATTGTTGCAATCACGTTTCAATTCTTAAATATAACATAAATCATTCAATAATCTGTGGTAAATGGACTAGTTTTCATGTCAAGCACACTATCATCATCATCAGAATTCGTTTATTGTCATAAATTTATATAAACTTGGTTTAATAGAAGAATAAGCACTTAAGCACACAAAATACTGAAGAAATAATTTAATAAAAACTGAGACTCCAAGTAAATAAGTACTGTTGTTCTATAAAAGTAAATAAGTAGATACATATTTATTTAAGAAATAAATTGTTAAAAATGCTACTTTATACCCCGGAGGTAAAGGACACTATGTCTATTTTTATCGAAATTGGGATTATTGCACTTTTGAGTATAACTTTTCTGGCTCTACACAGAGGTAAACCATACTATATCCAGAGACATTTTTACGGCAAGTTATCGACTTTTTAATAAACACCAAGTCCAGTTCCGGTCAGAGGTATACAACACCATGTGGACTTGGTGTTGTTTACCTCTACTAAATATGTGCACTCTTATTTACTATCTTGACATAGTGCTGTTTACTCCTGGTGCCGGGTGGAATTGTCATGAACTAAAATAATTGTAGCTATTTTATTTAGTTCACAAAAGTGGTAGATTGTTAAAAGTTGTACAATATAGCCGTTGTTTAATAATTGCAAAATAGATCCGAAGTCTCAGTGAATATATTAAAAAAAAATTTAGACATGAGAGGTTTCATAAAAGCTGATCAAAGAGGTAGATACACGCTAATCAATAAAACTCCTACCGAAGCCATAAATAGTGTACATCAACATAGCAATTTCTTCTCAAAGTAGGAGAGTCATTATTCCAGAGAAACGAGCAACAGAAATTATCTGGGTATAGAACTGGGTACAATAGGAAAAGATGTATCAAGTGTACATTGATAAATGCACTGAAAAACATGTGGATCCAAAACTAAGAGCAAAAACGTGGTTATATGCAGATATTTTTAATCAAGACTTCAAGTTGTCGTTTAAACCACCCGAAATGGATACCTGCGATATATGCAGTACAGTACATTCACCATTCAATTGAAAAATAATCTTACTGCAGATGAACTAGCAAGTGCATGATGCGCTCCTTATTGAATCTAAAACTCGGTATAACTTAAAACAATTTATTGGCCTTTATAAAGGCTAAAGATTCACCAAATCACAAGGAACAATCCGGTGATTTGCAAAAATGTTTGCCTTCACCACTTATAAACAATTGCATTAGTTTCTACAAAAGGAAGCTTTGGATATTAAATTATACATTATATGATGCAGGTGATTCCTCTGTACAATGTATGATGTGGGACGAATCGAAAGGGTAACGTGGTGCAAAAGAAATGGCCTGACAATACAGTTCCAGGTAGTTTAAGTTTTACACCAGAACATGTCGATTGGGATATTAACGACTGGACTGAATATTCTTTTTACTGATGAATCAAGATTTGCACTTTGTGGATCCGACAGACACTTTGCACTGTTGGATACACAAAGTGCAAATCTTAATTCATCGATAAAAAGAGTATTAGCCCAGTGGTTATTATCCCAATCGACATGTCCTGGTGCAAAAATTAAACGTGCCATACGACGTGCCCTCGTTAACAGTGGAGCAGTAGCAGGCATTCTGGCTCTGATTCCAAATACCTTTAATCTGTTTCTAACCGATTTGGCACTTATTCGAACATTACGAGCTGTCGAAAGATCATTTCACGATGGTCTAGCTGTAACATGATGTGTACACAAAGTCTGCAGATGTAAATAACGTTCATCTGCGGGGTTCGTGCACCTGGGAAATCCTGGAACTGGTTTTTTTTGTATCCTCCATTTTCTCTATACCTTGTTAAAGCACTTGAAACTCTGGATTGGTGGATTCCCATTACATCAGCAAGATATTGCTGCGATCGTCCATCTCCAATTAAAGCTACAATTTGGGTTGCTTGTTCTGACGTTATATTAATGATTTTTTGTAAGAACGCACCTCCTTACTGAAAACTCTAGCAGACATGGTGCGCAGATCAAATTCTCGAACACAAATGTCCAAAATAAATATTTTCTTTTAACAAGGTTTTGTTTATTGTTTTTTTTTTCTTCAAAAACACGCTTTAACCTGAAATGTTATGGGTTTGTAGGCACCTAAAGAAGACTTTAGACGAGTATTAAACATTTTGCTAAAACTAAAAGGAGTAGTTCCCTGGGTTAAAATCTCTATCACATCATTGTTTTGGTTCGTGATCTTATGTTGAGACTTTTGAAAATCGACTACCTTTTCCTTAACTGTCACTTTCGTGACAAGTAGTCCCTTACAAACTTTTGACACTTGGCAGACCTCGTTGGGCCAAGATGGTTTTCAGGGTTCTCGTTTCGAGTCTCACCATGTTCCCGGAAGTATTCTTATAACATCGGCGTTTAGCCTATCCAATTTCACAATACTGTAATGTAGATCGAATTTTAAGTACAACCATTGTTTGGTTTTGGGGCTAGTTAGCAAGTATTCACGAGTAAGTAATCATAACCACATTTTTAACTTTCATAATTTCAACCATCTTTTCGATTTTAATAGTGGGATTATTTATTCTATTTTAGATTCACTGATGATGGACTAATAGGTCCGAAAACGTTCTAAATGAACCTATTTTATTTGATTCATTGGGATTTTTAAAATTTTATTAAATATACCTTTTACATAGAAGTGATTTTACTTCATGTTACGAGTTTTTTCTGCTAAAAATTAAAAATTATTTTTAAACTTTTTTCCTGTTTAAAAAATTATGCAATACTTTTTGTGATTTACCTATTTCGAAGATTAATCAATCGCTTTAAACTTCAAACAATTAGTACCAGAAGGGGCAGAATAAGAATTGGGGAATATGGAACATGATGGAAGTATCTCAATAACAAAAAAATTTAAAAACAGAGCACTAAAATGGTAAACAGAGGCCAAAAAAATGAATGGAATGAGAACCTCCAGGAAGATGACGGAGAGGAAGACCAGCTATGAGAATGAAAACATAATGGGTGAGTTCGGACGACCACAGCGGCTGGACAGCTGAGCCAGCAGTAGCTGTCAGACGTCACCGCTGGAAGTCAGCCGCTGAGAGATTTACTATTAAGCTTTCCCTATCAGCTCTGGATACAACCACTCAGCCGATTTCTGCTGACAGTCAGCCGCTATGGTCGTCCGAACGCACCCAATATTGAATGCAATGATAAGGAAAGGTCTCAGAGAAGGTGACCGGGAGGATAAAAATCTGTAGAGGGTTAATACGGCGAACTCATAATGGGAAAATACCGAAAAAAAAACAGGTTTTTTATAAACGTCTTCTGTATCTTCTAACTTCGTTCTTCTGCCTATGTTTTCTATTAGTTTAGTGCTTAATATCGACCTTAAATTTTAGAGCATGAATAAAACTCTGTGTCAAAAAAGAGTATTTAGTATTAGAGTATTGACTATAAAAATTATCTTCCAATTTTCATTCACAGAATCCTCCCACTTGCATCGTTTGCAATCAGCGAAAAAATTTGATGGAATATTGTTTGACACACTTTACAAATATGTATTCCCTTTTAACTTTCTGAAATTCATGGTTTATATAATAATAAATGTTTAACTTTTCCATTATCATTAATATATATTTTTCACAAGAAGATTAACCTTATTACACAAGACAAACTAAATCTGTGACAATGATTAAATATAATATTTATTGTTGTCCTTTAAATTCCAGCACCTTAAAATTTTTACATAATTTCATGTTGCAATTATTAATCTGAAGTGATTGCAAAACGAACTCATCCCAAATTTACATAAAACAGTTACGTGTACAGAAACCTAAATTTTCACTTTTCAATGTCAGACTTCACTTCCTTAAAATCAATTTAATGAATATTTTAGACCTGTAACATATGAAATACGAAACATTTAAATAATTATTAATATAGTAAAATTATAATACTTGTTTTTTAAGTGATATTTTTTAAGAAAAGTATTTGGATTGTCGTGTGGGGTATATTTGTACTATTACTCTGCTCTCGATAGGCTGTCAATCATCAATTCAACCACGATATTGATACATTTCAAAGATTATTCTACCGAAACTGAATTGTATTAATAGTGTATTTGACTAGCTCCACTTTATCTTTGATCCTTTTCATTCATAAAGAGTTCGACTAAATTTATCGAAAGGTAGAATTATAAACATAAATAATGACAATAAAGAATAATTAAATACATATTTGTGATATTTTTAGTGTAACACTCTATTATACAAATCGATCGATAACTATTTTTAAAATTTTTAAATGCGATTTCCTAATAACACAGACCCATAAATTTGAAACTGTGTCAACCTTTAGCTACTTGGGAGTAACAATAGAGAACACCGTAAGGGAGAAAAGTGGAAAGAATTCTGAAAGGCAAAAAAACATATAGAATAAATAGAAATCTGCTAAGAAGCAAGATTCTAAGTAAGACCTGTTGTTACATACGCGATGCAAACAACGACGATTAACAAGAAAGGGGAAGATAGTCTCCTGAAATTTGAAAGAAAAATAATGAGAACGATACTTAGCCACAATTTAACAAGTGAATGAGAAAGAAGAATGAAAATAAATGCCGACATTGAAGAAGAATTAAAGGGAGAAAATATAGTCATGAGTCATGATACATAAAATCTCTTCGCTAACAATGGATGGGACATATGAAGAGACGCCCACACTCAGATATGACGAGAAGGATAACTAACTGGCATAAATGTAGAGGAAGGCCTAGAAGAAGATTCCTATATAAATTATCGTACCAATCGCATGATTCTAGTTTCGATGCTAACAACTCCAGTTCTGGTTCTTCGTTAAGGGTTTCTTGTGGTTGCCGTGATAAAGCGTCTGCTACTTCGAAATCGTACTGTTGTATGCAGTTCTAAACTCAATCTGGCTAATCGACCTGACGGGTTTTTGAGGTTCTTTAGCCATTTGAGGGAATGGTGATCCGATATGACCTTAAAGTTGTACCCTTCTATGTATGGCTTCATTTGCTTTATCCCGTACACTATGGATAGACATTCTTTTTCCGTTGTGGAATATTTTGTCTCGTTTTTAAATTATCGATCTCGCAGTCAATTGTCAACTTCTTGTTAAGCTCCATTGAAGATCCGTTTGCTAGTCTAGTTCTTCCGTTATAGCTATGTAGAGAGTGTTTGAATATCTGCGCTATTCTATCTCCGGCGTAATTTTTAATGGTCTCTGTGTCAATTAATGCTTTGTAAGATCTTTGTCCGATTTTCAGTGATGCGAACAGTCGCATGTCGTTGCTTGCTTGTTGTCTAACGGCGAGAACGAACGGAGTCGAATCTTGCTCCTCAGACTGGCACGACTCCTTGTTTCTCCAGTCTGTTATTCGTTTCCTTGACGTCTGGAATAGCAGTCACTGCTGTAGACCCCTTCTTTGCCGCATCGGGAACAAAACTTTCTCCATGGATTTTTACAATTCCTACGGAAGTGACCTGCCATCTTACATCGAAAGCATGTCCTTTTGGCATCGTATTCTGTAGGGTTTGTACGCCTCCAATTTCCGCAAAAATTTTGATTTTCTCGGGTCCTTTCGTTTTCTAAAGTTTCGTATTCTTGGGCTAATTCTTGCAATTCCGACAAATTTTCGAAGTCCCGGCGGCGAGCATAAAGGTTATATTCTGGCAGCATATTTTTATATATCCTTTCGAGTTCTTAGTTTCTTGAAAAAGATCCTTCTCGTCTGATTAATGTTATCTATAAACTGGTTCGTTTTTCCTTTGCTTCCTGTTTCTGATTTGCTTCTCTAGTTGTAGCGAATATTATCTGGGATATAAAGCTTTCTTAAAATCTTTGCTGAAGTCCGTCCATGAATTACAATTTCTGTTATTGTTTCGGTACCATAACAATGCATGGTCTCCTAACAATTCTGGTAATGCTTTTAGCAGATCTTGCTTATCGACCTCGTAGGCTAGGCTTAACTCGTCTATTCTCTCTATGAAGTCTACCGCATCCGAATGTTTCTTGTCGAAGTGTGTGTTCCACCTCCGTACTTGATTTAACAAATCTGATTGCCTCAAATGTTTTGTCATTGGCTGTAATTGGCTTCTGATTATCGAAATTTCCTGGGTCAGTGTGTCTGGTTCGGCTTCCTTGGAAGTATTGATTTTTGGGATTGTTCCTGTTGCTTCCTCGCGTTCTGTATAAAAGGTTCTGAGTCTTAACCTTAACTCGTCGACGGTTCCTTTGGAAGCTATTCAGCAACTTTCGGCGTCGCGCTGTAATTCTTCTTTGGAAAGACGATTTATCCATGACGTACCTGTCGTGACACCTGTTACTGAGTCTGTGTCTTTATCTGTCGGCATTTTTGGTATTTTCCGGGCGTCGAGTAACGACGTTTACCTGCGTATATTCTATTTTTTTGCTCCGACGCCAATTTTTTGATGGGTAGTTCTCCTAAGACAACAGACTCAGTAAAACACAGGTTAAAACAAAATAAATCTATTCAGTGTAATTATTTACAAAATAAATAAAAACAATATATCTCATTCGATTCGTCGCAGCGAAGTCCTCCTCCGGGTAGACGTCTGGAAAAGAAGAACAAAATTAACAATGTTATTCATATACATATATACGTTTATCGGGGGCTCGCTCACTACGCTTGCCTCCGTTTATTTATGAGCCTCAAATTACTTCACTACGGTACACCTTGCGGCTCGAGTTGGCCTGCCTAAGCTTGCGAATCACGTCAGTACGGTGCACCTCGCTACTCAGGTCGGTCTGCCTAGCTCACCTCGCTTGGCTGGTTGTGGAGCCCAGAACTGTCGTTTCAGGACTGTCGGATCTCTGCTTGCGGCTCTCTTAAATATCCTTCTTCCGGTGTTGGTTCGGAGAGGTGGAACTGAGTGGGGAAATCTGCGCGATCTGAGAGAATCGCACGGTTCCAAGTGTCGATGCTTGTTCGGCATATCAGCGTATCATTACAATATGAAGAGACGCCCACACTCAGATTTGACGAGAAGGATAACTTACTGGACACCACTATGACCTAGATGTAGAGGAAGGCCTAGAAGAAGATGGCTGGATGATGTGGAAAAAGCTATAAGAACAATGAATGTTAAACACTGAAAAGTTTCCGTGATATCACCATACAAGTTAAATATAAAGTAAACTAATGAATAAGTTAACAAGTAAGACTTGTATGGTTACTCTAGTTAACAAAAATAACTAAAAACTGTAACGCCTTAAATAGAAGACGGAAAAGTCAGATTTACAGACGGTCAGCGGTTAATTAGAACCCCTTAACACTTCGTAGTTTTTGTAGTGTATATACCGTAGTCCACATAATTTCTGCACCCTATATTCTCGAGAAACAAGTTTTTTAATGGATAGTTTTTATATATCTCTGTTTTGCGTGTAATGACTAATGAGTCATAGAAAATGCAGTAATTAGTTTGGCGTGTGTACTTGAACAGTTTTAAGTTTTTGCTTTCTTTGCAAAGATCTTCACAGAATATATTATACATTGATTAAGTTGCTATATATAGAAGGTATGCAATGGACATAAGTATTATAAAAAAGTGAAGTCTAAAACTTACCATTTCTGTCGTTGAAGGATTTATCAAGTAAATATGTGGACTCTAGTTATTTAATTATTTTGTATACCCAATTGTTTAAATACTTTCCTTTAGAAACATAATCTAACACATGATTTTTTGTATACCTATTTAAGTACAAAGAAACTCAGAAAAATATATAAAAGAAACATTAATTCTAAATTGTGAGACTCAATTTGTCAATAACTTTTAGGCAAAATTCAGCATTATTAAGGGCTGTAGCACCATGATGATGATGATGATGATGATGATGATGATGATGATGATGATGATGATGAGTAAAACAACGATACAAGAGAAGTATATACAAAAAAAATGAACAATAGGTTTTTTCATATGGCAAGCGTGGATGATGTTGAAAAGTCATGGACTACCATAAAATAATCATTTAATGATGTGAAGAAAACTTTTCCAAAATAAACCAAGTAGATACCAAGAATGAGCGGATGACAAATATTAAAGATGATGGAACAACTCAGGCAGTGCAATAAAATCAGACAGAACCAAGTAGATTACGGAAATATACACAGCAAAACTCGTAAAGAAATTATAACGGCTAAAGAAATCTGGATGATTACACTTTGCACCGAAGCTGGAAGCCTGCATAAACTCGGCGACAGTTTCAATCTCTACTAGAAAATTAAGGAAATTGCTGGGATGTTCAGCAAAAAACAAGTCAAATGTGTACATGATGACCAAAATAAACGAATAATGGCCTTCGCGATATACTTAATACCTGAAAAGTGATCACAGAACATAAAGACGACCACGATTGGGAGACCAATTGAATGACCCAAGTGTTTTGAAAGCTCTGGACATGCTAACAAACTAGTAAAAAGTAACAAAGCCCCAGAACCAGATAATGTTTATGCAGATACAATCAAGTTACTTAATAAAGAAAATCTAGAGATTATTGTGAAGCTCTTTAACGATATCTACGATGTGGGCCAGATTGCAAAAGATTGGCTTGTAGCGAACTAATGATAAAATATATTATCTACAGAGATGGGATTTGAATGCAGAATCTGTATAGGAATCAGACAGCAATAGTCTTGTTCTTCTTCATGTGCCTCATCCTTTAAGGACATTGGCGATCATCGTGGCCCATTTAACTCGGTCTGCGGAGGTTCTGAAGAGTTTTATTGTTGTTTTTCCACTCCACTGCTTTAAAATTTTCAACCAGGACGTGCGTCGTCTTCCCGGTCCTCTCTTTTCAGTTGCGTCCGTAATTGTCCAGGCTTCAACTCCATTATAAAAGGACAGAGAATACATAGCATCTCAATACTCTAGTTCTAATTTCTATTCCCAGTTTTCCGTTGCATAATACTGCTTTCGTCTTTTGAAAGCGTTTCTGGCATCTCAATGCATCGTTTTATCTCAAGGCTGCGGTCCCATTGTTGATTTAGCTCACATCCCAAGTAATTGTATCTGGGTACTTTATCTAAATATTTTCCTTAACGTAGATCGTTTCGTCTTCAATCTTGTTCTTACTGACAATCATGATTTTTGTTTTTTTTTGCGTTCAGAGCCATTCCATACGTCTCGCAGTACTGCGTAGTGCGATCAACCAAAATCTGCAGCCCTTCTCTGCTGACCGCAAGGAGTATTGTATCGTCTGCATATCTGATATTATTCACTAATGTTTCGTTAATTGATATGCCTTCATTATTGTCTTCTAGTGCCTCTTTAAACATTTCTTCTAAGTACATATTAGAAAGTAGAGGGGATAGTACACATCCCTGTCGTACTCCTCTCCTTATTGGAATCATATTTTTGTTGGTCTACTCGAATTATGGCTTTCTGATATCGGTAATAATTTGTAATTATTCTCACTTACTGATCATCTATTTCTGTGTTCCGTAATATGTTTGCCTTTTGTGTCGTATTTTGTCGAAGCCTTTCTCAAAGTCAACCAGACATATGAATACCTCACAGTTGACAGCAACAGTACGATTTCAAAATCTCAAAGAAACGGAATATTTCTCAATAAAAGAAGGAGTTAGGCAAGACTGTATACTTTTTTCAATGTTGTTTAATTTATACTCAGAAAAAGTAGGTATATAGGTAGGAAAAAATAGTTATATAAATCTGGAGAAGAAATCGAGCAAGCCAAGAAAATACTTTGGTTGTCTGCTAAACCGTAGTTGGGACCCTGAGATTGAAATATAGAGCAGAGTAGAACAAGACAGAATTGCTTTTTTGAAACTTCGTAAATTTCTGACTGATCGCAAGTTGTATTTGAACCTGAGACATAAAGGTATGTATAGATATGCGCGCCGTGCGTTTTTGGCGCCGACAGAAGTTGGATCGTGTGCGCACCGTTCGTGTGTCACTTGAAAACACGTACTAACGCGTACTAATCTAACGAACCCGCCACGAACGCGTACCCACACACAGCGCGAAGTGTTCGGCGCGCATATCTATACGTACCTTAAGATGCTAAAGTGTTACATTTAACCTGTTCTCTTGTACATAATGGAAGCATGGACGTTAAAGCCCAGATCCATTAACAAACTTAAAGTTTTTGAAATGAGGTGCGGCGCCGAACGCTTAGAATATCATCTGAATACAGGTAAATTTTGCTTATTTCCCTAAAGTATAAACTGAACTATAATATACTCCTGAATTGCTTCATGAATATTGCTTCAAGCTACCTATAAGCTATAAACCAGTTAGAAAACCAAAAAAAAAATAATTGCATTTAAATTTAATCCTATTTTACTATGAATAATATAAAATTTATGTCTTTCGTTATTTAATTGTCAGTAGAATGCTTATTTTCTTTAAGTTTTGAAACAATACACTAACAAAGACGGCGACGTGTAGAATTACAATTTTATACTTATTTTGCATACAAGATTATGTTTTGCATTACGGGGATTCGCAATCAATCAACTCTGGCAGAAACAATAACTGCTGTTGTTTTCTAGAACTCAAATATGCCGATCAAAAAAGTATTTAGAGCATTAAAAACTGTGCTTTGTTTCAAAACACTTGAATGAATTGACGTCACTGGCCTTGCTCGTTGCCAAAAAGTATTTTGGAAAATGATAGTCGAGTGACTTAAACCATATGTAACCTGTTTTATTCGCTGATTTAATTATTGTCAAGTAAATTAAGCTTTATTAAATACGCACTTCTGCATAAATGACGTCAATAGTGATGCATTTAGTGCATAATAATAAAAGAAAAAAACGCGTTTTGCAAACTTTCCAAATACTTCTACTCTACCTATTTTAACGTGCAACAGCTGCAACAACGTAGTATTCTCGAGTGACCTAACGATTTACTATTTTTATTTAGGTACTTTCCGTTTAACTTAAACTTTAGAGTAATATGAGAAGTCACGGTATTTAAAATATTTATTCATTCGCAAAAATTCTTTTTTAATACTAAAATTCCCCTTACAGGGGCATCTTAATGCAATTTGATCAGAAATATCATCACCATTAGTGTTTCCCAAATGCAAGACCAAGACGAGACTTAGAGAGTCTTGGTCTTGGTCTTGCGACAGTACACCTGATCTTGGTATTGGTCTTGGTATTGCGCTCCAGGTCTTGGTCTTGGTCTTGGTCTTGCAGCAAGAGTCTTGCAAGTCTCGCAGTTGCTCATTAGCCTATTACATATCTTAGAACAACGTAACAGAGTAGGTAAATTTTAAGCTTTAATATCACAGCCACAGTAAAGACCAACCAAATTAATAAATATCTAAACAACTGACACCGGGTGGGGTTTGAACCTACGATCTAAGCGATCCGTGTCTATGTTCCAACTAAAGTGTGTATTACATTATCTTAAATTCAGGACCGATATTCAGGATACGATTTAGGACACTAAATTCAGTCAACGAACTAGCGATTACACCATCCTAAATTTAGGATCGTAAATTATAAAAGAGAGCACAAAGACAGGGTTTGAAAACCAAGTGTTAAAACCACAGGGGTTCGGTTTATGTAGGTAAAACTTTTAAAAGCAGGTAAAAAAACAAAAACTTTTCCTAATCAGATTTGAACAACCAGCTTGAGTGACGGACGTGTCGAGTGAATTATGTCGTGTCGGTGACATATTTATCGTTTTGGGTACAAAAGGTACAGATTGTACAGATTGGGTACAGGTATTGTACCAGATGTTCTCTGATTGTACACCCATCCGATTTTAGATGGCGATGTATCGTCGCCCCCGTACGAAATTATTCCGATTCGACTTTTTTGCACAAATTCACTCAAAAAGAGGTCCTTATAACAAATCCACAGGGTACTGGGAGGTGCCGAGGTCGGAAAATTGTTTAAACATTTTTTTTAAACAAATTCAAAAAATAAATTTTTTCACTTCGTATACTTTTTTTTAGATTATACGGGTCATTCTGGGCAAAAAAGGTCTGTTGTGATTTTTCTCTAAAATTAATTTTTGTCGAGTTATACGCAATTTAAAATTTGAAAAATGCGAAAATAGCCATTTTCAAGGCTTAATATTTTAATTAAAAATAATTATTATTATGAAAGTCAGAAAGTGACCAAATCAAATTTTAAAATCTCTCCTTCAAGAGCCTGAAGAAATTTTGTCATTATTTTATTACAAAGCTATTATTTTTAATTATTAACAATTAGCGCTATATAATAATAATTTTTAATCGAGTTATTAAGCGTTGAAAATGGCTATTTCCGCATTTTTCAAATTTTAAATCGCGTGTAAATAGACAACAATCAATTTTAGAGAAAAATCACAAGAGACCTTTTTGCTCAGAATGACTCAAATTATCTAAAAAAAATTGTTCGAAGTGAAGAAACCTGTGGATTTGTTATAAGGGGACGTTCAAGTATTACGTAACGCAGGTTGGGGGAGGGGAAGGGGGGCAAAAATCTTCAAAAATTGCGGTACGTAATACTTAACGTCCTATTACGGTGCGTTACATAGGGGGAGGGGGGTCAAAAATCGCGTTACGTAATACTTCGAATTAAAGTTTGTGCAAAAAAAAAATAATGTGTGTGTACTTTGTACGCACATAAGAAGTTATAATTTTATTATATAATTTCAAAGAACTAAATATACTTAACAGGTTATTTGTATTTTATTTAAATATTAAACTAACTTTCTTACCTACCACTTTTAAAAAATTTTATAAAAACAATACCAAAAATTAAAAAAAAAATATGAATTGTCCGGGATTTCTCGATCTCCGGTCACACGCTCGACCACTGAGCTATATTCCCTTTGCTTTGACAGGTTACAAGATTTCTCATACATACTGACACATTTAATAGACTAAGTGAAGTATACAAAAATACTTTAAATATACTTACTATTATTATAAAATATCTTATTCCCGAGGAAGACAAATCCAAAGACACAAAAATTATAATAAATAATACATTTACTAAAACACTAATATATCCTTTTAATGACTTATTGGCGCTGACAGCGCTGATACATACATATCTTGAAAGATTAGCAACGAACTACATACTGTCTGTGTGCGCATGCGCCCGGTATTATAAAATTTCACTCCCCATCGTAAAGAAGTATAACTTCAAAAATCTAATCGAAATAATTTCGCTAACCGGGGAGACGATACAGCCTATAGCGCTAATTGTTAATATGTAATTAAAAATAACAGCTTCGTAATAAAATAATGACTAAAGTTTCTTCAGGATCTTGAAAGAGGGGGTTTTAATCTTTGATTTTGTCACTTTTTATATATATAAATCGGTTTTAAAACGTCTTGCGACGTTGTCCGATGCCTAATTTCCATGACACTCTATCATCCCATTGGCCCTCTCTAAGATCTCTTGCGCTCATCGCCTTCGTTACTCCCTCTCTCCAAGATTTCTTGGGTCTTCCTCTCGTTCTGCGGTTTGGTGGTACCCATTGCATAATTATTTTAGGGAGTCTTGAGTTATTCATCCTCTGGACGTGTCCGTACCATATCACTATATTTCGTCACTTTTTACTTTCATAATAATAATTTTTAATCAAGTTATTAAGCCTTAAAAATAGCCATTTTCGCATTTTGCATTTTTCAAATATTAAATCGCGTATATCTCGACAATAATCAATTTTGGAGAAAAATGACTAGAAACCTTTTTTGCTCAGAATGACCCAAGTTATCTAAAAAATTTGTTCGAAATGAAACAATTATTTTTGTGAATTTGTATAGAAAAATTGTTTAAACAATTTTTCGACCACTGCACCGCCTGGCACCCTTTAGATTTATTATACGGACCTGTTTTTGAGAAAGTTTGTGCAAAAAAATCGAGTCGGAATAATTTCGCTAACGGGGGCGACGTTATAGTCCCGACTATTTAGCCATTTAGGATGTCGAAAACCATCCTAATTAGGATGCTAACTGTCTAAATGCGATTACACTATCCTGAATTCAGAACGTTCTAAATATCGGACACTAAATTTAGGAAGATGTAATAGCCTCTTAACCAAAGTTTATTAGGAACTTACGTATTTTTTCGAGTATTTGCCATTGACAATGTGTGATTTAAAAAGCATTCAATTCGGTGACAGATGTGCACAATATGAAGGGTCAGAGGGAAAAGGGATGAATGTCAATTTTTGGTCATTTTGAGATTTTTGTGCAATCTGTTAGCTTAAGCCATGGTTTGTTAGAACAGTGAGCGACGCTCGGCATACGCGTACAGCAGAATCTGTTGTACTCGACGCACGGCAGATTTGAGTGAGTCGGTTTGTTAGCATTTTCTGTCGCTCTCAAAATAGTTTGAGTTTGACGTTTGTTCTCACGGAGGCTGTACGTAGAAAAAGGAATTCTGTCGTAATACAGAAGGTGCATTTCAATTAACAGTCGAAAGAAAATTGTTTTAGAACGAGGAAAGATTTCGAGAATATTTTAGACTTTCCAGGGATTTATTTGAAACTGTATTATAATTTATAAGATGGTATTACTAAAAAACCCTACAACAGAAGACAACATCCGATTTCTGCAGAAGAAAAATTAAGCATAACTTTGAAGTAGGTAAGCTTTTTTTATTCAGAGAAAAAATAAAAACACAGTTAGGTACAAAACAGAAAACTTCTTAAAAATGTAAATTATATCATAAATATATCTTACATTTTTTTGTACATTGCTATTAATTGATTCTGGCGAAAATACAAACGAATGCACGCTCTGAGATCCTATATAGGTTTCCAAAGAATTTTCGCCACAAGAATTATTTGTTGTAATAGGAACCAATTCATGTACCTAGTTCATTTCCAGCCAGCTCAAATTCATATCGCGAAACAATATTCATCACTTCAGCATTTATTCTTGCCTTTTCGATGATGTTTCCGACTTTTTAACAAGTTTTTCAATCAAAGCGGTTCGTTCCTCTCGTCCCACTTTTAATTCACTCATTAATGAGAAATCTCTGTTTTTAGGCATTGACTTTTTTCAGTTATGAGACTCCTTGTCAGACTAAAATTTCAGAAATTTCTCTTATGTGGAAGTTATTGAAGATTTATATTTTATATTACCATTACATTGACAAAAATGGTTTCGAAGAAAAAGGACCTATAGCAAGTGTACAGTGCCGGCAAAAAAATCTTTACATTGCCAAATAAATCACCAAATTTGAAGACAATTTGCATGCGTTCTGTCTGCGCTTGGAGGGGAGGGTAGGGGAGAGGGATAGCGTATTTGCGACGGCAATTATCTGTAGCTTACGGACCGCTTGGCATATTTAGGGTATTCTGCGCGTTTTGCACTGTAAACAGTTGGCTTTGTGCGGGTAGTCAGTGTTAAACTTCTTCTCATTTACCGCGTAAAGTTTGAGATCGTCAAATTCTAAATTGAACTGACAAATATGGGTCGAAAGAAACTCACAAAAGACGAGAAGGTTTGTGCTTTAACATTACTGGAGAAAGGAAACTCTGTAATTACTGTAGCACCTGATATTGGTGCTTCAAGAGGGGCTATTTATCAACTGAAACGTTCGGCTGCAAGTATTGACCTGAAAACAGGTCAATTTACAGAGAACTACATTGTACATTTGTACATATTTAAAAATACGAAAATAGAATAATAAAAAAATGAGATATTCAAAGCATACTTTAATAGTGATCAGGGATCTGTAGAATGGCAAGACTAAATTGTGTCACGTGTTGAATAATAACGATACACTTTATTTTGTACCAACGTTTTATTTTAATGCATGCTTCAGTTTAATAAATAATACATAGTAGTAATACCAATTAATCTCAATACCAATTAAATACTAATACTATCAATTTAATACACATAACTTTTTCATTTATTGTGTGCAATTAAAAATATGTCAAATCATGTAAACTTATTTTTATTTGAATAAAATTAGCTTACCACCATGTTGTACACTGTGAGTTCAGCTGAACGTTTGCGTCCAAATTAAATCTGAGTTGATTCCAGCGCACACCGTCGACATACGCTGCTGTCGGTCTTCAGAGCGCGCAACTAAGCAGAACCTAACAATCCGTTGGCCTTAACATACAGAAACCATTCCGTTGATTTGGACTGACGTGTGCGGCGTTCGACTGACTGTGAGTTGTGCGTCGCTCGTCGCTCACCACTGTCCTAACAGCTTTAGAAAGAGTACTATCAACCTGTGAATGGACAAGGGGAAATAAATATGATAATCGTCTTAAAATCACGTTACAAGATTGGACGCAAGGGGTAAAAACAATGAATATGTAACTTTGTTTCTCATTTTACCGAAAATGCTTGCAGATAGACATTCATCGTTCTTCATTTCGTACCCTTCATTTTGGTACCGAATACCAAACCGAGAATTATACACTTCTCCAAGAAATTAAGGCACCTTCTTAAAAATGGGTCATTTTTGATGTCTCGAATTTCCTAAACATGTCTGATTTAAGTGATTTTTTAATATTATATAGCCTTATTCGTTAACAATATCGCTGTAATAATATTGTTGCTAGAAGTTAAATTGTCGTTGTATAGGTACCCGATAACTTATCGGTACTAATGTGTGTACCAATCAAGATGTGTTTTTTTTTCTCAAAGTTAGCATCATCCTGTGGAATATTCTAGCATTTAAAAAATACTGAAATTAAAACCCAACTACAGTCTGATATTTTTTTAACATTTTGTTTTTTCATTCGCTTATGTTGGATAAGAGTAAAGTTAGGTATTTTAACAACTAGCCATGTTTTTCATCAATACACAATGTTTTAAATAAGTATGGCAAATTTTAAGGGGTAATTCTAAACAAACGGGTCATGTTACCCGAATGCGCGCCAATGGTGAATATTAAATTCTTAATTGTATGTCAAAAATGCGTAATAACTACCTCTTAAAACCCACCAAATTTCATTTGCATATCTCAACCGGTTTTAAAACAATAAATAAATCGTCAGTTTGTAAAAAAAATTTAAGACCCCCTATTTCGGAAACGAAGCATTTGCGAACATACATTTATAAAGCAAACTGTCAAATTATTTTTCGTGGAGAATAACCCCTTAAAGTTTGCCATACTTATTTAAAAACACCCTGTATTGATGAAAAACATGGCTAGTTAAAAAAGTACCTAACTTTTTATTATCCAACATAAGCGAATGAATCAAAAAACAAAATGTTAGGAAAATATGAGGCTATAGTTGGGTTTTAATTTTAATATTTTATAAATGCTGAATATTCCACAGGGTGATGCGAACTTTGAGAAAAAAATACAGTTTCATTGGTACACCCGGTATACAATGACAATATACCTGTCTAGAAACAATATTATTACACCGATATTTATACAGAATAAGGCTATATTATTATCAAACATTAAAATCAAATAAATAAAAAAATCAAATTATCAACCACTTAAATCAAACAAGTTTAGAAAATTCGAGACACCAAAAATGACCCGTTTTTAAGGTGGTGCGTTAATTTCTTGGAGTAGTGTATATCAACCAAAGAGTAACAAAAGAACAGTCGATTGATAAAACAAATGACCAATTTATTTTAACTACCTACAGAAAAAACAGCTTATTAAATGTCCTTGTGTTTTCCATGTATGTATTTCACTGTAAATATTTCTTTGTTGAATGCCTCGTAGACAGTATATCGTTACTAAATATTTGGGTATTTGGTTACACGGTATAGCGGGCACGGCATTATCTGTTATTAGTCTGTCTCGTTATCGTAGTCACACTCAGCAGAAAAAAATATACATAATAGTGTTATTATTCTACATGTCGATATGATTTTTGTGGTGTTTAAATTCCTAGAAAACTAATTAAGGAAAAAAATAAGCTACTTATTAGGTAGGTATATTTTTTATCAGCATATGACATATTTTTAAAAAGTTTCGGTACATTGATTTATGAATAGAGAATAGAGGGTGGCTATTCTCAAAACCTGGACAATTAATTTCAGAGCGAAGAAGGTATGTTTGTTTATGGTATTGTTCGTAAGGCGCATAAGTCCAATTTTACAATTTTTTTTGCTTCTCATAGAGTACAGTTACGGTCACTGAATAGTTTACACCTTACTTTTTATATTGTATTACTGTAAAATTGCAGTGTCGTACGGATTTGACAAATGTCAAAGTCAAAAAATTTCAAAAAGTCAATGCTTGTCAAAACTTTCGCGAGTGTTCAAAAATAAAAGTATATCAAACTCCTCTAAAATGGTTAGAATACATTTGAATGATGCGCAAAAAGCAAGAGCAATTGCCAAACTCGAAGAAGGTTGGTCACTAAGGCAAGTTGCTGCTGATTTGAACGTGAGCCATATGTGCATATGGAAGATCAAACAAAGATGGGATACTTTTCACTCTATAGCACGGTTGGGCGGTTCAAGAGGGCAGAAGATCTCCACAGATCAACAGGATGAGATGTTAGTAGATTATTTGAGAGAATCTCCTTTTGTCACAGCTCAAAAAGCAAGAGAAGAGACAGCGTTTCCAGGCAGTATTCGCACTGCACGTAGAAGAATTCAAGCAAGTGGACTGCTAAATTGTGCAGCTGCAAGGAAACCTTTTTTGACTTAGGATCACAAGAGGAGACGAGTTGAATTTTGTAATGAGTTTATAAACCGTGATGAGAATTTTTGGTCTAGGGTTGCATTTTCCGATGAAAAAGTATTTCAGTCATGTAGCAATGGTCGGATAAGAGTTTATAGGCCGAGAAATCAAAGGTATGATGAACAATATACGCATCATTTAAGAAATAGTGGAGGATTATCGGTCAATGTATGGGGATGGGTAAGTGCTGAAGGCCCGGGCGTTTGTTATCATGTAGAAGAGAAGTTAACAGGATTACATTACAAACATATTCTTCAGCATACAATGTTGCCATCGGTGATCCAGAGATTCCCCAACAACGACTTCATCTTCCAACAAGACAAATGCCCGGTGCATACGAGTAGAATTGTTCGAGAATGGCTAGAAGAAACTGATGTTAATGTTCTTCCGTGGCCGTCCAGTAGTGCAGACTTTAACCCCGTCGAAAATGTGTGGGCAGAGTTAACAAAGAAACTAAATGAAAGAAACCTTAGACCACGGAACAGAGTTGAATTATGGGAAGCAATTGAGTAGGCATGAGAAGAGCTTGTTAACTATAACATGAGGGGATTGGTGCTATCTATGAACAGAAGACTGCAAAGTTGTATTGACAAGAATGGGGCTTACACCAAATATTAATTATTTTTTTATTATTTATCATAGTTTATGATTATTTAATATAAAACAGATTTAAAATAAAATGCATATTTTAAAACCAGACTTCTTTATTTTCGTTATTAAGACCATAATCCATTTTATTCAAAAATCTTCTATACTTTCCATTTTGTTAAATTTTGTAAAATATTTAGATTTTTTAATTTTATTCAACCTATTCTAACTAGGTACACCACTGGCAACGTCACTTTGACGTAAAAGGTGCGTTTAAACGAGGTATAAATTTAAAAAATCGGCTCCTAGATACGTAAACCTGTAAACTATTCAATGACCGTAACTGTACCTACCTAAGAATATATCCGAACTAATATACTTCATAAAACGACCCTCAGTTCTAATTGCATGAGTCTCTTGATGGCTTAGTCTTGTTCTTGCTCAAATCTTGCACGGTAAGTCTTGGTCTTGGTCTTGCTCAAATTAGGCGGTCTTGGTCTTGGTCTTGCGAAAACCCAAGAACAAGACCAAGACTGCAAGACCAAGACTGATTTTGGGCAACACTAATCACCATCATTGTCTCTATATACAATCCCTGGTGGGTCTTGGCCTGTTCTAGAATCAGCTTCCATTCCTTCCTATCCGTCGCCTTAGTTTTCCAATTTCGTACTCTTAACACTCGTAAGTCGTCTTTCACCTGGTCCTTAAATCGTGCTTTGGGCCAGTAGCGTTCGTACTGAGCATGTATGGTTCTGCGGAACCAGGGCCCGGGCCCCGCAGGGGCCCCCTCTACGCGCTTTTTGCTTCTTTTGTTTATAATTTGATGGGGACATTTTGACCTACACAAGTACACACTAGGAAATGTAACTGCTTAATAAATTTTAATTTTTGTGTAGGTACTTAAAATAAAAACGAAAAATACCTCTCTATCAAAAATTTTGAAAACAAAATTTATGAAGAAACACAGAGGGAACTGGATAAGTCGAGAATTGGATGAACTAACTAATTCTAAGCAACTTTTTTTCTATACCTTTTTTTACTACCTAAATCATTATACATATTATGTACGTTCATGAAGTCAATAGATAGGTACTTCTCGAGTTATTTAAGAGTAAAACTGTTTATTTTTCAACAAAAAAAACCACGTCGTAGGCGGTTTTTCGCAAATAACTCAAAAATTAGTATTTTATCAAAAAAAAATATTAGCAAATATATAGCTTATAATAAAATGAAAAAAATGGTAGACGTATAAAGTCTTAGATCCAGTAGAAGCAGAGTTGAAGCTAATTAAAAGTGGGTTCTTACTAGTCAAATTCCAAATCGAATATTTAAACGTGAAATAACCAAAAAATCAAGCACATTTAGGAGAAAACTCAACTTTTTTAAAGTATTTAAAAAATGCTTTATTTTTGTTGTTTTTCTTTTTAGTTTCTAACATCAAAAGTAAGTAAGTTACGATCAAAAGAATGTTGGTCCATTTTTTTGTTGGTAAAAAGAATCGTGAAAATCACCCCCAATTAGCATCCGAAATGAAATTAATCGTTATCGCTTTACGAATACTTTACTTATTTATTGTTTATAAGATTTGTAAGATTCATTGGTACAAAGTGCTTATTTTTGAAAAGATTGTAGTTAAATGGGCTTAAACGAGTCACTAATCACGAGTGTATGCAAATTTTGAACAGCCATATCTTAACCCATTTTTGTCTTCAGGAAAGCAAAAAGTCCAAAGTAGTCACAATAGCAAAACCTATATTTGTTATTACTTGAGATTTTTGTTATCACCAATAGGTCTTACAAGGGACCAACGTAATTTTGAGAGTTACATACTTAATCTTGATGCTAAAAATTAAAAAAAAAAAACAAAAATAAAGCTTTTTTAAATATTTTTAAAAAGTTGCGATGAGTTTTTCCCTAAAAGTGCTTCATTTTTGCCATTTTGGTTATTTCCAGTTGAAATATTCAATTTAGAATTTGACGAATAAGAACCTGCTTTTTATTACCTATAACACTGCTCCTACTGGGTCTACCGACTTCGTATATACACTTTTTCACCTTTTTGTAAGCTATATTTCTACTAATTTTTTTTTTTCGATAAAGTACTTACTTTTTGAGTTATTTGAGAAAAACAGTCTAAAACGTGTTTTTTTGGTTGAAAAATAAACATATTCACTCGCAAATAACTCGAAAAGTATTGAATTAGTGAAAAAACACTATAGGTACAACTAAAGTTGCTTAGAATTAGTCAGTATATTCAATTCCGGACTTATCTTGAACGTATGTCTTTGGTGTGAAACTCACCCCATAGGGAAAAAGCACACATCGTCAGAATATCATTTTTTTCTTAACTACGTGTATGCCAAATTTCATGTCAATCCAAGCAGTTTTTTTTAATTACAGCAAAAGCCAACAAAAGAGTAAATGAGTAAAGTATATGATATATTTTATGATATAAATGATCATTTATATTTAATGTTTATTAAAAACTTTTGATATACAATGTGTCTTTTTATTGGGCGAGCGGGCCCGCATCCCAACTGGAACCAGGATCCGCTGATCTATCGGTACGCCACTGCTTTGGACCTGCCTCTTTTCCTCACTCCTTCTCGTCTTTGGTTATAAATGTGTTTTGACAGCTCCATCTCGTTCATGTCTAAGTGCCCTAGATACTGCAGCCTGTTTATTTTGATGGACCTACCAATTTACTAGGTTCACTATAAAGGCGGTAAAGCTCAAAATTATAGCGTCTACGCCATAATCCGTTTTTCTGCACGCTTTATAAAAATGTCTGAGGAAACAGAGTTCAAATCAGAAATATGAATAAACATTTTTTTCACATTTTGTGTTGGTATGTGTTCTAGTCTACATATTCGACAGAATCTTTGGAGAAAATCTATTTCTACTGCGTTTACTGAGGACCGTAGCTATAGGTTTTCCGTCATTAAGATTATTTGTTCTGGAAAGTCTAATGAGCTAGTTTCCGTTGATTTCCTCATCGCAATACCATTACTGATTGAACCAGAATGTGGATGTCACGAATCTAATTAAATCTTCAGTCCTATAGATATCAGAGTAAATGAATACTGGAGTTGAGAAAAGTAGAGAACAATGTAAATAACTATGTAATAAAAATAGTAAATGGTATGCTTTCGTAAGTAGAATGACAGTAGTCGGGGTAAAAATATAGTCAATGATACAAATAAAGTGAGATGTTCTAATCCTAATATTATTATCTCCATTCTTCCGGGGAACAAGCAAAGTAATTCTACTATTCAGACAAGCAGATAAAAACAGCCAGAATACTACAGAGGTATCAACTTGTTAAATACTACCCTTTGCCATGATGATCGCCAACATTCTTCACGGATAGGCACATCCAGAAGAAGAAATAGTATCCTATAACTTACAACTAAAATTTTACAAGAACTATTGAATCAGATGATAAGTTTAGCAGATGAACAACAGGGTTTTCGTACTGGAAGAACGTGTACAGATGCAATATTCATCATAAAGCAAATTACTGGAAAAATTACTAAGAAAAAAATTACTAGAGTATTATAGACCAGCATCTATAATATGTATGATTGCCTTGAAGAAAGCATTTGACAGAGTAAGACTCAAATATGCAATACATCTTCTGTATAACAAATAAGTTCCCCTAGATATTATAAAAGCTATTGAAAACATCTACCAAAACAACAAAATGGAAGTCAGAATAAATGGACAACGTACAGAGCCTATATACATGGGCAACGGAATAATGCAAGGGGACTCAATGAGCCTTATTCTCTTCAGTTTGATCATGGATTAAATCATCAAAAGCGTCAACAAAGGAAGAGGATACAGAAAAGGAAACAAAGAAGTAAAAATACTCTGTTATGCAGTCGACGCAATATTGAAAGCCCAAGATGAAGATAGTCTGCAAAGATCAGTCCATAGATTTAACATAAGTAACATAAGAGCGAAAAAATTCAATATGACAATTTCACCTCAGAAAACTAAAACAATCTTCTTCTTCTTGTGCCACTCCTATCGGAGATTGGAAATCATCAAGGCTACCCTGACCTTGTTTACAGCTGACCTAAAAAGTTCATTAGTGGTGCAGCCAAACCACGCTCTCAAATTCCGCAACCATGACATTTTTCTACGGACTGGATTCCGTTTTCCTTCTATTTTTCCTTGCATTATATTTTGAAACAAAACCATGATGAGCCACTAGAAGATTCAGGAAAAAGGTTGTCAACCAAGGATCGGAATTGATGCCTGATATATCAACAGACGAAATCAGGAACGCATTGAGAAAAATGAAAAGAAATAAAGCTCCGGGAGAAGACAATATCCTTATAGAAGCCGTAAAGATTGGAGGAGACAGACTTTTAAACAACATAAAGGAATTGTTCAACTTATGTCTGCACCAAAGTGAAACACCTACAAGATGTCACAGTGAACTTACCATCTTATTACACAAAAAGGGCGATCCATCGAGAATTATCGGCCCATAAGCCTATTAGACCACCTCTACAAGTTATTCACAAGAATAATAACAAATAGACTGGAAACAAAATTGGATTTTTACCAACCTAGAGAACAGGCGGGTTTTAGGAAAAACTTTGGCACTAACGACCACCTACACTGCATAAAAGAAATTATTGAAAAATCTATCGAATACAACCGACCATTGGTCCGGCTTTCGTAGACTTTCGCAAAGCATTTGATACGATAGAAATTAACAGCATAATGAGAGCATTGGAGGAAAGTCGTATAGATTATCGGTACTCCAAACTGATAGCGAACATATACAATAATGCAGCCATGACCGTCCGACTACACAAAGATACCAAATCTATAAAAATCAAAAGAGGAATTAGACAGGGAGACACGTTATCTCCCAAACTCTTTACGGCAGTACTTGAACATGCTTTCAAACAATTGGAGTGGGACGCGAAAGGAATAAATGTCGACGGTGAAAGGATCTCCCACCTACGATTCGCAGACGACATAGTTTTTGTAACAGACAACTTAAAAGAGATTAAAACTATGCTTACTGAGTTAGATGCCGCCTGTAAAAAAGTTGGTTCAAACATAAATTTGGAAAGACACAATACACAAACCTGGTATCAAGCGAAAATCCAAAAGTCGACGTCAACGAAATAGCATTGGCCCATAAATATAAATACTTAGGGCATGAAATCCAAATTGCCAGGGACAATCAAACTGCTGCATTACAGAGAAAGATCACCTTAGCATGGGCCGCATATGGAGCTCTATCAGACATCTTCAAGAACGACTTGCCAAATTATTTGAAAAGGAAGACGTTCAACCAATGTGTGCTTCCAATCATGACTTACGACGCCGAAACATTATCGTTAACCCAGGCCACAGCAACGAAACTTATAGTGGCCCAAAGAAGAATGGGACGGTCACTACTTGGACTGACTCTCAGAGATAGGGTCAGAAACGAAGAAATCAGAAGAAGGACAGGCGTCACAGATGTCATAGAGCAAGTAGCATGGCTGAAGTGGAATTGGGCGGGTCATGTAGCCAGAATGAAGGACGGGCCGTGGACCCAAAAAATTACAGTGTGGAGACCAAGAGAAGACAGAAGAAGTAGAGGTAGACCACCTACACGATGGACAGACGACGTCAAAAGGATTGCTGGGAATTGGTTGCAGAAAGCCCAAGATCGACAAAACTGGAAGAAATTAGGGGAGGCCTATGTTCAACTTTGGATGCAGAAGGCTGGACGATGATGATGATGATATTTTGAAGTAATGCGTATTTATGACCTCTCATCAGGTGACCCAAATACTCGAATTTCTTCGTTTTATCGTTAACAAAATTTCTGGGTCTCTTCTGAGTCTCTTCCTAAAACAATAGTAACCAGCAAAGAACCAATCAGATACCAAAATACCTTACACTGTCTAGCTGGGTACTCTTGCAGAAAGAAGTGAGAAATCAAGGACAAAAAACAAATAGACTGGCAGGATGCCTTAATAACACTATATGGCGAAACAGACATAATTACACTGAGATGGAGTCAAGAATTTATAAAGCTAATGTAATAAGACCAACAATGTCCTATGTCATATGCATACTGAAAATACACTAAGAGAACGATAGATGAGTGAAGACAGAAGAACATGTAACGTACCCTGTATAAACTATAAACGAATTGATACTTAGAAAAAAATAATGGAATAACCACATAATAAATTGTCCAGGGCGCATCTGTTTTGAGATGGACGTTGAGAGGTTACTCAAATTTTTTTGCAGAAATTGCTTGAAAATAACATTTGAAAATAATATTTGAGTTATCCTCCCACTCAAAATGGTCCTGAACTTTGTTGAAATAATCAAAATGTCAAAATATGAAGGAAAAATTCGATTTTTTTATTGGTTTTTTGATTATAACTTTTAAACTATTCATTTCTGAGAAAAGTTGTACTGACATAAAAGTTGCGGAATTAAATTTCCTACAATATAGAATTGGTTAAAAATTTAAAAAATAGTCACCCTTGTTGAAAAATAGCAATAATTGCGAAAAAAACCATACAGAAACATGTATTCGCATTTTACGTTTTTCAACCATTTATGCTACACTTAGGACCTTCATATTTTACCCAGAAAAAACTTTATAATATAGTAAAACAACACTGTAAATTTGATTAAGATCTGTTTAATAGATTTTGCAAAGTAAATTTTGCAATCCAGCTTTCGCAAAAAAAATTTTTTTTTTTAATGTTGCAGGACTGAAAATAAAGCAGATAGCAAGTTGAATTTTTTTTTTGATTATAGAAGTGTACTGTACCTTTCATTTGAAATTTGCAAAATTAAAATCGATTAATTACCACGGCGTCAGGAAATTTTTTAAATAAACATTAATTTTTGGTGACAGCGGTGTTCGATTCACACAAATTGATTTCCACCAAAATTTCTTCCAATCTTTATCTAATATATTATTTTCTTACTCTATATTTTGTTGTATTTTAATATTTTAATTCCACAAAAATCAAACTAATTTTATTATTGTTTGTGAAATATTGTTTAAACAATTGCATATGTTTAAAAATAATAAACTTTTATTCTCTAAGTTAAAATATATGAACAAAGAAAGTTTTTCCTAACGAAGTGTTATTTTAAAGGATAGAGTATGTGTTTTTATTTTGCAATAAACAAATTTATTTATTTATATCGAAATCTAATAAAAATTAAAATGTGTCAATCATTATCAAAGGTCATTGGAATGCCCAATCAGAGTAAACTATCCGCTGTCCTGCGCGTAGCACCAATAATTAATGTTTATTTAAAAAAAATTCCTGACGCCGTGGTAGTTAATCGATTTTAATTTTGCAAATTGCGAATGAAAGGCACAGTCCACTTCTATAAGCAAAAAAATTTTAACTTGCTATCTGCTTTATTTACAGTCCTGTAACATTTTGAAAAAATGAATTTTTTTGCGAAAGCTGGATTGCAAAATTTATTTTGCAAAATCTGTTGAACCTATCTTAATGAAATTTACAGTATTATTTTACTGTATCATAAAGTTCTTCTGGGCGAAATATGAAGGTCCTAAGTGTAGCATAAATGGTTGAAAAACGTAAAATGCGAATACTTGTTTTTGTATGGTTTTTTCGCAATTATTGCTATTTTGCAACAAGGGTGACTATTTTTTTAAATTGTAACCAATTCTATATTATAGGAAATTTAATTACGCAACTTTTATGTCAGTACAACTTTTCTCGGAAATAAATACTTTTAAAGTTATAATAAAAAAACGAAGAAAAAAATCGAATTTTTCTTAAATTTTTTGACATTTTGATTATTTAAACAATGTTCCGGACCTTTTTGAGAGGGAGGATAACTCAAATATTATTATTTGAGTTGTTTTCAAGCAATTTCTGCAAAAAAATTTGAGTCACCTCTCACCGTCCAAATGTACTAATATTTTTACCGATGAGCCCTGGTCTAAAAGCAGATTGGGGTGAACGCGTGTGGCCAAAATAGCAAGAGATAAATCACCAATCGGCAGAGGAACTATTGGACGACCGCGCAAAATATGGAGTGACAACCTTCCATACCTATAGAGGCATCAATCCGCCAACGAACAATCAGAATTGCTTTTAATGAAGAAGAAGAAGAATATTATTTTCTTTGTTAGACAATGGCCTATAAACCCCAAAAATAATGGCGGATGAAAAAGTACCGGTCGCTACAGTCTACTACAGTCGCTTCCTTGTATTTGGATTATTCAATGATTTTGTTTCTACCTTATGACATATTTGTACTTACCTATTCTACCATAACTTTAGATGAAATTATATATCGGAACGATAGAGATAAGATAGTTACTAGGGTTTATCACGCAGACACCATCTGTTGATACTTCTTCGTGATATATATCTACATTAAGTTGGTCAGAACTCTGCCATACTCCAATAGGTACCCACTAACAGTAAAAATTATATAATTGGTAGATTAAGTAACTTGGAATAGACTAAGGTTGGAATTTTAATTTTCAATTAGAGATTTTCTTGTGCGGTTTAATTCACTGTACTTTCAACCATGAAATGGCTTAATTGTAAAAGCAATTAAATATATTTGTTGAATTAATGTTGCGACGTTTCACAACAGAAAAACAGTATTGTCTGGTCTGTTCACCTTCCTGTTGATTGAGTTTGACGTTGTTTTTAATATAATTTCATTTAACATATTCGAACTTAGATCGGAACAAGAAAAACAAGTTTGTATTTCCTTTTAGTGTCTTGTTTTGATTAACTTAACTAATTAAAAATACATAAATATTTATATAAAAGAAGCCATTGAATTGAGTAAAGGATGCAGGCAAAGTTACATTAAATCTGATCTTATTCTATTACTCCGATATTCAGCATACTGTCAAGTAATCTGGTATGCGAATAATATCTGGAAGGCAAATCAAGTAATCTGGTAGGCGAATATGAACAAACTAGCCACAACAGAAGGAGTAATAGAAAGAGCAATGTTAGGTATACGACTGTCACATAGAAAGACTGGGTAAGATAAAAAAAAGTCGAGGATATCACAACAAATCGTCATGGAAACCGCAATATGTCGTATGTCAAAAAAATAGATTTTTTTTTTATTGCACCTCTATGGCCAACTTGTTGATCTGCACAACATGTAATAGGTATTATTATCAGAAGCTCAGTATCCCCCCCTTTGCAATAAGTCGGTCTGACATCTGCTTGATATTTGGTCACGACAAATAGTTGTATGCCACAGTCTGTGATGAGTTTTGTTTGTTCCCTTCCATTTTGGTCAGTGCAAGTTGTTGTATGTCACTACATTTCAAGTTTTATTGTTATTGTTTATATTACCTATAGTTGTTCTTCAATAAAAACATTAAAGGTAAGTAATTTTATACTCACTAATATCATTTTACTTTAATTTATCACTTTCACGTCGAATTTTTTCGTTTTCTGGTAAAAACGCATGTTGATCCTAACCTAAATTTTAAAATTTAATCAAATTGATTGTTTTATCGAGGGAGCTAAATCTCAATTATAGCAAAATTATAAATGTTAAGGCTTTTAACAAGTAGCATGTTGATATTTTTACATTCACGTTGTTTTGAAGTATAATTTTAAAGGTTGATTTATGACATACAACGTTTTGCATCTATAATTTTGGACACCAATTTGACATACGACATATTTTTATCTTTTGCAGAATAGTTGGAGAGTGGAAAAAATTATTAAATAAGATGTTTGGACAAAGCCGTGGAAAATACTTAATGAATCTTGCAATACAAAAGAAAAGAACTAAAGATGATTTGGGTAAGTACAGTTGTTAAGTTTTATTGTTATCAGTCACTAAAGTAGAACTGATTGCGCTTCAATCGAGTGGTGGTATCATTAATTTTCTGAATAATTATTTGTTTTAGAAAACTGTGAAGCTACTGTTGCCTCGGGACCAAGTCAAGTTCAGGATGGATCAATGGAAGTTGTAAATGAAGGTCATTCTGAACGGGCGACACTAGAAAATTTGGGTCCATTAGAGTTACTTGGTATGGATGAAAATAATATTATTTTGCTTGAGAACGTTTCTGACCAAGAAGCTGGATTGTTTTTTAGTCAACCTTTGGAAATACAAATAACAGGAGATCAACCACCAACAATTAATGAGAATGTTGAAACATTGCAGTACCAAGAATTGGAGGTACCAGTTCATGAAATTTCGTCAGTAGTTTCCAGCAATTCTAATTTCAACAGTGATTCTGATGAACAGTACCAACCTCCCTGTAGCAATTCGACTGCATCCATTGAATCGGATGATTCACAACCTCCTAGTAACAATTCGACTGTAATGAACAATCAGCTACTGAAAAAACTGCTAGTAAAAGGAAAAAACGTAGGGGAAAGAGGAACGGCAACGAGTATAAAAGACAAAAAAACGCAGAGATGCGCTTATTTGGGAAATCCTATGTTGGTTTCAAAAAGGATGCCTCTGGAAAATATAAACAAATCAAACAAATAGACGAGAAGAAAATTGGTCCTCGTTGTAGGGGGCACACTCGCATGAAAAAGGGGGGACCAAGACAAAGTTTTTTTTGTGACCAAATCAACGATGAAGAACGCAGTCGTCTTTTCTCAGAATTCTGGGCTTTACCCAACTGGGACTCTAAAAAAACATATAAAAAACAATGTATTGCATTCTGAGCCAAAATACAAAAGAAATGGCAGTATTGATGTCTCGAGAAAAAAAACGACCTTCCGTTTTTATTTTTCAGTGAGTGATGGGAATAGGGGCAAAGTTAAGAAACAAGTTTGTAAACAAATGTTTATGCACACAATAAGCATTGGGGAAAGACCATTACGTGATTGGGTGAAACCTCCTGAAACCAGTAGCTCTCAGGCAAGCACATCTGTAGAGAATATTTCTGCCTCAGAAAACGCGATTATAGAATTAAAGGAGTGGCTGAACTCTCTGGCAAAGGTTGAATCGCATTACTGCCGCGCCTCTTCTGATAAATTATACCTAGAGCCAGTCTGGGGTAGTATGAGAGACTTTTATCGAAAATATGTGTCAATATTTGAGGGTTTAGGAAAAACTAAAGTATCGAGGACAACTTTAAAAAAAATTATGGACAATATGAACCTAGCATTTTACACACCAAAAAAAGATTAATGTAATGAATGTACCATGCATGGAGCTGGAACTCTGGACAAAGAATCGTATGCAAAGCATATTAAAAAAAAACAAGAAGCAATTGCTGAAAAAGAGGCTGACAAAAGCAAAGCCCTTAAAAATAGTGGCGAAGTCAGATCTTATACAGTTGACCTACAAGCTGTGCTTCTGGCCCCACGTTTAAATGCGGCAGCAAATTATTATAAAACTAAATTAAAAGTCCACAATCAGGTTTATTATAATTTGTCATCAAAAGATGTTTCGTGCTATGTTTGGCACGAAGGAAATGGTGGGTTGGATAGCGATGCCTTTGCTTCTATAGCAACTAAGTTTATCTCAAATGAATTAGCTCATGCCCAGACTATTCCACAAAAAATAGTTATATGGAGTGATGGGTGTGGTTACCAAAATAGGAATACCAAACTGTCTAATGCCCTATTAGACTTGAGCATGAAGTACAGGTTAATTATTGAACAAAAGTATCTTGAGGTGGGCCACACCCACATGGAAGTAGATGGATGCCATTCCGCAATTGAAACTAAGCTAAAGCATCGAAAGCAAGTGTTCCTTCCTGCAGACTACATTCCAATTATACAATCAGCAAGACCTGACCAGCCATTCAAAACTTATTATTTGAGCTACAACGACTTTGAAGAGTTTAATTCTGATTACTATACCAGTATTCGGCCAGGGTATAAAGCAGGAGATCCCTGTGTTAATGACCTTGTGGCTCTCCAGTATACCCCGGAGAAGGTAATCAATTATAAACTTGCATTTAGCGACGATTGGGCACCATTACCATGTCGTCCACGACGTTCAATAAGCCACAGCACCATTAGGCCGAAGTTATATGACCGACCCTGCCCAATTGAAAGAAGTAAGTTTGAACACCTTCAAGAGCTAAAAAAACTTATACCAGAAGATTACCGAAACTTTTATGAAACTCTACCACACAAAAAGTAAGCTAATTAACAGTTTCAAAACTTTCTAAACAATATCAGGATTTTAAAATATTTTAAATTGTTTTAAATTGTATTTTTTTACTTTTAATTGTATTTGTATTTTTTTAAATTGTATTTTTTATTAGTTTGTCTTTTTTTAAAATATTTTTACAAAAATTAAAGAGATTTTTAGCAAGTTGGTTTTGTTTTTCTTTACCTACATAGGTACATACCATTCATTTTTAAAACACCTGAGAAAAGGTCGTATGTCAACGAAAATTGAAAAAAAAAATTGTACACAAAAGGTCATATGTCAACATAAATCAAATAAAGCAATACATTTTGAAAAAAAAATTACACCATTATCATTCTAAGGTAAAATAAATAATGTTTAAGCATTTAAGAAATAAATTGGAAGCATAATGACATGTTGGAACAGTTTTTTGTCCCTCCTGAAAACTTTGATTTTTGGACATACGACATATTGCGGTTTCCATGACGAAATATTCTTCTTCTTCTTTTGGCATCATTACTCTGGATGGGTCTTTGGCTGTCTGATAATGTCCTTCCATTCAAATCTCTCGTGTGCCTCTTCCATTGTTTATATTCACGGTTTTCAGGTCGTCTTCCACCTCATCCAACCATCTCGTTCTGAGCCTTCCTTTTTTTCGTCTTCCTATCAGCTTTCATTCTAATATTTTCTGTGCTGTTTTTGCATCTTCTTGTCTCTGGACATTTCCCAGCCATGACAGTCTTTGACCTTTCACAAATCTTACAATATTATACCCTTTATTCAATTCATTATCCCTCGTCGTTTCTCCTGATTCTCCAAGTGCCGTCTTCCTCTTGCACCTGAGTTGGGCTTCATTTTTTTTTTTGTGATTTTGTCATTACCTAGGTTTCACAACCAAAGGTTACTACGGGTCTAATTAATGTTCTGTAGATAGTCATTTTGGTTCTTTTGTCTAATTATTTCGATGTCATCAATATTTTATTAGCATAATATGTACGATTCACACTGGAAATACGATCATAACAAAAATTGCCAAACTCAAATGGACATTCGCAGGCCACTCTGCTGGTCAAAAAGACCAACTGCAATATCACAATACAACATTGACGACTTCACAAAGGTAGAAGACCAAGAGGAAGACCACATATGAGATGGGTAGATGACATCAAAAAACTAGCTGAAACATACTGGAAGTATATTGCTCAGGATAGACATCGATGGAAGGAGTTGGGAGAGGGCTATGTCCAGAAATGGACGATAGAAGGCTAAGAAGAAGAAGAATCTGGTATGCGATACAAAACTGAAGCTAACTTTTCAGGACCAGCTCACAAACCATGCCAACAAAACGAAGAGTTAGTTAAAGAAAACCGTCACCCTTGTAGCAAAATCTATATAGTTTCTGTGAATTAGAAGTATATGAGACCAAAGAAGTATATATATATATCAAAAATAAGAGTATATAAGACAATAATTCGTCCCACAATAACGTATGGAAGCGAAACATGGACTCTGAATCAGCGGGAAACAACAAAATTACTGGTACTTGAAAGAAAGATACTGCGGACTATCTATGGACCTTGCAGAGAAGAGACAACAGGAGAATGGAGAAGAAGACACAATGATGAACTCCAGACAATATACGGAGATGAAAACATAGTACGCTACATTAAAGCAAACAGAATACGATGGGCGGGTCACGTACTAAGATCAAGTGACGAAAGACTTCTAAACGCCACATTCTGGGAAAGGCCCGATGGAAAAAGGTCAGTGGGTCGCCCAAGAAAGAGATGGAAGGACGCAGTAGCCAGTGATCTACACAAAATGGGAGTACAGCAATGGGAAATAGCTGCTCAGGACCGACAACAATGGAGGGAACTAGTAAACGCGGCCAAGACTCACATAGATTTGTAGAGCCAAATGATGGTGAATTAGAAGTAGGTATCTGTCATTGCAACAAAGTGCACAGGAACATGAAAGAAATGGGACAGGTGGTAGTCTGGTTACTAAGCTTGGAATATTGTCTTTCAAGCAATCTAGGACTGTTCTGTAAACTACCAAGATGTTTTAATAATTGTGTGATTAGACCTATCTAATATGAAGTGGCTTCTCATGATAAAATCTTGCTCTTTTGAGATCAATAAAGTGTCTATTTTGTTTAGGAGTATCTTAAATCTGACATATTTGGAACTCAGTTCCAGTTCAGTAAATATTTAGAACTAAAGTTCCCAGAATAAAAGGGACCAGTGGAATGATTACAAAACCATTGAAACGATAATATACTGGAAATCCTGCTAAATCTACCACCACTTTATATCTTTATACAGGCCGAAGCCATATCTGTGATGCACCGATTAATATAGTCAGCAACACATAAGCTATGCGCATAGTGCTGACAATAGAAAGCTACTCGAGGAGCTAAAAGCAGATATTGTAATGTACAAACCATCGATGCAACAGCTACCAGATATAGTTTGGACAATAACTTCAAAATTAATATACCAGGTAGGGAAGACTAGAAGAAAGGTGTACCCATACAAGAGGAAGCTACCTAGTACACTGATGACTCAAAGCCGTATAGTAGAGATAAAGCAAGGGACCGTGGAGGAATTCACCAGGACAAAGACAGACGAAACAGTTCATTACAGATTATTCACCAAAATTTATGGCAGACCTAATAAACAAAGACAGAAAAACAGTCAAAGCCATAGTAGGTCTATTAACAGGGCACTGTAAGCTCAATAGGCAGTTGAAGTTGATGGGTGGTCATCTATGTAGAAAAAGAAACAGCAGAGCACATTTTACGTCAGCGTGACAGTCTGGCAAATATGAGGTTCTTTGCATTAGGCGAAGAAAATCCACCGGCAAAGAGCTAAATGAAACGTTCAGTCTCGTTAGTAGAACTTTTAAAAAGGATCAAACTAGAGAATGCAATCCAGGGTTAGAGAACCACAATAGATCTGAAAAGGTCGCAGTGAAATTGACCAAAAACCACATCATCTATGTAATATACTGGAGGCATATTAAAATTTACTTATATGACAGAATAAGAAAAATATTGTAAACGACCGTAGCTCAGCGGCAAGATACATAATCCAGAGCGCACGAGTTTGAATCTCGGTACCCACATTTTTATTTCAAGAAATGATACGAGCCCGTCACCGTACTTCGGAGGGTGAGTTAAGCCGTCGGTTCCTCTGGGCTAATGTGCATCGACACTAGCTACTTCAAACAGGGTTAAAGATGCAGTGGCGGCGGTACATGTCCAAAAGAAACTCAACGGCAAAAATGCCATACGATATTAGGTACTATTATTAGAAAAAGAATTTGGTTCAAAACTGACTTTCGTCTTAATATTATCTGTAGATTATAACGTACAATGATAATTTCAAATGCCTCATGGCAGTAGATTAAGCAAGCGAGAATAGTAGATCCTTAACGAGACTTGTACAATAATAGCCGTTTATCTTTCTGTCAAGGTATAGCTGAAGTTGCCTTTCTATTTTACTTTTAACATTTTTCAATGTTAGTCTGTGTCCATTGAACTGGCAAGAATCACACGCTCTGTTAGAGCAGGGAACCATGTTTCCCTTTAAGTACTAATAGTATAAAATCCGTTAACATCGACTTAGAGTCGCCATACTTTATAAAATTATATTATGTAAACCATATATTTCGATGTTACCACTTTCAATAGTGTGCTAGTTTCATTTACTTAGCAGAATGCACTGAAGATGATCTGAATCATATCGAAAACGTTTTGCAATCCATTTGGACGACATTTTAAAAAGTTTTAATAAAAAAATGTGTGTGTACTTTGTACGCACGTAAGAAGTTATACTTCTATTATATGATTTCTTAAAAATAAATATACTTTAAACAGTTTGTTTTAATTTTTTTAAACACCAAACTAATTTTGTGCTTACCGCTTTCAAAAAAATAAAAAAAAGTATAGGATTGCTCCGGATTCGAACTCAAGACCTCTCGATCTCTGGCCGAATGCTATACCAAATACGCTACGAGGACTGTGTTTGTATCGGTTCGGACGTACCTAATGACAATTCACGGTAACAAACAAACAAGGTGAAGTATAATAAATATACAATAAAATGTTTTAATAATACTCATCTTACTCCTGAGGAAGACAAATGCAAAGACACAAAATTTATAATAAATATATTTACTGAAAACACTAATATACTCTTTTCACACCTTTTCTTGCGCTGATATATTTATACATAACTTGAAAGATAGCAACTAAACGCCATACTGTCTGTGTGCGCATGCGCGCAGTATTATGAAATTTTACTCTCAATCGCGCCTAAAGAAGTATAACTTCAAAATTTTTATACCAAGATACAAATCGAAGTTTTTACTTCTGTATTAAATTTTTCAATGTCTTCTGATCAACAAAATTTTCAACTGATCAACAAAACTTATGGAATTGTAAATACGCTGAATAGACTGAAATATTACTGTTATTTATTACAATTTGCAAGTACATACTAATAACATTTATCAGTTCGCGAATGAAATTGGTTGTCGGCTTAAATAATTAATACTTAATGAGTTATTCATAACAGGCACTTAAAATTTATTAAATTCTGTTGCAATGTTACATTCGGTCTTGATTTAAATATCGATTAAATACTGTTCTCTGATGACACTAGAGATATACAGTACCCAACAAGGAAACTAAATATTACTGAATTTTAAATTGCAGCCTCCATGGATTGACATAAAAAAAACTCGTGTGATAATGACTACATTAATTATTGATACTCAGGTACAGTACAAAATCGTCAGGTCAGTGGGATGTTCTGGTCTATAATAATTAATCTTTTAATTAGGTTGTTGGTAAGGTGTTTATCCTTCTTGCATTCAAAAAATATGTACCTACGAATTAAAAAAAAATTAATTAATAAATAAAAAATTTAACGCAATTGTATTTATTAATATGGAAAATAGATATTTTGTAAAATGTACACTATGTATTCTTGATGACTATGATGTATTTTAATAATCAAATTAGAATGCAGGTAGTATAATATGGGTATAGTAGTTATTAACATATTATTATTATGTATATTAGCTGAGTATCTTTCTTTCTTTCTCCCCTTCCTTGTACCCTATCAGAGTGTCGGATTTGGGATCGCTATTTTAATTTACATTTACCCATCTCTTCCATTCTTTTCTGTTTTCCGCCATTATTTTTAATTCCTCGAGTGATTCCTCGAGTATCCATTTTTTTGTTGGTCTGCCTCTTTTTCTTTTTACAATGTTCCTTGATTCGTGGACTCTTCTCGTAATTCTGTTGGGTTGCATCCTCATCAAATGCCCATACCAATTCATTTGTCTCTTTTTTAGTTTATTCATTATTGGTTCTTGATTGGCCATTCTCCTAATAGTCTCGTTGCTTCATCTATCCCATTTTGTCTTTCCAACTATCCTTCTTAAATGTCTCATCTCCATTGCATTTATTCTGCTCTTATGTTTTCCAGAATTGTCTAGTTTTCACTTGCGTAGAGCACAGTCGGTATCACTATTGTGTTATATATGTTTATTTTTGTCTCTCTTGCAAGTTCTCTTTTCCCCAGTACTGGGGCTAAGGCATAGTATAACTTGCTTGATTTCTTTGCTCTATTTATTATTTCCCAGTCTATTTTTTCGTCGTTAGTAATGATACTTCCCAGGTATTCGTACGTTGTAACTATTTCCAGTTCTGAGTTTTTGCATTTTATCTTTATTTCATTATCTTCTTTGCCGTTGATTATCATTATCTTACTTTTTTCCTCGTTTATTTCCATTTTTAGCTCTTCTATTTCCTCTACCCATATATCCATTAGTTTCTGCATTTTGTTCTCGGAATCTGCTATTAGTTCTATCTCGTCCGCATACATTAAGGAATCTATTGTTACCGGTTGTAATCTATGGTATCCTATTATTGTCTGTAGTTGGTTGGTTCTTGCTCTAGTTATTCTCATTAATTCATTCATTACGATTATGAATAGCAAAGGGCTGAGACTATCTCCTTGTTTATTACCTCTATGCCAATTAAATTCTTCTGATCGTTCCCCTGCTATTTGTACTCTTCCTTTTACCTCTTTGTAAGTACTTTCTATAATTTTTATCAATCTGTTTGGTACATTTATTTTCCTCAAGCATTCCCCTATAATTTGTTTTTCTATCGAGTCAAATGCTGCTCTTAGGTCTATGAATGCTAATACCAGTTTTCCCCCGGTGTCTAAGCATCTTTCGATTAGGTTCCTGATGCTATATATGTTGTCATTTGTTTGTCTTCCTGATCTAAAGGCCCCTTGTTCATCTCCCAATTTCATTTCTACTTCTTGCCTTAGTCTTTTCTCTATTATTTTCGTATACATTTTAAAGCATACTGATGACAGACATATAGCTCTGTAGTTTTCGCAGTTTATATGTTCTCCTTTTTTGTATATTGGTACAATTATGTTTTTCTGCCAGTCTCTAGGGATTGTTTGTTTTTCCCACGCCTCTTTATATATAGTCCATAGCCAGTTTATTCCCTCTTCTCCCATGTATTTTACCATTTCCGGTTCAATTTCATCATCTCCTCCTGCCTTGTCTATTTTTATGTTTGATATTCCTTCTATTACTTCTTGTCTACTTATTTGGTCTATCTCTGTGTCTTCCCGGCCTTCATTTATTACATTGTCAACCTGTGTTACTTCGGTATCAAATTTTTCCTCATAATATTCTTTCCATAACCTAGCTATTTGTTCTGGGTTTATTTGAATTTGCATTGATCTATCTCTTACTGCATTTATCTCCTTTCGTTTTCCCCCATTCATGTGTCGTATTGTCGTCCAAAAGTTTCTATTATTTGTTATATATCCTTCTTGTAGTTTTTCTCCAAATTCTTTCCATGATTTTGCTATTGCTTGTGTGACTGTCTTTTTTACCAATCGTCTCTGCGTGTAATATTCTTCTTTATCTTCTTCTAATCCCGTTTCGATGTATTTTTTCCATGCCATTTTCTTCTTTTTTATTTCTGTTTTCACTTCTTCATTCCACCATCTTGTCCTTTTCAATTGATTATTACATTTTTTGATTCCACATACTTCAGCTGCTGTTTTCTTTAATACTTCCCTGTAAGTTTTTCATCTTTCTTCCATTGTCCATGTTTCTTTTTGGCACTCTATCTGCCTCAATCTTTTATTGGTTTCCTTCTTGTACAGTTCTCGCACACGTTCGATCTTTAGTTTGTTTACTTTTACTTTCTTGTACTCTTTTCTTTCCACCTCCTTTATTTTTTCATCCTTCAGTTTTGCAGTGACAAGCCTGTGTTGTGTGGACAGCTCCGGCTCTTTTTCCGTTAAGATATTTTGTATTTTTTGTTCCAAATTTCTCGTATATACTATATTATAGTCGATTAAGCTCTTTGCATTTCTCTCTTCAGCCACAAATGTATATTTGTCTTCAATGGTTTGTTCACTGAATGTGTTTCCTATTATCAGGTCATTCGTTTGGCAGAATTCTAGCATTTTAATTCCATTTCTATTTAATGTTTCTTCCCCATATTGTCCAATACATCCTAATCCCCTATTAACGTCCTATTCTAGAATTCCAATCTCCTAAAATTGTTATTTTTTCTCCTGTCTCTCTTAACTTATCTAATGTATATTGGAGTTCGTTGTAGAATTCTATCATAGCCTCTTCTTCACTACCTTCTGTTGGTCCGTATATTTGTATTATCCCTATCTTATCTTTTAGTTCTATTTGTCGCTATTCCATGTCGATATTCCTATATGATTTGTCTCGTTATGATGTATTTCCTCATTACCGTTTTCTTCTTCTCCATTACTAGTATTATCGTTGACTTCATGCTCCCTGGTTTTTGTATTAATATTATATCTGCTATTTGTTTCGTTACTGTGTTTATTTATAATACTTATATTAATTTTTCCCTACTTTCATTACTATTTATATACCCATTCCCAATATTTCCTTCACCCATTATATTGCCCATATTGTTGTTATACTTAATACCTATATTCCCATCACCAGTAATATTATTAATACAGTATTTATCATTTTTACTCCTAATCCGATTCTTATTACTACTTAAAACTAAACATTTATTAACAGTCCAACTTATTTAGAAATTCTTTTTTCCCTGTTCGTTGCATGTCCCCTCCTTGGTTCCTTGTATGCAGCTCTGGTAGTTTTTTGAACTTGCTATTTCCACTACTTTTTCGTCTTTATAACTCCATCTCCATTCCTTACCATCTACTGTGATTTTATTGTATCCTATTTTGACCATTTAGGACATTAGCTGAGTATGAAATTGTAATATTATTATAATAACCATGTTTCACTAATTGACAAATTAGTTTCAGTAATTTACTTTTCATTACGTCTTTGTATTCATAAAAGTACTTATTACCGCTAAGAAACCGTTCTTGTATTTCTTGACTGGTGTTGTTGTTGTCATTTATAATTGTGGTAGGGACAAGTGGAGGCATATTCGTAGGTGTGGTTGTGTACCTTCAGATTCTCATGTTTATTCGACGTTGTGCAGTTCATATATTTTGTTTTACTTTCATTCTATATAGACCAAACAGCAGTTTCCCGTTTCAGCTCTAAAGTTTTTTCGCTTAATACCCTTTTGTTGCGGCTTATGGGAACATCAACCGCATATGCGCATGCCCAGGCGCGGATCTAGAAATTCATAATAGGGGGGTCAGACTTACGTCAAATACAGTGATGCCACAGCTACCGATTTTCACCGAATACCTGTCAAATCTACCGATCTACCTAATTCTCCTTTTTTTCGACCGAAAAATCAAAATTCTTAATTTTCAAATTAATCTGCCAATTTTTTTTTTTCTACCAAAAAATCAAAATTATTAGAAAAAATTTTTTTAGCAGATAGATTTGGCAACAGAGTTTAGCCAATTTTCAAGAATTCTTGAATTGCTTTTACTATTGCCTGTGACACAATGTGCGAACCAGCAGATACGGATTTACCGATATCAATTTTATGACCAGTCCTTTGTCCTTTTATATTATGATTTTGGGAGTAAAATGTACCTACCTGAATCTGAATAGTGAATACTGAAGGATTGTGGCTTATTTTTATATAGAAGATAATTCCAAGCTAACAATAGTATTTATAGTATTAAAAACTTAAAACAGGAGAAATTTATTTTGCTCCTTTTTAATTTACAGTATTTCGACATAACTAAAGAACCTTTAAATTTTTTCTCGTTCTCAATTGCTTCAATATCCGACATTGTTTTGTTTTTAAATGATTATAAAGTGTAACAAATCATGTTTTTGCCTATAAAACATTCCTTGTAGATGTTAGAGAAAAATGTTTCAAATAAATATTCTAGATCTTAATAGTTTCTAATTTGAAATACATTAACAATTGGTGATAATTGCAAAAAACCCTTATTTTTGCAGTAATTTATAAATGTTAATAACATAACTATTATTTATTATAACAAAAATTTTTAACTTGTTTAAACAATTATACATCTTTCAAATAAGGATATTTGTATTTTGAACGTTAATAGGTACACGTGTGGTAAGTTTTTTAAAAAGTTTACAACAGGAAAAAAATATGCAGTTTTATTTTATTATAAATAAATTAATTCCATATAACAAAACTAAAGCATCCTTGATATTTAGTATTGCGTTAGTTAGACGGCTCTACCCGAGTTACTTTGGATTAAAAAAAATGAAAAAAATTGCTCTATAATACCTAGAAAGCCGAGAAAATACATTTTTTAAGGTATACCGATTTTGAACTTTGAATGATTTTTATGATGAGTGGTGATTATTGATCATTATATGATGATGAATGTAGTTTTTTTTTGAATACTCATACCTAAAGTATCATTTTTTTTGCAATGTGATAGCAAAAGAAGAAGAAATGAAATCTACCGAAATTTGACGATTTCTACTGAAAAAAAAGAATGTGTGTGTACTTGTACGCACGTAAGAAGTTATACTTCTATTATAATATAATTTCAACGAAATAAATATACCTACTTAACAGTTACAATACAAAAAATTAACAATAATTACCAAAAATGAACCAAAACTTAACAATGCCAATTATTAAAAAAAAAAAGAAAAAAATATGAATCGTCCGGGATTTGAACCCGCAATCTCACGATTTTTTGATCTCTGGTCCAATGCTCTACCAACAAGGCCATCAAGCCGCATGGTACTTACCTTTCAGATATACATAATTATACATCACGGTGACAAGTAAAATATAAAAATAGATGTTTTATTATCTTACGCCCAAGGAAGACAAATCCAAAGACACAAAATTATAATAAAGAACCTTTTAAACCACCTTTTTCAAATTGCGCAAGTTGTATTATTAATATTAATGTTAATAAATGAAATATAAATATTTTGACGTTTCACAATTTCACAATTCACTTTTAACTGCAGTGCCTTAAAAATTTTAACTGCACTGCCTTAAAATTTTTAAAGCACTAGTGCCTTAAAGTAGCATTTTTAACGCTCCTATGGAGTCCTAAAAATTGCATTTCTAACAAGTTTGTAGAAAAATATATTTAAAAGCACTAATATATTCTTTCCACACCTTTTCTGGACTGATACATACATAAATTAAAACATTTTGAAGTATAACTTCAAAAATATAATATGAAAACTATTTAAAAAGGCAGTATAACTATTAACTAACCTTTGTTGTTTCTCTTCCCACAAATTTTAAAACGCAACAACCATACATAACCAAACCGTCAACCGTTCAAACCACAGCTGCGCTACAGGTGCCATATTGGATAATTTTTGACATGTCATTTGAACATCCAATCAGAACAAAGTTATAATGCGCATGCGCCGGGATCGTAGGTTTTAACACATAAAAATTCATCCTCATATCGCGCGTAAAGAAGTATAACTTCAAAAATAGGAGCAGTCTCCCGAAATTTTGTCCAAGACCTGTGGCAACACTGCTCAAATACTATATTTTCTAGATTTAGCCATACGACTCACACTTACTCTAAGGATAAAATACACTATATTAAAATCCCAGATACCTACGGTATCAAAAGTATTGATAGATAATTGACGACTATTAATCTCACTGGTCGTTCTTTACCATAAAGACTAACCTTTCGACCATCAATGGGTAGGTACGCATGGATTATCTAGTAAAATACAAATTTTTATATACGCAACGAAATTGAAAATGGTTATTCATTTTTGATTTACATTTACTCTGATTGGAGTATGAAGGGAACCATTCTCGTTGGAAGTTTACCGCGCTGAGCAGATGGGACGTGAATTGTAAATTGTAGAATTCCCTCATCTTCCTTAGTCTTAGCATCAGTATGGCTTGCAAATTGTAGAAGCCTCGGAGGTGTAACCAGAGAAGGTTCCCATTGTTTTCATTCTGGTGGGATGTAGAATAGCATTATGTTGTTTTATATGCTATTAGAGTGAAAACTTAGTCTTTTTGCTAGCAGTTGCCGCTAGGGCATCTATGCCATTTCGTTCGTTGCAATCCGGGACTTCACGCTGGGGTTTGTTTTGGTTGGATCAGAGAGAGCAGCATATGTGCCTCCTGATGAGAGACTAATAAGTTTCGAAACCGGTAGAGGTGCTTGCTGTACTCTCTGATTGGACTGGAATATGGTTCGGCTGTATTTTCGTTTTGCAACGAAATTGAAAATGGTTATTCATTTTATTAAATTTTTATATCTTTATTGTATCGCAAATTTGAAACGTGACTTTTCATGAGATAAGGTTTATACCCAGTGTAATGTATTTGCATTTTAAAATATCATTTTTTTTATTCTTTGAATTGAGAAAAATATTTCCGTTGTTTATGGTTCCACCGGTACCAAATCAAATGCGCCTGCATAATATTTTTCAGAGAAGGGTGTTTTATTAGATTTTATGGCTTCTTCCAATTCTTTGGAAGCAGTTGTCGTGTAATTTAGTGTTGTACTGATGGCTTAACGTTTAGAGTTAACAGAAAAAAATAATAAGTAATAAAGAAATACTTATAGACTAAATACAATAGGGGGGTCCATGGACCCCTTGACCCCCCTGTATCCGCGCCTGCGCATGCCGTTCATATTCAATTTTCTAACAACAGCTTCCAAAGTTATATTAAAAAGTGTTGTTGATAAGGCATCACCTTTCCTAACTCCATTTTTAATATCAAATCCTCCGTCATATCTCGATTTATTCTCACCATGACTTTGGAACCCTCCAAAGTCATTCGTATAAGTTTAAATAACTGAGTGGGTATCCCTCTCATAGATAGTTGCTTTAACATCTTTTGTCTATCTACTCCATCAAACGCCTGTTTCAAATCGATATACAAGTTGTAAATTGGTATGTTATATCCAACACTTTTTCATGTATACCTCTTAACTTAATATTTAGTCTATAGTTGACCTATTGGTCTGAAACCACATTTGTATTTACCAATCATTTCTTCCGAAAACGATTCCATGCGGCTGTATATAATTCCTGATAATATCTTGCAGACGAAATTTAAAACTGTTATGCCCCTATCATTTTCTAAGAGTCCTTTATCTCCCTCTTTGTACATAGGAAGTACCTACTATTGGTACATTTCCTAAATGTATGTTTGTTTTTATATTTGTTTTCTTTGTTATTATCATATATTTAGTCTTCTATATATATTCATCTTTAGTCCATATTTTTCACAAAAACTGCTTGTCTTGTAACCCACTGCCACCTTTTCATTAACGGAAAAAACTTACTACAAAAAAGTTACACGTTACTGTAGTCTCAAGTTTTTAACATGAAATCATGAAATAATTTTAAATTGTTTGTAAAAGTAATTTGTGATTTAATTGTTTAAACAATTGTTTTTTAAATAAATTTCAATACCAGTTAATATAGAATAATATGTGTTCATCAAATAATTTTTTATATACAGAAATTCCGCCGTTCAACATTCTTACTCATCAAATAACTTTTAGCTGTCACCGATAGCTAAAAAAAGACATTTTTAGTACCACTTTTAACATAAAAACCAAATTTATACTGTATATAAAATAGATTAAGGTCTTTGCCATTGATTTAATATCAGAAAATTAGTTGAAATTACCATCACAGAAACCATCGGTGCTGCGTTTGATCAAAGTTATTATAAAAGCTTTTTTACTTGAGTTCGAGTTAATGCACGGACTTCAATTTGGCTTTGACGTAATACAACAACATGTAGTGGGGCATGGCAGTATTAGGCCTGGATCCCGCGTACCAAAAAAAAGTTTATTAATAGCAAGCTGAAAATTTGTTCATAGCTTAACGGTGTCTAGTCGGACAAACCTTGATGTACGGGAACACTGGAACAGGGAAAGTTTTAATTCTGGAACAGGTTACAGGTTTCGAAGGTCAGACTACGAAAACGTCCGATGTATTTTGTCGGGCAGAACTTCCAATTTATTTGTTACCATTTCATTAAACTCTCATGCATTTACCACCAATATAATTCCTGTCATTTGACATGTTCTATGTGTCAGACTTATTAAAATGCCCAACATGTTTGTCAGACAAACCTTTTTTCATATATTATATAAAGTTTACTAATGAATAAACTTAAAAACAACCCGCTAGTTTTCACAATCATAAACTTGTCAGTATGACACGTTCCACAATTATTAAAATCACGTTCCACAATTAAAACTTCCCCTGTTCCAGTGTTCCCATACATCAAAGTTTGTCCGACTAGACACCGTTAAGCTATCAACAAATTTTCAGCTTGCTATTAATCAACTTTTTTTGGTACGCGGGATCCAGGTCTATATCTTTTTTGTGATCGGACACAAGTAGCCTGTGTAAAATGTAGAGATTTGTTTCATAATAAATTTAAAGCAGGATTTTTTATATTTTTTACTCTTACTTAAATTTAATCTAAATTTTATAATGGAAGAGCCCATTAAATATTTTTGAATTTCTATTTTAAATACTTTTTGATATGCCGTCTTGTATCATAGCTGTTAAAGTTAAAACGATATAAAAATAGTAATCGGTTATTGCAATGCAAAAGTGGGGAAAGAAGTATAGCATTACGCTGTAATTACTATTTTCTGCTAATTTTAATTTTTATTTTTAATAACTTTTCGCAAAACGAAATACCTAATATGTGTCATATAAATTCACATGTAAATACAGAGCAGATGTTAAACGAAACGTTAAACAGATTGTATAAGATTAATGTTTCTTTCAAAGAAACACTTCTTAATTGATTACGATGTCCCCAGCCTCGTTATGTCAAAATTCTTGAAATCCATAAAGTTTCTCAATTTATGGCTTTCTCTAGTTTATCTAAGAAACCGCAAATCAGTTGACATAACAGTGGAGTTTCGTTCGACCCAGTCAGTCTACTACCAGCGTCTGCACAACACACACCCTTCGATTGTCGATATAGGTCAACAACACACCGCTTGTTCACACAAAATAAATAAACAGATTACCGTTCGTTGTACACATTATTTCTTTGTCGTTTTAATTAAATTCCGCCATACACCAACCGGAATATTGGTGACCCCCGCGAGTATTTAAACCGCCGCGAAAATTTAAAAACTTAGTGTTAATAATATTATACTTTTGCCGGTTTTAAATACAGTGAACATAGACAATGACGGACGCTAACACCAGTGCCAATACCAGTGCTTCAGTTGATCGGATTTCAGTTAAAATCCCACCTTTCTGGCCCAACGATCCTGAAATATGGTTCCTGCAAGTAGAAAACCAATTTACACTGGAAAATATAAAAAGTGACGCAACCAAATTCAACTATATAGTTGCCAATTTAGACACAGCCTACGTATTAGAAGTTAGGGACATCATTGTGTCACCACCAGCCACAGAGAGGTATGTAAAATTAAAGTCAGAATTAATTAAGAGACTTAGTGCATCACAGCAACAAAAAATTAAAAGACTACTTGAGCATGAAGAACTGGGCGATCGAAGACCTTCGCAGTTCTTACGACATTTACAGTCTTTAGCAGGCACAACGGTACCAGACAATATTGTAAGGTCTCTGTGGTTAGGTAGACTACCAGTGTCTACACAGGCTATTCTAGCTACTCAAGCTAAAGCTAGTTTGGACGCAGTTGCCGAGCTAGCTGACACAATATCTGAAGCTATAGCTCCTAGGCCCCAAATTTCAGAAGCTTCCAACACTCTTGAAAGTACTATTGATAAATTGACAGCCGAATTAGCTGACATGAAAATCCAGCTAGCTAGCTTGACGCAGGCTCAAGCACAAACAAACACATACCATCGCAACCGTAGCAACTCAAGACGAAGACCATATCCTAGAGACAGTAGCTACAGTAGGGAACATAATAGTGACATATTATGTTGGTATCACTACCGTTTTGGTGACCAGGCTCAAAAGTGCTCTCCTCCGTGCAAGCACCAGGGAAACATCGCGGGCAGTCGGTAAATGCGGCATCCGATCGAAGCCCAAAGTCTCGCCACCTTTTCTTAACAGACTATGATACAAAAAAACAGTTTTTAATCGACACCGGAGCCGATCTGTGCGTTTTCCCGGCAAAATATGTACGGGGTGCACGCGAAAAGACTCCATACGAACTATACGCGGCCAATGACGCTAAAATCGCGACATACGGCTATGTGAAATTGACATTAAACATCCGACTACGGCGTGATTTTACGTGGCGATTCGTAGTGGCGGACATTTCAAAGCCCATTATCGGGGCCGATTTTCTATCCCATTTCGCTCTCCTAGTGGACATTGCTAACCAGTGCTTAGTAGACAGTACGACAACCCTTCGAACAAAGGGACTCGTTAAAGAGTGTTTCGACGGCAGCGTAAAGACTATCGCGGAAGCGTCGCGTTACCACGAACTGCTGCTACGATTTCCGGAAATCACGCGACCCGCCGGTATCGTGAAAGACATTCAACATCAAACCAATCACCACATCGATACAACCGGTCCACCCGTTTTTTCGAAGCCTCGACGATTAGCACCTGACAAACTGCAATGGGCTAAAAAAGAGTTCAAAAATCTACGACTAGGCATCATAAGACCATCGAAAAGTAACTGGTCTACTCCACTGCACATGGTCCCGAAGAAAGGTGAGGAATGGAGACCCTGCGGAGATTATCGACGTCTAAACCAAAAAACAGTTCCAGATCGATATCCAATTCCGCACATCAAAGATTTCGGTCAGGCGCTAGCTGGTAAGACAATTTTCTCTACAATAGATTTAGTGAGAGCATACAACCAGATGGCAGTAGCCACCGAAGACATACCAAAAACCGCCGTTACCACACCATTTGGGCTGTACGAATACTTATATATGCCTTTTGGTTTACGAAACGCAGGACAAACATTCCAGCGTTTCATAGACGAGATTTTACGTGGTCTAGACTTCGCCTACGCCTACATCTATGACACTCTCATTGCATCAGAATCCGAAGAGCAGCATATGTCGCATTTGGAAGAGATTTTCAAAAGGCTCAAGCAGTTTGGCGTTGTGATAAATCCAGCGAAGTGTCAATTCGGCAAAAACGAGATTACCTTTTTGGGATACACAGTATCAGACGGAGGACTCACACCTCCACAAGAAAAAGTAGCAGCTGTACAAAATTTCACTCAGCCAAAAACAGTGAAAGACCTACGCAGATTTCTAGGTTAGTTAACTTCTACCGAAGGTTCATACCCAATGCAGTTGAGCTACAAGCACCACTACATGATGCCCTAAAAGGTAATGTCAAAGGAAAAGCACCAATTGAATGGACACCACAGCGAATCCAAGCCTTTGACGACTGCAAAAACAGTTTAGCTAACGCTGCTTTACTGAGCCACCCTGTAAACGATGTTGATATCTCCATCACTTGTGACGCTTCCGATTTTTATGCGGAAGCTGTACTACAACAAAAAACGGATACAGGTATGAAACCTTTAGCTTTCTTTTCTAAGAAATTCTCACCTAGCGAAAAGAAATATAGTGCATACGACAGAGAACTATTAGCTATATATCTAGCCATAAAACACTTCAGACATATGATCGAAGGCAAGCACATAACGATATACACAGACCAGAAACCATTCACCTTCGCCTTTACTCAGAAGCTAGATAAATGTAGTCCTAGACAGTTTAGATATTTAGACTATATAGGACAGTTTTGCACTAACATTCAGCACATTTCTGGATTAACAAATATTGTGGCAGACGCACTATCTCGAGTCGATAGCATCAAGAAAGATATCGACATCACTGACTTAGCTCTCGCACAAGAAAATGATCCAGAACTGCAAACCTTTTTAAGTGAGAAAACATCACTTCAAATGAAGAAAATACGCTTTTCCGAACAAAACGTGAGTTTGTACTGTGACATATCAACATCTACAGCCAGACCATTTGTACCGAAACCACTTCGAATGGCGATTTTTCGCACCATGCATAACCTAGCACATCCCGAAATCAACAGTTCTGTGAAGATGATCACACAGCGATATGTTTGGCCATCCATTAAATTAGATGTGAGGAAATGGACTCGAGCGTGTCTACAGTGCCAAAAATCGAAAATATCGCGTCACAATGTTTCACCTACTGGAAGTTTTCTACCACCTTCCAGCCGATTCGAACACGTCCACATATACATTATAGTGATGCCGGTCTCAGAAGGAAACAGATACTGTCTAACATGCGTTGACCGTTTCACACGTTGGCCAGAAGCTTTTCCGATGCCTAATCAAGAAGCAGACACAGTAGCCAGAACATTTTTTTCTGGTTGGATAGCTCGTTTCGGCACTCCCAAGCGCATCACAACAGATCAAGGCCGACAATTCGAATCGCATCTCTTCAAATCAATATGCAAATTAACTGGAACTACCCAGTTAAGGACAACCGCCTATCATCCGCAAGCAAATGGTATGGTAGAAAGGTTTCATCGACAGTTAAAAGCAGCAAGTCGATGTCATGAAAACATCCGATGGACCGAAAGCCTACCTTCAGTATTACTGGGCATACGAGTAGCGTGGAGAGAAGATTTAGGTACTTCAGCCGCCGAACTCGTGTAAGGAGAACCATTGTGTTTGCCAGGTGAACTATTGTTTTCGTCACAAAGAAACACCGACGACAATGCTAACATTTATTTATAAACGCTTCGAAACCATTTCGAAAACCTCCGTCCTACGCAACCGTTGCATCATGGATCCAAAAGTACCTTCATTTTCAAAGACATGAAAACCACCTCTCACGTTTTCATCCGCCGTGATACAATCAAAAACAGCTTAGAAAACCCATATCACGGTCCTTTTCCAGTTGTTAAGCGAGGTGACAAGACTTTTGTCGTCCGGGTTAATGGAAAAGAATCAACAATTTCCATAGACAGATTGAAACCAGCTTACGAGCTTCACGACTCTACCCATCACGAAACAAAAAAAATGACAGTATCCAGCAAAACAAACAACAGACCGGGGAGAAGAGCAAGATTTACCGGAAGCTACCAAGAAAGTGTCAGTTCACAGTGTATTAAGTGATTTTTCGTTCTCCTCGTATAAACTTTGCGTTCTTTATTTTTTTCTATTTTCAATTGTCATTATAATATGTATATATTATGTATTATTTATCGTCTTCGTCACTCGAAGGGGGGTATATAGCATTACGCTGTAATTACTATTTTCTGCTAATTTTAATTTTTATTTTTAATAACTTTTCTCAAAACGAAATACCTAATATGTGTCATATAAATTCACATGTAAATACAGAGCAGATGTTAAACGAAACGTTAAACAGATTGTATAAGATTAATGTTTCTTTCAAAGAAACACTTCTTAATTGATTACGATGTCCCCAGCCTCGTTATGTCAAAATTCTTGAAATCCATAAAGTTTTTCAATTTATGGCTTTCTCTGGTTTATCTAAGAAACCGTAAATCAGTTGACATAACAGTGGGGTTTCGTTCGACCCAGTCAGTTTACTACCAGCGTCTGCACAACACACACCCTTCGATTGTCGATATAGGTCAACAACACACCGCTTGTTCACACAAAATAAATAAACAGATTACCGTTCGTTGTACACATTATTTCTTTGTCGTTTTAATTAAATTCCGCCATACACCAACCGGAATAGAAGCTATGTATAACGTAGTAGCTGGAATACATAGCAAGCACGAAGTGACAAATGATGGAATGGAACATGTTATTTATACCCCGTTTATGCTTATGCCTCTTCAGGGAGAAGGAACCTCCTTTTCAGGAGTATAGGGACGATAAGAGTAAGCTTGTTGTGAATGTTAGGTGAAGAGTGGAAGAGCAAAACTGCCAGTGGATCAGGGTTCAGAAGGTGGTTTTAGCACAGAAGCTATAGATATGAAGGAGGGAAGTTGCCGTAGCCCAGTAAAGCGTCCAATCAGCCAAGGAGGGTCTAAATCTGTCACTATAGAGGAACGGCTCTTGGATCAGCGTGTGGGGATGCAGCTTGGTTATCTTCTATACATTAGGGGAGTTTGTTCTAAAATTCTGTAGTACTCATCAGGTAGTTCGTTTCTGGCCAATTGTAGAAAATTGGCCGGAGAGAATGGAACTGTGTCTTTGGGGATCCTGGTGAGTATGTGACCTTGCCGATTGCAAGGGGTGGTTAGAACATATTTTGCTCTGTGGTTATTTCCATTAGTCGTACGCGAAACGTATTTGTTGCTGAGAGAACGTATTCTCTCGTTGATGGGGGGGCATTTTTGCGAGTGGGTGTACCAATACCGACGGATATCTCCAGTGCTTCCTGAGGCACTTTCTGAGTATTCTGCACTTTCTGAGTATTAGCATCTTCAGTAAGGTTTACTGGAGGAACCTTCCTCTCAGCGACAATTGGCTTTAATTCTTTGTATGAGGAAGCTGGTTCCTGCCTTTTGGGGCAACTCGGGTGCCAGGCAGGGTGTTTGCCCTTGCAATTTGGGCAGGTAGGGTTTGATTAGGTTTTGCACTCAGTAGACTTGTGCTCGCCACTGCCGCAGTAAGGGCAGGTCACTTGTCTCTTGGTACACTCTGCAATTTCGTGGCCGCTTTTGCAGCAACGGCTGCAATATTTAGTAGTGGGCTGGACGATGGTTGGGTTTCTCGGTGCCTCGCAAGGTCTGTTCAGCCCGTCAATGACGATACCGATGGTCAGAGCACTTTCGAAGTGCACCTCGGAGTCGAGTAAAAGCCGGACTAGCCTGGTTGGTTTGTCGAACTGTCTGGAGACACGACGGAGCTTGTTGAAAGGAAAATTGATTTCCTTCAGGCTTTGACCTAGTTCCTCCTCGGAGATACTTGGGTCAATGTCGGTGACAACTAATTGGAAATCCGACAATTTGGTAGATGTATTTGGCTTATTAGTAAGGGACCGAGTGGTGAGTTAGTGAGTTTTTCAACTCGATGCAGATCCTGGGGTCGCCAGTTCGTGCCTGTAACCTTCTGGTAGCTTCCTTGAGGTCAACCGATTGGTTGGTCTCAAGGTATGCTAATTTGTCCTTAAGGACAAATGATAATGGTCAAAGACTAATCACTTTGCGATGGAAAAATGTGGTCGTGAGGAGCACCTAGTTAGAACGAAAAAATTACATAGAGTAACCTAGAAGTCTCCTGACGAAAGGACGGTTACATGGATTGATCACATTATATTGGTGGAAAGAAACCACATGAAATTTATAAGACATGAAAAGTATGAGACGAGCCGAACTGGATTCGGACCATTTTCTGGTTAAAACTATATGTGGAATGGTTGAAAAAGATAAACAAATGAGAAACACAAATTCAAAGAGGAAAAATCGATATAATACAGAAAAGGATGTTACCAGAAAGTGGTTCCATTAGAGGTTTCAGATTTATTGTTTACCTCTGGGATTTCTCATTTAATTTTTTATTCAGTTGAAGAATTTCATCAATTTTAAATGCTATTCTTTTTGTTAGTAGTTTGTTTAGGGTGCTTGTTTATTTGTTTGTTTTATTTACTAAATTGACCCATTCTATACAGACTATGTTTGTCTAAAAGAAAAGAAAGGATTTATTTCTTTATTATTAAAGAAATTTTTTTAAAATTTTTTTAAAAGGTTTTTTAAAATCCTCTTCCTCCTTTTCTTATTACTTAATATAATACCTATGACTGTGGAAGGTATATCCCAACTTTCTCTTTTTTCTATTACGACCGTGAGAGTGTTGGAAAGATCACCAAATTATGGGTGTACAAAGAAGTCATTTGAATCGTGACTAACCATTATCTCGATGTAACAAGTCTGAATAAAACAATATTTTAAATATTTAAATAAGAACATCCTTAATAGCTAGTTTGATTAATTAACCAATATCATTTTTGACCATATCCTTCCTTGCTTTTACAATATTAATCATTTTAAGTGCTAAATGCCACTGGGAAGATATATGTATATCTTAAATGTTCATTTAGTGAAATATATAAAAGTTTATCTCTATATGTGATCTAGGCAATAAAATTTTTTTATTGATTCAGCAACTCTTCGAGTTGTTGGAATTTTGACATTTTAAGGGACTATCTATTATATTTAATGGAAATAAACCACCATTTTATCATCAAATAGAAGTGTTACAATAAAATAGTTTCGGGACCATCTTAAGAGTCTAAATCCATTTTTTATAATATATTATATATGTGTCTAATACACTCAGATAGATTAGATGTTAGAGAGTAATAAGAATGCCAAAAAATTAATGCATTTGAAATGTGGTAGGAGAGTGGAGAAGACGCCATAATGCTGAATTGGCTTGGTGACTCTGTATGGTACTGAAGGTACTTGTATCTGACTCATCGTCAGACGTCAGACATATAAAAACTAACCGGATAAAAGGCCACGTCAAGTGGTAAGGTCAGAGGAAGACAGATTCAGTATTTTTCGAGAGACCAGACGGTAGAAGATCAGTAGGCCGTCCTAGAAAAAGATGGAAGAATGATGTTGAAGCAGATTTATCTAGAATTGGGGTACAATAATGGGAAATGGAAGCGAAAGATCGTAGAAGATGAAGGGCAATATTGGATGTGGCGAAGACTCATCCTGAGTTGTAAAGCCAGTCAAGAAGAAGAAGAATGCTTCGCATATCTTGGACAGCTCATCGGACAAACGTTTCCATTCTTAACCAATTTGACATTAAAAACTGTCCACAGCATGTCTATAGCGAATTTTACAGCTCTTTGGTCATGTGGTTCGCAGAGGTGACGACAATTTAGAAAGATTAATTGTTTCTGGAAACGTTCTGGGCAGAAGACCAAGGGGAAGGTCACAAACCAGATGGTCCGACCAAATTCAGAACTCAGCGGGCCACTCATTCTGTGAAATACCTACAGCAACCGAAGATAGAGATGGAGAAAAATTTGTTAGGAGTATTGGAGGAAATAAGGATCCTCAGTGATGGGGAAAAGACGAGAGACAGAGAGAGAGAGAGGGAGAGAGAGAGGGGGAGAGAGAGAGAGAGAGAGAGATTCTCTGTTTCATTTGTTTGATTTTATTACGATTGGTCGGTAAACCAACTTTGGATCTTTTGATCACTGAGTGTGTTCAAAGATTTACATATTTTGTTTTTGTTTTTTAAACATATATTTTACTTTAAGTAATTAGGGAATTAAAACTTGAGATTGTCATTGTCAGATTAGGCGTAGATTTACGCTCCTGTTATGTCTATGTCTCGAATGTTGTTTTTTGATAGAATGTGTCTGAAGATACTCAACCTCTCATCTTTACTGATGAGCCCAGAGAGGTTGAAGAGGGCGAAACACATTTCTAAGAACTGGTGTTTGAATCTTTGATTCTATTCAAAAAATTTTTCCCAGCCCGAAATAGTGGATGTGTGAGTTATTCGTAAGGGGATTTTTCCACATTCTCTGTTTCATTTGTTTGAATATATATATATATATATATATATATATATATATATATATATATATATATATATATATATATATATATATATATATATATATATATGCATTTCTGCAAGGGAGTTAGTGCCTGTATTTAGTCATGCCCTTAAGGCATGCACAAATGTAGATCCTTAAAGCTGTCAATCAATCAATCAATCAATCAATATTCTTTATTTCATCTGACTTTTACAAGTATTGAAATGCGTCAAATACAATCTACGAGTAAAAACTATAAGTACATAAAAACAGTTAACATATAAAATATACACAAAAACATACAAATTGTTAAAAAGATGCCTGCAAGTATTTCTCTAACGAATAGAAAGTGTTTACCAAAAGTAAGTCTTTAACTGTTCTCTTAAATACATAAATATTTGACTCTTTAACATAATTAGGTTAGGTAGTATCCAATAGACGCTGTAGGCTGCGTACAGCGTCACGCCGTAGGAAAATTGTTCCTGTTCGTTTTAATAAATTTGAGTGACAAAAACTATCTTACACCCAAAAATAGTTGTTCTTCTTTAAGTACCGTGCCCAAATTTTAGGCGTGCGTAGCTTCCATGACAATTTGCCGATATCGTTCTCGATCTTGCACGGCATGTAATAATTGATCTGCGGATAGGCCAGTCCATTGACGAAGGTTTCTGGGCCATGAATATTTCTTCCTACCAATTCCGCGTTTTTCGTCGATCTTTCCGTTGAGTATTAACTGCAGTATCCTGTATCTGCTACCTCTCATTATATGCCCCAGATATGTAAATTTTCTCTGTTTATCATCTTAAATTATCATCATTTCTTTTATCGAAAATAGTTAAAAAAGAGTAATTCTAAAACGACTTCAAATTACGGAGTGTATTGTAGTGACCACCGACTTAGCCGGTTGTTTCCAATAGACGCCGTAGGCTGCGTACAGCGTGTATTCGAGACCATCGACTAAGGAACACGTAATTTGCACCATCCATAGTAGTGGATTTTTTACTAATATATAATAGTGATTGTTTTGCGGCGAAATACGAATAACATTGGCAACAAAAATATGTACAGAATAAGAAACAAAGACAACAACATTGCTACGGATAGAGCCGAAATCCTTAAGGATGTCGAATCGTTTTATCGCGAAATGTATGAGAGCACCAACGCAAGGCAAGATCAGCCCCTGCCCAAAATCACAAGCCAGGGATCAGAATTAATGCCAGAAGTAACACCATACGAAGTTAAAAAGACACTTTCAGAAATGAAAAATAATAAATCCCCTGGCGATGACGGAGTAGTGATCGAGGCAATCAAACAAGGTGGAAACAAAATTATCCAGGTTTTGGCCAAACTTTTCACCGAATGCATTTACCAAGGAAAAACCCCTTCCCAATGGAACAATGCAGTCATTGTTTTATTGCACAAGAAAGGTGACATAACAGATCTAGAAAACTACCGTCCTATCAGTCTGATATCACACATATATAAACTTTTCACAAAAATTATCAAAAAAAGACTAGAGGCTAAGTTAGACTTCTATCAGCCTAGAGAACAAGCTGGGTTTAGATCCGGATATAGCACTAACGACCACTTACTGGTAATAAAAAACTTGATAGAAGTCGGCGTAATACAATAAACCATTGGCACTGATATTCGTGGACTACGAGAAAGGGTTCGATACCATAAACCAGCAGAAAATGTTAAAAGCATTGACAGAATGCCGAATAGACCATCGCTACATTAACATGATAAAATATATCTACCACAATGCAACGGCTAGCGTAAGACTCTCTGATCAACAAACTAATGAATTCTGTATGCAGCGAGGAGTACGACAAGGAGACACCATATCACGAAAGCTGTTCACAACCCTTTTAGAACACACTTTTAAGAAGGCAGATCTGAACGAATATGGTATCAATATAAATGGAGAGAAGCTCAGTCATTTGAGATTCGCAGATGACATCGTCCTTATAGCCGATCGTATGGATGATGCAATAATAATGTTGAACAAGTTATATCAGGCTTCCTTAGAGGTCGGACTAAAGATTAATATCAACAAGACGCAAATAATGACTAATCTGGTGCTAAATCGTAATATTGTTGTTGATGGAATGGACATTGAGCAGACTGTATCTTATAAGTACTTGGGACATGAAATTCGGTTGAGAAGAGATAACCAGACGTGCGAGCTCCCACATCGCATAGGATTAGCCTGGGCAGCGTTTGGTAAACTGAGCTATGTATTTAAATCGGACTTACCCATATGCCTGAAAAGGAAAATCTTTAACCAGTGTGTATTGCCTGTACTGACTTATGGAGCGGAAACATTAACACTCACAAAAAAGGTAGTGAACAAGATTCGCATAACTCAGAGGGCTATGGAGCGCCAGATGTTGGGTTTCTCCCTGAGGGACCGAATCCCAAACGAAGAAATACGTCGTAGAACAAAAACAACGGACACCGTCGAAAGAATCGCGTCGCTCAAGTAGAATTGGGCAGGACACGTCGCCAGATTGTCAGACAACCGATGGACAAAACGTATTGTCGAGTGGAGACCACGAGAAGAGGCACTACGAGCAGAGGACGACCACCAACCAGATGGGCTGACGATCTGAAGCGTATTGTCGGCAAGTGGATGCAAGCCGCACAAAACAGAGAAGGATGGGGAAAGATGAGGGAGACCTATGTCCAGAAGTGGACGAGTACGGGTTGATGATGATGATAGTGATTGGTCCCACGTGGCTGAGGATATTATTAAGTACCTTGGTGAAGTTGTAATTATAACTTTAACATTGCTCCCACACACTCCATGAATCCAATACAACAAGTCTGGGATATGTTAAAAAGGCGTGTTCTGTCTCCGACCTTTAGCTGACTTGGAGTATGCTGGTTGTGAGAAGTGGAAAAACGTATCCACAGCAAAAAAAATCATGCATGTATTTATATCTCGGTTGTTCTCAACTTTACAAATTGCTATCACATTTAAGGCCTCGACGCCTACCTATTTTATTCATTATGAACACTATTCTTTCTGAGACATATGTAAACTGCTCCTCAAAAGTTAGGGATATAGAAAATTCTGCTTAATTTTTATAGTAGATTTTTTCGTGAACAGATTAACGGATTCCGCTATTTTTTTTTATTATTTTAGACTTTTCTTTAGTATTTACACAGTTATGCAAAGGTTTACTCAAACTTTTTTTTGTACTTATACCGGGTGGAAGAAAAGAAATGTTTTTCTTATGTTAAGTTTGAGACGCCCTGTAGGGAGGACGAGGTACAAATGGGAGTATATATCGAAATCGTATTGTAGTCTTATGTTTTGTGAACATTTTGTTTTTTGAATGTCCCCGATATCTTTAGAAATAAAAAAATAGGCGGTTTTGTAATTTAACATGTGTTTTAACCGAAACAAAAGTTTGAGACACCTTGTAAGGAGAAAAAGGCACAAAGGTGAGTATACCTCGATATTTTGTTGTAGTCTGATATTTTGTGAATATTTTATTTTTTTAATTTCTCTGATATCTTTAATAACAAAGAAACTAGACGATATTACTCTTTAATATGTGTTTCACACATGTGAAACATAGAAAAGCATATTAAAGAGTAATACCGTCTAGTTTCTTTGTTATTAAAGATATCAGAGAAATTAAAAAAATAAAATATTCAAAAAATATGAGACTACAACATAATATCGGGGTATACTCACCTTTGTGCCTTTTTCTCCCTACAAGGTGTCTAAAACTTTTGTTTCGGTTAAAACACATGTTAAATTACAAAACCGTCTATTTTTTTTGTTTCTAAAGATATCAGGGACATTCAAACAACAGCATGTTGACAAAACATAAGACTACAATATGAATATGTATACTCACATTTATACCTCATTCTCCCTACAGGGTGTCTCAAACTTAACACAAGAAAAATATATTTTTTTCTGCCACCCGGTATAAGTACAAATAATAAGTTTGAGTAAACCTTTGCACAACTGTGTAAATACTAAAGAAAAGGCTAAAATAAAAAAAATAGCGGAATCCGTCTGTTCGCGAAAAAATCAACTATGAAAATCCGCAGAATTTTCTATATCCCTAACTTTTGACGAGCAGTTTATTTACAGTCTTCTACTTGGTTTGCAAATTTTTGGTGTACTAATATAGGGCGACTACTTTAGCTCTGGTTGCTTTGGTTGAAACTAAAAATTAGGACAAAAACAGACCATTTAAAATGTTTTGTGTTTAATGTGTCGACTATACAAACGATGGTATTTTCGATTGGTGAAATGCTTCTAAAAAATAATAATTTTTGGTACATTCTTCTTCTTTGTGTGTCGTGCCTGTTTTCAAGCGTTTGCTATCGTCGTATTAACAAGCTGATGAAATGTTTCTCGGTCGGCAGCTATATAAAACAATTCCTCGATCGTTTGATCTGTCCATTGTCTAATGTTACTCAGCCAGGACAGTTGTTTTCTTCCAACCCAGCGTTTTGTAACCAGCTGAATAATTAACCTGAATGATAATTTTCGCTCTTTGTGCATGGTCTCCAGCACACATTCTTTGGATATGTGTGCTGTCCACGGGATTCTGAGCATGCTACGGTAACACCACAACTGGAACGCTTCTAATTTGTTAAGATTCTTTATTTTTGTTGCCCAGATTTCACATCCATAGAACAAAACGGACCAGACTTCATTACTCTTAGACGTGTGGACAATGACAATGCCAAAAGGTATTGAAGGAATTAATGGGAAAAGAAAGGTATTTTGAAAGTGTGTAAACACTTAAAAAATACTTTTCTTTTCCCATTCATTTATTTGTCATAAGTGTGTACAAAAACATATCAGTCTTTTTCAAAAATATATTGTTCTCCTATACAGTTGTTATCGGTAGGAAATAGTTATAATTGCTATTGCCGTTGTTTTTTACCAATAACATATCAATTACTGTTCCGTTCAGTCCGATATAAAAGCCCCATATGACCAATTATCATGGTTAGCTTTTAGAGCACATAAAACATTGGATATTTTATTCGAACTTCACTAAACGGCCGTAAAATTAAGTGAGAATCCCTTCTTTAGCCAGGATTTTCCGCATTATTCATCAACGATGTGATGTTTCGAATTTTAGATTAATTTAAGTCGTGATCGCCATTTTCTTTAAAAATGACGGTCATTAAATTAAGTGTACTCAGACACCGACCAATCTTACGAGGTGCGACAAGAAAGTAATGAAGGAGCTCAGTCGTAAGTTGCGCTGTAAATAAACATTCGCGTGCTTTGATTCTGGTAGAGCTGGTTCATTGTTATACTCTGGTTAGATATTTTGGTTAGCTGTGAAAGCAGAAAATATCCGAGTAAAAAACGTACTAAAACAATTTAAGTTTTTCTACTTTTTTTTATTTATTTATTTACGCTGTAACTGTAACCACCAGGGTTATTAGCGATCTAAAAAATATAACAAAGGTAAAGTTAGTAAAGATTACAATAATTGATACAGTCCAGAGTCTTTGATAAAACTTATTGTGTTTTTAACGTTTGTGTTGATTCCTAAGGCTTCCTTTATATTCTTTGGGATAGCGTTCGTTTTCTTGTTGCTTCATATGTTTTGCACTAAGTTAATATATGCTTCACGAAGAGTGATGTTTCACAGTTTTCACACATAGGCGGCACAGTTCGCGTAAATAGGTGTTTATGTTTGCGATGCACTCCACTAATTTTCCACGCACTTAACACTTTATCTTTTATTTCTGACTTCAGGTCATCGGAAGAAACCTCGTTAATAAGAATGGAGTCTTGGCTGAAGGATGCTAAATGGGCTAGTCTTTAGAGGAATTTACAGATGAGTCGGAATCTTCTCCCGACAATGTTCTCAGAGTTTTTATTACATCGCGTAAACCTATGTGTTTGCCAAGTTTTCCTATTAATTTGGTGCTTTTGGTTTTCATTCTTTTGTCGGTATAATATGGATGTAAGTCCGACAGAAACTTCATAAGAGCATGAGAGTCTTCTGAATATAATTTTGTTACGCTGATTATGTCTTTTGCTCCTTTTATATTTTCGAATAGATCCACTACTTGATCGAAGCTTAGTAATTGCATTTTCCTTTCTACATATTCTTTAACTGGTTCTAGTAATGTTTGAAAATTTAATGTCTCATCTGTTAAGTTTTTGTCATCAGTTTTGGTTTTTTTCTTTAATTGAAGTTTAGGTTTTTCGAAGTTGTCTTCGGTGGGTGGTGAGATTGCATCTTTTAAGGTTCTTTTTCCTGTTGCTTTGTTCGAAGTTATCTGGGGTTCGTGAGTATTCGTATGTGTATTTTTATTTGCAGGTAAGTGTTGGCTTGTTTCAGGTGAGGTTGATTTTTGTGTTTGGGTATTAGAGGATGACTCAAAAGATGTAGGTGTTGCGATTGTAGTGTTAACTGAAGAAGTGGTCACATATGTGGGTTTGTTTTGTAGTGAAAGTTGTTGGGATGGGTTTATTGATAAATGTGGAATGACTACCGTTTGTGATGTGGTTTGAGAAGGCTTAGTAAGTGTGGAGGGAGTGGTATTTGAAATTGTCGGAGTATTTTGTAAATTATCTTGTTGAGTATGATTTATTGATGAATTTTGTCTTATCTCTGTTTGCACTGTATTATCATTGTAAGGATGGTTATGAGGGGAAATTTTTGGACAATTAGCTGCCTGGTGTCCAGTTAATTTGCATTTAAAACATGTTTCGTTTTGGGCTATAAATATGCGGTATGATGTTTGTTCTAACTCGATGATAAAAGATTCAGGTAATACATGGTTGTCTGGCAAAGGTGAAATATCGGAAGCTTAGAATATGACTGAAAGCAGGATTGGTTGCTCCTATTCGTAGGTATGATATATCTGAGAGAGGATTTAGACCTAGTTTTATTAATTCGTCTTTAATTAAGTTAGAAGGTATATTTGGACATACACCTGACAGAATTAAGCGGACTGATGGAGTTATTAATCTTCTTGCTTCTAGTATATTTCCATTTACTTTTATCTTCTTTGTTTCTGCTATGAATTTATCTACTAAGTTTTTAGATTATAGATATATGCATATTCTACCGTTTGATATACGGGATGCGAAAATTATATTTCTTGGTTCTATATGCTGACTCAATCCTTCAAGATAGTCATTAATTGTACAATTCTCTAGAGTGTTAAATAAAATAGCTTGTTCTCTGTCTGGGGTTAATATATTGCGTGGTTGGCTAACTGCTTTTGAATATGATGCAATTTGTTGCCGTTGACTTGAGGATGACATCTTTTAAATTTATTTAAAATCTAACATCGGTGCTGTTTTACAGTTTTCGCTGCGATATCCGTTCATGGAATTGGATAATATAAAGATAATTGTCGTGATTTATTGAAATATTCAAATCCAAATAGACCCAAATAATAAATTTTGTCTACTCACAATTAAAACATTCCGTATACAAATCACTTTTCACTAGTAGTTTTTACTTTAATTACTTTTAAATTTGTTTCTGTAATTACTATTTAACTAACGCGATAATTGAGTACCAAAAATACGTGTTACTTGGTCGCTTGCTGAACATCGAATTTTTCTACTTTTATATTACTTACTTTATCGTGTCCGGACATAGGAATTATTAATAAAATTTCGGTCCAGTGTCGGGCTACATCGGTTCCATCTTTGTTGGCGAGCCACAAATCTTCGAGGGTACACCGATGAGGACAGTTTCTGCATGTAAGAAGATGTTCCATATTTTGTATTTCTCCACAGTCACAGTTTACATCATCTTGGTTTATTTTCTCCCATTTTGACGTGATTAATTTTACCGGAGCGACCCCTGTTCTTATCCTATTCATATCGCAAGGGTCATCGCAATAGAGACGAAGAATTAAAAATTATATTCAACACGCCAAAAAAAAAGAAGTAGTCGACCAGGAAACCGAATATTAAAAACAACGAAATTGAAAATGCGATGAGAAATATAAAAAATCTCAAAAGCCCATGGAAAAATTTATATAGAGGCTGTTAAAGCCAGCTTTTTATTCTGAAGCTATTATTTGTTTCTTTCGTGATATTTCCACTGATCATCTTTCTAGAAATCTTCCGTGCGTTTACGTGATGTTTTGGAAAAGTGACTGTGGGGTGCATATGCACCCCGCACCGTCGTTAACGTTTGCCACAATATCTTAACATTTATATAATTTCTCAAGTGTGTTTTCGAGAGAAATAGTTACAATTTTACGTTCCTTTTGTTTGAAATAGTAATGTCAGCTTGTAATACAATCCGCAAGAATTTACGATAAGTCGGTGCGAATTCTTCTGTCGAAGGACGAAGGATTGATAACATTCGGAAGCTTTTGTCGGTACAAACTATATCAATCGAATCCACCACTGCACGTATAAAAATTATTTGATTGAAATAGTAATATCAGCTTGTAATGCAATCCGTAAGAATTTACTAGAAGTCGGTGCGACTTCTTGTGTAGGACAATTTTTAAGCTGTAATACTACTGTTGACGAAATATTTTGATGAAAAAGTTGGTGAAGAAAAAGACGCCATAAACCTGAAATGATACTTCATTATAATAAAACAAAAGGAGCTGTTGCCGTAGTGGACAAAATGGCACAACAATTCACAACACAGCACAGCGCCAAACACGCAGATGGCCCATGGTAATGTTTTATCACCTATTAGATTTCACCTATAAACGCTTTTAAAATTTGGAAAATAAAAAATTCAAATTACAATGGGAACCGTTTGGATGCAGGACGAAGAGTTTTGTTATACTTAGGACGGGAATTGGTGAAAGAAAATGTTATCTACAGATATCAAAATACAAATAATATAGGTAGGTGTTACTAGGGCTTACAATACCGGAATTCCGGGATCCCGAATACCAGGATCCCGGATGATTTTTGTCCGGTATTCGATACCGGTATTTATATCAAAAATACCGGTATTTCGGTATTAGCTTAACTTACACAAAGTGAATTGATGCACAATAAACTTTCTTCTAAGATATTTTTTGCTATTACAAGAAATTATTTTTAAAGATTAACAACCAATATCATTGTAAAAAATATTTATTTTACACGTTTATTACACATACAAGTATAGCGCTTTCTAAAAGCCTGGTCGTTAATTTAAGGCGAAGGGTTATATCAGCTTCTACAACTAAATTATTAAATCTCGTCTATACAAATACATAAAATGAGTTATATAAAAATTTTCAGATCAATTTTTCATTTTTTTGTGTATTGTGGTGCATAAATTAGGCTCACTTATTTTCTGAATTATTAATAATAATTGAAAATATATAGCGGGTCTAAATACAGAGTAATCCATATAAAATATTTGTCAAAGTAAGTTAATCTTTGTATTAATATATTTTAAAGTTAAATTAATTTACAAATAGCAAATTTCATAAGTAAAAATACTATCCTATTACATAATATATGCAAAATTTATCCTAGAATCAAATATATATTTTTTCTATTTGCACATTTTTTGTATCTATCTATTCCTACTCTCTATGTAATGTTATAAACAACATCTACCCATTTCAAAACAAAATTTAATAGGTTTCATATATTATTTAATAACAAGTCTATATAACAACTGAGCATAGTATAAAAATAACATGTATATTTTTTTATTCATAATACCGGTTTTAATACCGGGATCCCGGTATTTGAAATTTTAAATACCAAATACCGGTATTGAGATTTTGGCTCGGTATTGTAAGCCCTAGGTGTTACTCATGTCAGAGAAAAATAGGTCGCAAAAAGTCCCGGCATTACTGCATTGTGTGTAAAACGTTTGTTTGTGTTGCTCACTCTGTGAAAAATTTCATGTGTTTGTCTTGCAACGATAATTAATTTTTCTTATGAAGAAATAAGTACTTTATTTGTAAAATTATGATTCCTAATATAATAAAATAGTTCTAATTATCTTTCATATTAATTTCTTCGACGTTTACATATACTCTGGGCTAATTAGCAAAATGCAAGGAAAGTTATTTACCAGCAATTTTATTGCTGGAATCGAATCTTATTATTGTATGTATTAATAATATAGGTATGCAAAGTCCGCAGATAGTGTGCTACTTTTTTTATAAACAAAATGGCGCCCGAAAATCGTGTTTTTTTCAATTTTTGCTCTATAACTCCAAAGATTTTAACTTTACACCAAAAACACTCAAATAAAAATTCACCGAAATTAAATTCTGCATAGAGACCTGTTTTTCCCGATTCACTTCGACGAAAACTTTCCCCGGAAAAAGCGTGTTTTTCCAACAAAATCTTTAATTTTCAACTAAAATTTTAGATAAGTAATTATTGTTAATCAATAATTAAATAACTTGGTAATGTAAAAGACCTTTTCGTATAGATTATAATTCCAGAAGCCGATGAAAATTGAATGGACAGTTTAGCAACAATTGAATTGTTAATTAAAAATTTACGGTCGCTGTAATAACGACAATAATTATGATGTATAAGAATAGCTATGATTTTTTCATAAAAAGACGCTATACCTATCTAATGTACTTGAATTGAAATTGGACTATTTTAAAATTATAAACAATTTTTTGGCTTATAAACAAATAGAACATCTCGGGAAATATTAAACTAAATTAAATTGTGAAAACGATGTTCGAAAAACAGCAGCAGGACGCTTCTTTTAAAAGAAAAAACGTTTAATTACGACGAGTTGTTCCTGAGATACAACCTGTGAAAGTTGACCGGAATTTACGGCAAAGATATAAACAATAGGATCATAATTTTTAAACCATCACCTTTTTATTTTTGTCCTCTTTCTCCACACCAATTTTCATATCTTTAAAATACTCATAACGTATATTATTATAATAAAAACTATCGATAATACGTGTGAAAATTGCCAAAAATACCAAAATTCCAATCAAAAATTAGGTTGGAGAAAGTGTAACCCTCAAAGTTCAAAATCGGTATACGTTAAAAAAATGCATTTTCTCGGCTTCCCATGGAGCAATTTCCTTCATTCTTTTTTTGTTCCCTAATAACTCGAGTAAAGCCATCGAACTAACGCATTATTAAATGCCAAACTTGCTTTTGTTTTGTTATATAATAGATTAAATTATTTATAAGAACAGAAAACTACATATTTTTTCCAGTTGTAGGCTTTTTTTTAGATAAACTTATTACAAGTGTACCTTTTAAAATTAAAAACATAAATATTCTCATTTTAAAGCTGTATAATTATTTAAACAATTTTTATTTAAACAAATTAAAATTTTGTGTTATAATAAATAAATTAATTTATTATAACAAAACAAAAGCAAGTCTGACATTTAATAATGCGTTAGTTCGATGGCTCTACTCGAGTTACTTGGAAACAAAAAAAGAATGAAGGAAATTGCTCCATGGGAAGCCGAGAAAATACATTTTTTAACGTATACCGATTTTGAACTTTGAGGGTTACATTTTCTCCAACCTAATTTTTGATTGGAATTTTGCTATTTTTGGCAATTTTCACACGTATTATCGATAGTTTTTATTATAATAATATATGTTATGAGTGTTTTAATGATATGAAAATTGGTGTGGATAAAGAAGACAAAAACAAAAAGGTGATGGTTTGAAAACTATGATCCTGTTGTTTATATCTTTGCCGTAAATTCCGGTCAACTTTGACCGGTTGTATCTCAGGAACTACTCATCATAATTAAACGTTTTTTCTTTTAAAAGAAGCTACAGCTGTTTTTCGAATACCGTTTTTAGAATTTAATTTAGTTTAATATTTCCCGAGATATTCTATTTGTTTATAAGCCAAAAAATTCTTTATAATTTTAAAATATTCCTGAGGCCACTTAAATAGTCCAATTTCAATTCTGTAAAGTACATTAGATAGGTATAGTGTCTTTTTATGAAAAAATCATAGTTATTCTTATGCATGATAATTATTGTCGTTATTATAGCGACCGTAAATTTTTAATTAACAATTCAATTGTTGCTAAACTGTTTATGTAATTTCCATCGGCTTCTGGAATTATAATCCATACAAAAAGTGCTTTTACATTACCAAGTTATTTAATTATTGATTAACAATTACTTATCTAAAAGTTTAGTTGAAAATTAAAGATTTTGTTGGAAAAACCCGTTTTTTCCGGGGAAAGTTTTCGTCGAAGTAAATCGAAAAAAACACGTCTCTATGCAGAATTTAATTGCGGTGAATTTTTATTCGAGTGTTTTTGGTGTAAAGTTAAAATCTTTGGAGTTATAGAGCAAAAATTGAAAAAAAACACGATTTTTGGGCGCCATTTTGTTTATAAAAAAAGTAGCACACTATCTGCGGACTTTGCATACCTATATTATTAATATATACAATCATAAGATTCGATTCCAGCAATAAAATTGCTGGTAAATAACTTTTCCCAAAAATGGCCTATTCTCCGATAATCAGCCCAGACTATAAGAAAAATGGATAAACCGTTGGGGTGCAAATGCACCCCGCACCGTTGTTTACGTAAGAATCTGGGCACCGCTTTACGAGGGTTAAATTGAAAATGGCGTCACTAACATCTGTTTCGTGCTTTGAGTTAGAGGCTTAGACAATTAAAGAAGAAAAGAGTGGCAAAGCACTGAAGCAAAAGTGTACAAGCAATTACTTGCAAGAAGATTAGTTAATTTTTTAATATATTCTGGAAATTATTCACATATACAAAATCGGAAATAGTTTGTTTCACGTCTTCTTTTACTCTTTTCATTTTAATTATTATTTTTTGTTCTAGGTAAGCTTGTGATTTATAAACATGGTAAGTTTTCTTTATATTCTCTTCTAAACTTTCTTCATTTACCCAATATCTTTGGAAATTAGGAAAATTCACCGAAACACAGTTTACCGAAAGCATAATTTACCGAAATACTCGCAGAAGTAGATGTTTCGTTATTCAAAAAAGATATTCGTAGTGCTGCTAGCAACTCTCGTGATCCACCACACTATCTTACGAGTATATCTCAAAAATCAGGTGAAATCAGGGCTTGCGAAGGTAGCTTTACCATGTGTATTTTATTAAAGAGACGTATCCGAAATATTCGCGCAAAAGTGAACGCAAACAACAGTCCCGGATTAGGAATATTGAGGCCCCTAGGCAAACCATGCTATGAGGCCCCTAAAGAAACATGTGCCTTCTCCTTCCTACACCTTGGATAACCCCTCTATCTCCGAGCGGTATTTCTTAGATAAGTGGATAACTCTATCTAGTGCTGCTTGGTCTGTTACGGACAAAATACGATATTCCTCCAACGCAACTTTCAGCAGCACTTACTCCAACAAAATTAAATGAGTGTGCGGCACAAGAAATGTAAATTGCAAGTTTGTTAATATTAGATAAATGAGCCTGGAGACCATTCTATTTGCCTGTTATGTATGCTGCATTGTCGTATGATTGTCCCCTCATGCCGTTTTAACATCAATGCCACAGTCGGTTAAAAAGTTTAAAACAGTAGAAGAAAGAATTTCTCCACTAAGGCTACTTATGGGTATGAATGTGAGAAAACGCTCATATACATACACCTTATCATCAGATGAACTAACATAATAAAATAGTTAACTGGTCAATATGAGACAAACCTGATGTTGAATCGACACTTAAGGAGTAGTATTCGGCTTTATAAATTTCTTCAACAATTGTATTCAAAACGTGTTTTTCCATTGCGTCTATTACTTCTTTACAGATCTTTGAATATAAGTAAGAAGGTTTTCCAGTACCCTTATTGCGATACTTAGGTAAATGAGAGCTTAAAAAAGGATCGCACTCTACAAAAATAGCTCTAAAATGCCCAAGTAGTTCTTATTATTTTGTGAACCAAGGATATGATCTCTAAACGCTAATCCGCGAGAAGATAGAAACTTAACCACAGAGACTACTCTTTTCACACCTTGCATCCAGTAATCTCGTTTTTGATTAAAGTGAATTTCCAAAGAACTATCAATTCGACCACGAAGGCGCTGCCTGTCGATGAGTGTTTTCACACATGATCAGTGAGCTTGACTTTCTTTCATGTGACTTCATTCTATTTTTCCAATCCGAATATCCTATTGTGAAGTAAACAAACTAAGAAGAAATTAGAGGCTAAATGATAAATTCCGCGGGAAACTAGAACGAATGGCTTGGGTAGTGGAGGAAAAGGTAGGGAGGGGGCGCTGATTCATTTGTTCCTTTTGTTCTTACTACTTTTCTAATAAATCGTGCAGACTGACAGGTAGTACTGTTTCTTCTACCAAACGGCATTCATTAGGGTCTTATTTGCACAACATAGGATTCCTATGCGAACAAAAGTATGCATTGTAATGTAGTTTTATACGTCCACCATCACTTTTATGGTATTGCGCGATATTTAAATTTTTCAACATAATATGGTTTATAGTTTTTATTTAATTGTAATTATTATTTTTTCGTTTTGGGCCCTGCGAGGCCCCCTTCGGGGCCGGGGCCCCTAGGCAACTGCCTACTTTGCCTAATGGTTAACCCGGCACTGGCAAACAAGCAAGCAATTTGATTTAACCCTACCTGTGAGAGATGTCCACTCTATCGAAAAAGTACATTCGGGTGTAACAATTCATTGGGGCGAGGTGTTTTAACCCGAGTAAAAACAGGGATCCCCCACCTCGCTCCAATGCTCCAGACCATCCCTTTCCCCCTTATAGCACGCTGATGCGCGATAGGGGCACAACGATCGTAGCCAAATGCTCTTCACAATGGAATCCTGGGTAATAAGATTCCAATGTGGTGCCCTAATCGAATTCAAAACTAGGCCATCGTGAAGCCCTCTATGCCTTAATCTTCTAATTATTATCCGCGAACTAAAAATTGCTTGCTTGGGCCCCAAGTCATTGTACCAAGCCCCACTGGGCTCGGTCCAATGGCTTGGTGCTCAAGTATTTTTTTGTTTTTTATTTTTTTTTTGTGGCTTGCGCCTTTTTTATATATTTTTTTGTAGGCTGACTTTATTATGATCGTGGTATTGGACCTACGCTTGGGTTACTTACGTATTTCTTCGGCACTTGGTGTTTCGACCTACGAACTATCTAGGTACTATTTTTATTTTTACTTCTTTATCATTTTACTTTCACTTTCATTTTATTATTTGTGTCTCTCTTTATTTACTTTTATTTATTCCACTTTATTTTCTTTAATTTATTCCACTCTTTGCTGTTTAGGACGTTTGTGCTTCCATCGGTGGAAAGCGTCATACCCTAGCATCTCTCGCAGTATGGGGCTTGGGTGGTGCTCCAGCTCTGCGAATTTAACCCTAGCCTTGTTTGTCATCATTTCTGTAACTCCCACCTGTTGTAGCTCTCTGAACAGGAATCTTTCTGCGACGTACTTCGGGACTTCAGCTGCTTCTCTTAGGCTGTTGTTGTGAACCGCTTGTATCTTCTTTTTGTGGGTCTTGCGTACTGGTCCCCATGCGAAAGGTGCGTATGTTAGTACCGGTAATATGATGCTGTTTATTAACCTTATCCTCGTTTTTAATCTTAATTTACTTTTCCTGCCTGTGAGTCCTCTTAATGTTGTTCTTGTCATGTTGGCCCTCTGGACTGTGGCTTCTACATGTTTTTGGAAGGTTAATCCTTTGTCCATGATGACTCCCAGGTATTTTCCTTCATCTTTTCACTCGATGGGGTTGTTCTGCACCGTCATTTGTTCTTCTGGCTGTTGTCTTCCTTTCTTATATAGCACCGCTTGCGTCTTTTCGGAGTTGATGGCTATCTTCCACTTTATACTCCATTCCTCGATGTCTTCTAACGCTGTTTGCAGGTTGGTCACTGCTACATCTACGTTTCTGTGTTTGGCCGCTATCGCTGTGTCATCGGCATAGAGACTCATCAGGGTACCTGGTGTTCTTGGTACGTCTGCGGTGAACGCGGTGAAAAGTGAACGCAGGCTCAGCCATTCCAAGTAAAAGAGAAGACCTAGTTGCACCAATGGAATGTAAACGTAAAGCAACAGATGATGAATTTCTTGTATTTGATTCCGAGCAAGAAGAATTAATTTTATGCTAATTTATTCATATAAGTTCGGTGAATTTTTATTTCGGTGAATTGTGCTTTCGGTAAACTGTGTTTCGGTGAAATGTTTTCGATGAATTGTTTTCGGTGAATTTTCCGTCTACGATGTCTTTGCGAGTTCAACTAATATAAAACTAATATATGTATACTGATGGCCAAAAAAAATGCAACACTTTGCATCTGGTTATTTATTTGAATCAAAAGTATTTCTTTGTAAGTCTTATCTAAAAATATATATTATGTAATAAAGTTTTTACCTCGCTATCTTTTTTTAATTATTTGTAAAACTAAAACTTGTAAAAGTTTTTTTCTTTTTTTTTCGCTAAAACAAAAAAGATGAGAAAGCTTATTTCTGCGTATTTAACTTTAGTTTATTTGTAACTTTTGTATTGTATCTTTTAGTCAATTTGGATTTTTTTATGTATCCAAAAAATTTAAAATGCCAAGAGTTCGCGGTTGTTGGCAATTTCGTAATTTAAGCGACTTCGAAAAAGGACGCATTGCAGGCATGAAAGAGGCCGGTTTTGGTTTACAGGAAATTTCGACTTTTTTTTCTCTTTACAAGAGTTTCGAGGAGATGGTCCAATGATGAGACTTATGGGCGTCGTTGAGGATCTGGACGTTCTAGAAGAGGGGTGGGCAAACTTTTTGTGGTAAGGACCACAAAAAGTTTTTGTTCTATTACTGTGGGCCGCAATATTTGTTACGGAAACAATATGTTCAAATTTTATACTTTTTTTACTATTTTACACTAGTTTTGTTTAAATGACGTTCGCAGTTATTTAGGCATACTATCCCCCCCCCTCAAAATTATATGTATATATATTTATTTATGTTTTATCTGCTTATATAGATCCGTGCTCATATAAGCTCCGTGCTTATATAGATGCAATCGTCATACAGTGTGTCGCATTTTAGATGAAGACTTTATTTCGGCTATCAAAATAAATACAGATTTGAAATTTTGCACAGTCATACAGGTTGATGGTTTACATTTTTTAAGATAGTCAACTGAAATTTAAATTTTAAACGCGGCCTACTACGAATCCACAAACATTGTGAATTTTCGATATTTTGCTTCGCGTCAAAGATATCGGAAAAATTATTTGGAAAAGTTGTTCCAAATATTATTATAACCCCACGTACCAAATTCGCACTTTTATTTTTTTTAGTATTTGTAGTCCGGATCCTAACAGTAAAGTTTGGCTGGCCCAAGATGTATCTCGGGACAACCAATTGTTGGTTTTAGGATCTTGACTACAAATGCTGACAAAATTAAATGTGCGATTTTATCATGAAATTTGGAGTTACAATAATATTTGTAACAACTTTTCCAAATAACTTTTTCTGATATCTCTAACGTGAAGCAAAATATCGAAAATTCACCTTGTTTGTGGATTAGCAGTAGACCGCGTTTAAATTTTTTTCAGTTGAATATCTTAAAAAATGTGAACCATCAATCTGTATGACTACAAAATTTCAAACCTGTATATATTTTGATAGCCGAAATATAGGGCGTCTTCATTTTAAATGCGACAAACTATAAATAAAAATAAACAACGTTATAAATTTGAAAAAATCTTAGATCCCCTTCGTTGTTTTTGCTCTCTTTGAAAGAATTAAAGTAATCAAATATTTTTGAAACATATTATTTATTATCTGCAAACTTACAATAATATTTATTAAAATACGAAAAACGAACATTACTTTTGGCTTTTACGAAATTGTTTTATGTCTTCGTTCATGATTCTTTCTATTTCGGGTTGAAATTGTGTGATATTTATGGTCAATATTGAAAATGTTTGTTCACAAATGTAAGTTGAACTAAAAATTTAACAATGTTCTTTCGAATGTTTGCAAATTATTTTCCCCATAAAGATTTGTAAAATGCTAAAATATTTTCTTTTTTACATGTGTCTTCCTTGTCAACTGTCACGGAATCAATTTGAACTGAAAGTTGATTTCTTATAAGTAAAATTATCCCATTATCTTCAAAATCTTTGAAACAGTTTTCAAATTCCGTGAGGACCGTGAGCTAATTACAAAGTTTTTCTTTATAAATTTTTAACTTATTTTCTGGTACATTATTTAATGATTGAAAATGAACTAATTCTTTTTTTTTTCACTCGTATGATCAATGAACAGTTTGAGTTTCATTTTAAAAGAATTTATCTCTGTTATCATATTGTGTGTGTATAAATTTTTGCCCTGCAATGTTATGCTTAAAATATTTAAATCATTCGTGATTTTGCGTAAACGCAAAATCAAATGGACATTCCAAAGTTGAAAATTTATCAAATTAAAAAATATTATTGTGAATATGATTGTGATAGAAGATAGCAGTATGTTTTGGTTATAACTCTCCCAAAAATGCTACGAATTCCCGATGATTTAATTGTCCTGAACGAGTAAAATTACAAAAAATTAACAATATTAGTTACAATTGAAATGACGTTGTCTAGTTGCAAAATATTTGTGCACAATACCTGCTGATGTATTATGCAGTGAAAAATAATCATGTTCTGAAAATTGTTAATGAACGTAATATTTAAGTTTTCTCTTACTAACGGTTAAGGGGCAATTTATAATTTTTCAAACCTGACTACCAATAATTTTCCTGACTACTTCAAAAATATCGTTTCCAGTTGTTAGAGATTTCATGGATTGATTCCATTGATAACAGTTCTTCATAAATATTAAAATCGGTATTACCTGCGCGAATAAATATTAGTAAATAAGCTGTGTCAATTCAACACTTTCATTCAATGCAATTGAATACCACATCAATTAACCTTCTAAAATGGATTTAGTTGCTGTTGTACATTATTATTCATCACTTCAAGTCTTCAAACGATAGTTTATTATGATAAGGTGATAGTTTTGAATTTTTGTTGTTCTTTTGGACATAAAATACCACTTGCCTCAACTAAAGATCTTTTATAAATTTGCTATCTGAGAACGGTTTTTTCACTTTAATTATTTTTTGGGTAATAATTATAAAATTTGCTTTTACAGTATCTTCGAATTCTTTATTTTGTTTTAAGAAAACACTTTATTCCAGTGACAAATTGTTCAATAATGTTTCAAAACTCTGCGCCGGAAACCCAAATAATTAACCGCGTTAGGTTGAAAATTTGTGGAAAAATCATCCGGTGTAAAGTGTTAATGAATGACTGCATTATCTATATTTAATTATTAATATTAGCAGTAATTAAAAACAATCATTCTTTAAATAAAAATTTACATTTACCGATGGTCACAAAAAATGTGCAAAAGGGCCGCATGCGGCCCGCGGGCCGCAATTTGCCCACCCCCGTTCTAGAATATTGCAAGGCCGTGATTTGCACCATCTTAAACTTCTTGCTCTTGAACACAAACGGGACGGTACACATCAAGTAAGAGTTGATTTAGTTGCAGCTAGAGGAAGGATAATGTCAAGAAGAACAGTTAATCAGAGATTACTTGGAATGAGACTGATAGTTTTCCGTCTGCTTTGGTGTTACCTTTGACACCTTAGCTTAGAATGGTGCAGAGCTCGGCAAAACTGGAATGTTCAATGAAATTTTGTCAGCTTCAGTCATGAATCTAGGTTTTGTTTGGGTGGATCTGATGGACGCATAAGGGTAAGACGTTTTCGAGGTGAGACGCGAAATATAGACTTGGCTGTTGAACACCATACTACAATACAACCAAGCATTATGGTATGAGGTGCTATATGTTTGGAAAGCAGATCACCTCTAGTTCTTATTAACGGAACTTTCACAACTCGACGATATATTGGTGAAGTACTTCAACAGGTTTTACATCCCTACCTACAAACCATTCCAAATACGATGTTTCAACTAAATAACGCAAGACCTCATATTGTCCACGAAACCATGGAGTTCATACCATAATCTGGTATAGAGACTTTGGAGTGGCCATCAAAATCAGCTGATTTGTCACCCATTGAACATGTATGGGATATGGTAGGTCGAAACCTAAATCGATTGCCACGTCCTCCAGCACACTTAGAAGACATGTGGCATGCCACAAGAATAATCTGTAGTGTTTCGCAATACGATATAGACCACTTAATGTGATCAATGTCCCATAGAGCAACTGAGCGTATAGAAAATCAAGGAGTTTTTTAGGAGAATCAAGGAAAATTTGTTTATTATGTTATCAAATAATAAGAATAATATTCTCCAGATTTAGCCATACGGCCCACACTCCCTCTAACGGGAAAAACTCACTCATCCCAGATACCTAGGGTATCAAAAGGATTGAGCTCTGGTGGGACTCTTTCCGTGTTATCGAGCCCTAGGTGACTTGGTATGCAGGTGTATCTCCCAAAAATTTTCGTACACATCTGGCCGTTGCGAGTAGTACAACTTTTTGCATGGTCTTGTCAAGATGTTCATTTAGACCTAGCCTTCTTATGCTTTCGAGGAGGTTCTTCGGAATGACTCCAGTAGTAGACATAATAATAGGTATCATCTGGGTACTTTGCATTCTCCATTGTCTTCGTATTTGAATTTCCAGATTTCTGTACTTGGCGATCTTTTCAGTAAATTTACTACGTAGATTATTGTTGTTAGGTATCGCCACATCAATTAGTGTTGTTTGTCTTGTTAACTTATTAACTAGTACGAGTTTTGGCCTATTATGTGCCACTGTTTGCTCTGTGAGCACAGTGCCGGTCCCAGTATAACTTGTAGTTGCCATACTCAAGCATACTCTCAGGGACGTATTGATAATACGGGAGATGGTCCGTTTCGAGAAGTCCCAGCTTGATAGCTATCTCCTGATGAAGGATTTTTCCCACTGCGTCATACCGTTCCTTGTATTCAGTTGCAGCAAATGCCTGGCAGCCTCCTGTAAGATGTTGGATCGTTTCTTGGGCTTGACATCCATATCGGCATCTGTCGTTTTGAACCTGAGGCTCTTTAACGATATATTTCAGGTAATTTTTGGTTGGTATAACCTGATCCTGAATGGTCAGTAATGAACCCTCCGTTTCAGGGAACATCTTTTCTGATGTCAACCAATAGTACGACGCTGTATTGTCGACATAGTCTTGGCTGACCCCATTGGGATGTCGCCCGTGCAGAGGTTTACCCATCCAGGTGCGCCTTTTTTCGTCTTTGGTGAGGTTAATGCGCATTTCTGGTTCCTTCAGTTTGATCGGTGTTATGTCATCTACTGTGCAAATAGCGCGATGTAGAGTGGATGTCTCAGCTTGCATCTGAAAATAAGTTCTTAAATTAGCAATTTGTTTATCTAATGGCTCACCTATATCTCTTCCTCCTAGATTCCGTGGTAATGTTGTTCTTTCTACTGCACTTTGAGAATGGTGTTTTTGTGCTTTTGTGAGGTGTGTTCTTACTTTTCGCTGAAGATTTTCTATGCCCGTTTTTGTCCACTTAACAATGCCAAACGAATAGCTAAGCGCGGAACATGCGTAGGTGTTTAGTGCCTCAAACAAATTTCTACTGTTAAGGTGTGAACGAAGCAGCTGTTTTACCCTTCGTATAAACTCAGTAGTTATCTCAGTTTTCATTTGCTTATGGTCAATTTTCCGCGCTTGCTTTACTCCAAGATATTTATACATATTGTTTTCACCCATGACCTCGATGTTCTGGCCATTTTGAGTACATATTGAATCCTCCGGATTCAATATGTACTTTTCCTCTGACTATATTTAAAACACGGCACTTGTCTAGTCCGAAGTGCATACTAATATCATTTGAAAAGGATTCTACAGTTCTTAGCATCTCATCTAGTTTGTTTCGAGTTGAAGCCATTAGTTTTAAATCATCCATATACAACAGATGATTACGCTTCGCCACCACATTGTTGTTATTTTTGAAGCTAAAACCTGCGTCAGTGGAGTTCACTAGTTGAGATAGTGGGTTCATAGCTAGACAGAACCACAGGAGACTTAACGAATATCCTTGGAACAGGCCCCGGCTGATTGCGATATTTTCAGTTTCGATGTTATTTTTACCAGATATTTGAAGGTGAATTCTAGTCTTCCACTCTATCATTATATGCTGTAAAAAGATCACTATATTATCATGGACTTTATATATTCTCAATATACCTATAAGCCATTCATGCGGCACTGAATCAAAGGCCTTCTTGTAATCTATGAAAGCAGTAAATAGGTTCCTCTTTTTGGAATATGCTTGATTAGAAATGACTGAGTCGATGATAAGTTGTTCCTTGCAACCCATGGAACCCTTAACGCATCCTTTCTGTTGAGGCTCTATGATATTGTTCAGTGCACAGTGTTGGTAGATACGCCGGGCTACACAGGATGTGACCAATTTATACAAAGTTGAAAGACAAGTAATTGGGCGGTATTTGGCTGGATCTTGGGTGTTAGTTTGATCCTTCGGTAAGTTAAGAGTTAATAAGGGGTTCCCTGAGTTAGAAATAATGATGTTTCCAGCGGATAAGAAATAACATTATTAATTAGTGTTGATAAGCAATCATGAACACTCCAAAACTTCTTAAGCCAGAAGTTTTGAACTCCGTCTGGTCCAGGAGATTTCCAGTTATGAAGCTCTTTGATGATATTTGAGACTTCTTCAGTGGTGAAGGGTTCGTAGAGAGTAGTAGTGTAGTGTTGGCAGTTCTGTGTCGTATCTTCTATCCATCCAGCATTGTTGTTAAGAGCAGCTGGTGTGGAAAGTTGATTTCCCCAAAGCTCATGAATTTCTTCTTGGCTTGGGTAAGACTTATCGAGATTTTTTACGGTGGAATTGAGTTTTCGATAGAAGGCCTTCTCAGAAGTCTCAAAAAGGGCATTGTCGTATTTTCGGTTGTTACTCACTTTGTACCTTCTTAGTCGTCTTGAATAAACGGAAAGTTTTTGTTTTAATTTATCGAGGCACTGTTGGGCTGTGTTGTTTTCTGGATCATATCTTGAGTGTCTTGCAGTACTCAGTATTATTTATTTAGCTCTCTTGATGGCTTTTCTACTTCTTACACCTCGTATATATTCTGTGACTTGACCAATATCCCTACGCAGTAATTCAATCTTTCCGAGCAGTCTTTTTTCCCAGGGTGCAATTCTGTTACCAGTCCTTTCGTTGTTATTACCCCGTCGTGTTCTGATCTTAATGCCCATTACATTAGCAATTGCTGTTGCTGCACAGTAGATTAGCATGTGCAAATATTCTAATGTGTGGGCTTCTACGACATAATTGGGTAGGACATTGAGTGTTCACAATTTATAACAGCGCCCCTAGTTTCTTACAAGAGTTTTATCGTGGTAGCGGTGGTCTGCTAAGTGGGTTTGTTCCATTAAACTCCTGTACCGCACGTGCCATTTCGCTTACTAGGTTATCACGTAACCCGTTGTTTTCCTGCTCTGTATTGTCAGGTTCAGTTTCTTGTATGGCAAGCTCAGGAATCTGCTCATGAACTTCAACAGGGACTTGATCTTCAATTACTACATCGTTATGAATATCCCGTTCGACTTTACTTCTGATGGTATTGTGTCTAGTCTCTTGGATAAGGTTGTTTCTTATAATTACCCGGTATTGGTCTGATACTCGTTGCTCCGATACTTGAATATCTAGGTAAGTCTTGCAAAATTTGGCATACAGCTGTTGTCGGTAGCCGATTGTTTCTTGACCGAGGTTTGTCACCTTGTAGTAGAAGCGCAAAATGTTTTCATTAATGGACACAGTCCATTTCATGCGCTGCCTCGGTCGTCCCGCTTGAGTGAGCGCCGGCTGATGTTCCAGCGCAGCACCTTCGGCGGGTGGAGCTCTTGTTGTTGTTTGGCTCGCTTGTGGTTGTGGTTCGGCTGTTGCTGATTGTATGACAGGGGCCCGCCTCCTCAACACCCTGCCACCGACGTCCCGCATGCTGTCACGTCCAGCGCCGGCTCCAGACGTGCCCTGGCGATCCCCAGGCAGCGATCCTAAACATAAATTATTAATCTCCATTCTCATGGGTGTGCATTTTATACCTACTGCCAGGTGTCAGTTTTTGTTCCACGGCTACTCCCTGTTACTCTCTGGGTATTGGCGCTACGAATACCCACATAGCATCCCCCATTCGCAGGCGGCCGCGCCTGGTAGAAGAACTGACAAAAAACTCCCACATTCTTATTATTAGAATATTATTATAATGTGTACTTAAATAAAAATTAAAAAAACTATTTGTCCCTCTAAGTGTTGCATTTTATTTTGCCCAACAGTATATTTATCAGCTGGAATATCATTTTGAAATAAAAGTTTTTGATTTCATTTTCAAATGACTACTTGATTGTCGCACCTCGTAAGTGAAGAACTAGATTTGCTATTAGTAATGCTTCCAAGAAGCTCTCTCATTAAGAATACTGGATTAAGGGTATTTATCTCTACATCAATCTCTTTCCTTTGCTTTTAATATTTAACTATCGGATAAATCATCTGTGACTCCTTTGGTTCGTAACCTTAATATATTTTAGTCATAAATCAAATTAAAATAAAAAATTTCTATAATATTCGTAAAAAAAATCATTCATTTTTCTGTAGGAATGAAATTTCAACATTAAACAAAATTTCTGCGGAAATCGACAATGATGTCACTTGACCAAAAATCTCACGAGAGGCACTACACACATTTATTGTAAATGAATTTTAATAGGTATCTTATATGGAACGATGTCGACAAAGCAGTTTATATAAAAAAAGTGAGATTGTTATATGGCGTCGTAATTATCTTAAAAAGGTTTGTCAATATCCTAATGAAAAAAGAAAAATCTATTATTTAGATTAGTTCAAGAAGGTCATACTGTAAACTAGGTTTGGTATGATTATATTAAAATCAGTCGACAAGTGTTCCTTGAAGGTACAGATCTAGAAGCACGATCAGGTAAGGGCCGACGTCTAATAATATCATATATTGGTAGTAAACATGGTTTTCTTCCGGGCAGATACTGTTTTTAATCTAAAAAATCGGGAGCTTGTCACGACCGACGACATGGATGCTGAGAAATTTGAAACCTAGTTTTCATTTATATTAACAAAAATTAAACCTGCCTCAACAATGGTTTTAGATAATGCTTCCTACCATAGTCCTCAAATAGAAAAGCTTTCAACAACAAGTTGGCGAAAGGGAGAAATAAGTGAATAAGTGAAGTATTAGGTAGATAAGAAATTGGGTATGACAAGTCTGTTGTTAAGCTTGAGTTACTAAATATTGCATCACAGTTTAAAAAAAAATATGAAAATTATATTGTTGATGAAATGGCTCGTAACCATGGGACTTTTGCTCACCGATTACCACCGTACCATTGTGATAATACCACTTAATCCTATTGAGCTAATCTGGGCACAGGTAAAAAAAGAGGTGGCAAGTCGAAATACTACATTTAAGTTATGTGATAAAAGTGCTCTTATACGAAGCCATAAATAAAGTTACCCCAGAGAACTGGCAAAAGTGCATCCTTCACACACAGAAAGAAGAAGAAACGATGTGGAATTTGGATATTTAGGCAGATATGATTATGGGACCGATTGTCGTTCAACTTGATGCAGATAGCGATAAGTCAGACATTTCTGACGTTGAGTAAAAGTAAGTTAGCGTTATTCATATGTTTGTGAACACATATGACACATTTTATGTTTTATCTGATGATGGAGTTTAATTTTATGGTGAATTTTATTTCGATTCTTGTGTATTTGAAACCGAAAATGAAAATAATAATATAGTAATTCATTTAGTTGTAATAATGTTTTTTTTTTCGTCTTTAAAGAGGGGGGGTCTGGAATCTTCAAAAGACACCTCAGTCCAGAACGCCGCCTGACTGACCTTAGTGCAGGATTCATTCTTCGTAGTACCAGCGATAGTTCCCGAGGTGCTTTAAAACGCTCTCTCGTCGCCGAGGCTACGCCGAATGCCTACCTGCTAAACCAGACCCTCCTCTGTCATCCAGCGCTCCGAAAACGGAATGGCCGCTGCAAGGTCGACATCGCTTCCGAAGCACTTTACCTTCATTTATCCACAGACTGTAAGCAAGGAGGCCCTTCATTTTCCCCGTTCCCCCTTTTTTTGGTCCCAAGATTGGTTTTTTTTTTAGCTTCTTTCCCACAGTCTGTCTCATACAATATATCTCACTTATTCACCTCTCGTCAAAACTTATTCCCTCTGCCTTCTACTCGCCATATATTTCACCCCTATCGTTGGTACAGCTGTTTTTCCTCCTCTTCTTTCTTCTTGATCACTACACGGATATAGTTGTGTATGCTAGTCCAACCAGTTTTATTTTCAATCATTCTCTCAATCATTTCTCGCACTGTCAAAAAATTCACACCTGTCTCTCTTTCCATTCTATTTCTTTCTACTATCCATCTGTTGCACTCTAGCATGGTATGTGTAACAGTGTCCGGGTGTCTGCAGTATAGACATTCGTCAGTGTCAGCCTTTCCAAACCTAGAGAGGTAGGCTCTAAAACACCCGTGTCCTGTGAGCACCTGCGTCAGGAAATAGTCCAGTCGCCTGTGACCACAGTCCATCCAATCCTTTAAGTTAGGAAGCAGCATCTTTGTCCACTGTGCCACATGCTCCATGTTGTTCCATTCTTGCTGCCATCTTTCAATTGACCTTTCTCTTTCCTGTCTTCTCTCGGCCATAGTAAGCTCAAGGTCTCTTCTCTCATACAGTTCTTTTCTTTCTACTACCAACACATGCAGCGGAACACATCCAGTGATGGCCCACAAGGCTGCGGCAGACACAGTCCTGTAGGCGCATGCCACTCGCAGCAGACTTGTTCTGTCCCCATTACTCGTGTAATGAGCCCCCTGTAGGCCCGTATCCCTACCGCCTCACTCCAGACTGGGGCTGCATAGAGGACGATCGACTGAACAACACCGTGTAAGGCTCTCCTCCTTTCAGATTTGGGTCCTCCAATGTTGGGCATCACCCTCCCCAACGCAGCCGCACTGTTTGCAGCCTTCCGGGTCACCACCTGCACGTGCTCCCCCCATTTTCCATTCTGGTGCATCGTCACTCCTAGGTACTTTACGTGTTTCTTGGGTGTTAGACACGCTCCTGCACATTGTAGCTCCACACTTTGCCTGTTCCTTTTCCCCTTCAGAATGATGGCCTCGGTCTTCTCTGCCGCGAGTTTCAGTCCATGCTGTGTCATCCATTTCTTCACGACGCCGCCTGCTTTCCGTACCCGGTATTTAAGATCTGGCTCGTCCCGCGCCACTACCAGCACAGCGAGATCGTCTGCAAATGCGAAGGGAGACGTACCCTCTCCATATTCACAGTTCAGAATCCCGTCATATGCTAGATTCCATAGCGTCGGGCCCAAGACAGATCCCTGGGGAACACCTGCCGTTACATCCACGATCGTGCCTTTCTCCACCATAATTCTTCTTTCAGACAGATATTCCGCTACCACGTTCATCAGGTATCCAGGACACTCTCTCTTCTCCATTGCCTTCATTACCTCGTTCCACTGCAGCGTATTGAATGCATTCCTAACATCGAACAACAACAGGGCCGCCCAACGGTGTTCATCCCCTATATTGCGCAATGCGTCGAATACACTCACGATTGCATCAATCGTGCTTCTCCCTTTACAGAAACCAAACTGCCTCGGGGACAAGCCTCCCGACCTCTCAATCATGCCATCGATACGTCCCCGCAGCATTCTTTCATACAGCTTACCGACGCACGGAAGAAGGCAGATGGGTCGATACTTTTCCCCAGCTTTGGGAAGCAGTACCAACTTCGATGTCCTCTAAGGCTCAGGAAAGGTCTGTGCTTCCAGCAGTGCATTCATGTGCTCCAGAAGCAACGCGGGCTCCGCCCGTCCTAGACACCTCACCGCCTCAGGTGATATCTGATCCAAACCGGGGGACCTGCGCGTCTTAAGTGCGCCCAATGCCTCGACAAGTTCATCCATGGTAAAGGGTACAGCCCGCTCAGCTTCCTCGTCTCTCCGTACACCATGCCACCTGCCCGCGGGAAAGAGCTCTCGTGTTACCTCGAGCTTCTTATCCATAGGCATTTCATACGAGGGGTACGCATGGAACTTTTTCATGGCGATCCTGTATCCTTGACCCCAGACGTCCTCATCCAGTTTTTCACACAGTTCTCTCCAGTGCCTTCTCTTTTCTGCACGAATTTTCCTGTAGAGTTCTCTCTTCCGTAGGCGGTACTCCTCCTCGATCTCCTCGATGACATCAGGATCGACTCCTGCTCTGCCCCTTGCTCTCGTTAGCCTTCTTCTCATGACTATACATTCATTTCTTTGTGTCTCGATGTCCGCGTTCCACCAGTAGGGCATCTTGTTTATATCTCGGCGACCCCTCCTGCTTCCCTCCATCGCTTCTTTAATTACCCTCTCCAGGTTTTCGACTGTCGGTGATTGACCCTGCATCATGCTAACTCTCCATTTGATCAGCTCCTCGTATACTTTCCAGTCATTTCCATCGCCGCATCCGCCTCCCGACGTACCAGACGCGCGGACTGCGTTAGTAGTTCCCGCCCCGACTATCGAGAATCCGATGTACTGATGCTCCGTTCCGGTGTATTCTGGTAAGACCTTCCAGCCTCTTGCTTTCGCCGCTATTCCTTGTGTCGCCATAGTCACGTCGATGTACGTACCTGTACCTCTCCTAACAAACGTAGGCGCCAGACCCGTGTTCAGTACTACTAGATCCAGAGTACCCACCCAGTCGGTCAGTATCCTGCCGCGAGTGTCGGTGATAGGAGATCCCCACTCCGCTGCTTTTGCATTAAAGTCTCCCAGCACTACGCATTCTCCTCTTGTGTTCCCCACTTCCTGCATGATCTCGTCCATCTTCCTCTCATACTCACCCACTGTTATGTTCGGAGAAACATAACAGCAGACCAGCTGCATCTTCTCCATCCGGACGATAACGTATCCTTCCTTCGGTTTAATTTCATACACTCGCAGCTTTCTATTGTAGATTCGTACAGCGGCCCTTCCAGTCGTATCCACAAACCATCCTCTTTTCTTAGCCGCTGTTGGGTTTGGCTCCGCCGTCACCAGCACGTCGATATTCTTTTCTACGGCGGCAGCCTCGGCGAGATCATGTGCTAATCTCGCCGTTACCACGTTCGTTTGTAGTACTCTCAGCTCTCGGATCTTATTTCCTGTGTTCGCCATTTCTTAGACTCGGACTTCTTTCACGCTCTCTTTCATACTGTTTCCACTCGCGCGCTCTTCCTGGGACTAGTCCTTAGTGGTCCCTACTTTCAACCAGTCGGTTGAACTTTGGACATCTTCTTGAATTCGCAACATGCCCGGTCACATCGCAGTTGAGACATCTGATTGTTTCTGTCTTGCATTCCGACGCTATGTGACCCTCTTTGCCGCATCGGAAGCAACATCCTCTTCTGTTCTGCCCTTTACAGTTCCATTGCTTGTGTCCAAAGGCTAGGCATCTCAAGCATCTTGGTATTTCTGTCCTTGCTTCTATGACCCGACAGGAGGTATACTCTACCCTAATTCTTCTCATTCTTAGGATCTTTTCGGCCGCGTCTTCGTCGACATTCATCACTGCACTCATCATCCCTCTTTCTCCACCCCGTGTCTCGGTCCAGGTTTTTACTATGTCACATGCCCGCTCTTTACCTGCTGCTTCCTCTGTGGCCTTTTGGATCACATCCTCCGTTGTGTTGGGTGGGATTTCTTGCATCAAGATTCTTCTCTTTACGACGCCCCCTTTTGCCACTGCTCTCGACACACATGTGCTACCAGAGAGGAGTTTCTTCACTTCCTCCGCCATTTCCCTTCCTCCTCCCAGTTCCAGTGATATTCCTTGATTTCTGGTCTGTCTGATCCTTTTTATGTCGATGGATTTTCTTCCTGTGAGGTTACTTTTCACTTCTGTCATAAGGTCCACAAATGATTTTTTCCTTGTTTTTGCTGATAAGTACTACTCCACATTGTTCTCTGGGCTTGGTGTTAATGTTTGCCCACCCTCTTCTGGATTTTTTGCCTAGGAGCGTGATCGTCACACCCCTTCCTCTTGCTGCCCACTCCAGGATTCTCCTCGATGTCTCAACTCCTAGTGATGTTGGCGTGTGGATTCCCACTCTTTCTCTTCCTAGCTCCTCCATCTTCTGTACCAGTTTCCTGCATGTCTTGAGGAACTTCACCGACTCGAGTTCTTCCTTCTTGTTTGGGAGAAGTTTGAATCCATATTTCTCCTTGTCAATCCACGTTCCATCTACATGAGCAGACATCGTGACTCTCACAGTTCCCAGGCCTCCATCCTCATCTACCTCCGCTGGAACACCTGGTAGGTCAGGAAACATACCTTTCACCGTTTCCATGGCTTTTTTGTCCTCGTCGTTGTTGGTAACAAATACTGCCACGTCTGCTGCTATATCAGAGATGTCCCCCTCTTTCACTTCAGTTCTTTGGAAGACTTCCTCCGGCCAGTCCTCATTTAAGAACTCTGTTATTTCCTCGTACTCGCATATTGCCATTTTTTCCGTGATGGCGTCCACCCTCCTTTTAATGGCTTCTGGGTTCTCTAGGTCCACTTGAACACCCATTGTCGCCATTTTCTTGACTTTCAAGGGCTCCATGTTCGTCTGCACACCTCTGGATGTCGTGCAAACAGACTTCCTTGGAACCTCTTCTTGCTTTCCTCCAGTTCCTCGGTATAATCGAACAACCGGTTTCTTAGGTTGTCGACCTCCTGCTTTATGGCAACCCTTGTATTTGGCACCTCAACCATGAGTTTTTCAAGGGCCGCTACACTATCCTGGAGGCGTTCCAACTTTGTTCTTGCATTACAGTTGGGTGTTTGCTCCTCTTCCTCCGATTCATCATCGGAACTGCTGTCAGAGCTGCTCGATTCCCCTTCTTCCCTTGCATTTTCTTTCCTTTGACTCTTCGCTTTATTTTTTTAGTCCTTCTGTCTGTTCTCTTCTCCCTCTTTTTCTCTTCCTATTCTCTTTCTTTCTTCTTCTCTCTTGGTTTGCAGTTCCTCTCTTACTTCCCTTGTTTCCCTCTTACCTTCTCTTTCTTTTCCCTTGCTTCTGTTTGCGCTGGTTCTAGATCCGGGGTCTTCCTTTTCTTCCACTTCTCTTCTCCATCTTTTCTCCCCTTGATTCTCGTCCCTTTCTTTTTCCCCGCCTCTTCTGTTTTCTTTTTCGCCCCCGCTGCTCTCTCTTCCGCCTTTTTTGTTTTTCTTTTTTTGTCTCATTTTCCTTCCCACGAGTTGGGTCGTGTTGATCTGTCCAGTGGGGCAGTGCCCCTTGCCCCGCCAAGGCTGTTTTCCCCTCGGGTTCGCCATCTCCCTTAGGCATCGCTTGTAGCCCACTACGTTACCCCTGGGCCATGCACCCCTTCGGCACGATGGTGTTACACCTTGAGGTTGGGGTGGCGGTATACTAGGATGGTGCATAGCCGCAATCCCTATGCATATCCGTTTGTTTTCAGTGGTTGTCACCTATGCATATCACTTGTAATAATGTACAAAGTTTAAATTTTTGTTAGTCTATTTTAAAGCTATTTTTGAGGTACTTAGTACTTAATACTTACGGACATACGTCCTTCCTCTCACCCCGTAACTCACCTTACTTTAAAAATTTGTCACTCCGTAAAATTTACAGATCTGACAGAAAATATGTCATTGCTGTATATGCCTTTCTGTATATGTTTCTCTGATGGTCTATTTAACCAACTTCCAGAATCGTTGTGTCATCAGCGAAAGTAGCCATCTTTACATCTTGTTCTTTAGGTATATCACAATTGTAGATTAAATAGAGTGTTGGTCCCAGAGCGCTACCTTGTGGTACGCCTTCTTTAATCTCCTTCTTGTTTAGTTCTGGATTATCTGTCAATTAGATATAATTTAACAAATGGTTTCGTACTACTGCTTTTTGTCAGTTTTGTAAATTTCCCCTTTTATGTGGTCATATCCTGGCGCTTTCTTTGGATTGACGTTTGTCTGGTTATTTTAGCGTCTTCTTTGGCAGTTTTTTGCTAATTTTGATCTAATTGGAAACTCTTCTCTAGGTACTCAAAGAACGTATCAGCTTTCTATTAAATATCCGCTATCTATCCCGCTATCCGGTTCTATTGTTGTTATAGGGGAACAATGAACGCATGGTCTTTTTAACTTTATGGTAACTTTCCTAATCGAATAATCAGTTTTTTTCTTTTCATTGTAAGTATTAAAGTACTAACCGATTCTTTGTATGTGACAAAATTTATTAGTTTTTGTATGGTTCTATTTAATATTCTCTTGTCATCAGGATATCTTGGCATCTGCCTTTTATTACCAATTTTCTCTTTTCAGCTCCCTGTTCTCTTATATCCAAGTACAAGTGCACCTGGTCCAAGTTGGAATCCAAGCACACTTGGATCGTGTCAACCCGCTTTAAGCTTGGATTTGCGGTTCACCTTATTCCAATTTCCACTATAAATTTTCTTCTTCTTCTATAATAGTTCTTCACCTAGATGATCTCTCGTTTTTAATATAACATTCAGCTGTAGGTTTTCTCCAGACTATCTTTAAATCTTGTCTACTCGGTTATTCTATTGTCTTAACTAAGTGAGAGTATAACTGGTGAGTGATCTGAAAGATTAAAATTGGTACTACAAAAACACTTAAAAAATTATTTTATTATATGAATAAAAATATAAGACATAATTTCAGTAACTAAAAAATAGCATACACTAACAGGCCTATAATGAAACAGTAATTAGTGTTAAAGGGTTAATTACTATTTCCTAAGGTCACATTGAATCATATTCACATTTGAGTCATGATGAAGAAACAGTTGATTTTTAAAGCAGAAATCTTTGAATGCAGAAAATATAATGTATCTTAAATCGTCTGACTCATTGGAGTATAAAGCTTTCAGCAATTAATATTTTTGTCGTTTAATTGTCTTGTTTTCAGATTTATGGGACGCCATAAATCACTTGATTTTAGTGGTTTAAACTGGAACCGCTTTATTCTTTGTAACGGATCACACCTCTTAAACAACATAAAAGTTTTAGGCCCGTATTCATAGTCCGTACTCAAGTCTGAGTCGATGCTTAAGGTCGACCTTGAACAAATTCTTATACAAATTTGTATACAAATTATTTCAAGGTCGACCTTAAGCATCGACTCATACTTGAGTACCGACTATGAATACGGGGCTTAACCTCTTTGGTTTCATACTAGACGTATTTTCGTATTATTTGCAATCAATTCTTGTTATGTTCTCTTCCCAGCTGTGCATGTTATTTAGTATTCTTAATAAATTTTTGGTGTTTGTCATGCCTTTTTGTTTTTTTCTAGGTGTGTGGTCTATCTATTTCCATTCTAAGTTTGGGGCTCATAATATCACGTTAACTGCCACAACTTTTTAAGCTCAGTTAGTGCTACATTCACAATCAAGATGCAGTAGAAGTAAACAAACCGAGACACGTTAACTGTTACAAGAGGCACTCCTGATCTAGAAATAAGATCGACAATAAAACAGGCCAAAAAAATCTTTCAAAAAAATCAAAAGGCTATGTGATTCTCGAATAAAACTCGAAATTCGACTATGTTTTTCAAAATGCTACGTCTGGTCAACTCTTCTCTATGCGGTTGAAACGTGGACTCTTAAAACAGCAACCGTAAATAAATTGGAGGCCCTTGAAATGTGGATCTACCGGAGAATCCTCAAAATTTCTTTGACATCGCATACCTCAAACGAAGAAGTGCTGCATAGAATAGGCAAAGAACGAGGACTTTTCAACACAGTGACAGTTAGAAAAACATCATACCTAGGCCACATACTGAGAAATACTAAGTACCAATATGCACAACTATAGTGAAAGGAAAGATCGAGGGAAAGAAATAGCCTGGGCAGATTATCGGAGAATAGGCCATTTTTGGGAAAAGCTTATGATTGTATATATTAATATTATAGGTATGCAAAGTCCGCAGATAGTGTGCCACTTTTTTTATAAACAAAATGGCGCCCGAATGTCGTGTTTTTTTCAATTTTTGCTCTATAACTCGAAAGATTTTAACTTCGATGAAAATTTTCCCCGGAAAATGCGGGTTTTTCCAACAAAATCTTTAATTTTCAACTAAAATTTTAGTTAAGTAATTGTTTATCAATACTTAAATAACTGGGCAATATAAAAGCACTTTTCGTAGAGATTATAATTGCACAATCCGATGGAAATTGAATGAACAGTTTAGCAACAATTAAATTGTTAATTAAAAATTTACGGTCGCTATAATACCCACAATAATTAAGATACATAAGAATAACTATAATTCTTGTATAAAATGACACTGTACCTATCTAATTTACTTTACAGAATTAAAATTAAACTATTTAAGCGGCCTCAGGAATATTTTAAAATTATAAACATTTTTTTGGCTTATAAGCAAATAGAATATCTAGTTAAATATTCAACTAAATTAAATCACGAAAACGGTATTGAAAAAAAAAACGGCAGGACGCTTATTTTAAAAGAAAAACCGTTTAATTGTAATGAGTGGTTCCAGAGATACAACCGGTCAAAGCTGACCGGAATGTACGGCAAAGATATAAACAATAGGATAATAATTTTCGAACCATCACCTCTTTATTTTTGTCCTGTTTCTCGGCACTAATTTTCATATCTTTAAAATACTCATAACATATATTATTATAATAAAAACTATCGATATTACTAGTGAAAATTGCAAAAATAGAAAAAATCTAAAAGTTCAAAATCGGTATACGTTAAAAAAATGCATTTTCTCGGCTTCCTATGGAGCAATTTCCTTCATTCTTTTTTTGTTCGCAAGTAACTCGAGTAGATCCATATAACTAATGCATTGATAAATGTCAAACTTGCTTTTGTTTTGTTATAATAAATTAATTTATTGATTATAACAAAAATTTTTAATTTGTTTAAATAAATATTGTTCAAATAATTATACAGCTTTCAAATGAGAATATTTGTGTTCTTAACGGTAAAAAGTACACTTGTAGTAAGTTTACCTAAAAAAAATCTACAACTGGAAAAAATATGCAGTTTTCTTTTCTTATAAATAAATTAATCTATTATAACAAAACAAAAGCAAGTTTGACATTTAATAATGCGTTAATTAGATGGCTCTACTTGAGTTACTTGGGAACAAAAAAAGAATGAAGGAAACTGCTCCATGGGAAGCCAAGGAAATGCATTTTTTTAACGTACACCGATTTTGAACTTTGAGATTACATTTTCTCCAACGTAATTTTTGATTGGAATTTTGCTATTTTTGGCAATTTTCACTAGTAATATCGATAGTTTTTATTATAATAATATATGTTATGAGTATTTTAAAGATGAAATAATAATGAAAATTAGTGCGGAGAAACAGGACAAAAATAAAAAGGTGATGGTTCGAAAATTATTATCCTATTGTTTATTATCTTTGCCGTAAATGCCGGTCAACTTTGACCGGTTGTATCTCAGGAACCACTCATCACAAGTAAACGTTTTTTCTTTTAAAATAAGCGTCCTGCCGTTTTTTTAATACCGTTTTCGTGATTTAATTTAATTGAATATTTCCAGAGATATTCTATTTTTTTATAAGCCAAAGAATTGTTTATAATTTTAAAATATTCCTGAGGCTGCTTAAATAGTTCAATTTCAATTCTGTAAAGTAAGTTAGATAGGTACAGTGTCATTTCATACAAGAATCATAGTTATTCTTATGTATCATAATTATTGTGGGTATTATAGCGACCGTAAATTTTTAATTAACAATTTAATTGTTGCTAAACTGTTTATTCAATTTCGATTGGCTTCTGGAATTATAATCTCTACGAAAAGTGCTTTTATATTGCCAAGTGATTTAATTATTGATAAACAATTACCTATCTAAAATTTTAGTTGAAAATTAAAGATTTTTTTGGAAAAACCCGCATTTTCCGGGGAAAATTTTCATCGGAGTAAATCGGGAAAAACACGTCTCTATGCAGAATTTAATTACGGTTAATTTTTATTTGAGTGTTTTTGGTGTAAAGTTAAAATCTTTCGAGTTATAGAGCAAAAATTAAAAAAAAAACACGATATTTGTGCGCCATTTTGTTTTAAAAAAAAGTAGCACACTATCTGCGGACTTTGCATACCTACATTATTAATATATACAATCATAAGGTTCGATTCCAGCAATAAAATTGCTGGTAAATAACTTTTCCTTGTATTTTGCTAATTAGCCCACAGTAAAAGGACTATGAAGGAAAATACTATCGTGGCTAAGAAACATCCGACAATGGACATGGCCAAATATTGAAAAGCTAATAAGAACAGCTGAAGACACAAGAATTTTCAATTGTAGTAGCCAGTAGTCAAGAAGGTGTTGATCAAGAAAAAATTTTAGATCTAGTGACTAGACAATGCTTCTAAAAGCCCCATGCAAAATTCGAAGTGAACATTTCACTATGACGAACGACCGCACTTATTATATTTTTTAGTTCTTGTGCGTTGCTTGCTATTAAAACGGTATGTTGTCTTATACTGGCTCCGTTAATCTTGATTCCACCTTTGACCTCGTCTATTGTTTCTCTGAATATAGATTCCGAATACAGATTAAATAATAGCTGTGACAAGACGCATCCCTGTCGCACTCCTCGTGCGTCGGCTTCGTATACCTTTGGATGTTGTCTGCTCTATTTCAGTCGTTGCCGTTTGGTGTCAATATTGTTCTGAGATAGATAGATGGTTTAACGCAGTCAAATGCTTTTCAATAATCAATAAAACATGCATATACCTACATCTACATTCATGTCTCTGCATGGTTGTGTTAACACATTTAAGGTAAAAAGAGCCCCTTGTGTTCCCAATCCGTTTCGAAATCCGAATTGAGTGTCATTCATCTGAAACTCACACTTCTTGTAAATTCGTGCATGGATGATTCTGAGAAAAGTTTTAAGGACATGAGACATCAAGCTTAATATTCGATAGTGATCGCATTGTGAAGAATTATTGAAGATGAAGATGGTAGTCTGATGGTATTTTACCTGTCTATATCTTATTGAATAGTGTTGTTATTAAGTCGAGGCTTTTATTTTCGTTGTCTGCAATTAATTTAAGTAGTTCGATATTCATATTGTCTGGACTGGTGACTTTTCTGTTTTTCTCAGGTTTTTCCATTAATAAATTCTTTGGATATTTCTGGACTCTTTCATTTCTTCGATCATCTGTGGATTGTGTCATACATATCTTTATATATCTTCAGTGTATGTTCTGTACGTATAATTATTTCGTTTATTATTTTCTAAATATTGTTTCTTTTTGTATCTACCTGTGATTTCTTTCGCTCGATGTCTTCTTCTTGTATCTTGATTAGAAGGTAAGTATGTCTGTAAAATTTGTCCAATCTCTTTTATTACTCCATTTTTTATGAGCCTATGCCTATCTCTTTGCTTGATCCTGTATAGTGTAATATTTTCTCAGTGTATTGTTTATGATACGGTAATCAAGTACATATACATATTAACAATATTATTTGCTTCAATCCTATCCTATATTTTTTTATCCTTCACAAATTTAGAAAGAAACCAAAATAATTTCATATTCAAATCAGTTAACTTAATAAGATATTTCCTATCGATATCAAATTAATGTTGGCATGATATATCTATGATTTTTTTGTAAAATTTGTACAGAACGTGTTCAAACACGGATATGAATGCCTTACAGGTAAACCGCGAAAAGATTCATATTTCTCTATTAGTAGACATGTTTCACTTTTCAATTATAGTAACGCAATCTCAATGACATTAATATATTTTTTTAATGTATTTTGAAAGTTTGTTCTTCGAATTACTTCTTACTCGGATTACGAGTATATGGATAGTTTTTTAACAATCAGTCAAATAGGTAAAGAAATGTACAGTTTGTTTCCTATGTTGTAAAGCATTATTAAGATTAACTATCACATATTTATTTTCTGCACTTGCAGGAAGGGGAAGTAATGGCGGCCAAGAGTAATACATGTTTGACGTACATGTGTGACAAGGTCACCTCAATAGAAGCCATTATTCCAGTGTGTTTCAAGTATTGACCGTTAGTAAAATGTTTGAACTTTAAGGGAAGCCGCACACCAAAGAAAACGTAAAACATGAAACATGAAACGTGAAACACGTTTCATGAAAGTAAAACACTGCTAGACACATAGAAGTCCACATACCCATATTAACGACAGGAAAAAAGTTTGAGGATAAAGAGACTTGGTGGTGGTCAAACGAAGTACAAGGAAAAATAAAAGGGAAGAGAAAATTATATAAAAAGTGGCAAGAAACCAGATCCGACACAGATCTTCAAAACTGTATGGCGGCGAAAAAGGAAGCGAAAATAGCAGTAGCAAAAGCCAAAGCAGAAGCGTATTCAAACCTATACGATCAACTTGATACCAGAGAAGGTGAAACGAAGATATATAAAGTAGCCAAACAGCGAGCAAAGAAAGCAAAAGATTTTAATCAGATTAGATGTATCCGAGATGAAATTAATAAAATACTAGTTCACGAGAGGGATGTCAAAAAGAGATGGAGAAAGTACTTTGACAGCTTATTAAATGAAGAATTTGACAGACAGCCTGTAGAGTCAACGGAGACAGTAGCAGCAATGGTCACCAAAATGACAAACGCGGAAGTGGTTCAAGCGCCTCAAAAAATAAAGAAAGCGGTAGGACCAGATGATATTCCTGGGGAAGTATGGAGAGCATTGGGAGAGACAGGAACAAGGTGGCTAGCAGGTATATTTAATAGAATTATGGAAGTTGAACAAATACCAGACGAACGGAGAAGCAGTATACTGGTACCTGTTTCATTAAAAAGCAATAAAAGAGCTGCGCCGACAGCAACGAGCACGCCGTCACTTTCCTTTGTCGTTTAAACAAATTTTATTTTTGTTTCTTCGGTTAGTAATATCACATGAAAAGGTTACTTTTTCACAATTTATTTGTTTCATGTTTCACGTTTCAAGTTTCATGTTTCATGTTTCTTTGATGTGCGGCCTGCCTAATGAGACAGGAACTGCTTTGCGGTTGTTTGTTATCAATATATTTTGTTTAAAACTGTGTAAAAATGCTAAAAACCTAGATGTAGTAGGACAAACTGATTTTTTTGCGTCCTATGTTGGGTGGTTCACTGGGAGACAAGATCCCAAACCGCCAGCTACGAAGAAGATCAGGAGTGGCTGATGCAGTAGAGAGAATAGCAACACTGAAGTGGAACTGGGCAGGTCACGTGAATCGACTGATAAATAACAGATGGACAAAGTGGAGACTGGAATGGAGACCAAAAAATGATGAAAAGCGAAGCAGATGTCGTCCACCAACACGTTGGAATGGCAATCTAAATTGTTGTCATAGAAATTGGATGCAATAGGCACGAGATCGAAACAGATATGGACAATTATGAGGGAGATTAATGTTTATGTGGAGAATATGTCAGCAGTAGACAAACGAAGATTGAATAATGATACATACATTTAAGTTAACTAGGAACAGTTTTGAAACGTTCTTCCTTTCGATTATGCCAGACTTGATTTACTTGAGAGTAAGTAAAGTAAAGTCAAAATCAAGTAGGCAATTTACAACAGTAAATTCCTCAATGTGACGAAATAAAAATAGAATCTTATTCATAGAATTGAACAGTTTAGCAAACAACAATTTTTGAGAACTGACTTAATATATTCTTGTCTTCTTCTTGTAATAGGACGTGGTTCTGTCATTTCTGTCATCTGCCTTCTTGTGACGTTTAATATCTAGCTATTATACCAATTTTTCGAGAGCTTACTAAGTGGTACCAAGTTGATAGGCCACTTAGAATGGATCTGGACTCAACATTCAAGTGGTTTCTCCAAAAGCAGCACCTTACTTCATCTGAAACCGTCCTACACTCTCAATTCTCTTAGAGTGTCCTCGTTGCGTATCCCATCAATTAATGTGGTCCCCTTTTTTGTTTTCATCTCTATTTTTTCATTTTCCTTTTTATTTCAGATGTTTGAGCTCTTATCTTAGCAGCATAAGTCAGCGTGGGCCTAATGCAGGTCTTATAAATTAGCGTCTTACTCTCTGCAGTCATGTATTTATTTCTCTAATATATATTTGTGTAACGCAGTCATTATAGGTGAAAGTACTTTTCCCAGCAGACATCATAGCACTTCAAGAAATCAAGTGGACAGGTAGTGGCATCTTAAAAAAGGACTATAGATACTTAATAATATAGCGCAGGTAAAAGCAATCCTATTTTTTTTTGTGGAATTCATACTTAAAAAACGCGCGAAATCAACGATCATAGCTTTCGATTAAATAAGTCCAAGGATATGTAAAATTAGGGGCACCAATATTATCGGGAGCGGTCTTCATGCGGTCACCAACCAAAATGGTTTAAACTCGCAGCACCCTTGGGAATGGTGATAGTACTGATCAACATTTCTCCTTTATATTGGAAGTAAGAACAGAGGTACTAATATAGACTATCTGACCACTACCTTGTAAGAACAAAACTCATAGCACGGATATCTAATGCTAAAAAAAGCCACACCACAAAATCTATAAAATATAATACTAAGGTACTAAAATCTGAAACCACTAGACATAGTAACTTTCAAATTTTAAACGAAACGTTATTGAAAAATCAAAGAAAATCTATGTATAGAAGAACACTGGAATAAATATAAAGAAACTATGCACGCAGCGGCTAGGTGGCTACTTTTATCCCTTTGTAGACGGACTGTGTTTTGTTTATATTAGATGGTGAATAATTTGTTTTTAGGACATATTAGGGCAAAAAATAAACAAAATAAAGGTTTTTTTAAATTAAATTTTTGTAACTATTATAAAAAAAGGTGGTACCATGTGGAACCACTGCGCCACAAACGAAAAAAATTATTTAGCATGAAATGGAATGAAACAATTTTTTTGCGTCAGATCCATCCGATGGGATTGGGATATCTCTTAGTAAATCATAAGCGTCATTACTTGTTATTTTACTCAAATCAATACGTCTTTTCTACCTACCAGTTACCGATCGGCCTAGTGGCATCTTATTGGAACCAACAAACAAAATATCAAAATTCACTTAGTTATCTTCGCAGTTCATAAAGTCTCAATACGGTAATATAAATACATCTATTTGTCAACAAATTAATAATAATACATATCTTTTATCAGTAGAAGAATGTTTGTTTATTTACAGCAATAAAATATCATATCACTAAATAACCTCACTGTCATCCACTTGTTAGCTCGCCAAATGTATAATATTGCATAATTGCTCCTATACTGCGTTCCACGGTCACCTTTCAGTAGAGTTGCACAAGTTTGACTTGAGTGTTTGAACTTGACTTGAGTTTGACTTAATTTCAAGTCAAACTCAAGTCAATCCTTTCGACAAATAATTCAAGTCAAGTCAAACTGGTCAATCGTACAGGTTTGAAAATTCAAACTGTTTGTCAAACTAGTTTGAAAAAGTTTGAAAAATCATTTATTTCGTAGAGATATACTTTTTACTTTTTTGTTGAGATAGACATGTTAGTTGCCAATTAAGATAAGAAATTTAATAATACAATGAGTTTCATATAAAAGTAATCAAGCGATTATAGTCAAAACAGGGTAATAAATTTCTTAAAAATGATTGCTGTATGCTTAGAATTTCTTGCAAGTTTCGTTTTATCGATATCACTCTTTTATAATTTTATTTGAGTGTTATTACTAGATTAAAACAAAGATATTTAACATAACAAGTGTAATTTAGTCTACTTTAACAAAAATTTATGAAGGAACAACAAAATATATTTTTAATAGAGTAGGTTTAATGCATTTTTTGCGAATTTTCAATTTCGAATTAGTTCACTATTTGTCATTTTATAACGCTGTTCTTTATTTCTACATATTATGCTCTTTGCAATTTTCATTGTTTTGAAATCACCTGCCGCAACATCAAATAAATCAGTATATTTATTTTTCTAAATTATTAATTCTGCTTCGACTACAGATTGTTTCTCTTAATTTTTGCAGAGGGAATACCTTCAAAATCAGACTCAATTTGTTCTGGTATTTATTCTGAGCCGAAAAATATCCAGGTTCAGATATTATCTCACAAAGCACACACTTCAAAACGAACGTAATAAACAAGCCAAACATAGACGTCTAAATATGAAGTAGTAATTTGCGGAGTAGGCGGATATCTACGGGGGGAAAGGGAAATCCCCCCTCAAGAAGGTCCAAAATTTTTTTTTTGATAAATTTCAATAAACATAGAAATGTATTAGCTGATATGATATTTAAACCACAGACGTATAGCGATACGCTTTAATTACTATTTTTGCTAATTTTAATTTTTATTTTTAATACCTTTTTCAAAATGAAATAATACATTCCATTTAAAATTCACATGCGTAGAATGGCCTGTTAGTTTTAAGAAACGAAATATATCAGTTCTCAGCTTTTAAAAAAAACCAGATGTTATACGCCCTTGTATGGGAAATTACCTTATCAGACCCTAGGCCCATAAATTAGTTTAAAAACCACAAACTAATGTTTTTAGTTCAGCGGAGTCGTTTTCACCAGTCTCGGTCGATTTCGCATCCCGGCAAGTGGTCTGACACTCATACGAGATCTATAAGCAAAACCCCTTTTTTACCAAAATAAATAAGTATATTATTGACAGTTGTTTGCGTTTTAATTAATATTTATTTTATATAATTAATTCCGTCAACACACACCAAACGTAACATTATATTGGTGACCCCGAGAATATTTAGAACGCCGCGAAAATTGAAAAAGTTAGTGTTAATAATATTTTTTTGTCGGTTTTAAATACAGTAAACATCGAAAATGACGGACAATACCAATGCTTCAGTGCTTCAAGATAACAGTGCTTCCGTTGATCGGATTTCAGTTAAAATCCCACCGTTCTGGCCCAACGATCCTGAAATTTGGTTCCTGCAAATGGAAAATCAATTTACACTGGCAAACATAACAAGTGACACCACAAAATTCAACAGTATATTTGCCAATTTAGACAGAGCTTACATATTAGAAGTTAGGGACTTTATTGTTTCACCACCAGCCACAGAGAGGTATGTAAAATTAAAGTCAGAGTTAATTAAGATACTTAGTGCATCACAGCAACAAAAACTTAAAAGACTACTTGAGAATGAGGAACTGGGCGATCGAAGACCTTCCCAGTTCTTACGACATTTACAGTCTTTAGCAGGCACAAACCAGACAATATTGTAAGGTCTCTGTGGTTAGGTAGACTGCCATCGTCTACACAGGCTATTCTAGCTACTCAAGCTAAAGCTAGTTTGGACGCAGTTGCCGAGCTAGCTGACACAATGTCTGAAACTATAGCTCCTAGGGCCCAAATTTCAGAAGCTTCTAACGCTCTTGAAAGCACCATTGATAAATTGACAGCCGAATTAGCCGACATGAAAATCCAGCTATCTAGCTTGTCAAATGCTCAAGCTCAAGCACAAGCTAACACATACCGTCGCAACCGCAGCAACTCAAGACGAAGACCATATCCTAGAGACAGTAGCTACAGTAGGGAACATAATAGTGACATATTATGTTGGTATCACTACCGTTTTGGTGACCAGGCTCAAAAGTGCTCTCCTCCGTGCAAGCATCAGGGAAACATCGCGGACAGTCGGTGAGTGCAGTAGGCCAAATTACCCCGAGCGGCCCACGATTATGTAAAAAGCACATTTCATATTAATACCTAACGTTTATTTTAATTTTACTTTTTAAAATTGGTACAACATACAAAGCATAACATACATGAATAGAAATTCCACTGTTTTATTTGAATACGGTACATAAATTGATTAAAATGTTATATTCACTAATTAAATATTCTTGGTTTACAAATTTGGCTAAAACCCCAAAACAGCTCTATATAACAACAATTTCTATATTTATAGAAAATATATAATTCAAAAAGTTAGCAAACAGCAGTTATTTGTAAAATTATTAATATTGTTATAAGCGTATTATAAACGAGTATTGCGGTTAATTGTTAAAATGAAATAACATTTGTTTCATTGGGGGGAAAAGTACAGGTCACAACAAAAGACTAAAAAAGAACAGAGTTGAAAAGACATTATAAGTAAAAAACAAGCAAAATAATATGTAATATAATAGGCTGCGGTACTGAAAAATAAAAATATCAAAAATACAACAAATAAACTTCTAGATAGTTCAATTCTCACATTATTCTCTTATACTGAAAAACGTCAATGTCATATTCTTAATTTGGATAAAGGCGAATTAGTGATTAACATTGACACTCACTCCACTCCACTTTTCTAGCTTTTTTGGCTGCAAAATCTTTAATCAAATCATTAAAGTCCAAGGCTTGAAAAAGCTTTGAAACAAAACTAGCCAAACTAGACAATCTTCGTCAGAAGTCTAGTTCCTAAAATAGTTTTTGATTCTTTTCAACACGCTGAATGATCTTTCTCCAGATGAATTAGATGCCATCATGCATAGTAGAATGCGCAAAGCCGCGTCCATATTCGGAAATAATGTTGTTAACTGTTTTTCACGAATGAGTTATTTCAGATACTTCAAAAGTGTATTCATCGGAGACTTGGTAATTTTGTATCATGAGGTCATCTTTCTTCATCAAATATACGTTCAGCAAAGCCTTTGAACTGTACACACTATTCTCCAAATGTCATCATCTATGTCACCATCTATGTCGATTGTCGATTCAATACTTTTTAGTAGCTTTTCCCCTGATTTCTTCATTGAGAACAGTAGCGGTAATTATTAATTAATTTTTGGAAAAAAAATCAATTTTTTATCAAAAAAGTTTTTTTACAAAACGGTGCGGCCCCCTTTTGCTTGCGGCCCTAGGCCGCGGCCTAGTGGTAAATCCGGCACTGGGTGAGTGCGGCATCCGATCCAAGCTTAAAGTCTCGCCGCCTTTACGTAACAGACTATGATACTAAAAAACAATTTTTAATCGACACCGGTGCCGATCTGTGCGTTTTCCCGCGGAAATATGTACGGGGTACACGCGAAAAGACTTCATACGAACTATACGCGACCAATGACACTAAAATCGCGACATACGGTTATGTGAACTTGACATTAAACATCGGATTACGGCGTGATTTTACGTGGTGATTCGTAGTGGCGGACATTTCAAAGCCTATCATTGGAGCTGATTTTCTTTCCCATTTCGCTCTCCTAGTGGACATTACTAACCAGTGCTTAGTAGACAGTCGACAACCCTTCGAACAAAGGGACTCGTTAAAGAGTGTTTCGACGGCAGCGTAAAGACTATCGCGGAAGTGTCGCGTTACCATGAACTGCTGCTACGATTTCCGGAAATCACGCGACCCGCCGGTATCGTGAAAGACATTCAGCATCAAACCAAGCACCACATCGATACAACACCAGGTCCACCCGTTTTTTCGAAACCGCGACGATTAGCACCTGACAAACTGCAATGGGCTAAAAAAGAGTTCGAAAATCTGCTACGACTAGGCATCATAAGACCATCAAAGAGTAACTGGTCTACTCCACTGCACATGGTCCCGAAGAAAGGTGAGGAATGGAGACCCTGCGGAGATTATCGACGTCTAAACCAAAGAACAGTTCCAGATCGATATCCAATTCCGCACATCGAAGATTTCGGTCAGTCGCTAGCTGGTAAGACAATTTTTCCTACAATAGATTTAGTGAGAGCATACAACCAGATACCAGTAGCCACCGAAGACATACCAAAGACCGCCGTTACCACACCATTTGGGTTGTACGAGTACTTATATATGCCTTTTGGTTTACGAAACGCAGGACAGACATTCCAGCGTTTCAGAGACGAGATTTTACGTGGTCTAGACTTCACCTACGCCTACATCGATGACATTCTCATTGCGTCAGAATCCGAAGAGCAGCATATGTCGCATTTGGAAGAAATTTTCAAAAGGCTCAAGCAGTTTGGCGTTGTGATAAATCCAGCAAAGTGTCAATTCGGCAAAAACGAGATTACCTTTTTGGGATACACAGTATCAGACGGAGGACTCACAGCTCCACAAGAAAAAGTAGCAGCTGTACAAAATTTCACTCAGCCAAAAACAGTGAAAGACCTACGCAGATTTCTAGGTATGTTAAACTTCTACTGAAGATTCATACCCAATGCAGCTGAGCTACAAGCACCACTACATGATGCCCTAAAAGGTAATGTCAAAGGAAAAGCACCAATTGAATGGACACCACAGCGAATCCAAGCCTTTGACGACTGCAAAAACAGTTTAGCTAACGCTGCTTTACTGAGCCACCCTGTAAACGATGTTGATATCTCCATCACTTGTGACGCTTCTGATTTTTGTGCGGGAGCTGTACTACAACAAAAAACGGATACAGGTATGAAACCTTTAGCTTTATTTTCTAAGAAATTCTCACCTAGCGAAAAGAAATATAGTGCATACGACAGAGAACTATTAGCTATATATCTAGCCATAAAACACTTCAGACATATGATCGAAGGCAAGGACATAACTATATACACAGACCAGAAACCAATCACCTTCGCCTTTACTCAGAAGCTAGATAAATGTAGTCCTAGACAGTTTAGATATTTAGACTATATAGGACAGTTTTGCACTAACATTCAGCACATTTCTGGTTAACAAATATTGTGGCGGACGCACTATCTCGAGTCGATAGCATCAAGAGAGATATCGACATCATGGACTTAGCTCTCGCACAAGAAACTGATCCAGAACTGCAAACTTTTTTAAGTGGGAAAGCATCACTGCAAATGAAGAAAATACGCTTTTCCGAACAAAACGTGAGTTTGTACTGTGACATATCAACATCTACAGCCAGACCATTTGTACCGAAACCACTTCGAATGGCAATTTTTCGCACCATGCATAACCTAGCACATCCCGGAATCAACAGTTCTGTGAAGATGATCACACAGCGATATGGTTGGCCATCCATTAAATCAGATGTGAGGAAATGGACTCGAGCGTGTCTACAGTGCCAAAAATTTTTCTACCACCTTCCACTTCTATGTCCACATAGACATTATAGTTGTGCCGGTCTCAGAAGGAAACAGATACCGTCTAACATGCGTCGACCGTTTCACACGTTGGCCAGAAGCTTTCCCGATGCCTAATCAAGAAGCAGACACAATAGCCAGAACATTTTTTTCTGGTTGGATAGCTCGTTTCGGCACTCCCAAGCGCATCACAACAGATCAAGGCCGACAATTCGAATCGTATCTCTTCAAATCAATCTGCAAATTAACTGGAACTACCCATTTAAGGACAACCGCCTATCATCCGCAAGCAAATGGTATGGTTGAAAGGTTTCATCGACAGTTAAAAGCAGCAATTCGATGTCATGAAAACATCCGATGGACCGAAAGCCTACCTTCAGTGTTACTGGGCATACGAGCAGCGTGGAGAGAAGATTTAGGTACTTCAGCCGCCGAACTTGTGTACGGACAACCATTGTGTTTGCCAGGTGGACTATTTTTTTCGTCGCGAAGAAACACCGACGACAGTGCTCACATATACTTAAAAACGCTTCGAAACTATTTCGAAAACCTCCGTCCTACGCAACCGTCGCATCATGGATCCAAAGCACCTTCATTTTCAAAGACATGAAAACCGCCTCTCACGTTTTCATCCGCCGTGACACAATCAAAAGCAGCTTAGAAAACCCATATCACGGTCCTTTTCCAGTTATTAAGCGAGGTGACAAGACTTTTGTCGTCCGTGTAAATGGAAAAGAAACAACAATTTCCATAGACAGAATGAAGCCGGCGTACGAGCTTCACGAAAGTATCCATCACGAGCCAGAAAGAATGACAGTGTCCAGCAAAACGAACACAAACAATGAAAACAACAGACTGAAGAGAAAAGCAAGATTTAACGGAAGTTATCAAGAAAGTGTCGGGCATTAGTGAATTCAGTGATTTTTTTTCTCCTCGTATAAAAACTGCAATGTATTTTCTGTATTTTCAATTTTCATTATATGATATGTATTACCTAGCGGCTTATATTTCTCGAAGGGGGTGTATAGCGATACGCTTTAATTACTATTTTTGCTAATTTTAATTTTTATTATTAATAACTTTTTCAAAATGAAATAATACGTTCCATTTAAAATTCACATGCGTAGAATGGCCTGTTAGTTTTAAGAAACGAAATATATCAGTTCTCAGCTTTAAAAAAAACCAGATGTTATACGCCCTTGTATGGGAAATTACCTTATCAGACCCTAGGCCCATAAATTAGTTTAAAAACCACAAACTAATGTTTTTAGTTCAGCGGAGTCATTTTCACCAGTCTCGGTCAATTTCGCATCCCGGCAAGTGGTCTGACACTCTTACGAGATCTATAAGCAAAACACCTTTTTTACCAAAATAAATAAGTATATTATTGAGAGTTGTTTGCGTTTTAATTAATATTTATTTTATATAATTAATTCCGTCAACACACACCAAACGGAACATTATAGACGGACAAATAAAACCCAATAAACCCGCTATTTAGGCATCTACATTAATTTATTTAAAATTTAAACCCAAACATAACTTTATTTGTAGCCTGTATCCGAAAAAAATATAAAACCAAAAACCCTATGGTCAGTTTTGAATTTTAGAAATACTTGTACTTGTATTGTCGTGTTATCCAGGGAACTGAAGGTTGGTACCAGATGTTGTTTTCGATGAGATAAATGCCTCTGTTAATAAAAGAAAGTCATAAAAACTCAAATGATTATTTTAAATTGTCCATTGATCAACCAAATAGTATTTTTTGCAACCATTAAGGGCATAGGCGTAACATGCCCCCTGTCAAAATATTCAATGTGTTTTCAATGTATTTATTTTTCTCGAATCCTGAGAAAACTAATAAATAGTTTTGAAAATTTTAAAAGCAGCATGAAAGATTACATTATTTCTGAGGGCCGAAAATCCCTGAAAACTTATATAATGTTTATTTTATTAAGTTACAGAGTGAAAATAAAAGGGAAAATTTAGTGTGATTTTTAATTGAAATATTTCATTCAAAAGAAACGTAGATATTATTTATTCTAAGGGACTTTCGGCCTTCGGTAATAACGTAATCTTTCATTCTGCGTTTAAATTTTTCAAAAATACAGGATTCGAAAAAAATTAATATCTACATTTAAAACACATTGAAAATTTTGACAGGCGACATTTTGCACCTTTCTCCTTAACGAGAACTCGTAGTAACAAAGTGCTTTATTCCTGTTCGAAAGTTAAACTATCCGTGTAGATTATAGATTCATTTCTTCATATTACAAGTTGTAAGACTCGCGTTTAGGAATTCCTAAGTTCTTTATATCTTTAATGTACTAATCTAGTTACTGGTTAGTTTTTTAAGTGAAACTTTTTATTAGATTTAATATATTAGATTATAAACCTGGTACATTCCAGGTCAAATCACTCAGACAAAAGCTTTTGGATCTCAGATTTGTCTAAAACTTAGTGTATAGTTTCTGCTTAATTCTTCTTTTTTCTCTCTCAACCTACCATTTTAAGCGATTTTACAGTGATTTGGTATTTATTTAAACAAATTTGCATTTTTCATCGTAAAATATCAATAGAAAAAATAATGTTTTAATAGTAGGGACTGAAAACTTCATTATAATGCATTATAACAAGTTATTTTAATTAAAAACAAGTTTTTGATCCAATTTTTGACGGCACAAAAAAATTATAATAAAATAAATTATAGGAAATCATATTTTCAACAATTTAGGTCCTTACTCTTTTTGTCGAAAAGTTAAAAATGGCGGAGATATTGAGCAAAACGGTTCTCCTTTAAAATCAAGATGGCGGCTAACGTAACGGCGGAATTCATTCGCGATTTTAAATTTACACTACTATCAACCCCCTAAAGATTAGAAAAATAGAATCTTGCTTGGGTAGCTCGGCATGCAAGATCAAATGCTAACCCGACTGGACTATATATTATAATTTTGACTCTGATATTTGTGCATGTGCTTTTCTTGTATTGTAAATTCTTCAAACCACTTAAAGTCCTGTGTTTTGGCTATGTGTGGGCAAATTTTCAGCCAAATCGAAGAACTTATATTTTGGGAATGGAGGAACATGTAAAAACAGTATTTTAACGTTTTCTACACCAAAATTTGATCAAAAACTTGTTTTAAATAAAAAACTTGTTATAGTGCCTAATATTCACATTTTTAAGTCCCTTTATTAAAACATTGTTTTTTCCATTGATATATTACGATAAAAAAATGCAAATTTGTAAATCACTGAAAAATCGCTTAAAATGATGGTTTGAGAAAAAAAGAAGAAGAAGAAAACGGTTCGACCATAAATGCCTTATTTTTACCCCCCCCCCTTTCCCAAAGGCAAATTTCTAGATTCGCCATTGGCGGAGTAGCACAGAGAGAATTGGAAATATACACGTTGCCCAATATGATATTCAAACTGCAAACTGTTTGAAGAAGTTTGATTTCAAGTCAAACTTAAAGATATCGAAATCAAGTCAAGTCAAACTTTTTTACAAAAAAAGTTTGGTTTTCAAGTCAAGTCAAGTTTGCTGAATAAAATCAAACTAGTTTGACTTGATGCATCTCTTCCTTTCAGTACAGACTCTTATGAAGAACAGTGTTGCCAAGAGATATTAATATTTATATTAAATAAATTTTAAAGTACGTTTATACCTCACTTGGTCTATTAAATTTGTCAGTATGTATGAGAAATCTTGTAAGCTGTCAAAGCAAAGGGAGTTTAGCTCGGTGGTAGCGCGTTCGACCGGAGATCGAGAGGTCCCTGGTTCGAATCCGTGTGTTATCTAACTTTTTTTTATTTTTAGTATTGTTTTAATAAAAATTTTTGGAAAGTAGTAAGTAAAAATTAGTTTAAACTTTAAATACAAATAACCTGTTGAAAGTATATTTATTTCGTTGAAATCATGTAATAGAAGTATAACTTCTTAAGTGCGTACAAAGTACACCTGTTAAAAAGTACATTTTTAAGGCACTTATGTGAATTGCAGAATTCGCTTCGCTCATTCTGCAAACTTTCACATGCGTGCCTTAAAATTGTACTTTTAACACTTATATCATAAATAACTATTAAATATAATATTAATCACAGGCTAATTATAATTAATATTCAAATGATATATCTTTAATATCGTATAAATATCTTTCATAGTACCTATCTATGAATTATTTAAAAATAATAAAACCCACAGATTTTCTAATCAAAATGTTTTGGAGTTCTGGAATATTCTATTTAGACGGACTTTAAGTTCGTCTGCTTAAAACCGGCAACACTGAGCTGCAAGGTTCCATAAGTTTTATATTGGGATATGCTGTCCACACTGCAAAGTGACTGCGGAACGCAGATAAGAATTTTGTAATCTCGTGATCGGTCAAATAAAAGACGTATACATTGCATTCCGTCCGGTGGTCCCAGTGTACGATTACTCGGCCAGTAGGAAAAAATTTGGTTAAAGATGGTTCCACCGTGGAGCCACTAGGCCACAAAGGTTAAAGGCATTTTAAAATCTAACAAGGCCAAAAGAAACGAAGATTGGTTCAACGAAAAATAGAGATTTAGTACCAACAAAAAAATGAAGCGAGAAGAAAAAATAACGTTTAGAAGGAAAAATAAAGAGCTACGAAAGCCTTAGGACGAAACTTGTAGTATATTATAAAAGAAGAAGAAAAGAATTATGTTGATTGTCAACGGATAAGTTTTGTGAGGTTATAATTGTCTGTCAGAAAATAAAATGTAATTAAAGTTGATTCTTAATAATTCACATTTTCCCTTGCATCACATTAATTTGGCGAAAAGTGATAATTTATATTTCAAGGATTTCGTTTGTTTACATATTTTTAGTATAGACATACTAAAAATGCCAAAAAGTGGAGACGAAATTCAAGCCCCCATGGAGCCCTGTGGTTCAAAATCAATAACTGTTGTACATGCAGGAAATATATCTTCGTTAGCAACATTCAGAAGTGGCGATGATTTCGAAATATTTGAAGAAAGGTTGGAGCAATATCTATTGGTTAACTTAGTAGAAGAAGGAAGAAAAGTTGCGGTATTATTAACACTTCTTAGCGAGGACATTTATAAAGTGTGAAAAAACCTATGTGCCCCTAGTAAACCAAAAGATAAATCATTTGATGATATTATGACACTATTAAAAAGTCAATTTAAACCTCGCATTGCAGTTTATAGAAGAAGAATAGTGTTTGAACAATTGAGACAGGAAGATGAAGCTATAAACGAATGGTATATTAAAGTTAAAAATCTGGCAGCTCAATGTGAATTTGGTGATAAGTTAATGTATAGAGTACAAGAAAAATTCGTAGTTGGAATAAAACCAGGCCCAATATTAGACCGTTTATGTGAGGAAGGTCCCCAAAAGAGTTTAAAAGACCTTTTAGAGATAGCACTGGCTAAAGAAGCAGCATTGAGAGAATCCAGAGGAGTGGAGATAAATTATTCAAAAGCCAACAGGGAAGGTGAAAAAAAAATCCCAGTAAGACCACCTATTGCATCAAATCAAACTAAGACTGGTAGGATAACTCTAAGTAATAAAAGAGATAATTTGTGTTTTTATTGTAATAGGCCGGATCATGATTTCAAAATGTGTAGGTTTAGGAAATTTACTTGCAATTTATGTAAAAGGGTAGGCACATTGCGGCGGCATGTAAAGTTCGGAGAAATAATTTTGTAGAATATGTAGAAACCGAAGATATAGAGGCTGAGGGCAATACTTCAGAGGGAGATGGTATGGTGGAGATGCTGCAGGTGGATATTAATAGTGTTGAGGCTTATATCAAGCCAATGTCCGTAACTGTTTTGATAAATCAGCAACCTATCGTTATGGAAATAGATACAGGAGCTGGCGTTTCTTGTATACATTATAGTATGTATAATAAATGTTTTTCAATGATAGAGTTAAAACCAAGTTTGATTAATTTTAAATTTTATGATGGTCCAGTTGTAATACCAAAAGGTAAAATTGAGGTACACACTATAATAGGTGATAGAGTTGAAAATGTTTCGTTGACCGTAGTCGAGGGAGCGACTAGGGCATTGTTAGGTAGAGATATCTTTATAAGATTTAATTTAACGATAAAGGGAACAAAAGTCTATATCGGAAATCATGAATTGAGTGTTAGTAATTATACCCAGATTAATGAAATAAGTATAAATGAAGTTGACTTTAAATCACAGTTAAATGTTTTATTAAAAAATATGAGAAAATTTTTAATGATGAATTGGGTAAATATATAGGTGAGCAAATTCATTTAGAGGTGGATAAAGATATTAGGCCAATTTTTCAAAAACCCCATCAAATTCCTTTTGCATTTAGAGAGAAAGTAAAGGCAAAGTTGTGTAAGTTAGAGAAAGAAGGGGTAATAGAGAAAGTGGAAAATGCTTTGTGGGGCACACCGTTAGTACCTGTGCTCAAACCAAATGGTAAGGACGTGAGGGTATGTGCTAATTATAAAATAACAATTAACAGATATTTAAAAGATTCAAATTATCCACTACCTTTAATAGAAGATATTTTTGCGGCACTGAAAGGTGGAGAAAAGTTTACTAAACTAGATTTCAAAAATGCGTATAATCAGTTAGAATTAGATACTGAAACATCACATTTACTATCTTGGAGCACACCTTACGGAATTTTTAGAGTTAAAAGACTTCCTTATGAAACAAAACCAGCTTGTTCTATTTTTCAGTGTATAGTGGAGAAAGTTTTCCAGGGATGTAGAGATACAGCCAATTATTTAGATGATGTAGTAGTTACAGGGAAAGATAACAAAGAACATTTAGAGAACTTGGCCGAGGTTTTTGAGAGACTTTTAAAGGCAGGATTTAGATTAAATTTGAGTAAATGTGAATTTGCTAAAGATTGCATTTTTTATTTAGGACATAAAATTTCAAATAGGGGGCTGGAAACAGATAATAATAAAGTAGAAGCAATTGTGAAATTGCCAAAACCAAATAATTTGACAGAGTTAAGATCATTTCTTGGTATGATAAATTATTATTCTAAATTCATTCCAAATTTAGCAGATAGGGTGAATCCATTGTATAAACTTTTAGAAAAAAAAATAGCAAATATTGATGGACAGATAATTGTCAAAAATCATTTGATGCTATTAAGAAGGAGATAACTTCGAGTCAGGTTTTAATGCATTTTGATCAAAATAAACCTATTAGACTAGTTTGTGACAGTTCAGAATATGGATTAGGTGCGGCATTATTGCATGTATTGCCAGATGGATCACAACGCCCAGTTTGTTTTATATCGAGGGTCCTAAATAAGGCAGAGAGAAATTATGCAATGGTTCATAAAGAAGCCTTAGCAGTTGTTTGGGCAGTACAGAAGTTTTATCATTATTTAGCAGGTAGAAAGTTTGAAATTTTGAGTGACCATAAACCCCTGCAGGCACTTTTTGGTGAGTTTAAAGATCTCCCCAAAATGGCCTCAGCAAGATTACAACGTTGGTCATTGTTTCTATCAGGATTTGATTATGTTTTTAAATTCACTAAAGGAGCTGACAATGTGCAGGCAGATGCGTTGAGTCGAGTCGACTTCCTCTAGAGAAGACAGTAAGAGAAAAAGAGGAAGGTGTTGATTATCTACATTTTATAGAAGGGTTAGCTCCAATTGATACCCTCAAGGTAAGGGCAGAAACTAGGACTGATCCGGTGTTGGGTCGTTTGTTTAACCATATTAGGTATGGAGTCCCAGAGACAACAGATGAGATAATGAAACCGTTTTTTAATAGAAAAGAGGAACTATCTGTGGAGAAGGGGGTGATTATGTGGGGATTTCGAGTAGTTGTGCCAACAAAGTTACGAAAACAATTGCTGTTAGAGTTACACAATACACATGAAGGAATTTCCAAGATGAAAGCAAATGCACGAGCTTATTTTTGGTGGCCAACTTTAGATACAGACATTGAATCTTATGTAAATAGTTGCAAAATTTGTTTAGGCTTGAGATCAGAACCAAGTAAAGCTAAGCTTATATCATGTGAAAAGGGAACATGTATGGTTGAGAGGGTGCATGCTGATTTTCTAGGTCCCATAAGAAATAAAATGATTTTGATAATCATCGATACTTTTACAAAATGGCCAGAAGCACATATTATGAATAATTTGACTGCTGCTGAGACTATTGAAAAATTTAGAGATTGTTTTGCTCGGTTTGGGTTACCTAAAGTAGTTGTTACAGATAATGGCCCTCAATTTTCATCAGGTGAGTTTTCACGGTTTTTACATAATAACGGTATTAAACACTCTACATCACCACTATATCATCCAGCAACAAATGGGTTTGCAGAGAATTTTGTTAAGACATTTAAAAATGCTGTTTTGAAGGGATTGAAGGATGATGACAACTGTAATAATTCATTACAAACTGTAATCAGTAAATTTTTGTTCCATTATAGAAATTCAGTACACTGTACTACAGGTGTATCACCCTCCAGTCTTGCATTTAAACATAAAGTTAAAACTCGATCAGATTTGTTATGGACATGTAGTGGGAATCAGAGTTCTAAATCAATATATAATAAATTAAACAGTAATAGACGAATTGATACTTTTCAAGTGGGGGATAAAGTTCTTTGTACTTGTATTTGATAAAAGCAATAATAGATGAAATTGTAGGTGACAGAATATATTTGTGTAGGTTAACACACAAGGGTTTAATTTGGAAAAGACATTTAGACCAGATTTTGAGAGATAAGGGTTCTGATTCTAACTATGATAGTCTTAATGAAACCATTGTAACCGATGTAACTAATAATAATAATACAATTAGTAGCAGTGTTGAACCCTTCTTAGCTTTAACAGAAGGGGAAGTGTTAAAACAAAGTGATATTGAAGCGAGAAATTTTGAAGAGACCGGTAATGCAGTAGCAAGTGAAACAGGGGTTAGTGAGGTTAACGTGAAACCAGAGACCAAAGGAAGTGTGGCAGAAGTTCCGAGTAGGCCAAAAAGAAATATAAAACCTCCTGTGCGTTTAAACTTGTAGTGGGGAGGTATTGTAGTATATTATAAAAGAAGAAGAAAAGAATTATGTTGATTGTCAACGGATAAGTGTTGTGAGGTTATAATTGTCTGTCAGAAAATAAAATGTTGTAATTAAAGTTGATTTTTAATAATTCACATTTTCCCTTGCATCACGTCAAAACTAAACTAAACGAGAGGACTACCATCATCAATTCAAACCCAGAAATTCTTGTTAGTAAGAAGAAACAAATTAATACTAAGCCCGGCCGCACATCAAAGAAACATGAAACGTAAATTACGTTTCATGGAAATAAACCACTGCTAAACAAATATATATCCGGCCATTTATGAGACTCTCCGAAAATAAAAATGTGTCATGAGCATGATTCACACTCGTTTCATTAGTAGGCGGACTTTGAGATTTCTTTAGCAGTGTTTTCTTTTCATGAAACATGTTTTTCGTTTCATGTTTCATGTTTTTCGTTTCATGTTTCTTTGGTGTGCGGCTTGGCTAAGAGATGGGCGAATCATTATAAAGAACTGCTAAATGGCAATCATGAAGATGGGATGGAGGCCTTTATGTTTCAAATAAATGAAAATGATCGGCAGCCACTCCCTACACCATGTAGAAATTAGAGAAGCCATTTTAAAAATGGAAAATAATAAAGCCCCCGGTGTAACGCTGTTTACAAACAGCGGTGACACCCTTTTGAAACATATGCATAAAATAATATTTCAAAACTGGCAACAGAAAGAAACACCCGCAGACTGGAACTTGGGCATGCTGTGTCCACTTCACAACAAGGGAGACACGATGGTGTGTATAATTATAGAGGCATCACTCTACTCAATATAACATATAAAGTAATGTCCAACGTATTGTACCAAAAAATGCTCCCCTAATAAATCAACACCGGATGAAATCTTTACAGTGAGGCAGACAAAGTCGAACCCGCTCATTGGAATAGCCTTCGTGGCAAACAAAAACATTCCTATAACCGGGATATTCTAATAACCCGTCATTGCTGGTTAGTATAATTAAGTGTACCGAATATACGTAATAATAGTACATACTATGTACGGATACAGTAAGAGCCACCGTACTAGACACATGTGTAGGTACCTAATTGCTATGCTTATGGGCTAATCCGGTCCGTTCTCAGATGTGACATTCATCCCTGTCATGTTACTGTCAACAAACTATTCAAAATAATTGTTTTTCGATACAAAAAATACATTAGTTAATAGTATTATTACTCATAATAATAATATAATAATATCACAGTATGACAACTATAAACGTCAACACTTTCTATGTTATAATATCGTCGGTCTAATAAGCAAATTGCCTAAGTCCATTTTTTCCGAAAATTATTTTTGGTGTCATCTAGTAGCAGACGGTAAAAATTACCGCCTGCCAATTCCCACAAGCGCCATTATTATTTTATTTCGCGCCAATTTCGCTAAACGAATTTTGCTGAAGTCCAAACGTTCTTTCCCATTCATATGAATATTGCCTATGTCAGTGTTTCTGAAGTTGTTTTGATTGAAAACGTTAGAAAATGTAAGTAAATAAATATATTTTGATTATTATTATTAATATGGATATAGTATAATAAGTAGAAAGTTTGTGTAAATATTTTGTTTAATTAATTATGGGCAATTATGTATTGCATGGAGTTAGGCAATTTTTTTTTTACTTTTGTTCAAAAATTTTTTGTCTCTCCTGTAAAATTTTCAATTTGTGACTTAGGCAATTTGCTTATTAGACATTTAGTTTCTATACATTTTCTGACGTTCTAAACAACACTTGACATAAAAATAAACTTTGCAACAAGTGAAGGATCCAGGGCTGTAATAGCTCAATGTTCCTATGTGTCTAGTATGCTGGCTCTTACTGTATACGGATATGTATATTTTTTCTGGCGGTGTGGGTACGCACCCTAAGAACAAGAACCATACTGAGTTCCAACTTAGTATGTGAATTTGTATTGCGATTTTCAATATTTATATTTAGATACCATCAATGACAGTAAACCAGATATAGCAATTAACTATTGTCGAAATCAATTAGTCGAAATTGAACATTCAGATTATCATTATAGAGCGATGATTGAGTTCCTAAGAACGTAATTTGGTATACACTGCCAAAAATGTCGATGTGACAATAATTAAGTTATCAAAACACAAGAATATGACGATCTGTATTACATACCGGAAAATACATGGGAAATAAGGAACTTAAGATAAGAACCGAAGGGGAGATAACGACTAATAAAACATATCCCAAAACAAACAACATAATGATACATAACAATATAGAAGGTGCAACCAGAAGTCAACAGAAAATCTGCGATAGAAACCTCAGAAGTGGCCGCAACCGTTTTTTTTCAGATCTTCTAAAAAACATCATCAATTTCACAAGAGTTTTCCTAAATTAATTTAAATTTTTCCCTAGACTCCTCTATAGGGGAAATTTTGAGAGGAATTCTAAGGTTCGTCATTTTTTGAGCGTTTTTGAAAACATTATACACTCATGGACAAAAATTTGGAATATTTTGAAATTATCATGTAAAGTGAAATTTTTTGTGCCGCAATGTCATAGGAATAGGTTTCTTTTCTATATGATGTTTTAAAATGTTAAATAAAATCTCGATTGGATTTTAATCTGATATAGACTATATTATAGTGAGGAGCAAAATTATGGAATAAATTCATTTTTTCTAGAATGGGACACTTTGGACATAAATCCCGAAACAGGTCAATTTTTATTTTTAAATTATAATGTTTTGACATACCTATATATCATATTTGTGACGTCATCCATCTGGGCGTGATAACGTAATCGATGATTTTTTGTAAATGGGAATAGAGGTCGTGTCGTAGCTCATTTGAAAGGTTGTTCAGTTCTCTATTCAGTAATGTAAACATTAACATCATTATTTATACAGGGTGGTCAAGAAAATTATTTTTGAAATAAATTAATTGACGCAAAAAAAAGAATGTATATATTTATTTAACTCAAAATACATTTTGCTGTTGTCAGAAAATAGAAAAAAAATTTTATTTCACAAATAAACATTGATTTTCACTTAATTTAAATGTCAAGCAGCCTCCCCCTGCCTCTTGGCAGATTGAGCATTTAATTAAACAAAAAGCATCGTTAATTTTGCAAATAAACATTGTTTTCTATTGTCTGACAGCAGTAAAATGTATTTTGAGTTAAATAAATTGCATACATGCTTCTTTTTGCGGCAATTAATTTAATTCAAAAATTATTTTTTTGGTCACCCTGTATAAATAATGATGTTAATATTTATACTACTGCATAGAGAATTAAACAACCTCTCAAATGAGCTACCACACGATCCCTATTAGCATTAAAAAAATCGTCAATTACGTCTTCACGCCCAGACAGATGACGTCACTAATATGATATATATGTAAAAAAATTATAATTTAAAAACAAATATCGACCTGTTTCGGGATTTCTCTCAAAAATCGTCCGTTTTAGAGAAAATAAATTTATTCCATAATTTAGCCTCTCTCTGTATAGTGGCCAATATAATCTTTTAATTTGAATCTCATCAAGGTAAGTATTCACTATTCACGCAACATGAGGACGTGCTTTATCGTGCATTCGCACGAATCTGTAATATCCAATATGGCTGGAAAATGGTAAAACAAAAACTTCTAAAATGTTTTAAATGTAAATGTCAGCTGTCATTCGCCCAATCACCTCCACAAGTTGGCTATGTCCTTTTCATGCAATACCGTTCCATGGCAGTATGCCGCCACCACCAAAACTAACAATTTGTATGAGGTCACAACTGTTATATCGCTAGCTAACTCCTCTGTAGACGAAGTTTCGTCAATCTCGCTTCCATAACTGAATTCTGGTCTCATCTGTGAACAAAACATCTTTCCATTACTCTATAGTCCTATTAACATGTCCAATTAAAGTATTGATTTGTTGCTTGGAAAGGACATACCGAACTTGTGGAGGTGACTGGCAAATCACAAACATATACATTGAAAACATAATAGAAGATCATATTTCGCATTTGCCAGCCATATGGGATATGAGAGATTGGTGCTAATGCACGATAACGCATGTTCTCATGTCGCTAGAATAGTGAATACTTACCTTGATAAGATTCAATTTAAAAGATTATATTGGTTACCATATAGCCCATCATCATCCAACCAATTCACGCCCATTGCTGGACATAGGTCTCCCCCAATAGCTTCCACACTTCACGGTTTTGTGCTGATTGTTGCCAGTTTTTACTAATCCGCCTGATATCATCTGTCCATCGTGTAGGCGGCCTTACTCTACTGCGTTTATCTTCTCTTGGTCTCCATTCCATTAGCTTGCGTGTCTATCTTGAATTTTTCAGCCTGGCGACGTGTCCTGCCCAGTTTCATTTCAGCCTGGTGATACGTTCTATAACATCTGCGATACCGGTTCTTTGTCTGAGATCTTCATTTCTTATTTTATCCCGTAGGGTTACACCCAGCATGGATCTTTCCATACGCCTTTGAGCAACCCGAATTTTCTACGCTGTTGCCTTGGTTAGAGTCAGTGTCTCTGCTCCATATGTCACTACCAGCAGCACACATTGTAGACCGATCAAATAAAATTAAAATACATGTAAATCAAAATGTAATTCCGTACAGGTTGGAATAAATTTTTTATCAAAGTTTAGGTCCAAACAAAAGATATTTTCATGAAAGTATATGATTCAGATGAGGGGATCATTGTTTAAATAATTAAAAATGGGTAGTTTTTGCACAAATTTTTTTTTAACTGCTGCGGTGATTCGTGTTTTTATTAAGGATTTTACAATTTTTTTCTTCAAAGATGAAGAAACAGTCTTTTATATGAGACTTACTAAATTAAATTTGACCCTTAATTTATTTAAATAATTGTAAATCAAAATGGAAAAACAAATTTTCAAAAAAATATTATTTGCAATATAAATAAGCTCTATAAAATATTATCTTTTGCAGAAAAAGTTGCGCTATAGTATCACTATAAATTGACAAAAAATTTTGTCGATAAATATTGAGTAGTTTATCAGATATTTAATTTGTTTATAAAAAACTACCATTTTTTCAATTGCAAAAACTCGGTTGTTGCCAATAGAGTATACAAGTTTTTTAAGGTCTCATTTGTTTTGATTTTATGTATATTTTCGATAAATGTATTAACAAATTAAAATTTCAATTGGACAAGCTTCCAAAATGGCGTTTGAAAATTGGTGTAATTTGTTTAAAACTTTTTTTTTTAATAACATCGCCGGGATTAAAAATCTTGAAATTATTTTTCGATATTCGTATGTCATTTATACATATACACATAATCAAAATTGTAGAATATTTTGAAAAATTATGATTTTCGTAGCACCTTAAATGAAAACTTTTTGTCTGAAAATTGGCAATAATGGGCAAATTTCAATGTTTTCTTTTAATTTGGGGTAGCTTATAAAAATAATAGAGAATGGGGGTTGTGTGATAGCTCATTTGAAAGGTAATTCAATTCTCTATTCAGTAGTATAAAAATTAACATAATTATTTATACAGCGTGTCCAAAAAAATATTTTTTGCATTAAATTTATTGACATAAAAAGAGGAATGTATGTAATTTATTTAATTCAAAATACATTTTACTGCTCTCAGAAAACAGAAAAAAATGTTTATTTGAAAAATAATCATCGCTTTTCGCTTAAATGAAATGTTCAAACTGTCAAGAGGCAGGTGGGTGCCTCCATTAATATTGAATTTAAGCAAGAAACAATATTTATTTATTAAATAAACATTTTTCTGTTCTCTGAGAGCAGTTAAATGTATTTTGAATTAAATAAATTACATACTTTTTATTTCAATAAATTTAATTAAAAAAAATTTTGGACTCCCTGTATAAATAATTATGTTAATGTTTATACTACTGAATAGAGATTTGAATTACCTTTCAAATGAGCTATTACACGACACATATTCTCATTTAAAAAAATGATCGATGATGTCATCACGCACAGATGGGTGACGTCACTAGTATGATATATATGCCAAAAAGTTGTAATTTAAAAATAAAAATTGATCTGTTTCGGGATTTTTTCCAAAATCATCCATTCTCTAGAAAATGAATTTATTCCAACCTTTACGTGCTCACTGTTTATTTTAATATTATACAAAGCAAAAAGTCTTATGCTAATTTAGTATTATTTTGCAAATTTTTTTTTCAAATCTTTTGTGTCAATTTTTATTTATCACATCTAGAGGAAAAAAATTGAAAAAAAATGTTTATAACAAATTGACGAATATTTATTGTTAAAAGTTTCATTTAGATGTTACTATTTTTATAATATAAGCTACAATAAAATAAAAGTGACATTGAAATTGGTCCATTATTAACGAAGATATTGTATACTACTGCACCACTCTTCATGCAAAAAGTTTTATATCATTATTTTTTAAAATATTCTAAAATTTTAACTCTGTGTATAAATGACATTGTTAAGTAGTAGAGTTGATAGATGTACTCTCGAACTTTAAAATGTTAATATTGATAAATAAACAAATTATGAATTTGTAAACTTGGAAAAGCTATCTCGGCAAAAATTGAATCTAGATTTTTTTCTTTTGTAAGTTTTCCAAAAACTACCAGGAACACGAATAACAAAAAAAAATTTAAAATTTTTAATCCCGGTGATGTTATTAAAAAACAAGTTTTAAACAAATTACACCAATTTTCAAACGCCATTTTGAAGTGGTGTTTAATTAAAATTTTAATTTGTCCCTAAATGAGACCTTAAAAACTTGTATACTCTATTGGCAACAACCGCGTTTTTGCAATTGAAAAAAATGGTAATTTTTGATAAACAAATTAAATCTAACCATAATAATATTTATCAACCAATTTTTTTGTCAATTTATAGCGATATAATAGCGCAACTTTTTCTGCAAAAAAAATATTTTATAGTGCTTATTTATATTGCAAATAATATTTTTTTGGAAACTTGTTTTTCAATTTTGATTTAAAACTATTTAAATAAATTACGGGTCAAATTTAATTTAGTAAGTCTCATATAAAAGACTGTTTCTTCATCTTTGCAGAAAAAAATTGTAAAATCCTTAATAAAACATGAATTGCCGCAGCAGTTAAAAAAGTAAATTTTGTGCAAAAATTACCCCTTTTTAATTATTTAAACAATGATCCCCTCAAATGAATCATATACTTTCTTGAAAATATCTTTTGTCTTGACATAAACTTTATTAAAAAATTTATTCGAACCTGTACGGAATTACATTTTGATTTTATTTTATTTTATTGGGCTACTGATCAAATACTTGTCTTTCAAACGGTATACCTACTACTTCTCGGTATATATCGGTATATATAGCCCATATCAGATTTATATCCGATAGAGCATTTATATGACACTTTAAAACAGCGCATTCGGAAAAAAATCCTACTCCTATGACACTTAAAGGGCTAAGGATTGTAACACAAAACATTTTACTTCACATGATAATTTCAAAATATTCCATATTTCTTGTCTATGAGTGTATATTCCATGAATACGTACTGCACTCTGCACTGTATATTATCTACATTACTTGACTCTACGTCTATGTATTAGGTAAGTGTAATTATTATTCGTTATGTAACGATATGAAATATTTTAATGAAACATGTTAAACTGTGGTTTAACAATGCAAAAACTAAGTTAAATTTCAGACTGGGTACATGGAAACGTAAACAAACGATTCAACAACGGTCAAAGGTGTTTGGACGTCATTGTTGTGGCTAGTTACGATCATATACAAGAATTAAAGAGAAGGAACACATTACGGAAGGAACTGCGGTAAGTGAAAACCACTTCGTGCACTGAAGTGTGACATTCGGGTCTAGAAGTCCACAAGTTTTTAATTTTATTTACAGGTTTTTGACCTTTAGCGACATTAAGGTTTCCTTAGTAAAGTATTAGTCCAGGCGGAAGATGTTTTGAATTCTAAACTTTCCATAGCAGTCTACTTTTTGTTGTAATCACTTTAGGATGTACTTTTGGATGTTAATTTTTTATTTAACAAAATCTGCAAAAAATCGCAAATGTCTGCTTTTTGCTCCCATATTTTCGCCTATAGCTCGAGAGATATAGCTCCTACAAAGACAAAATAAAAATTTGTTTTTCCATTTTTACATAATATTTGACTCACTAGAACTTAAAAATTTAGTGTTGATTCAGTCAATTTGTACTCTACGAGCTCCCTAGTGGGAAAGTTTTGGGGTAGTTCTGATTTCTTTCATTATATATGGATGTTGGGCTGCTGAATCCGAATATGAGGTTTGCGGACAAAATTTCTTGCCGGAACATTGAAAAAATCGCGAGAAAATCGAAAAATTTCAGCTTTTTTCCGCTTTTTTGCTCAAATCTCGAAAACTAATTACTTTTAGTAAATGGTCTTTTAACAGATATTAAAGTACTTAAAATTATCTACAAATATCACTATTTACTTTTTTTAACCGTTCGGTCTAAAGTGCAAGTTGAAAATTGCCAATTGTTAACTGTCTCGGCAAAACCCACTTTTTACATTCCAAAACTTTAGTTTTTATTAGAATGCTGTCATTTGATAAATTTTTCCTAGTTTTCTGTACAAATAATAAATGTTAGTTCATAATCTGAATATGGTATGTCTCTTCTCACAGCTTCCATGAATCCATTCCATCCTAAAATACCGAGAATGTCTCTGCTTTTCCCTTAGAGCCACTGAAGATCAGGCACAGATGGAGTCACAGTTTCAGTTAGTGTGAACATTCCCTTCGGATCTTGATTTATGATAAACCTTAAGGTTTTGTCCTTTCAAAATATATTAGTTGAACAGCTCTCTGACTTCCATAAACCTCAGGTGCGGGTTCAGTTTTTAGCCAAGGAATGGATTGGTTACTTGGTTAGGAGCTATTGCATGTTTTGGTGCAATACGAGAAATGCCACATATGACGTGAAAAGTGTGGTATCCGTCGATTGTATGTACGTTAACCCTTTCTGTCCCAACGCTGCATATATATGTTTTTGAAAAAGTGGGTCTGTATTCCCAGCCGCCGTTTAAGGTGTTATGGTCGCAATTTACTAAAGCCGAAAATATGCGTTGCTTATAAAATTTTAGACTCATTGGTGACCCAATGCCGTAGAAATATGTCCGAAAATGTTAGATTATTGTTCCCAAAGCCTCAAAATGTTGGCACCTAAGACAGGTCATGCAGACCCATTGCCGTATATATTTGTTCACATATTTTAGATATATGCTATACTGTAGCACTGGTGGCAACGCTTATAGGTAGCTGCTAGAAGGTGAAGCGTTTGTAGCCACAGAAAAGACCAGAAAAAAAAAAGAAGCGAATCCAGATACATGTGTGCAAGATGCGGAGTCGGTCTTTGCGTAGTGTCATGTTTTGAGGACTACCACACGAAAGAAAACTTTTAATGTTAATTTAAATTACATTATTTTTTTTTAAGTTAGTTACATTTTTTCAAGTTGGTTTTGCTCTCTGATGAGTACTTTTGAAAAGAAAACGTTTAAGTTGGTTAAAAAAACTCATCAAAAAACATGTTTTGGTACTTTATTTGTTTATTTATATGCGACGTATATATAAGGCAATGGGGCTCGAGGCATGAAAAAACCTTTGGGATTGAGGGACCAACATGCAAATTAAGGCCTGGCATAGAAAGGGTTAAAATCAGCGTTTTCTTACACCTGTTGTGTAAAGCACGGCTGGTCAATTGTCTGCGGATCGCCTGCGATTGCTGACACTTCCAGATAAGCAACGCGCTTGCTCAAAGACTTGTAACGGCAGTAAGGCCCAGATAGTTGGTCTCACCGTTCCTTGCAGGGTTGGCCGTTTTCTCTACAAAAAGTACAGCTCAAGAAAATAGGTTGATGTAGTTTTCTCTTTGGGGTTTTGTTCATCCTATACAGAAGTTGTTCGCCTGGAAGTGTCAGCATTCGCAGGCGATCCGCAGAAAATTGACCTGCCGTGCTTTACACAGCAGGTGTACGATAACGCTGATTTTAACGTACATACAATCAACGAATACCACACTTTTCACGTCATATGTGGCATTTCTTGTATTGCACCAAAACATGCAGTAGCTCCTAAGCAACCCATTCCTCGGATAAAAAAGAAACCCGCGCCTGAGGTTTGTGGAAGTCAGGGAGCTGTTCAACTAATTCATTTTAAAAGGACAAAACCTCAAGGTTTATCAGAAATCAAGATAACAGATCCGAAGGAAATGTTCACACCAACTGAAACTGTGACTCCATCTGTGCCTGATCTTCTGTGGCTCTAAGGGAAAAGCAGAGACATTCCCGGCCTCTTAAGACGGAATGGACTCATGGAAGCTGTCACAAGAGACATACCATACCTATGAACTAACATTTATTATTTGTACAGAAAACTAGGAGAAATTTATCAAATGACAGCATTTTAATAAAAAATAAAGTTTTGGAATGTAATAAGTGGGTTTTGCCGAGACCGTTAAAAATTGTTAATTTTCAACTTGTACTTTAGACCGAACGGTTCGTATGAAAAAAAAAGTAAATAGTGATGTTTGTAGATAATTTTAAGTACTTTAATTTCTGTTAACAGACCATTTACTAAAAGTTAATAGTTTTCGAGATTTGAGCAAAAAAATCGGAAAATAGCTGAAATTTTTCGCTTTTTTCGCGATTTTTTCAATGTTTCGGCAAGAAATTTTCTCCGCAAACCTCATATTCGGATTCAGCAGCCCAAAATCCATATATAATGAAAGAAATCAGAACTACCCCAAAACTTTCCTAGTCAAAACACAATTTTATTGAATCGTGTATATTAAATGAAGTAAAAGACAGACGTACTCGCAATCATTTATTGTTAACTCCCGACGACCGGTTTCGCTCTCTGTAATATGCAGAGCATCTTCAGGTCAACGGTTACAAGTAACTAAATGCTACAAATAAAAACCAAAGACAGAACACTGTCTGGTTGTACAAAGATGCTAAAAACATCCATAAGATCAAGCCAATATTGAACAATATATACAAAAATTACGACAACAGACAAATACATACAGGGTAGCGATAAAGTATGGAAACACAGTAATTTCTCGGAAACCGCTAGAACAATTTCTATAGATTTTGGTGGGTAAGGTCCTTCTAATGAGGCCGATATTATAGTGGTAATTACATTGTTGTCAAATCTTCCGTTTTTCTGGAAATCTAATGAACTTTCTTAAGTCCCTAAGGAATACTGATTATTTTTAATGTTATATTCCTATACCTAAATGCCATAATTTCGGAGTTATTGCTACATTTATTAAAAAAAAAAATAAACAAATAATTATAAAAATCAATTTTTTTGGTCCGGATAGACATTATTTTAGCATATTTGGATCATTGGAAACAAAAAAGTTTTTTTGTCATTTTCCTCTAAAGTTAATTGTTTCCGAGTTCTAAACAATTTAAAGCTGAAAAAATTCGAAAAATGACGATCTTCTAGGTTAAAAAACACAAGTAAAAAATATTATTTTTGAAACTATGAAGTACCTAAACTAAAGTTCAAAGCTTATTGTATGAGCTAGCGATAAGTTATTTGCTCTTATTTAATTTTAAAAGATCGTTTTTTAGTTGTTATGCAACCCGATCGCCCGTTTTCTCAAATGCGCTTCATTAACAATTAAAAACACAATGTTTTAGAATAAAAGATGCCAAAAATTCTTATTGGGAGCTGATAGAAGAATGTTTGAGCTTGAATCTAGGTACTTCATAATTTTAAAATTTATTTTCTTTATGTGTGTTTTTGAACCTTAAAAATCGTCATTTTTCGATTTTTTTCAGTTTTAGATTGTTTATAACTCGGAAACGATTAACTTTAGTGGAAAATGACAAAAGAGCTTTTTTATTCACAATGATCCAAAGAACCTAAAATAATATCTTCTCGGGCCGAAAAAAAAATGATTGTTATAATTTGTTTAAATTTTTTTGAAGTTATACTTCTTTGCGATCGAGAGTGAAATTTTATACCTGGCGCATGCGCACACAAACAGTATGTAGTTCGTTGCTAATCTTTCAAGATATGTATGTATCAGCGCTGTCAGCGCAAATAAGTCATTAAAAGGATATATCAGTGTTTTTAGTAAATGTATTATTTATTATAATTTTTGTGTCTTTGGATTTGTCTTCCTCGGGAATAAGATATTTTATAATAATAGTAAGTATATTTACAGTATTTTTGTATACTTCACTTGGTCTATTAAATTTGTCAGTTTGTATCAGAAATCTTGTAACCTGTCAAAGCGAAGGGAATATAGCTCAGTGGGAAAGCGAGTGACCGGAGATCGGGAGGTCCCGGGTTCAAATCCCGGACGATTCATATTCTTTTTTTTTATTTTTGGTATCGTTTTAATACAATTTTTATAAAGTGGTAGGTAAGAAAGTTAGTTTAATATTTAAATAAAATACAAATAACCTGTTAAGTGCATTTATTTCTTTGAAATTATATAATAGAAGTATAACTTCTTACGTGCGTACAAAGTACACACACATTCTTTTTTTTTATAATATATGTAGCAATAACTTCGAAATTATGCCATTTAGGTATAGGGAATATAACATGAAAAATAATTAGTATTTCTTAGGGACTTCAAAACGTAAAAATATACAGGGTGTTCTATTTAAAATAAGAAAGTTCATTAGATTTCCATAAAAACGGCAGATTTGACAACAATGTAATTTCCACTGTAATATCGACCTTATTAGAAGACACTTATCGACCAAAATCTATAAAAATCGTTTAAGCGGTTTCCGAGAAATTACCCTGTTTCCATACTTTATCGCTACCCTGTATATGCATGCACACATACTGGCCGTAACAAACGCTCTCATGTCCACAAACACATGCAAATGTATGCAGTCTGTGATTGTGCAATGTTAACGTGTTGTACTTACATGTCGCTACATCTATATGTCGCTCCTTTTATAGTCTTCAATAACATGATTTATTGCTCAAATTATGCTAATGGGGATATGGTGGGATAGTCGGAAAATGTTGTATAGTTTAACAGGTATATGGACAAGTTCTTGAGGTTAGGGAGAAAAGTGGCGAGAGACAGCCAACAAATATGTTTGTTATTTTGTTTTTAAACATAGTTAAATTTTTTTCAACCACTTAAACATAACTTACAATCTCCATATTCCATCTAGAAAACTATATAATACGACTGAAACGTGTGCTAAATTTTAATAGGATCAGTTTAACAGTTTTTTCATATTAATTTTGCAATCCCGAGTCCGCAATAAATTTCAAATTTGCGAAATTATGCTGGGCAAAAATAAATACAAATGGTCGAGAAATTTTTTACTTATAAAAAAAAGGCCCAAGCTCTCAAACGCACTGAAAAATTGAAATCAGTCAACTAGAAGACCCTAAAGTTGTTTAAAGTTATAAACAATTTTAGGGCTTATAAATAAATTAAATAATAAAAATAACAAAATACAATTAATTTTAATATTTAAATCATGTTAAAAAGTATATATATATATATATATATATATATATATATATATATATATATATATATACATATATATATATATATTTATATTTATTTCAGCAGTTATATTATATTTTATTTTATTTATTAATTATTTTATTTATTTATAAGCCAAATATTTTTTATAACTTTCAAAAATTCCCTAGGCCCTCCTAGTTGACCGATTTTAATTTTTCAAAGGGCGTTGGAAAGCTTGAGGCTATCTTTATCCGTAAAAAAATGTTCTGACTATTTAAGGTTTTTATTTTTATCCCAGCATAATTATTTTGCAAATGTGAAATTTTATTTTGCGGGCTCCGGATTGCACAAGTATTATGGTATGGATACAAGGTAAATCCTTAAGTGATTTCATCAACAAAATAGACTCCTATGGGTATGTCCATTATGGTATGATTTTTGACAGAAATCGCCTGGACTATATCGGAATAATAGGTGTGTTAATAAACGCATACAGAACATTTAGAAGAATTGGTGCGATAATAATAATAGTTTACAGAAACAGAAATGTTACAGTGGAGTAAACATTTATTTTATAACTCATATTTACTTTCTTAACTTTTCCGGTAGAGTGCCACAGGTGAATAAGGAAAAAACACGACGAAATCTCTAAACAATACAAATAGATAAACAAACACTCAGCAATGAAAATAAAAATTATACAGATACAAGGTTATTATGAAATTAGTAATATACAGAGTAGCAAGCAATTTGATTCAACCCGACCTGTGGGAGATGTCCACCCTATCGAAAAAGTACATTCGGGTGTAACAATTCATTGGGGCGAGGTGTTTTGACCCAAGTTCAAACAGGGATTACCCCACCTCGCTCCAATGCCCCAGGCCATCCCTTTCCCCCTCCCCCCCACCCCCCATAACTCGCTGATGCGCGATGAGGGCACAACTATCGAAGCCAAATGCTCTTCACAATGGAATCCTGGGTAATAAGATTCCATGTGGTACCCTAATCGAATGCAAAAAAAATTAGGCTCAGCGTGATGCGCTTTATGCCTTTATCCTCTTACTTACTTAACCGCGGAACTAAAAATTGCTTGCTTGGGCCCAAGCCATTGTACCAAGCCCAATTGAGCTCGGTCCAATGGCTCGGAACTCAAGATTTTTATGATTTTTTGTTTTTGTGTGATTTTTTTGTTGGCTTGCGCCTTTTTTTTTTGTTTTTTGTGTTTTTTTTTATCGGCTTATGCCTTTTCCTCTATTTTCTACTGGTTTGCTTACCTTGTCGTGGTGTTGGACCTACGCTTGGGATGCGTCTTTTCTTCGGCACTTGGATTTTTGAGCTACGAACTAACTACTATCACTTTCACTTGTCTTTTTTTTATTCACTTTAATCCACTATTTGCTGTTTAGGACGTCTGTGCTTCCATCGGTGGAACATGTCATATCTTAGCATCTCTCGCAGTATGTGACTTGGGTGGTGCTTCAGTTCCGCGAATTTGACCCTTGCCTTGTCTGTCATAATTTCGGTGACTCTCACCTGTTTAATATACAGAGTTAAAGCAAGGGAAGGTTTAAATGAAATAAAGTAGCTTATATTTTATAGAAGAAATGAACATTTTATTTTGCCTAACAATAAAACACTGAAAAAGTTTGTTTTCTATACTGCCACAAAATTTATTACAACTATGTGACTACACCTGTTTCGGCAGAGTGCCTTTCTCAAGTGATTTAGTTTACTATGTGTTTGCCTTATTAAAGTATTTAACTGAAGAGGTTGAGGAGTGAGGAGCTGTTTGTCTCGAGTTGATCATTCAGAATTATATCTTTATTTTTCAATTTATTAATTTCCATAGATTCTAATAAAGATAGCTTACGGCCTTTATTTTGAATATGCAGAATTTGAAACTGTTCATTAAAAGAATGATTATGATCTAGAAGGTGAAGTGCATATGTAGAAGTGTCTGTTTTTCTATTGTTGACAGTCCTTTTGTGTTCTGCTATCCCTTTGGCAAAGGTTCTGCCAGTTTAACCGATGTAAGTTTTCGGACAGTCACCACAAGTTAGTTTGTACTCTGTAGTTGTTTTCTCTTTCGGCTCTTATTGTTCTTAATATATTTCCTTAAGTTGTTGTTAGTTCTGAAAGCTGGTGTTATTCCTTTCTTTTTTATGTATCTGGCTATTTTTGTTGTTATCTTGCCAGCATATGTGATAGAGCAGAAGGTACTAGGTTCTTTCTGTGGTGGTGGATAGACTAATTTCAGGGCTTTCTTATGGAGTTTTTGGTTTAAAATTTTTGTCGTTTGTTCGTTATAGCCATTGTTTACTGCTATTTGTTTAATGATGTTCAGTTCTATCTCGAAGATATTTTTTGACATGGGAATTTCTGTCAGTCTGTGTATCATGCTATGGTAGGCTGCTAATTTGTGTTGTGTAGGATGGGATGACGAATTGTGTATAGTTGTATCAGTATGGGTAGGTTTAGGATATACGGAGAACTCATGTTTGTTGTGTAGTCTGGTAATTGTTACATCTAGAAAGTTTATCGACTTATTCTGTTCTGTTTCTATTGTAAACTCAATATTACTATGAAGTGAATTAATGTAGCATAGAAATTGGTTAAGTTGCCTGTTAGTTCCTGTAAAACATACTAGTATATCATATAGGAACTAACAGGCAACTTGACCAATTTCTATCATACATTAATTCACTTCGTAGTAATATTGAGTTTACAATAGAAACAGAACATAATAAGTCCATTAACTTTCTAGATGTAACAATTACCAGACTACACAACAAACATGAGTTCTCCGTATATCCTAAACCTACCCATACTAATACAACTATACACAATTCATCATCCCATCCTACACAACACAAATTAGCAGCCTACCATAGCATGATAAATAGACTGACAGAAATTCCCATGTCAAAAAATAACTTCGAGATAAAACTGAACATCATTAAACAAATAGCAGTAAACAATGGCTATATAACGAACAAACAATTAACAAAAATTTTAAACCAAAAACTCCATAAGAAAGCCCTGAAATTAGTCTATCCACCACCACAGAAAGAACCCAGTACCTTCTGCTCTATCACATATACTGGCAAGATAACAAGAAAAATAGCCAGATACATAAAAAAGAAAGGAATAACACCAGCTTTCAGAATTAACAACAACTTAAGCAAATATATTAAGAACAATAAGAGCCGAAAGAGAAAACATCTACATAGTGGTGTTTACAAACTAACTTGTGGTGACTGTCCGAAAACTTACATCGGTCAAACCGGCAGAACCTTTGACAAACGGATAGCAGAACACAAAAGGGCTTTCAACGATAGAAAAACAGACACTTCTACATGTGCACTTCACCTTCTAGGTCATAATCATTATTTTAATGAACAGTTTCAAATTCTGCATATTCAAAGTAAAGGCCTTAAGCTATCTTTATTAGAATCTATGGAAATTAATAAATTGAAAAATAAAGATGTAATTCTGAATGACCAACTCGAGACAAACAGCTCCCCACTCCTCAACATCTTCAGTTAAAGACTTTAAAAAGGCAAACACATAGTAAACTAAATCACTTGAGAAAGGCACTCTGCCGAAACAGGTGTAGTCACATAGTTGTAATAAATTTCGTGGAAGTATAGAAAACAAAGGATTTCGGTGTTTTATTGTTAGATAAAATGAACTTCCATCAATAACGGTCGAATCCATCAAGTATATTATTATGCGATAGAACATTGGTGAATATGATGCTTTTCAGAGTGTGAAAGAGAGAAAGAACTTGTATTTTACTATGCCGATAGAATTGAAGGGAAGTATTATTTAAATTTAAAAGTTTTTTTAAGTTTTTAAAAACTGAAACTTTATTTGATAAGAAAATATTGTATATGTCTTCTCACAGCCCTTTTTCACTGACCAATTACTTCGTAATACATACTTACCTACATACAGTAGATAGAAGCAAAAAATTGAACGTTTTATTGTCTTTTTTGTTTCTGTGGCTTCCATTTGCTCTTCTGCCCATTCTTTTGCTTATTCTGATTTTTCTCTTTCTATAGTTTTGTGGCTTCTTGAATGTTCCTTTTGCGATTTAGTTTTTCATGTGTTCCGGTTTTTATCCATTTATCCGGTAATTGATGCTTGTTTCTTCTCTATCTTTTTGGCTTAGCATTCTTCATCCAGGATGTGACATAACCTTAACAACAACAATTGGCGGTTACACACAGCTTTTAACAAAATTCTTTTTAATCTTTCTTTGAGGACGATTCCCGGAGTGTAAATTGAAACGCCAGTATTTTCTAGGTAATAATGTAATTGAGCGTATGCTAAGGGGTACAAGTGACAAAATATTGAAAAATGAGTTAAGCTCATAAAATAATACTAGAAAGTAGTAAAAATTTAGTGACAAAGAGATACAGTGGAATTAAACTACTGGTGGCGATATATCGCAAGTTCTAGTTTGACTATTTACAAAATATTCGAAAAGAGCTGGTGACAAACCAGTCTAACTACATTTGTATCCCTTTGCCTGTAAGGTGTTGGATATTATTTTTAGTGAATCATTTATCATCTTTGTAAATCGTGCTCTTAAAAAACTGTCCAAAATGAGTGAAATAATAACACAAAGTGTACCAAGTAATTTTTCATAAATAAAAACGTTTAATTTTTACGTAATTTTTCTTTTATTTTAGTTTAAGAATTTAAGAAATTCGTAAGGTACTTAAGTGGCAAAGAGAAACAAGTGCAAAATTTGAAGCAGAGAGGTACAAGTGCGAACATTTTTCAAATTTCAAATATTTTGAATGAAAATAAACTAACTTTACAGAAGCTTTTGCAGTTAGGTAAATAAAAGGTATAAAATTAATTCAAAATAAGTCCATAAGTGATTAATTCGCTGTAGAATTTACTATGTAAATTTAACTTTGACTTCGTTTTTCTCAATTAAACCATTTTGTGACTTGTACCCCTTAGCATCTAAATTACAACCCGACTCTGGCTAATCCCATATAAACACACATATTTTTTTTTATTTTGATCAATATTTGTTTATGTTCGATTATTTTTTCTTTAGTCTCATTATCAATAGTTCAATTAGGCAAGTCCTTCCCCTTAGTTTTTTACCGTTTTTACTTCTATTTTAACCCTTAGATGTTGTCTATATGAAAGTGGTCATTGCCTTTTTTAATTTATTTGTGTTTATACAAGCTTACAAGCTGTATTTAAGATATTCTCTGGCTTCATACAAAAACGAATAAAACACTTGAGAAATGAAAACATTAAATCATTATATTTAGAAAAGTGCTGCTGAGTATTCCTATAACCCTCTTGAAGAGTGCTATTTTTAAAATAAAGGATAAAAATACGTGAATTGGTGTGAACTGTGAAAAATATATGACGCGTATTTCTGGATCCAGTTCACTAGTAGTGGTCTGTTGAAACGGTGTCCAAAAATATAAAATAATTATTACGGTACCAGACGCTAGACCAGTCTAGCTATTTTGAAGCGAGTGTATTTCAAGCCTTGGACTATGTTGCATTTCTTGTGCTAAGAGATTTGTATACAAAGGAGACGGAATTTATGACTTGTTTTTTTTAAAACAGTAACAATGTATTTTCTGTTGAAATATTTTATACACATCTATTATTAACACGAGCTTTTAAAAAGTGGATCGTTATTTTTTATTGTACTCAATAAGTGTTTAGATGTAAAATTTATGTAACTATAACATTTTCAACTATATCCTGAGCAGGTAGGTATAAGGAAACCAATTATAATTAATATATGACAAAAATAGAAAAAGCAAAGAATAAAGTCAACTGGGACCAAGGGAAGAATATAAATGTTTTTCCACCTACCTTTACCGAAAGTATACTTTTCCGGACCTGATTTTAGGGAGCAAAGTTGTACTTTTCCTCACTAGGGAGGAAAAGTATTTTTCCTCCCTAGGGAGGATTTGAATCATTGTAATCCAACGTTAAAGGTAATATTGGAAAGGAGATTTTACAAAAATTTAAAGCAAGCATGGAAAAACAGTGATTACCAGGTTCTTTCTGAAGTAGTATATACTTGATTTTACTGTCGATGACATGTGGGTATGGGGGTTTATTTTTTTTTTGTTAACTTTTCATTGATTTAATATATGGCTTAAAATATATATTATTTAGAAAATGGTTCCCTTACGTGAGGGATAAACTAGAGTAGACTCCCTCTATAAAGAGAACTGAAATGGCGGACTAATTACCTTGTTATAAGCGAATCTCGTTATATCAGACAACAATAATATTGTGCATACGACCACTATTGAAATGTTTTGATGCCTCTTACATAGTTTATTAGGTGTCGATGAACGACTTCAACAATGAAACTCGGCTATCGTAAATTGTAAAATTCAATATCGGTCTATAGATAAATAGACAGGAAGAAGTTTATTACAGGCGGTAGAATTTATTACAGCACTGGTCTCGGTAAATACACAGAAGTTGAGAATTTCTGTATAACCAAAGCGTCCACAGACCCGCATCGTACGCATCGCACGCATCGTACGCATCGCACTCATCGCACGCAACGGATTTTAGTTTGCCTTGTACAGAAACTTATGTAACTGCGTCCACTGATCCGCATCGTACGGATCGCATCATCGGTAATGCCGAAGGGTTGCTTCGAGAGACAACTTTTGCGATGCGTGCCGATGAATCATTCGAAATGCCGACCAGTGGACGCACCGCACGCACTCTGTTCGGAATTTCGCTTGGCCCAGTGGGAGCTAATCTACGGCTAATTTGCATTTGATGATGATCTTCTTCGTAATGAAACAAGTAAACTCAGTTTTAACTTTTATTTTATATATAGGTATATTCAGGTAAAAATATTACAGCCCATGATAAGTTGATTATGGGGATTAAAATATCATAAATACTACTCATTTTAAAACTATTACTCATTCAAAGTGTGTTACAAGTACAGTTTGGCGAAACTGTTTAAAAACATGAAAGTATTTTACCGATTTCAGAAAGGCAACTTTAATTATTAATAATTAAAGAAACTTTTACTGATGTAGTTACTATTTTCCATTTAAACCAAATTGTAACAGCTTTGTGTATTCCTTTATATCAAAATGTATAATTAGTTAGAAAATGGGTGATACTATGCGGTCTACCGTCGTGTTTCTGCTATAGCTTGCGGTCTACCGAGAGAATTGGTGTATAAGCTGAAATATTTAAAATGACATATGAGAGTTTCATCAGTATAGTGTCATTTTTAAATAATTTAATATGTTTGACATAGGTATATCAATATAAAATACAATGTGATCACTATTTGCAAATACACTTTTTTTTCATTGTTTTAATGGTACACCCTGTATATTGTATATTAGTATTGCATTTTGTAGTAAATGTTACATTTAATATCAGGTTGTATGTACCTAGCATGTTTCGTTTTGTAGATATTTCGTTCAACATTTTACGTTTTTGTGGCTTTTTTATTACTAAACAGATACATTAAAATATCATACTAATAAATGTAGTTAATATGCATAAATTAATTATTAAATTAAATAAACAACCAATTAATAAACAACCAATAAATAAATAAACAACAAATTTTAAAGTCTTAGTAATTTTTCTACCCTAGCAGGTAGTGGCATCGGCAATCCGATCGCTGCCGATACAGTGGATGCAGTATGAAAAATTAATCCGATGCGTACGATGCGTCCGATGCGTACGATGCGGACCTGTGGACACTTGCCTACACACGCAGTTGGGGTATTTATTTATAGCCATCACCACGCCAAAAACAGGTAAAAAAAGAGGCTATTACATTATCCTAAATTCAGGACCGATATTCAGGATACGATTTAGGACACTAAATTCAGTCACCGAAGCTCGCGATTACACTATCCTAAATTTAGGATCGTAAATTATAAAAGACAGCACAAAGACAGGGTTTGAAAACCAAGTGTTACAACCACAGGGGTTCGGTTTTATTTAGGTAAAACTTTTAAAAGCAGGTAAAAAACAAAAGCTTTTCCTATAAGGCCGCACCTACATTGGATCCGTTTTTCTTCGATCAGATCAGATCCGACGTCGGCCGACGTCGGAATAAAAAATAAACCCATAGTATTAAATGGGGGTGCCTACATTGGATCCGTTTTTCTCCGATCCGATCAGATCAGATCAGATCCGACGTCGGCCGACGTCGGAATAAAAAATAAACCCATAGTATTAAATGAGGGTGCCTACATTGGATCCGTTTTTCTCCGATCAGATCAGATCCGATATCGGCCGACGTCGGGAGTAGCTTCTCCTATTCTCATCGAGAAGTGTTTGGTTTCATTCCGATTGGTTGCAAGTTGGTTGCAAATTGGTTGCAAGATGGTTGCAAATTTGTTGCAAGTTGGTTGCAAATTGGTTGCAAGTTGGTTGCAAATTGGTTGCAAGGTGGTTGCAAATTGGTTGCAAGTTGGTTGAAAATTGGTTGTAAGATGGTTGCAAGTTGGTTACAAGTTGGGGGTTGCAAGCTAACATGTTTGTTAATTGTCATTTTTGACATTTTTGACCTGGGGTCATTTTCCCCCCCTTGGTCATCCGTGTAACAAAAAAAGGTTGGTCATCGGAAGGTTAAAGAGTCGAATGTCGAAATTACATGTTAAATGTTAGCTTTTAATTAATATTTTTTGTTTTACTCGTAGTTAAAAATAAATGCTAAATAAATGCGAAATTTTGTAATTATAAAAAAAGTAAATGCGAAATTCATGTTTTTTATTTGCGAAAATTCCGTACCCGTCTATTACCTTATTGTGATACTAAATTTTTCTTCAGGGCTGATGCATTCTCTGAAGTTGGATTGGCCGAATATATTGTCTCTTATCCCTTCAAGAATGTAATCAAATGTTTCTACAGTTATGCGGTGGTACTCTTTGAATTTATCAGGATAGTTACGTAGATTTTTGTGTCTATTAAATTCTCCTGAAGATCTGTCTTTATTAAATTGATGCATCCATCTACGTTTTTTTCTACGTCTTTTAAGAACGTTGTTTTCCGACAACAGCCAACACATTAACATATCTTCATCGGAACTCATTGTCGGTGGCCGGTGGTCGGAAGATTACTGAACCACTGTAGGCACCCTCGCCGGAAAACCGGTCTGATCGGATCTGATCTGATCGGAGAAATACGGATCCAATGTAGGTGCCGCCTGTAGGATCGGATCGGATCTGATCTGATCTGATCTGATCTGATCGGACCTGATCTGATCTGATCTGATCTGATCTGATCTGATCTGATCTGATCTGATCTGATCGGATCTGATCGGATCGGAGAAAAACGGATCCAATGTAGGTGCGCACTAAGATTTGAACAACCAGCTTGAGTGACGGAAGTGTCGAGTGGATTACGGTGACATATTTGTCGTTTTGGGTACAAAAGGTAAAGTATTGTATCAGATGTTCTGTGATTGTACACCCATCCGATTTTAGACGGCGCTGTGGCGTCACCCCCGTATGAAATTATTCCGATTCGACTTTTTTGCACAAATTTACTCAAAAAGAGGTCCTTATAACAAATCCACAGGGTGCTGGGAGGTGCCGAGGTCGGAAAATTGTTTAACATTTTTTTTAAACAAATTCAAAAAATCAATTTTTTCACTTCGTATACTTTTTTTAGATTACTTATATGGGTCATTCTGGGCAAAAAAGGGCTCGTGATTTTTCTCTAAAATTAATTTTTGTTGAGTTATACGCAATTTAAATTTTGAAAAATACGAAAATGGCAATTTTCAAGGCTTAAGAGCAAACAGTAGCGATCAGCAGGTCGCAAAAACCCGTTCCAAGATTGCGGCTGAAATTTTGAATATTTTTTTGAGATATTTGGCACACGTATTCGTAATATAATAAAGAATGGCGGTACAGAGCTAAATTTGAAAAGTATGTTATTATGTGGAAATTACTCTGCAATTAAATACAATATTAAAAATACGAGCGTGTACTGCCATTAAGAAGAATAAAAAAATACACCTTCTTCAAATAAACTTTTTTATCCGATGCCTAGATTTTGTGTCATTTTGGAAATACTAAAATTTTTTATTTCATTAGTAGTTCCAAAATGACACAAAATCTAGGCATCGGATAAAAAAGTTTATTTTAAGAAAGTGTATTTTTTGTTGTTATTAATGGCAGTACAGGCTTGTTTTTTTAATATTGTATTTAATTGCAGAGTAATTTCCACATAATAATATATTTTTCAAATTTAGCTGTGTATCGCCATTCTTTATTATATTATGAATACGTGTGCCAAATATCTCGAAAAATATTTAAAATTACAGGTGCAATCTTGGAACGCATTTTTGCTACCTGTTGATCGCTACTGTTTCCTCTTAATATTTTAATTAAAATTAATTATTATTATGAAAGTCAGAAAGTGACCAAATCAAAGTTTAAAACCTCTTCTTCAAGAGCCTGAAGAAATTTTGTCATTATTTTATTACAAAGCTATTCTTTTTAACAATTAGCGCTCATATATCAAGCTCAATAATCATTTTTAATCGAGTTATTAAGTGTTTCAAACCATTTCCGCATTTTTCAAATTTTAAATCGCGTGTAAATAGACAACAATCAATTTTAGAGAAAAATCCCAAGAGACCTTTTTTGCTCAGAATGACCCAAATTATCAAAAAAAAATTGCCCGAAGTGAAAAAACCTGTGGATTTGTTATAAGGGGACGTTCAAGTATTAAGGCGGGTATACATATGCGCTCTGCTCGGTGTGCGAGCCGCTCGCGCGCAGCGTATATTATTTGTTAGATTAGTACGTGTTTTCAAGTGGCACACAAACGGCTCGCACACGGCGCACCACGATCTAACTTCTGTCGGCTTTTCAACAAATGCTTTGATGGTTCGCAATACGTATTTGAACGGGTTTGCGAGTGGTTTGTTGGTTTTGGGGCGCCTGAGTTGAATATTTGTTAGTAATGGAGTGGTCGGAAGGAAATATCAAACTAATTGATGTTTACGTCGAAAATGAAAATGAGATGATGACATTGAATATATTTAAACATGTTAGCTTGCAACCATCTTGCAACCAACTTACAACCAACTTGCAACCGACTTGCAACCAACTTGCAACCAACTTGCAACCAACTAGCAACTAACTTGCAACCAATCGGAATGAAATCAAACACTTCTCGATGAGAATAGAAGCTACTCGCGACGTCGGCCGATATCGGATCTGATCTGATCGGAGAAAAACGGATCCAATGTAGGCACCCACATTTTAATACTAATTATGTACAATTACTAAATATTCGCGGCGCGGATATGTATCTCTGCCTTTACTAAACGCAGGTTGGGGTAGGGGGGGGGGGCAAAAATCTTCAAAAATTGCGGTACGTAATACTTGAAGTTAAAGTTTGTGCAAAAAAAAAGAATGTGTGTGTACTTTGTACGCACGTAAGAAGTTATACTTTTATTATATAATTTCAAAGAAATAAATATACTTAACAGGTTATTTGTATTTTATTTAAATATTAAACTAACTTTCTTACCTACCACTTTTAAAATTTTTTTATTAAAACAATACCAAAAATAAAAAAAGGATATGAATCGCTCGACCACTGAGCTATATTCCCTTTGCTTTGACAGGTTACAAGATTCCTCATACATACTGACAAATTTAATAGACCAAGTGAAGTATACAAAAATACTTTAAATATACTTACTATTATTATAAAATATCTTATTCCCGAGGAAGACGAATCCAAAGACACAAAAATTATAATAAATAATACGTTTACTAAAAACACTAATATATCCTTTTAACGACTTATTGGCGCTGACAGCGCTGATACATACATATCTTGAAAGATTAGCAACGAACTACATACTGTCTGTGTGCGCATGCGCCTGGTATTATAAATTTTCACTCTCGATCGTAAAGAAGAATAACTTCAAAAATCTAATAGAAATAATTTCGCTAACCGGGGAGACGATACAGCCTATAGCGCTAATTGTTAATATGTAATTAAAAGTAACAGCTTCGTAATAAAATAATGACTAAAGTTTCAGGATCTTGAAAGAGGTGGTTTTAATCTTTGATTTGGTCACTTTTTACTTTCATAATAATTATTTTTAATCAAGATATTAAGCCTTGAAAATAGCCATTTTCGCATTTTGCATTTTTCAAATATTAAATCGCGTATATCTCGACAATAATCAATTTTAGAGAAAAATGACTAGAAACCTTTTTTGCTCAGAATGACCCAAGTTATCTAAAAAATTTGTTCGAAATGAAACAATTATTTTTGTGAATTTGTATAGAAAAATTGTTTAAACAATTTTTCGACCACTGCACCGCCTGGCACCCTGTGGATTTGTTATACGGATCTGTTTTTGAGAAAGTTTGTGCAAAAAAATCGAGTCGGAATAATTTCGCTAACGGGGGCGACGTTATAGTCCCGACTATTTAGCCATTTAGAATGTCGAAAACCATCCTAATTAGGATGCTAACTGACTAAATGCGATTACACTATCCTGAATTCAGAACGTTCTAAATATCGGACACTAAATTTAGGAAGATGTAATAGCCCTTAAAGAAACATCATATTCTTCGATTTCATTTTTCCTCGTTAGGGGCCGTTCAAGTATTATGTAACGCAGGTTGGGGGGAGGGGTCAAAAATCTTCAAAAATTGCGTTACGTAATACTTGAACGCCTCATTACGGTGCGTTACATAGGGAGGAGGCGGGGTCAAAAATATTCAAAAATCGCGTTACGTAATACTTGAACGCGCCCTTATAACCAAATATGCCTCGTTATAGAGGTGTTATATTTCGATAGGAATTTCATCGGATATCTAGTGTACCTCGTTACAAGCGAAACCTCGTAATGCTCGTGTTCGTGATAGAGAGGTACAAAAATCTAAATTCTATATTAAAACACCCTCAAGACCCATGACCCCCCCCCCCGAAAAAAATTTCTGGATCCGCCACTGTTTCTACTGTACTAATTGAAGGTGAAGAATCCTTATACACTTTCAACATTCGTACATAAATTTCCTTTGCTTTTAAACTTTCCAAAAATAAAAATTCATTCACTGCACGATTTTTGATTTTTTCCGTTGTGAAAAATACAGTTATACGTCGATACTACGATACTAAATAGCTTTTCATCAAAAAATAAATTCACAGTTTGAAATGAAACTTCACACATCTTCATATGAAGAGTGTACCACCATAACAAAACAAAATTAGACTACTAGCAACCCCCTCTCTTATCGAACCACAAAACTTATTGAACAATCTAGTAGTTTCTATAATTTGAGAATATCTTTTGTCGATGCTGATCTCCTTCAATCCATCTATCAAGGTCCTTTGGTGCATCCGGTCTAACGCCTTTGGGAGCGTTCAAGTATTACGTAACGCGATTTTTGAAGATTTTTGACCCCCCCTCCCCCTGCGTAACGCACTGTAATGGGCGTTTAACTATTACGTAACGCAATTTTTAAAGATTTTTGACCCCCCCCCCCAACCTGCGTTACGTAATACTTGAACGGTCCCTTTCTATAAAACAGACAAAAAGGTCTGCTTGTTAATTTTTGTACGTTCTGCCAGAGTTTGAATACAGAATATTGCTTCTCGGGTCCCTATGCCTTTGCTGAAGCCAAATTGTTCTTGACCGGTGACCTCATCACATCTTTTATAAATATAATCTGTTCTGTATGATTCGCAAGAAAAGCTTCAGAACGTTATTTAGTGGACTTATAAGGCGGAAGTCCTGGCATGATTTGGCGGTCTTCTTTTGTGGCAGCTGCATGAAGACGGATTGCAGCCATTTTTTAGGGATCGGTCCTGTAATGTAAATATTAGTCTTCTTCTTCTTATAGTGCCTTTGCACACTGCTGCTCTGAAAAGATTTGTAGTGGTTGTGTTGAACCACGTACGTAGATTTTTCAGCCACGAAATCCTTCGCTTTTCCTCTACTTTGCCCTGTAAGATCAGTTGCAGCAGTCCATATATCTTTCACTGTTCCTCATGATGTGACCGAGGTATTCGATTTTGGCTGTTTTTATTTTGATTAACAGCTCTTTTTCTTTTTGCATTCTCAGCAAAACACCCTCATTAGTAAAATAGAGTTTTACTAATGAGGTAGTAATGAGGTTTAATGGTAAATATTAGTAAATATGCCAAATAGAAGGTCTCCTCGTTGATTAACTTTCAGTAGATCAGCTGGAATTTCGTCTTTTTCTACAGATTTGTTGTTTTTTAGTTGACATAGAGCATATTCCAGTACAGACTTCAGTAATGGAGCAACTTCGTCGTTTTCTTTATTTAGTGTAGGAGGTTCTCTGATGTCATCCTAGAGTTCTTTTATAAATAGTCTTCCCACATGTTTATTTGTTCCTCGTTAGAATAAATCATCTAAAATCTTTTATTTTCTATTTCTAATCTGAACTGTAACGTAGGTCTTTTCTGTTTTTTACCCTTAGCTTATGTCCTTGTAGAGGGCTTTTTATGTTTCTTCATTCGATGTTAAACTAGTCTAATTAATTATAAAAAAAACTAATCAAGTTTATGTTCACTATCAAAACAGGTTTATTGATATTATATGATTACGATTTTTTTGTGAGGAAGTTTAATTTAAAAAGATTAATTTGTTATGCAATCATAATTACTATCTGGATGATTTTATTCGAATATTTTTACATATTTTGGCTGTTTAATTATTGTGCCAATAAAATTATAATAAGTTTTAATTTACCATCTGGTAAATGGTTCTCATAAAACTGTCGTAGATGTAACAGGTTAATGAGATGCCTTTATTTTGTTATTAAGAATAATTTCTTAATCGATGTGACTTGTCTGTCAATTAAAAAACTTGAAATTACGTAAATTTAATAAATCGAGATGGGTTACGACGGAGTTTTAAAAAACATTTAAGCTGCTAATTTTCTTTATATTTTTACCGCATCGCTCAATGCCTCGGGCACAAGATTTGTTTTATCACGCAATTTTAAATATACCTACTTGAGATTGGGCAGTACCCAGTGAAAACGCATTTTCATTATATTCTTCTCAATAATTACATTTACGGATATATTTGTAAAAGAGCAGTATATTAGTACCTGTCTACAAAAACAAGGGAGACATACAACAATGTACAAACTACAGGGCTATAAAACTACTTAGCCACACCATGAAAATATGGGAAAGAGTAATTGATAGACGAATACGTGAAGAAGCCGAAATATCCGATAATCAATTTGGCTTTATGCAGGGCAGATCAACAACAGATGCAATTTTCATTGTAAGGCAACTGATGAAAAAATACAGGAATAAAGAGACCAACGCTCATATGGTATTCATTGACCTTAAGAAAGCATATGATAAAGTTCCTCGAGAGATTTTGTGGTGGGCACTCAATAAGAAAGGAGTCCCTGGCGAATATGTAAAGATTGTGAGAGATATGTATGAGGGAGTAACGACTAGTGTTAGGACAGGTGTGGGAGAGACTGATAAATTTCAGGTGAAAGTAGGATTGCACCAAGGCTCGGTGCTTAATCCTTATTTATTCTCTTTAATTTTGGACCAGATAACAGCGAAACTACAGGGTAGCATTCCATGGTGCCTAGTGTATGCTGATGATGTAGTGTTAGTAGGAAATAGTGAAAGTGACTTAGAACACAAACTGGAACAGTGGAGACAAGCTCTGGAGGAAAAAGGTTTAAAACTTAGTAGGACAAAAACAGAGTACAGTAGAGCGTCGATTATCCGAACTAATTGGGGGACATGGGCGTTCGGAAAACCGATTTGTTCTGATAATCGAACTACATATATTGAGATTGTCATACATATTTATCCACAAGTGAATAAAAACCATATTTATATAACTGTATATTTGTTTATACCTTGATAATGACAAATAGCAATTAAACAAAAAAGTGCAGTCTTTGCAACAACATATTTTTGGATATACAATTGAAGAAAATTGAAGATATTTTAAGCGTTAATTATTAACGCTTGCTCAGGACTCAGTACTCGAGTGCGGGGCGCGGGAATTCGGATAACCGGTCGTTCGGTTGATCGACGTTCGGATAATCGACGCTCTACTCTATTTGGAATGTTCATTTAAAGATGGAGTTACTACAAATAAATATCTTTGGATGGTGAAATGATTGTGAAAAGCAATAGTTTTAAGTACCTAGGATCGGTATTACAGAGTAATGGAGAAATAGATGGAGATGCATGCAGTAGAATTAGGGCTGGATGGATGAAGTGGAAAGAAGCGAGTGGTGTGTTGTGTGATAAAAAAGTTCCAATGAAGCTGAAGGAAAAATTCTATAAAACAGCCATAAGACCGGCTATGATGTACGGAACTGAATGTTGGGCAGTGAAAAAGAAAGAGGAACAACGAATGCATGTGGCGGAAATGAGAATGCTTAGATGGATGAGTGGAGTGACAAAGAAAGATAAAATTAGAAATGAGTATATTAGGAGAAGTCTAGGTGTGGCACCAGTTGATGCCAACATGAGAGAGCATGGGTTAAGATGGTTTGGTCATGTTCAACGTCGAGACGTTAATCACCCAATACGAAGAATTGCTAAAGTGCAGATTCCTGGAAGGAGTAGGAGAGGAAGACCAAAGAAGACCTGGGGGGAGACCATAAGGCAGGACATGTTGGTAAAGGATTAACATTGATATGACCCAAGATAGAATTGTGTGGAGAAATGCAATTAGGGAAGCCGACCCCGCATAGGGATAAGGCAAAGAGAATGATGATTTGTAAAAGAGCCTAAATTTAGGTATGGTTCTAAGCAAATAATTTATAACTTTAAAAAAGCAAATTTTCCTGCTTTATATCGAGAACTGTACGGAATTTATTGGAATTATCTGGATACTACTAATGACGTTAATGAAATTTTAAATAATTTTTATGATAAAATGTTTTCTTTGTTTAATAAGTATATTCCAGTTTATAAAAATTTTAGTCATAAATAGCCCTGGTTTGATGCTGACATCATTCAGAACATTTTATTTAACTCCTTTATTCAGTAATCTATCATTAACGACAATAAGCGTTTTTGTTGACAAATATTGATGGCATGTACAGGATGCTCCATTAAGCACTCTGTTTTATTGAGGCAGAGAGAAAAACAGAGATTCAGAACATTAAATTAAAAGCAGTTTCGAAAAAAATTTAAAAGATTCAAAAATCATTGTGATTTGTTTGAGTTTCAACGGTTAAGACACCTTGTCAAATCAAAAATCAGTTTGACATACAATGTATATGTCGATAACATTCAAATATCTCTGTCCATCAATCCCAAGAAGTTTTGGTCGTATGTCAATTAGGGTGGTGCGAAAAAAGTCAAGTTGATAATCTCGTATCGCTATAGTGCGGAAAAGTTGCGATTGGTAATTACAAGAAAAACAAAACAAAAATTATTAAAATCGGACTTTATCTTCCGATCCCGCAACGGACCTAAAGATTATGAAAAAAATGAAATTTTACCTTTTCTTCGGAAATTTTTATTTATCCTCCATGTACGTTTTATTTATCTCTATAGTAAAATTTATTTACAGTTTGCATGGTTAAGTAATAAAAACAACAGTTTTACAATGTACGCATCTAACGAATATCTTCCGATCCTGCAAGGTCAATCAAAATCTATAAATATTTGAAATTTTCAAAGATTTTGATAAATTAAAAAACAGTTAGTTATCTCATTTTTCTCCTACATTGTGAAGTTTTTCGCTTGTTTATATATTGTATGACAATACTTAAACAACCCAGAACTCACAACGAGGAGGTGGTTGCACTTCTAGCTCCACACACACCCTTCTCTCCAACCAACCAATGAGTGTGATTTTTACATTGTTTACATAGAAAATTTCTTTTTCATGCTTGTATCCAGCTTTTAAACGTCAACTTTGTATTGTGATTTGGTGGTAGAATCTGGCAGCATGGACCTTGATTTAAGTGTTGCCCTTATGAATCCATCTCTTGATTGGGGCCCACATACATTAGACCAGGGGTGACCAACTTAATCGGACTCGAGATCTACTGTCTGCCTTTCTAATTCTCTGGGATCTACTGACTAGGAATTTTTGTAATATTTAGGACGGGAATAGATAGGTAGGTAGATAATTTTTTCTTGCCATCGATCGACTGACCTAGGGGTCGCGATCTACGGGTTGGCCTCCCATGCATTAGACGATGCTTCCGTGACCAACTTTAGGCACCTCTCATCAGCTTGCGTATGTCAGGGATAGTTTTGTAGATTCTAGTCTGGTATGTCGCCCATTCTCGATTCAGCCGTCGAGCAGTAAGGTGACTGCGAGCATACCTTACTCGGAACGACAGCTACCGAGGAGTTTGAGAGCATCAACTGCTGAAGACTGCGGCACACGGTTAGCCCGAGGAGGTTAGATTTTCCCACCGAAAAACCAACGACGCTTGGCCGTGCAAACCAAAAAGGTAGACGGATTAAGGGGTTTCAGAGGAATACTCTGTCCCTGGGCTCGAGTGGAAACACTCGCCCCGTACTCTATCTAGAGTTCACGTACGGCTACAAGAACAAGTGCCAGTACGGGAAAAATTCTAACCTTTGCAAAGGCTTACAACGAGGGACCCACTGGCAGCGGGGTAAACCGCACAAATATCAGGTAAATATAGGCACTTTCAAAAACCGTCGGAAAGGCACGGAGGGATAGGACAAGCCATCTTTATCCCTGGGGTTTACCCCCCAGAACACCCTGAGGCTGGGACGCCCTCCTTTCGCCCGAACGTCACCCACTCCCTAGAGACATGTCTATAAGAGATAGATCCATCGACTCCCTCCGGTCACTCCGTTCTCGAACGGTGACCCAGACAAATGTCGAAACAACGAACCAATATTCTTGCCTTAGGCAAGAAGGCAACGTACCCCCCCCCCCCCCTCGAACGAGTACAATCGTGCTCAGGCAGAGATGGACCTGGCGAACTACAATGCAGATCTGGCAATCGCCCAGACGAGGTTCCACCAGGTCTATCACCGCATGAAATCGAATGATCCAAAGAACCCCCTATTGCAGAAATATGATCTCGAATACCGGGAAGTCAAAGCAATCAAAGAATACACCAAACAGGGGGCGATTCCAAAAGCCATGCCTCCGCCTACAGCTATCAAACCAAAATCAAAACCTAGCAATCCAATTGAATCTCGACAACCTTCCACCAAGCAAATCTCCTCACAACAATCTTCTTCTCAAGCATCTCAACAATCATCATCTCACAACAATCTGTCTCAATCATCAAATCAAGAATCTCAATCAAATGCTCAAGATACATCCGACTTCGTCTTCCAAAAAAGACAACTCAAATCATACGCCAACACCGCAGCAAACTCACGCCCACGAAATCCTAACACTGTCAATTCCATAAATAATCCAAAAATTTGCGAATATCTGATAAAAGATCTACCGAAGGACCTCTGCGTCCAAAGAACCTTCTTTCGGCAACTAAATGCCACTACTCTTCTCTCGAATAAAATTCATTCTCTAAAAGTCCTGTCACATGGTATCGCTCACATGCGATTATTCCAATCCTTAAATGCAGAAGACATCGAAAAAACAATCCGAAAAACTACAGGCTAAACAATGGTTACGGTCATCAACCGAAACAAAAATCTTGCAAATCGATCCGACAACACGCCTACCTACCTATTCTGCATCACGGGTATCGAGGTCGACTACTCTGAGGAGGAGGTTTCCACCTTATTAGCCGAACAGGACTTCCCAATCGAAAACTGTGGCGAGTAAAATCCTACAAGCTTGGGAGGGACTCCAAAGTGATTAAGGTGCTAACCAAATCCCTTGAGAAGTACACCCAAGCATTGAACCGAGGCATTACCTTTGACGGAATTATCTATAATGCCGAACTTCCATACAGCTCAGATCCAGTACGTCCAACCCCAAAATATTGCAGCAAATGCTGCATGAACGGCCACACGGAATGGGACGTTTCATCGCCGCCGGTTCATCGCCGCCGTTTCGATGCCGCCGGTTCATCGCCAGTCCATTTCATCGCCGGCCGTTTCATCGCCGGCCGTTTCATCGCCAGTAAGTCAGTTGATGTTGTATTATGGGAGATGACACGACACGACGTTAAATTCAGTTTAAAACTTATGACAAATAAATAGATAAAAAATATTATTATATTAATTTACTGTTCTATTTCTACTTCCCCCTAAATTTGATACTAAACAGTATTAAATTTGTAGTGTTAAATTATATTTTATATTATAAAAGTTTAAAAGTCTATTAAAAGATTAAGTATGGCAACGGGAATGGTCATATCTCGCATTTCCTAGCATTCCTAATTAATACTAAAAATAAATAATAAATGTAAATGTCGAAAATTGGTCGAAAATTCGGAAATATATCAGTTAACGATTAACTGACTGGCGATGAACCGGCGGCATCGAAACGGCCGGCGATGAATCGGCCGGCGATGAACTGGCGGCATCGAAACGGCGGCGATGAACTGGCGGCGATGAAACGTCCTAGACCCACGGCCACAATATCGACGAATGCCGTGAAAAAGCATTCGTCTGTCCTCACTGCGGCGGCAACCATAAATCAAGTGCCTGCCAAACCCAAGAGCAACCCAAATGCCCAAACTGCAGCGGTGACCACCCTGCATACTCCAATAAGTGTCCACAAAGACACACAATCCCTACTTCGGCCAACGAGATTCAGCCACTTACGATCGAAAGATCTTTCCCGCCTTTCAACATGACTGAGGAAACGCAAAACATCCTGACTATTCAAACTACTTTATTGCTCAACTTGTTACCGGATCTCCGAGAATATATTACTGCAATCACCGCGAATCTGGTCAGCCAGATCTATGATCACACAACCATGGTTCATGGACATGGCAGCCAGATCAAAATGGCCTTCAGCCCAAACCCATAAAACCCTCCCCTTATGGATTTCACCCTTGGTGCAGTCAATTGTCAGGGCCTCTCTAAAAAGAGACCCCTCATCAAGAATATCCTGTCGAAACATAACATCCAAATATTACCACTCACTGACACTCTGTGCAAGCAAGATCCAACTTTCGCAGGATATTCTACAATCCACCGAAACCGCTGTCAGGTTTCACGCGGGAATGGTATTCTCGTAAAACACGGAATACCGCACAACACACACACACATTCCCACAAAATATTCGTCCACCACAAGTGGACTTCCTGGCAATTGACGTGCACATTCCCAACAACGAGACCCTTACGATAATCTCTTACTACAAAACGCCGGGTCGGCCACTCAGCAGGGACTTGCTCGAGTATTTTTCAACGCTCGGCAAGGCTGTGCCGATGGGAGACCTCAATTGCAGGCATACACAGTTTGGTGATCACGCACAAAACCCCGAAGGCATCCGCCTCACGGATTTACTTCTAGACCTTCCAATATCAAGAATCACCAATACTGAATACACGTTTTTGAACACAACTGGGGCATCGATCAGCGACCACATTCTTGTTGCTAGTAACATACTGAACAAGTTCGAGGACCGATGCCACATAGGCAACTCAATAACGTCAGACCATCTACCTCTTCTTGTCGACACCGACATACTAGTTCCACAACAACCCAACCCTCCAAAAACTATAAGAGATTATCGTAACGCGAACTGGAACGAATACCAAAACTTCATAACTCAAAATCTACCAATGTTAGGCGAACTAGATACTTACGACACTATCGACAGAAGTGCAACCCAAATTGAGAGCCTCATCACCGAGGCTATCACGCACGCAATTCCATAAAAACAATTAACCTACTCATCGCCGGCACTTCCTCAATACATCATTGCCAAAATCCAGGAAAAAAGGCGTCTTCTACGCCAATACAAGGCCAACAGAAACCCACTAATCAAAACAGAATACAACCGAATCTGTGCCAGGATAAAAAGGGAAATATCTGCCCTAACGGCTCGCCGATGGGAAGATACGACCTCAAAACTGGACTACAGGGACGGAAGTAAATTCTGGAACAAATTTAAAGTCCTAACAAAACAAAAACTATCTAAACCTTCTCATCTGTTGGTCAACAACCAAATTATCAATTCCCCAGAGGGAAAAGCTGAAGCATTCAAAAACTCGCTTCAAAACAACTTTCAAACCCCTAACAACCCGAATTTTGATCGCATATTCAAACTCAACACAGAATTCATAGTAAGAAATACTCTCAACTTTCACGTTCCGGTCCATGATCCGATCATGGACCCTCTCACAAACAGGGAAACGGAGAGCTTTTGTCGCCAAGGCAAAAACGGCGCTCCCGGGCCCGATGGCATCAACCGAAGATGCCTAAAGAAACTTCCTGAGAGTATTATCCCTCTTCTCACAAAAATTTTCAATGCATGTCTCAAAAACAGCTACTTTCCTACTCCTTGGAAAGTAGCCAACACAATCATGTTACCAAAAAAGGTAAACCCCCCACCGACGTGGAATCCTACAGACCCATCTCTCTAATAAACACTCTGGGAAAAGTCCTTGAGCTAATCCTAAAAGAGAGGCTCAATGACTTTCTCGAAACCCGAAACATCATCCCAAAATTTCAATACGGATTCCAACACGATAAATCTACTCAATATGCATTGATAGACTTCACCACTAAAGTCACTTAAACCATCAACGATGGTTCATTCGCCATAGCCACATTCCTTGATGTACAAAAGGCTTTTGACCAGGTCAAGCACGACGAACTTGACCGAAAGCTAATTGACATCAGGCTACCACTGCAATTTACAAAAATTGTACACTCCTACCTCCATGACCGAACTGTGAGAGTGAGAGTATGCGATCAAAAATCAACACCATTCACTCCACAAGCTGGAGTTCCCCAAGGTTCAGTACTAGCTCCACTGTTGTACATAGTCTACAACAGTGATATCTCAAACCAAAATATCCCAGGTACTCGTCTGTTCCTCTATGCAGACGACACGGCTCTACTCACAACAACTGCTCGATACAATCCACCACTCATTCACAGAAGAGCTCAGACTCTGTTAGACGCGGTTGAAGAATGGTGTTGTAAGTGGAGAGTTACGCTGAACGCGAACAAAACAACAACAATTGTGTTTCGCGCCCCTTCTGTGTCACAAAGAATCATTAAAAATGAAGACGACCGATACCCACTGAGATTGATGGGAGGAAGGCTCGTACTCAGCCCGACTGCGACCTACTTGGGAGTACTGTTCACCAGGACCCTCAACTGGGACGCAGATCTAAAGGCAACTTTAGACAGGGTGAAGAACAGAGCCAGACTTCTCAATCCTCTCTCAGGGAGAATCGGCAAGACACACAAGAAAACTCTCATACACACTTACAAGACCTACATTCGACCCGTCATTGAGTATAAAGCTGGTCTCTACTGTCTTTTCGGTAGACTACAAAAAGAGAGGTTGTTGCGAGTGGAACGAAGAATCTTGCGCAGGTGTAACTACGAGCACTGGAGATATCCCTCAAATGAAATCCATAACCTTTCTAACATCCCCACAATCATCGAGAGAATCAACTCTCTGAACAGGAACTTCACATCTAAAGTAATCAACGGTCCCCTCTCCGACACACAACAATCTCTTAAATGTTCCTGTTCTTCTTCAGGCCACGTATGGCCACGTGGCTTCAGGCCACCGTCCGCTCTAATGCAAACATGCATTGACGAACTCCCAGTAGAATACGAAGAAATCCTTGAGGCTACCCCGTTAGCCTATCGCACCCACCTTTAACTACTCCTCTTCCCTACCCCGAACAGGGCGAAGTTGGTTTTTTGCGGTTTCCCAACTTCATTGCACAATTATACCTGTTCGCCCCAAGAAAATAGCCGTAACTATTTTCTACACTCGAACGCTCACTGTCCACGCTGCGCCTAAAAACCACCTCCTGACCGCCGACGAGGGCCGCTGGCTTGCCAGTTGGCGTACAATGGTTTCTAGGGAGCTTGGTCGAGAGCATAGCACGGACAGTACACACATATGTCAATGGAACCAACACTAACTCCATCAAACTTTCTTCTCTGTTTTCTGATAGTCGACCAAACCACCACCGCCGGCCCAACCCAAGAACACCAGGGACCCCACTGCCCCAGTGCTCTTTCGGACTGTTTGCTTTTTACGGCCATTAATGTCACATTCACCACAAACCCTGAAGAGGACAAAATCCTAAACAGGGACCACTCAATGTAGTAATCATTTCAATAAAGCATAACAACTCTTTCACGAAAACCCACATTGAGTATATAATATAGTATGTCGCCCGATGTCATGCAAGAACTTATATCTTCATTTGACAGTTCGAAGAAGTGGTGGAGAAGATAGTTTTGCAACAGTCTGCAATAGTTTGGCAACATTATATTCCAGTCTATTATTTCAGTTTAGTCCCGTGCTTCAAAATTTCAAGTAGTAGGGAGAAAGAAAACACATTAAAGAGCTAGGGCTAAGGAGAGTGTTAAAAGCCGGATAGACTAAAGCCAAGGGCAAACGTATTAGAAATTTCATCCCTCCTACTTTAAATTTTGAAGCACAGTACTACACTGAAATATTAGATTGGAATGTTGCAAAACTATCTTCTACACCAGTTCTTCAAAGCGTTTCAAATGAAGATATAAGTTCCTACATTATATCCATGATACAATAACTGAAGATATGACATGGAGTCGGTGGGCGGGTCTACGTAGCTACGCCACTCTGTGAGTAGAACAGTATTAAATTCAGTGTGGTCGTATAGTAAACGGTGTTTATTTTTTTGTTTAAGGTGAATTTTGATTGTAATGTGGACAATCAATCACAAGGTTTCGATACGAATATCAAGTTTTTTAGTTTCCCAAAAGACAAAAAAGTGCGATGTGTGTGAAAACAATTATGTAAACGTAAACGTGCAGACAATTTTAACGTTAACAACGCTCGTATCTGTTCAACACATTGTAACAGCGACGATTATGAACGCAATCTGAAACACGAGTTGCTTGGATATTCTCCTAAAAATGTCAAATGCCTTAAAAAAAGCTATTCCATCCCAAAATTTAGCCAAAGCGGGAAAAGGCAAAGTGGATTCTGGTAGAGAGCAACTAACTATTTTTAATGGGAAACAAGCCACAATTTTACTAAAAAATGATTCTATTAACGTTTCGACTTCCAAATCGGATGCTGTTGTCAAAATACAAAAAATATTAATGAATTAAACAAAAATGTTGTTGCTTAGTAAAAAATTCTAATTTAATAATTTATAAATTAATATTTATAAATAATCATTTATTTAATCTGACTCATTTATATCGGCAATTCAGACATATATTATACATTTTAAAGTAGAAGACTTTAAAATGATATTGCCAATTGTTCATTCGATTACATGAAATCAACCCCAACTCAAGAATATCCGTCACAAAAAAAATCATAGCATATGATCTGTCTTTAAAAATACAACCACATGCAACGGTGACAGTCAAATTCTCGCGTTAGAGATTCCATAGTAAATCACGAGGGAAAACCAGGAAAAAACCTCGTGATACCATCCAGACATCTTCAGTATTAGGTCTTACTTTAGTTTACTCTCAAAACTAATACCAGATTCTAATATAATACTTACGATAATAATAGTAAGACCTAAAACTTAGATGTCATGATAGTATTACGAGGTTTTTCCTGGTTTTCACTCGTGATTTACTATGGAATCTCTAATGCGAGAATTTTACAATCACCGTTGCATGTGGTCATGTGGTTGTATTTTTAAAGACAGATCACATGCTATGATTTTTTTTGTGATGGATATTCTTGAGTTGGGGTTGCAATACCATTGCCAACAATTGGCAATATCGTTTTAAAGTCTTCTACTTTAAAATGTATCATATATATTATGTCTAAATTGCCGATATAAATGAGTCAGAGTAAATAAATTATTGGAAGAATTTTTTACTAAACAACAACATTTTTGTTTAATTCATTAATATTTTTTGTATTTTGAGAATGACATCCGATTTGGACGTCGAAACGTTAATAAAATAATTTTTTTTTGGTAAAATTGTGGCTTATTTCATATTAAAAATAGTTAATTACAAAAATGCCACAAGAAAATAGTTTCAGAACAACAGTAGAGAGCAACGCTGTGTATTATACAGTATAATATATACCTAATGAGACGTATCTTGCCTAATAATAAAAAATCATGTTTGTAATTGATTTCTATTATTAGATTATGTTCTCAATAATTATATTTAATCATACTAAACAAAACAGCACTTCTCGAAAATTTCACAACTGATATTAAAAGCTAAAATCCCCAAATCATAATGGCAATGCATTCGAAATGTAAAGGATCTATTCACAACGTGACGTCATGCGCGACCTGAACGAAATTAGGAACGCTGCGTGTCGTATCTTGGGTTATTGTATCATGCATTATATCAGGCAACACGCCAGACTGGAATGTACACATCGAGATAGGAGTCCTATCTCGATGAATGTACACAACCATCCCTGTCATACGCAGGCTGTCTAGCGGTACGTAGAGTTGGTCACGGAAGTATCGTCTAATGTCTAATGTATGTGGGACCCAATCAAGAGATGGATTCATCAAGGCAACACTTAAATCAAGGTCCATGTTGCCAGATTTTACCACCAAATCAAAATTCAAAGTTGACATTTAAAAGCTGGATACAAACAAATGAAAAAGAAATGTACTATGTAAATAATGTAAAAACCACACACTCATTGGTTGTATGGAGAGAAGAGTGAGGGTGGAGTAAAAAGTGCAACCACCTTCTTGTTGTGAGTTCTAGGTCGTTTAAATATTATTATACAATATATTAACAAGCGAAGAGCTTCACAATGTAACAGAAAAATGAGATATCTAAATGTTTTTTAATTTATCAAAATCATCAACAATTTCAAATTTTTATAGATTTTGATTGACCTTGCGGGATCGGAAGATATTCGTTAAGTGCGTAAAACTATTGTTTTTATTACTCAATCATGCAAACTGTAAATAAATTTTACTATAGCGATAAATAAAATGTACATGGAGAATAAATAAAAATTTCCGAAAAAAAGGTAAAATTTCATTTTTTCATAATCTTTAGGCCCGTTGCGGGATAGGAAGATAAATTCCGATTTGAATAATTTTTGTTTTGTTTTTCTTGTAATTACCAATCACAACTTTTCCGCACTATCGCGATACTGGATTATCAACTTGACTTTTTTCGCACCACCCTAGTCAATCCAAAAAATAATAGTTCAAGAATTCCTGGGGCAATGAAATATAATGGCATTACTACCTCCGAACTACAAAATATTTTGAATGTTTTTGCAGAATTTTTCAATAGTGTTTTTCTGTCATCTGATGTTAATTTCAAGGCTAACGCTTCATCAGTTAACGCAGATTACTTCAATTTTTATCCTATTGTAATTATATGTAATATCTGAGATAATTTCTCCTAGTAAGAAATTGAAAGACAAAATGACGTGTGAACCTGACAATATACCATCTTTTTTGGTTACGGATTGCATAGGTGCCTGAACTGTGCCACTATTAAAAATATTTAATTTATGTCTTCTGAATAAGAAATATCCAAGTCTGTCGAAGGTGTCAAAAGTGTGCCCAGTATTCAAAACTGGTGAAAGGGATCAGGTAAAAAGCTATAGACCCCTTTCCATAATTTGCAATCTGTCGAAGGTTTTTAAAATAATTTTGTATAAACGTATTTATTCAAGAACCCGTAATCAGCTGTCTCAATACCAACATGGTTTTGTCTCCAATCGGTCCACCGTGACAAATTTATTAGTGGTCACACAATATACGTATTTCAGAGCCCCTAGATAATAAAAGTAAAGTTGACGTCGTCTATACTGACTTTTCGAAGGCGTTCGATAGAATTCACCACGGAGTATTGCTTTCTAAATTATGTCACCACTTTGGTCTTTCTGAGGATGCAGTTTTTTTATGAGGTCTTACTTGTCAAATAGAACGCAGTTTGTTTCTTACAAGGGTTACAAATCGGCAAAGTACCTAGCTTCTTCAGGGGTTCCACAAGGTTCTAATCTGGGTCCATTATTGTTCTTGTTATTTATTAATAATCTGTGTGAATCTATTTCCGCACCATGTTTATATTATGCCGATGATTTAAAGGTTTATTCATTGATAAACGACCTTAATGATTTTCATTTTCTGCAGAGTGAACTGAACCGCGTACATGAATGGTGTAAAGCAAATCATCTGAATCTTAATGCCAATAAGTGCAAAGTAGTTAGTTATTCCAGGAAACAGTCTACTATATACCATCCTTATATTATTGATGGCAATGAACTGGAACGATTGAATTAAATTAACATATTAAACACAACACTAACATTAACAAGCAAAGTAACATATAAACTGAATGAAATTGTAACACTAACCGAAGAACAACAAGGATTTAGGTCGGGTAGATCATGCCCGACACTAACTGCCTTACTAATAAAACACTCGTATTCTAAGGTTATTTCGTATTTATATCTAGAATAGTTATTCTAAGTATAAGGTAGATATAATACAAAAATAATTTGTTACCAATAAACTCCGTATAAGTTAGTTATAAGTATTCCCACTTTATTCCGAAATATTAGTTTGGCAACGACGCAATCTTCTACACAAATGCATAAAACAACGATATATTGGGTAAAATATGTCAATTTTGACTTTTCTCTACAAATAATACACCAATTTCCGTCATTTTTTGATGAACTACCCGCAGTTGCTTTTCCCTTTATGAGTCGTATAAACTCAAAAAATATGTAGATTACATAATTTTTTGATGGACTATGGCCGTTGTATTCTCTGCTATATTTTAATAAATCGTTATTTCTTATATTGTATGTTGAGTTTGAGCATTTCATAAAATGGCTTCGAATAAAAGGAACTTTGTATTTTCTGCTGTATTGTAATAAATCGTTATTTCGTATGTTGTATGTTATGTTTGAGCATTTCATAAAATGGCTTCAAATAAAACAGAACGTTACATTAAATGGGAAAGTGAAGAAAAAGTAAACTTTATTTATTTGACTTATAAATGCAATGTAAATATGTTAATTTCAGCATATTTTGAAGAATATTGTGAGAGATTTTCTACATATTATAGAAAATAAAGACCTTATTTTTCTTGTAGAGTGGAGGATAAGCCTCCTCCTCGCTTGTTCACAATAAGTGAATCACCTACTAATTTTTCTAAAAATCTTACATCATCTTTAGGAAATCGGATTTTTATTCTGCTTTGTTTGAAAAAGAATGTATGCTTTCTTTGAAAGTGTTCCTTTTTCGTGTATTTTCCATCATGTTAATTAAATTATCAACTTCCTCGTTAGCCGCAAACACATTTTTTTATTGTATATCTACTCACAAAACAAATAAAAAAATAATATATTTTTGTCTCTGATGACTTTGACAGTCATAAAATAGGTTATACCAGACTTAAACAAGGGTGTGGGTCGGTATAAACTTGGACTAAATTCTTATACCAAGTATAACCTATACCTAAGTTATTCCATGTTTATTGGTAGTGATTTTGCCTATACCTGATTTATTCTCAGTATAACTTTTATACTTCGTTTATTAGTAACAGTGTATATTTATAATGAGACAAGTGCAAGAGAAATCATTAGAATCTTAATAAAGCATTTGACAGGGTTAAAGGATGTTATCCACTTATTGAACGCAAGAGAGATACCTCGACGAATAATCAAAACGACCGAAAATATCTACCAAAACAATACAATAAAAGTAAAAATAGAAAAATTAACTTAGGAAATTTAAAGAACTTACAGGTTGACTAACACGGAGGCAAAGAGGAAATCTAACTGATTGGGACGGAAACATCATCTTCGACAGAGTAAAATAAGAACGTGGAAAGAGTACCTAGATAAACTGTTGCAAGACCAAAGAGATAACACCTTTAAAAAGAAGAAATAATTGATGGACCAAGAATATTCGGGCTATTACAGCAGGAAGCTTATTCTGCAATAAACACAACTAAAGGTTGGCAAAGGAGCAGGCCCGATAATATACAATCAGAACTAATAAAACTAATGGACAGCTAAGCAATAGCAATACTCACAAAGATAGTCAACAACATATACAACTCTGGATTAGAAACAAGGCATTCTACTAAATGGGTACCGGCTAAATAGCATCGGGTATGCAGATGACAACATAGTATTAGCGGACAACCTAAAATACATACAAGTCCTTATGAACAAAATAACAAATGTTGTATTATAGTCAACAAATGGACTAAATATAAACGAAAAAAAGAGACTTCCCATGATAATTAGGAAGAAGAAGATAACACAAGGTCAACTCTACGTCAGTCAAATCCCATTAGACAGAGTGACGCACTACAACGACCTCGACACCATAATAAATGAACAATGGACTAACAACCAGGAGATACGAGCGCTCATAGAAAAAAAAAGAGATTCATTTTCAACCCTGGAGGGTAGCGCAAATAATACTAATCCCTAAACCTGGTAAACCACAACACGAAACAACTTCATACCGACCAATAAGTCTACTGCCTGTCATGTCGAAAATTATGAAAAAATTACTAGCTAAGAGACTAATGAAAATTATTGCAGAAAAAGAACTTCTACTGATACACCAATTTGGATTTAGAGTCAAACATTCAACAATTGAACAGATCCAGCGACTGGTAGAATTAACCCAAGACTCTTTTGAAAGTAAGCAATATTGCTCAACTGCATTCTAGGCTATTGATTATGTACTATAGAAAGGAACTACAACGTTAACGGGGTTTTATTATTTCATATGGTCAATGAATCTCTATATATGAAAAAACCGCGGAGTGCTACCATTTAAAGAGGTGCGTTTTTGAGAAATGGGTGAGTTAGTCCCTGGGCACAGGTTACATTAGGGTGAGTTCTTGGCACTTTTGGTACAAACACGTCTACGTAAAAATTGTTCCTGGTTAAATTTCCTATCTAAATATAACTTTTTAAAGTCAAAGATACCTTTTTTTACAAAAATATATTCAAAAGAAAAAGCAGAAAGAAACCCAAAAGAAAGAAATTTTGTTTTTTGTCCCATAACTTTTGTCCACGGCGATATAGCGATATAGGTATAGACATTGCTTCACAGAAAAAAAACTTACATATATTGTCTTTAAAATGGTGTTTGGTAGAGGTCATTAGGATTTACAATTTTAAAAATATGATTTTTCAAAGTTCGCCACTCACAGCAATTTTGGGCAATTTTCCTTGTTATTTCCCAAATATTCTTCTGTAACTTTTTTCTACGTAACTTTAGGCATATGCAGTGGTACATGTAAGAGGAATAGAAATCAATTACCTTTAAAATGTTTTACTGTATAATGTTGTACGACTTCTTTTAAAGAAGTTATCTTTTTCAAGACTTTATACTTTTAACGAGTTTTTATATTTTTTGCGATTATTTTTTAAATTTCCCATTATAACTTTTTTTTTACATTTAGGTATATATTATATAATAAAAAAGAAAGTTTATTCTGTTTACTTTAAAATGGTGTATTATAAAAATTCTAGGATTATTTTTGAATAAGATATGCTTTTTCAAAATGTAATAAGTACTTGCAACGATTTTTCATTTTACGATTATTTTTTAAATTCCTCATTATAACTTTTTTATGTGATTTTGTGTTATGATTGAATCTTATTTTTTATAGGTAATACTTTGTATCCACTTGACTCGGCCGGGCAAACTTCAAAATATGGATTAATTCCAATATTTACTGTCAACTGCACCACAAGATTTGCTTGAAAAAAATAGCATGTAAATGTACTAAAGGATGTACAAAAAACTGCGGTTGTAGGAAGATAGGAATTAGTTGTTCAATATTCTTCAAAGGGTGCATGTGCATGGGTACTAATTGTGGGAACTCTAAGATAACTGAGGTGTCAGAGGAAGATATTGAAGCTAATGCTAACGAAGAGATGGACTTTGATTTTGAAAATTTTTTTAAATGTCAACGTTTAAATAATTTGAACTAAAGTGATGTTTTCTAACACTAATGTTTATGTAATTTTTGTAAAAGAAATAATTTTAAATAATACAGGTATAAAAATATCAAAGAATCACTCGGTTTCCATTACATATTTAAATATAGATGAAACACCATTTTAAAGAACAGAAAGTAAGCCCGCTTTATTAAGCAATATATAGTATATTCATATACAAGAAAAAAGAAGATATAGTGAGAAATTTCAAAAATAATCGTAAAAAATGTAAAAAATAATATTTTTTTTACATTAGGTATTATATAATATATAAAATATAATATAATATTATATAATATATAAGATATTATATAATAATATTATTTTATTTTTATATTATATTATAAAAAATCGTTAAAAGTATAAAAGATTGAAAAACCATAAGCTCTTGAAAAAAAGTCGTACAACGTTATACAGTACAGCATTTTAAAGGTAATTGATTTCTATTCCTATTACATGTACCATTGCATATACCTAAAGGTACGTAGAAAAAAGTTACAGAACAATATTTGCGAAATAAGGAAAATTGCCCAAAATTGCTGTGAGTGGCGAACTTTGAAAAATCATATTTCGAAAATTATAAATCCTAATTACCTCTACTAAACAACATTTTAAAGAAGAAATGTGTAGGTTTTTTTCTGTAAAGCAATGTCTATACCTATATCCTCGTGGAAAAAAGTTATGGGACAAAAAACAAAATTTCTTTCTTTTGGGTTTCTTTCTGCTTTTTCTTTTGAATATATTTTTGTAAAAAAAAAGTATCATTGACTTTAAAAACTGATATTTAGATAGGAAATTTAACCAGGAATACTTTTTATGTAGATATGTTTGTACCAAAAGTGCATAGAACTCACCCTAATGTTACCTGTGCCCAGGGACTAATTCACCCATTTCTCAAAAACGCACCCCTTTAAATGGTAGTACTCCGCGGTTTTTTCATATATCGATGTCCATTGACCATATGAAATAATAAAACCCCGTTAACGTTGTAGTTCCTTATAGCTATCTTATTTTGAATATAATCAATAGCCTATTCATCGATGTGAGTCAAGCTTTTGACAAGGTGTGGCATCAGGGACTACTATATAAACTAAAATGGGACCTACACCAGAACATGTATGACATACTATACTCATACATAAAAGAAAGATATTTCCAGGTAAAATATGAAGACGAGATAACCGGTCTACATCTCATAAAGGCAGGCGTTCCTCAAGGTAGTGTTCTTGGGCCGATCCTGTATCTACTATTTACCTCCGATTTGCCTACGGACAATAAAGTACATACAGCCACATTTGCAGACGATACCGCAATAATGGCGGTAAATTCAGATCCCGTTGTTGCAGCAGACCAACTCCAAGAAAACCTAAATAAAGTCCAGAAGTGGACTAAGAATGGAAGATAAAACTTAACGAATCCAAATCAAGCCACATAGTATTCACTAAATGTCATAGCGATTCTCCTCAAATATCACTCAACAATGCTCCCCTTCCAACGGTAGATACTGTAAAGTACTTAGGCCTACATTTGGACAAGAGACTCATTTGGAAAACTCATATATGGAAAAAAGAAAACATCTTGATACCATATATAGAAAATACTATTGGTTGCTCGGAAGAAAATCCCAGTTGTCCTTAAGAAATAAATTACTAGCATACAATGTCATACTCAAGCCAATTTGGACGTACGGGATACAGTTGTGGGGCACTGCTTCAAAATCCAATCTAGCAATCATGGACCGGTTTCAAAACAAGGTGTTACGAGCAATAACTGATGCGCCGTGGCTTGTAAGCAACAAAGACATCCTACAAGACCTTCAAGTGCCAACTGTGAGTGAAGTGATAGTGTCACACAGTGATAAATATTTACAGCCGCTAGAAAACCACCCAAATGTATTAGCGCTAAATTTATTGGACAATAGTCAACAAATTAGACGCCTTAAGCAAAAATTTCCATTAGATTTACAAATTTAAGAAACACTAATTGTAAACGTAATTGTAATACTCATGTAGAGTAAATATTTATTGAAATATTTGTCTTCGCGCCATTGTAAATTTCAACAAATGTGTTTATGGTCTGTTTTTTTGACTGATTGCACAGTAAACAAGCAATAAAAAAAATTTCAACCCTTTTTTGTCCATTTTTATGGTGTTGAATCGTGGACCTTGAAAGAACATCAGAGCAGCAGATTGAAAGCATTTGAGATGTGGCTATATCGAAGAATACTGAACATTCCGTGGACTAACCGAGTGACAAATGAGGTGGTCCTCAGGAGAATGAAGAAGAACCGAGAGTCGAGAGGTACTGACTACCATCAAATTTTGAATGTTATACAATACCTCGAACAAATAATGTGAAATGATGAATCCAGATATGACCTCATACAAGCCATCCTGCAAGAAAAAATATTTGGAAAGTGAGGTCCAGGAAGAAGAGTAATCATTCTCTTTGCCTTATCCCTAAGCGGGGTCGGCTTCCCTAATTGCATTTCTACACACAATTCTATCTTGGGTCATATCAATGTTAATCCCCTTTACCAACATGTCCTGCCTTATCGTCTCCCTCCACTTCTTCTTTGGTCTTTCTCTCCTACTCCTTTCAGGAATCTGCACTTCAGCAATTCTTCGTATTGGGTGATTAACGTCTCGACGTTGAACATGACCAAACCATCTTAACCTATGCTCTCTCATTTTGTCATCAATTGGTGCCACACCTAGACTTCCCCTAATATACTCATTTCTAATTTTGTCCTTCTTTGTCACTCTACTCATCCATCTAAGCATTCTCATTTCCGCCACATGCATTCGTTGTTCCTCTTTCTTTTTCACTGCCCAACATCCAGTTCCGTGCATCATAGCCGGTCTTATGGCTGTTTTATAGAATTTTCCCTTCAGCTTCATTGGAATTTTTCTGTCACACAACACACCACTCGCTACTTACCGCTTCATCCATCTAGCCCTAATTCTACTACATGCATCTCCATCTATTTCTCCATTACTCTGTAATACCGACCCCAGGTACTTTAAACTGTTGCTTTTCACAGTCATTTCACCATCCAAAGAAATCATTTTATTTGTAGTAACTCCATCTTTAAATGAACATTCCAAATACTCTGTTTTTGTCCTACTAAGTTTTAAACCTTTTTCGTTCAGAGCTTGTCTCCACTGTTCCAGTTTTTGTTCTAAGTCTCTTTCACTATTTCCTATTAACACTACATCATCAGCATACATTAGGCACCATGGAATGCTACCCTGTAGTTTCGCTGTTATCCGGTCCAAAACTAATGAGAATAAATAAGGACTAAGCACCGAGCCTTGGTGCAATCCTACTTTCACCTGAAATTTATCAGTCTCTCCCACACCTGTCCTAACACTAGTCGTTACTCATTCATACATATCTCTCACAATCTTTACATATTCGCCAGGGACTCCTTTCTTATTGAGTGCCCACCACAGAATCTCTCGAGGAACTCTATCATATGCTTTCTCAAGATCAATGAATACCAAATGAACGTTGGTCTGTTTATTCCTGTATTTTTCCATTAGTTGCCTTACAATGAAAATTGCATCTGTTGTTGATCTGCCCTGCATAAAGCCAAATTGATTATCGGATATTTCGGTTTCTTCACGTATCCGTCTATCAATGACTCTCTCCCATATTTTCATGGTGTGGTTAAGTAGTTTTATAGCCCTGTAGTTTGTACATTGTTATATGTCTCCCTTGTTTTTGTAGACAGGTACTAATATACTGCTTCTCCATTCGTCTGGCATTTGTCCAACTTTCATAATTCTATTAAATAGACCTGCTAGCCAACTTATTCCTGTCTCTCCCAATGCTCTCCATACGTCCCCAGGAATATCATCTGGTCCGACTGCTATTCCTTTCTTTATTTTTTTAAGCGTTTGAGCCACTTCCTCGTTTGTTATTCTGGTAACCATTGCTGTTACTGTCTCCGTTAACTCCAGGCTGTCTGTCAAATTCTTCATTTAATAAACTGTCAAAATACTTTTTCCATCTCTTTTTGACATCCTTTTCGTGATTTAGTATTTTATTATTTTTATCTGCTACTTTCGCTTCCTTTTTGGCGCCCATACAGTCCAGGAAGAAGAGTAACATCCTAATTAAAAAACCTCGGAACCTATTTCAACACAGCATCTGGCAGCGTTTCAGAAGATAAAGATTGCCATGACGATCGCCAGCATTAGATACGTTTAGGCACATCAAGAAGAGAATGTTTTGGTGTTGGTGTTAGAAGACTATAAATCAATTAAAATAAAGAATACGTTAGGTTATAATAGATTGGTTACCTATTGTTTTTTGTTATTTTACGTATATATTCCGTGTTTAGCATGTATAAAAAAATATTTCGGTGAGAATTAGAGAATGAATGAGATGTTTTCTTTGATGATTATCATAATGAGACATATTGGCTATGTGACCAAATGGTCCAAGGAAAGAAAAAGAAACTTCAAAGATTCAGCGCTGTATTTTCCCTGTATAATTTTAATTATATTTAATCCTGTTATTCAGTATATTTGTTTTCGCCATCCCATTTTTGTGTTCTTCGTACTAAAATATGATCAAATTTAAGTTAGAAAAGTAATGTTATTTGCATAAAGTGTTAGTAATTATTTACGACTTTAATATCTACATAGACACTACTTAACCTACTTTTTTAGTTGTTACATGCTCATCATTGCCTGTATTAGGTCAAAGAGGTTGTCCTTGTGATGCTCTAGTATAATTAAATCTAAATATAATGATACATTTTATACTAAATGTGTATTACAATGGAGGTTAAACATCCAACTGTAGCGAATCATCACGCGAATGTTTCAAACCAAAGTATCTTTTATGAAACAGTTTAGATTTTGAGTTTAAACGTTTTAAATAAGTACCTAATTCATTCGACAGTTACTGGAAGTTCATTTAATCTAACAATAAAACACTGAAAAACTTTTTTTATTTAAAGTCAGCCGCATCAACCATATTGGTTATTAGCGGATGGATTTAGTGCAGTGGTTACAAACCTTTTTCCCATGATCGCCCCCTGAGACAGGTTTCACCAGTTGTGAATAATATAATCGCCCCCCTCTTGTCCACGTGTTGGTGAACATTGTTAGTAATAATTGTTAATTTCTCCCTTGGGCCTGGTGATACTCACATAATTTCTTTATGTCTGGCTCAATGTTGGTTAATAGCTATGTACCTCAAATCCACTCCAAGGTGGAGGCAATATGTTTGAAGATCCTCAGAATAACCACATGATGATTTCTGGGGAATTTGGTCAGACTTGCTGTCTGTATATTTTCTTCAAAAATAGATAGTTTGTCAATGAATGCTCCGACTACTCCCTTCGCTTTGGCCATATTTATGTTCTTCGTTTGTAATTCCAGATTCGTTTCATTTAATTTTTAAGAAATATCTGATAGTTAAGCGATGTCATTTCGCTTCTCCTGTGTTGCTGTACTCAGTGTGGAGTGAGTAGTTATAAGAAATTCGATAACAGTATCCATGAGACTGCAGAACCGCCGCTAAGCAATTACCTTTCGAAATCCAGCGGACTTCCGTATGTAGTACTGTAGTAGCAATGTATTAAATATCTCATCATTTTCTTTGCAGAGTGTCAGAGTGTACGAAATATTCCATCATTCTTTGGTTTTGCTTTAATTTTATTTACCTCATCTATGACAAGACCAATATTTACATATGAAGCACAGACATGGACCTTCACAAAGGAAAATATGGAAAGGATGGCCAATACTCAAAGGGCAATGAAAAGAAAGATGCTGGGTATCAAGATAAGTGACAAAAATAAAAATACATGAATCAGAAATAAAACCAAAGTGAAAGATGTAAACAAACATGCAGCTAATCTCTAGTAGAAAACATGACAAAACAACAGACAAAAAGACGGAAGATGGAATGAAGCGATAATCCACTGGAGTCCTTGGGACCGTAAAAGAGGAAAGGCAGACCACAGATGAGATGGTCGAATGACCCAAAAAGATACGCTGGGACCAGATGGACAGGAATAGTACTGAACGAAGAAGAGTGGAAAAATAAGCGGGAGGCTCACGTTTAACTTTGGACGAATGAAGGGAAAAGATAGATAGATGACAAAACGACCACAATTTCGGCCATACACTTTTTGTTAGTCAGATCGGCAGGGTCGGTACCTACTCTCATTATTCTTATCCCACTTCTATCTCTTTCTCTTTTGTGTGGATGTTCGCCCAATACGAAAGCTCGATAAAAGGAAAATTCAGAATTAATTATAATGTATTACTTACCTATAGAATTAAATTGTATCATGATTCATAGCCCTCTGTTACTAGACGAGATGTTTGTGTTATTATTACCTGCATTGGTGTACATTTAATTACTTTTTATTTTCCTATGGATATCCGATCGAAAGTATTGTTTTTTCTTCTCTATTACCCATTTCTCGTTTCCCAGATGCTAATCGCCCACCTTATCGCCCCCTTTTCTCTATTGCCCCCCATATCGCCCCCTTCGCTCTATCGCCCCCCTGAAAATCTCAAATTGCCCCCAAGGGGGCGATCGCCCCCCGGTTGGGAATCACTGATTTAGTGTATATGTTACAGTTCAAGTTGATTCTCAGTTAGAGTTGACTCCAACTAGTTGGAGTCAACTCCAACTGAAACGAGCAGTAAAAGTTGATTTTAAAAATTTAAATCAACTTTTACTAGTTGGAGTTGACTCTTCCTTGATCGATTCAGTAAATGTTGATTATACGAGAATAGCAAGTGCATTTTTGATGAGTGTGCGTTTCTTTGTTTTGACCGTTTCAACTACTTATTAGTATAGTCTGTAACGTCGCCCCCGTTAGGTAAATTATTCTGATTCGATTTTTTGCACAAACTTACTCAAAGAAATACATCCGTATAACAATCCTTATAACAAATACACAGGGTGTCACGCGGTACTGCGGTCGAAAAATTGTTTAACCAATTTCAGTAAAGTCAGTCAGTAAAGTGACTCTTTATCGAACGAGTCTGATATTACGAGCAGAGGAACAGACGCGTTCGATAAAGAGTATTGAGGTGGTGCGTACAAAATTGTATCGTTAATCATAAAAAACATTAACACTTACTTACAACTTTGAGGAAATTTTTTTAATTTTAGACGAAATAAAAAATTCGTATGACAGTAATGACAGTAATGACAGATGACTTTTGCATGATGGCCGGTTTTGATGTTTAATCGATAGTTATCAATATTGTATACCTACCTAATTACTAAATCTGTAAAGTTTTGATTTATTTTGTATGAATATAATTGCGAAACACTACAGAATTTTACTTTTGACATAAATTTTATTAATAATAAGATAAATTTTGTACAATATTTTTAATAATTAAAGTAAATAAATTTTAATTTCACTCAAATAAATAATCGATTGCTGCCATTGACTACTTACATTCAATCTCGGTTAATTTGATTAATTATCGCGGCAGGTAAAGTAACATTCTTCTTTCAATACAACAAAGTGTTACTTTACTGCCGAAAATGAGGGCAAATGAGTAAAATAATGAATGATTTTAGTGAAGTTTGGCGATAAACAATGATTTTAAACAAATTCGCAAAAATACATAGTTTTTTCACTTCGTACAAATTTTTTTAGATCCGTTGGGCCTTTTTTTCTCTAAAATTGACTGTTGTCGAGTTATTAGCGACTTAAAATTTGAAAAACGCCAAAATAACCATTTTCAAGGTTTAATAACTCGGTTAAAGATAATTATTGTGAAAGTCGAGCGAGCGGCCGTGGAGTAACGGCATAATCGCTGGCCTCATACGCCGGTGCACGTGGGTTCGAGCCCTGCTAAAGACAAACCATTTTCATTTTCAATAATGACACGAGCCGTCTCACCGTGCCTCGGAGAGCACGTTAAGCAGTCGGTCCCCCTGGGCTAGTGTACATCGACACTAGTTACTTGAAACAGGGTTAAAGATGTAATTGGCGCCGGAACTGTCCGAAAGGCAAAACTGCCATACGATATTATATATTATGAAAGTCAGAAACTAAAAAAATCAAAGATTAAAGCTACGTCTATAAGATCCTGAAGAAATTTTTGTCATTATTTCATTAATAAGATATTATTTTTAATTATCAACAATGAGCGCTAACCGTGTATTGAGGCCCCGCGCGCCGTCAATGTGAGTGCGAGTGAGATTCACCATTGGATGGCTGGAATGGTGCATCTCTTTAGCACTCACCATTGACGACCGCCTAATACGCACTTAGCGCTCATTGTTAATAATTAAAGATAAAGCTTAGTAATAAAATAGTGACAAAAATTTCTGCTAGATCTTGTAGAGGGGGCTATAAACTTTGATTTGGTCACTTTCTGACTTTCATAATAATGGATTTTAACCGAGTTATTAATCCTTGAAAATGGCTATTTTCGCATTTTTAAAATTTTAAATCGCGTATAACTCGACAACAATCAATTTTAGAGAAAAATCACAAAATACCTTTTTTGCTCAGAATAACCCAAATGATCTAAAAAAAAATTGTTCGAAGTGAAAAAATTATTTTTGTCAATTTGTCTAAAAAAATTGTTTAAAAAACAATTTATCGATCAAGGTACTGCCTGGCACCCAGTAGATTTGTTATAAGGACCTCTTTTTGAGTAAGTTTGTGCAAAAAATTCGAATCGGAGTAATTTACCTAACGGGGGCGACGATACAGTCTAGACTAATTTGAACATATTCAGTAACATTTAATTTCTAGAATCGGCTGTTTGTGTGAATCAGAATCAACTTTTACTAAATAGCATTGGGAAGAGTATACTTTTCCTAGTTGGAGTCTACTTTTACTAGTAAATGTTGAATATAAATCTTCATTTTATATTTATAATCAACTTTTACTGAAACCAGCCGTTAGAGTTGACTCCAACTAGTTGAGTCGACTCCAACTGGATAATCAACTTGAACTGTAACATATACAATAATGACTATAAATAACATAATTATATGTGGTACAATATGTTACAGTCTCTTAAAAAGTCTCAATTTAAGAAACCTTTTTAAGTTTGCTATAAAACTGCCTGCACTTAGAGTGTCTTTTAACATGGTTTTAAAAGCACCTTCACAGCAGCTTTAAAACCAGTTGCTTAAGAAAGCAAAGTGTTAAGAAGGTTTTTATTTTTGGTTTTATTGACCTCTTTCAGAGTGGGCCCTTTTATGCTTAAAGCAGTTTTATTGCAACCTTAAGGTTTACTTAAAAACCAAATGGTTTTAATTTTAGTTTTATTCTAGAGTTTTAAAGCATCCTTTAAAGACTTAATAAATCCATTCGGTGCTACTTGGGTTGTATAGACCACTCTGTAATTGCTTTTTGTTTTGGCTCTGTTTGATTTACTGTATTTGCCTAAGTTGTTGTTTGTTGTGAAAGCTGGTGTTATTCCATTCTGTTTTATGTGTTTGCGAATTTTAGTTGATATCTTGTCTGTACATACAATATATGTACAGCGTTATTTACCATAATTTGACCCCTCTGTAAACTGCTTTATTTACAGAATTAGAAAAGAATGTAAAATACAAAAGTTACACGATTTTCGATGTAGTTTTCGAAAATGATAGTAGAAGAACAAAAAAAGGTGCAAACAAAATGGCCGCAGATGTTAACTTTGTTAATTTAAATGGAACGCCCTGTATATAGTTACATATTTGAATAGGTTCTGTAACGATCAGTTCGATATTGAATTTGATTGGCCTATCTGGAAAATAAGCGAGATACTAGATATTTTGAATAAATCTCAGTCATGATGGTAGGCTATGTTATTTTTTGACAATTTATAATATTTGATTAGAATGGGTTACACAGAAGCTGAAAAGTTTAAAATATTATAGGTAATAATTTGTACTTCGTGTTTCTGTTTAAAGAGACACTCGAGGATTCCAAGGATAGTGACAAGCTGAATGGCGTAAATATCAACAGCATCAGATACGCTATGGTGTTTGCGGATTCAGACTTGGGTCTACAACTACTCATCGACAAGACTAACTCAACCTGTGAGCAATTTGGTATGAAAATAAACATTAAGAACACCAAAGTGATGTCAATCCGAACAAACCAAAATGTACCTTAACCATGCAGAATAAATGGGCACATTATAGAACAGGTCAATAGATTTAAGTAGGTACCTGGAGTGGTGGATCGGCAGCAGCCTAAATCCTACTCTAGAAATAAGATCGAAAATAGAACAGGCCAAAAAATATTTCGAAAAAATCAAAAAACTGCTTCGTGATTCTCGAATAAAACTCGAAATTCTATTACGTTTATCAAAATGCTACATCTGGCCAATTCTTCTTTATGCATTCCTTAAAACATCAACCGTAAATAAATTGGAGGCCTTTGAAATGTGGATCTACCGGAGAATCAACAAAATTTCATGGACATCGCATACCTCAAACGAAGAAGTGTTACATAGAGTCAAGAAAAGAGAACTTTTCAACTCAATTTAATTTGGCATTTAATCTTTGGTCGTGTAATATAATGTGGAAGTTAGAAAAACATTATACCTAGGCCACAAACTATAAATAATAAGTACCAATAGGCTCAACTGATAGGGAAAGGAAAGATCTAGGGAAAGAGAGGACTAGGAAGGAAAAGACTATCGTCGCTAGGAAACATCCTACAATGGACAGGGCTAAACTTTGAACAGTTAATAAGAACAGCTAAAGATAAAGAAGAGTTTGCAATTGTAGTAGTTAACCTCCAATTAGAAGAGGGCACTCTAAGAAGATAAGAAGAAGAACATGTAATAGAGCAGAAGGTACTGGGTTGTTTCTCTGGTAGTGGGAAGACCAATTTCAGGGTTTTCTTAGGCAGTTTTTGGTTTAAAATTTTGTTGATTGTTTGTTCGTTGTACCCATTGTTTACTGCTATTTTTTTATTGATGTTCAATTCTTTCTCGAAGTTATTTTTTGAAATGGGAATTTCTGTCAATCTATGTCACATGCTATGGTAGACTACTAAATTATGTTGTGGGATATGATGATGAATAATTCTGTATGGTTGTGTCAGTATGGGTAGGTTTATGTATGAAATAAGGAGAACTCATGTTTGTTTTGTAATCTGGTAATTTTTAAATCTAGAAAATTTATGGATTGATTCTGTTCTGTTTCTATTGTACATTCATTATTACTATAAAGTGAATATTAATGTATAAGAATTGGCCAAGTTGCCTTAGTTCCTGTAAATCATACCAGTATATTGTCCACGTATCTCCACCAATATAAGTACTGTTTGAATACGGGGTGGTTTGAAATGGTTGTTTCTAGATGGTCCGTAAAAAGATGTGATAGCAATGGGCCCAGAAATTGCTTATGATATGCCCTGCACTGTTATTTGTATATATTTTATTAATAAATTGAAAGTACATTCATTTGAAGATTTATGCAAATTTTAGGAAGATGTAAAATTTCAGAAGTAATCAGTGGATTTGTATTATGGGCTAAAAGATTTTTTTTTACAAAAGCAAAATTTCTGTAGGAGGAATACTAGGAAAAATGTTTTTGACGTCAAATGAAATTAATCTGGAGTTGTTGGGTAATTGAAAATGTTGTATTTTTTAACTAGTTCTAGTATGTTTTTACGGTGAATTTAGGTGAAAATTTAGTGTATTCTAAAATAATATCTAACAGTTTTTTTTTATTTTACATGACGTAGCTGTATAAACAAAAACTTCGGCTCATATTAGGTGATCAGACTTGAGTAATTTAATAAAAGAAGACAATTATTTATTTAATTTATATTATGCTAAATGCATATTGCATGCATATTTCGCATATTTAAGAAGTTTACTAAATTTTGCATATTTTTAAAAAAACATGCATAAGTTGTGCCTATTAAAAACATTTAAGTCCAAAAAAAAATTTTTAATTCGACACAAAATATTTCCCCGCACAGGCTGTTCTATTAATTCGAGAACTACCTGAAGAGAGACGGCTCATTCACTGCCTTTTCATTTTTTCTTAGAAAATACCCGATCTTTACACAAAGTACTTATTTATAGTACACCGTTATAAAATGATTGTAGGATGTAAAATGATGAAGGATGGTTTAAAATCCGAATTTTATTTACTTTTATTACATTTAGCAGCAGGTATGTTACCTACAATTCTGGTGATTCTTTTAAATCCCCTATTGTTAAGAAAATTTACACATTTAACTATGACCATAGTTTTACGATTTTCTAACGGGAATTGAAATATTCATGCTTTACATCAGATCCCGTCTTTAAACGGCTTTAAAACTTTGGAGAACATATTTATGCGAAATCTTTAAGGAAAATTTTAAAATTGATTTTGGTGCAGAATATTCGGCTTTAATAAGTTATTTTAAATACGCCCCAATTACTTCTATTGATGTTGAAAGGAGTTTTTCAAGTTATAAAAATATCAAAGAAAATGTTTCCTCGTAAAAATTTGGAAAAACACATTGTAGTGAATTATAATGGAAGCTATATATAGTGATATTGTTGTTTTATTTTAAATAGTATTGGTATTGGTATCAGTTTTTGTAAAAAATGTGAATAAATTGCATATATTTAAAATATTGATTTTATTTGAAAGATAATAAATAAGATTGCCGCCCCCCTATAAAAGAACCCGCTAGAATAGAATAGAACAGAAAATTTGTGGTTTCTCGAAATGCGCATTTTTTGAATTTTTGTGCATATCTTGCGCATATTTCGTAATTTTTTACTGCATATATATGCGCATATTTCATCAAAATTGATCGCATATAAATCCGCTCCCTAGTTATAATTGATCGGATGAATTCTTCTTTGTTAAAATATAAAGGTACCTATACTAAATTTACAATCAAGATGCAGTAGAAATAAACAAACCAAGACACGTTAAATGCTACTAGGAGCACTCCCGAATCATAATTTACAATGTATAAACTTTGGAAATCATGATTTGGGATTTACAATGTATATACATTGTAAATCATGATTCGGGAGTGCTCCTAGTAGTATTTAACGTGTCTTGGTTTGTTTATTTCTACTGCATCTTGATTGTAAATTTAGTATAAGTAATAAATTTTGATTTTAAGAATGTTTTTCTTTAATGATTTTTTTTAAGAATTTAATGAACGAATTATCGGTTTTTTGCGATATATTGGTACCTTCCAAAGTGTCATTGTTGAGCTAAATTCTATAAAAATATCGTCCTGAAACCAGATAGGGCATTTGTCCATCCATTCGCTGTCTGTGTGAAATTTACGCTCCACAAGTCATATTAAATTTCATCGGAAAAAAATAGAATCCGAAAATACAATATAAAATCAACAACCATGACTATGATTATAATTTACATAAAAATGAGTAGATTCCATCGAATTTCAAGGTTTTTAATACTGAAATGATGTAAAATTTCATTGGTTGCAATTTTTTTTTTTTCATGTTTAATTAAGAATACAAGTGACACTTCGGTTTTTCACATTTTACACTATGCAGTTTCCGTTGCAGCAGATAATCAAGTACAATCATTATCAAAACGGATGCTTATAATATTATTTGTTTGTTAGGTCTCGTATAAAATAATAAAAAATATAGTTTGATGCAATAAACTACCCCAGATAATTGAAATAATATTCGAGAATAATATTTCAATCAACTATGATAGTTATTGTCTACCCTAGACTAGCTCAATCTCCCAAGTTGTGAGTCCACCTTGTCCTAATCAAAAACATGAACAATGAAAATCCAGAATGGAGCAAATAAAACAATAATATTTAACTAATCGTGTTTATTTTTCATAAAGACATAATTAAGTAACGTATTAAAAAAAAATATATACATATATACAAGACCTTGCCGAAACTTAACAGATCACAGATTATACGTATCGATGGCACTTGGTATCTGTCTGCGGGTTCTTGGTGTATTGCTGTTGGTTCTGCGACGAGCTCTGTGGCTTGTAGATGTTCTGGCCACCAGGCCTAAAGGTGTTGGTCTTGGTCGGTTTCTAGGTGACTAGTTACTGCTGCATCGACGCATCGCCGTCGACATTGGGGGCTCCAGTTTCAGGCAGTCTTCCACGAGGTGAAAGGTTGTTCGGTGTAGACTATTATTTGTCCAGAAAACTAGAATACATACAAGTATATGAGACACCAAGAAAAAATGAAAGATATCCTTGCCATTCTTTTAAGAAATAATCCAGAAATGTTGCAGAAAGGCAAGGTTAACAAAATTAATAGTAATAAATAATATTAGTAGTTAAATAGTTGTGGATTACTACATACATATGAAAATAATAGATATAATGTGAAATATACGAAAGAATCACCATGAGGTATGAAACTAGAAAGTAAGGTTAGATAGAAACATAAAAAAGATTACGGATATAGGCTTAGAAAAATGTATACAGTTATGTTTAAACACTTACCCCAAATAAGAACGTCTGTTTGAAAATGTGGCTATGAGGCCAGACAGTACATTTTAAAATTAAAAGAAAAAATATTCTTCATTTTGACAAAGAGGAAGGGTTTCACTTGACATTGACAGACTTCGTAAGTGGGGGCTTAAAATTTGAAACGAGAAACGATAGTGTGACATCACTGTCATGAACCACAGAACGATTGAATAAGAATGTTCTATGCTGAGATGGAACAAGAATGTTGAGATATGTCTATAAATAAAGAAGCAGGGCGCCAACCAATTTATAACGGGAAAAACAGGAAAAACAAATAGAAGCAGATTATTATTAAAGAGTTAATAAAGAAGATAGAATAAAATAATTATTTAAAAATAAAATAGCAAAGATGTGACGTTTGTAACGTTACAAGTTTAGTTAAGTCATATAAAGGCACGTATCCACTAGGTTGGCGCTCCGCGCTCCCTGCAACTGCTCCAATCGATACGGCATGTTCTCCTCTACATATAAACCGCCACCGATTGGAACGCTGAGGCGGAGCGCGTACTGTTGCACGGTACGGAAGCGTCAACATAGTGGATACATGCCTTATAATAATTAATGTATCTACATACAAATTTTGTAGTTTTTTTCTTGATTCGGGCAGCCACTCCTGCTGTGACAGCTATCTTAATTTAGCATTTGAATGCCAACTACAATATCGTGCTCCACGTAGGGTACACCGAGCTCTGCATTTATATACATTTGACCATATTGCCCTTGGTTTCATACTACCCCATATTATAGTCTCCTTAGGCAGAGGTTATAACTGTCAAATTTGACAAGTGTGTTTTACCTCTCGTGGTTCATCTTCATCGTTGTTCAACATTAAGAAAACAAAATGTATGATGATCTCTAAGAACTAACAGCAATTTTGACGAATCAGTGTGAACTCAAATGTAGGATAGAGAAAGCCAGATCTCTATTTAAAAAAATGGCTAAGCTATTCAAATGTCATTCATGACTTTTCAACACCCATAAAAATCAGGTTACTAAGGTGTTATATCTTCTCTATATCTGCTATTGTATGGAATTGAGTCATGAACTCTTACACACGCTACCTGCAAGAAAATTTCGACTTTCTGAAGATATCTTATACCGACCAGGTTACTAATCAGGACGTGGTAATAAGAACGCAAAAAAGAGCTGTTAACCACAATAAAAACAGCCAATATCGAATACCTCGGTCACATCATGAGGAAAAGCGAAAGATATGGATTGATGCAAGTAATTTTACATGGAAAAGGAAAACAGAGACCAGGAAGGCGAGGAATTTCCTGGCTGAAAAATCTACGTATGTGGTTCAACAGATTCAACAGGTTCAACCACAAATCTTTTCAGAACAGCACTGTGCAAAGTACAGATTGTCATGATGGTCGCATCCGAAACATCCGAAACGGATAGGTACTACAAGAAGAAGGTCTTATTTTTTGCTTTCCATGACAGGAAGACCAAACACCTAAAATTGGATAAAAACATCTAGATAAACCAATAATTATTGCTCAAAGAAAAACTTGTCTCGGAATTTGCTAGACTCTGGCTAGAGAGTTCGATGATCTGGTCATATAGTAAGAATGGATCATGAAAGATTGCCGTGAAGAGCTTTAGATAATAAGATGCATGGCAGAGCACCAAAAGTCCACATAAAAGATGGGAGAGCGAAATGGCGGGAGAGAGCACAATTTTTTAACAGCAGATCATAAAGGCAAACAGCACGGGATCGCGTAGGGGAGAGGCTTGTACCTTGGGCCAGCTTGTACCATCGGCCACCCAATTTTTCTTTTATTTTGCGCGCGAACTGTCTGTGCTTCTTATCTCAAGTTCTACAATCGTTGTCATTCTGTAGTAACTATTTATAGGATAGATAATTTTCTTTTTTAATTTTTGTGTTAACAGATATCGTAAATTAAATCAAAGGGTGTGTATGCCTATACTAACAGGTAGTTAAACAACAAAGTGTGAAATATAACAAAACCGTTTTATTAGGTGAAATTCACATGTGTGCCGAGTCTTGTACCTTGGACCGCTATCACGTATTGTACATTGGCCGTACAAAATTAATGGGAAAAAAGAAGACACATTTTTATGTTGCACAAGTAACTGCTTAAGTCCCTATTTAACGGTCGAGTATCTGAAGAGAATACGGCTTTTCATTCACAGTCATTTGTTTCGAGCTTCTGTCATGTGTCACATAATATTAATATATCTACGTCGTACGTTATTGGTATTACCAATGATACAAACCGAAGATGTATGACGTAGATATATTAATATTATGTGACACATGACAGAAGCTCGAAACAAATGACAATCGATGAAAAGCCCTATTCTGGACAGCAACAAATTTTCTGGCCCAAGTGGTCAACAATTTGACACTGACATTGAAGATGTCTTACTCAAACTTAAGCCACCAAGTAAGGCTGGGTTGTCTGAAAGGCAAAAAGAAGTACATATGTTTGACTTAGATTTTGAGAGGTTCAATGTTGAATAACACAATTTTTTGTATATGTTTTTAAAGGTTTACGGGTGGTTCAACGTTCAACGTATAAGACTACGTGGTTCAAGGTGCAGGACTGGTTTGTACCTTGGACCAAATTAACTCTAATAAATAAAATTTTAAAAAATGTGTTTGGTTTTGTTTTATTAAAATAACCCTTGAATATAGTATACTATGGTGTATAAACACAAGCTAATCCAAAAATTTTTCCTTAAAATTTAAAAACTTAAAAATAATTGAGCTTTGAAAAAATCCGGTTCAAGGTACAAGCCTCTCCCCTATATTGGAGACAGATATGAGGCCATGAGAGTCAAAACCGCCTAACTGATTTTAATATTACTTTTCATAATCAAAGAAAATAATCAAAAGCTAACAATGTCCGATTGTTTGAGTAGTTTTCTGTTGACCAAGAATCATTATTGGTCAACATACAATTACTATAACAATCGGACATTGATAGCTTCTGATCATTTCCTTTGTTTATGTAAAGTAATGTTAAAATCAGTTAGGCCACTCTGGCTCTCATGGCCTCATTTAATGTGAGAACAATGCCCAATTTAGTCCGTAGCGCTATCGGAAAAAGAAGAAGAAAATGTGTGAATTAAAAAAAAATCTATAATTCTTGCATACTTTTAGAGCAGAATTATTTCTTTTGCATATCTTTAATGTTTTAGTATAGCTCTGGCCAGTAGCGTACTGATAGATCAGCGGACTCTGGTTCCGGTTGGGATGCGGGCCCCCACCCAAAACATTAAATATAAATCATCATATTATATCGTAAAATATATCATAAAAACTCAAGCTAATTTATAGTCCATTTACTCACGGTTTTTGCTGTACCTTTTAAAGAACTGCTCGGATTGAGATGAAATTTGGCATACACATAGCTAACATGTCAAACAAAAAAAGTGATACCTATTATTGTGCCGATGTGCGCTTCTGCCCTAGGTATGTTTTACCCCTTCTCGGGTGAAAAACATACGTTCAAGATAAGTCCGGAATTGGATAAACTGACTAGTTCTAAGCAACCTTTAAGTTCTATAGAGTTTTTTCACTAAGTCAATAATTGTCGAATTATTTGTGAGTAAATATGTTAATTTCTCAATAAAAAACATGTTTTGAGACGGTTTTTTGCAAATACCCTCAAAAAGTAAGTATGTTATCGAAAAAAATATTCTTAGTAAAAATATAGCTTATAAAAAAGTGAAAAATATGGTGTATATACGAAATCATTAAACCCAGTAGGTCATGAAATGTAGGTTCTTATTCGTCAAATTCCAAATCGAATATTTCAACGTGAAATAACTAAAAATGAATCAATTTTCGAGAAAAAGGCATCACAACTTTTTTAATATATTTTTGACATTTTTTAATTTCTAGCATCAATATTAACTATGTAATGCTCAAAATAAAGTTGGACACTTTTTTCGGTAAACAAATCGTAAAAATCACCCCCTAATTAGCAACCCAAATGAAATTAATCGTTACCGCTTCACAAGTTACTTAACTTATGTACCTATTGCTTATATGATCTGTTAGTTTTACCGCTTCAACTTTTTATATTTTTGTCATTTTTTAGTTTCTAGCATCAATATTAACTATGTAACGCTCAAAATAAAGTTGGACACTTTTTCTCATAAAAAAATCGTAAAAATCACCCCCTAGTTAGCATCCCAAATCAAATTAATCGTTACCGCTTTATAAGTTACTTGACTTATGTATTGCTTATAGTATGATCTGTAAGTTTTACCGCTTCAAAGTGCTCATTTTTAAAAACAATTTGGTTTTACATTAAAAAAAATTTATGTGAAAAAATTTTGTTTTTTTTTTCAAAATGATTGTTTTCAAAATGATTTTATTAATTATTATATTAAAATATAGGTATTATATTAAAAAATATAGGTTTTGCTATTGTGAATATTTTGAACTTTTTCTTTTCCTAAAGACAAAAATTGGTTATAAGCAATAAGTAAAGTAATTTGTGAAGCGGTAATATCATTTCGGATGCTAATTAGAAAGTGATTTTCACGACTTTACCAACCAATAAAGATACCAACATTATTTTGATCGAAATTTACTTACTTTTGATGTTAGAAACTTTTTAAAAAAACAATAGACTATTAAAACAGTAAATTAATATTTATCCTATCGTTTTTCATACTCACATGATTGATCACTTTACGTCAGCCGTTTTTATAAATAATGAAACTCAAAAATTTTCTACATCCAAAATTCCAGTCATAATTAAAAACCTTATGATTAAAAACCTCATTAATACGGAAAACTAACACAGCTTTTAAAAATGAACATTGGAATAAAATTTATATGTATCAACAAAATAGATTCTGAAATTGAATAATATGATACATTTATAAATAAGTTCAATAATTACATTCAAACCTCTAGGGAGATAAATCGCTTAAAACATATATCAAAAAAACCCCTGGATAACGGTGGGGTTGATATCTTTTATCAAACGACGAGATTTTCTTAAAATGAAATTAGTGTTTATATATAGTGTTTTGTTATCCTTACCACTATTGTCTATATTTAGAATTTAATTTAAATTTTTAAGAATTACCTACCTCTATAAAAGTACAGGCTAAATGATGACGGTTCAATAAACAGGAGTATCGAGTCTATTGTATTGGGATTATTTTGATGAACGTATAAAACTTGCAATGCACATTTACAAGTTTGTAGTTTACCTACATCTTTTTCATGAATCTTGCTAATGTACAAGTGTTTGAGTTATCACGTGTAGGCAGGGCCGGTCGGTTAGTCTTTACAAATGTTGAAACATGGGCTTTGGAAAGCAGGTAAAACGTGTAAGGAACCTTACAACAGGGTTCCCTGTATTTCAATAAATTTTGTTTTCAAATTTTTTGAGGAATAGGTATTCGTCCTTTTTTATTTATAAGTACCTACAAAAAATTAAAATCTATTAAGCAGTTACATTTCCTATGTGTGTACTTGTGTAGGTCAAAAGGTCCCCATCAAATTAGAAACAAAAGAAGCAAAAAGCGCATTAAAGCGGTCCCCTGCAGGGCCCGGACCCTGGTTCCGCGGGACCATGCTCAGTATGCCACTGGCTCTGGGCTCTGGCTTCTCCGTTCGTTATGAGAACAATGTTATAAGCATATTGAAGAAGAGTTAGTTTCTATCCATCGATGTTAATACTCTTTAAGTCCACACATGTGAACTACTCAGAAGAGTAAGCTTAAGTTGGGCTGCATTCGAAAAAAGGAAAGACGCGTTTAACATCAATGTTCCAATCCATTTAAAAAAGAATGCTTTCAACCAGTGCATTCTTCCAGTCGTCACATAATGAACAGCAACCTTAACTTTCACAAAGACATCAGCGGAGAAATTGTGGAGGAGAGAACGTAAAATGCTTGAAATGCTTGGAATAAGCGTGAGACATAGACTAAGAAACGAAGAAGTTCGTACACGAACCGGAGTGGAAGACATTATCGAACGTATTAAAAGCAAAAATGGCCATAGACGGAAAATGCTGCAAGAATGAACGGCGATAGGTGGGCAAAAAAATTGCTTGGGTGGAGATCATGAGCAGATAAGCGAAGTCGAAGAAGTCAACGCGATCGACCGAGGACCTCAGAAGAATTGTGACCAATTGGATAGCAGAGGCGCAGAACAGAAATACATGGAAATATCTAGTGAAAGCCTATGTTCAACGATAGACAAATCAAGACTTATTGATTATGACAATGATGATCTTTGATGCGACATATCTTTAATCGTAAAATATTTTTTGACTCACGAAATATGGACGTGTCGGTCAGTTAACATGAAAATTCTGATTGACAGATAATCTGTAGTGCGTAATGTGTAATTACACACTTATCTTTGAAACGGATAAAATTTTGACGGGCGGCATATTCTTGAAGTCGACTTTAATAATTATTGACATCACGCACTACTCCTTGTTAATAAAATTATTATTGAATGATTAAAATACCGTTGTATTTTGGTGATTTCATTTCCAAGTGATAGTATAGAATTCTTTTTTCATAGAAGTAATTATTTATTTTATATATCGTGTGTTGATAATACATTTGTACTTCAATGGAGAAAAGAACAGCCAGAAATTAGCGACTTAGAGAAGGGCTATGATACAGTACCCTTAAAAAGATTGTTTGAAATATTGATATACTCGTACATACATTAACGTTACAGAGAACATGTACATAAATACAAAAAGTGCCGTTAAAATAGAGAATAAAATTTCAGACGCATTTCCTGTCACAAAAGGCTTAAGACAAGGATGTTCTTTTTCCCCAACGCTATTCCAAATCTTTTTGCTGAAAGCATAAAACAACAGGAGGAGAAAATGCTCAGGAATGGGAATAGAACTTGGGAATAACAAACGTAACGAATTTTTTCTTCGTAGACGATCCTGTGATTATGGTAAACAATGAGGAAGACATGGATTATTTGATTCGAAAATTAACTGAAGAATACGAAAATTGGGACTCACTATCAACATTAACAAAACGGAATATGTTAGAAAATAAGACAAAATTTTTTCCACCTACCTCTGCCGAAAGTATACTTTTCCGGACCTGATTGTAGGAAGCAAAGTTGTACTTTTCCTCCCTAGGGAGGAAAATATTTTTCCTCCCTAGGGAGGAAAAGTAAAAGTGACGTAATGGTATTTCATTCATGAAATATAACTTATTGACGCCCTGTACAATATCTATTTTCTATTACGTAAGTATCTATACATTTTAACGTTTATTTAAAAACACTCTGTATTTTGCAGAATGGTAAAAAACAGTAAATTGTTATTCTAATTTAACAATGTTTACATTAATAATTTGACTTATATTTGACAGTTGACAGTTATATTGTACCTACTTGTTAGTTTTAGTTCTAATACATTTTGTTGGTTAGTTACATAAATAAATTAAGTAAAAATGAAAAAATTACTTGTTATTTGAGAAAGGTGGAAAAACCATATGTATAACATGGGAGTAAAGTGCCTTTTCCTCCCTTGAATGATTACTGCCCTCCGCTACGCGTTGGGCAGTAAACTTCATTCTCGGGAGGAAAAGTAGCACTTTCCTCCCTTGTTATACAAATAGCTATTATGTAATTATGTTTATTTACAATCTACATCATTAAAAGAGTATTAAGTAAATTTGTTCCATGTTTTTGGGCACGAAGAAGAGACTTCCAATGCCAATGATGTCTCATTTTATTCTATTTATGTTTAAGTATTAAAATAGGTCCTGAGGCCAGGTTCTATCTAGTCTCCTTGTGGCAGGGCCATTATGGAATAATTCCCTTACTAACTCATTTGCATGGTGAATGGTACGCTCATTTTGTGATTCCGTGGCTCGATGGATTTCTTCTCTGATGAAAGGTTTTTAAGTCTTCGTGAAGTGTTTGATTATTTACGTACCATGGTGCATGCACTATTGATCTTAGAACTTTAGACTGAAATCTTTGGATGATATTCAGTGATGTTGACTTTGCACAGCCCCAGAGGTGTAGTAGTACCAAATAGTGGTAGTACCAAATAGGTTTGAGTATTGCTTTGTACAGAAGAATTTTGTTTTGGATGTTGACTTTTGATCTGCGCCCAAGGAGCCAATACATTTGCCGGAATTTCAAGTCTAGCTGTCTTCTTTTGGTCTGGATATGTTTCTTCCAAGTAAGACATTGGTCAAGATGGAGGCCAAGGTATTTAGCGTCTGTTACTTTTGGTATTCGTACATTTTCCATTCTTACAGGTGGGCATGTGTTGTGTCTTACAGATGGTGTTGAAGGTCTTGTGAGGCTTGTATGAGATCTTCATTTACAGCTAGTATTGCTACGTCATCAGCAAAGGAAGCGATCGTAGTATTTATGATGAGACTCTGGTATATCGGCTGTGTATAGTGAGAAAAGCAGCGCCCCGAGAACACTACCTTGCGGAACTCCGGAGTTAATACGACAGAGGCTGGATTGTTGGTCTTTGAATTTTACAGAGAAATATCTATTTGATAAGTAGGATTTGAGTAGGAGGAGATAGTTACTAGATAGTGCTAGTTTTACTTTGTAAAGCAGACCTCTGTGCCAAACTTTTTCAAACGCTTGTGAGATATCTAGGTATACAGCGTTGCAGTATTTTCTTTCTTCGAGAGTTTTTGATATTTCATTTACTATTCGATGGACTTGTTGTGTAGTAGAGTGATTTTCCCGAAAACCAAACTGATGTTCTAGTAGTAATGTTAGGAATTCATTCTTCTTCTTCTTCTTCTTAGGGTGCCTGTCCGTTCCGAACGTTGGCGATCATTCTGGCTATGATGACTTTGTTAGTTGCTATACGGAATAGTTGTGTTGAGGTCTTTCTATACCATGCTCTCAGGTTAGCAAGCCAGGATATTCTTCTTCGTCCTGGGGGCCATTTTCCTTTAATTTTACCTTGTAAAATGCACTGGAGTAGCTCGTATCTGCCTTGATTTCTCATTATATGCCCCAAGTACTGCAGCTTACGGCCCTTCACGATGTTGACTAAATCTGCGGTTGTGTTCATCCTCCGTAGTAATTCTTCATTGGTGACTTTGTCTGTGCATGGTATCTTCAGGATTCTTCTATACAACCATAGCTCAAAAGCTTGAAGTTTCTATAGAGTTTCCGCCTTCAATGTCCACGTTTCTACTTCCTATAGAAGCACTGAGTACACGTAACATTCAAGGAGCCTTATTTTTGTTTTTAGAGTGATGTCATGGCTCTTGAACACAGAGCTCATAGTCAAGAATGCACTCTTTGCCTTTCCGATGCGACATTTAATCTCTTGAGTATTGTCCCACGACTCGAGGAATTCATGATCTGCGTATATTCTTTGTAGCAGCAATCTTTCAAAAACTTTGCTAACGATTGGGAGTAGACTGATGGGTCGATAAGATGTTACTTCATTGGGCGCTTTGCCTGGCTTAAGGATCATTATGATTTCTCCAAATTTCCATATTTTTGGAAAGTATGATAAGCTTAGCATGCGATTAAATATTACTGTTAGCATAATAATGGCCTTACGAGGAAGTTGTTTTAGTACTTGTGCCGAGATTAAGTCATAACCTGGAGCCTTTCGTGAGTTAAGTTTGGTTATTTCTTTCTTGACTTCTATAGGAGTAAAACTTTTGATTGGAAGGGACATTAAAAAAAGAAAAATGCGAAGAATTTAAATACCTAGGGACTTAAAGGCGAAGGAAGGAACATCGAAACGGTACATTCAGCATAAAATACGGTATGCGGCAAAATGGCAAAATAAACAATATTGAAATGCGTATGCATCAAATTTGTATGTTTTATGCGCCGAAACGTACTGAGTGGTTTCCGAACGTCGTTATAACGTATGTGAATGTTGGGTGCTTCAGGATGGTTCTCGGTTTTGCAGAAAAATTGTTTCATCGTGGAGTGCTATTTTTGGTCATACGCAAAAGGTCGCGAAAACGATCCAAGCGTAAAGTCATCAATGGTTTCAGCAGGACGGGGCAACCTGTCACACGACCAGGGAGTCTCTTCGAATACTGAGCGATCTAACACTAGACCCAACTCTACCTTATGCGTACATATGGGGACTGCTGAAGGGGGAAGACCGATCCACCATCTAACATTTTGGAATTGCGGAGTGAAATTAAAGGTTTTTTCGTGCCAGAGTGCATCTTTAAACTATCTGTTTTAGCAGAAACGTCGTCGTGAATAATGTTTGCAAGGCTATATCATTTATATTAAACATATAATTTAATCATAAACATTTCAATGTTCATTTCAGTACTGTTTATTTGCCACATGCTGTACAGCAGGGCCAAAATGTGGTACAAACACTAAACTCATTACTTTGGTGTCCCAAAATTAGTTTACGAACAAAAATGACAATCTACAAATCGGCTGTAGAATCAATTTAACGTACGGATCTAAATGTTGTCAAATGACGACGAAACAGAAGAAAAAATCTGGAAGTTGTAGAAATGGAGAAGAGCGTGTCGGATATCCAGATTTGGTCACGTCATTAATAAAGAAATAAGAAAAAGAACAGGAAGGATTTACAGAGTGCCGGATTAAACATTAGGCAAAGTAGGCAGTTGCCTAGGGGCCTATATAAATCATATATATGTTGAAAAATTCAAATATCGCGCAATACCATAAACTTGGTTTCACACGGAAATCCACAGCTAGTGAAGCTGCAACCAATGAAAATGCACGTGATGAAATATAAATAGCTGAGCGAAACATAGCTTCCGTAGCTGAAGAAGATGAAAAAACATACAATGACTGTTATATTCCAGTTCAAAAAAAGAACCAGAAACCGAAACTTAGAAGTTATAAATCGAAGTTAAAGGTAAATTTGGCCCAGAATTCGGAAATAACATAGGATTATTGAATACCATAACTGAAGAAATATGAAAATTTTGGATTGGGAAAGATTTTTCAGAATGTTAAAATCTTGAGGGAAGTTTTTCAGCATAAAAAAAATTTTGAGGGCATTACAAGATTTTTTGAAGACATCTTGCAATGCCCTCAAAAATTTTTACACAATCTATAATTTTTCGAAAATATATCAGTGTAACAAAAATTAAAAGAGATTGGCTAACGTACTCTTCCTCAAAAGGAAATGTTTGCTGCTCTCCATGTATACTTTTTGGCAAACATGGCGAACGTTTGACGGGCACTCATCGACAGGCAGCGCTTTTATGGTCGAATTGACAGCTCTTTGGAAATTGAATTTAATCAAGAACGAGATTACTGGATTCAAGTTCTGAAAAGATCAGTATCTGTGGCTAAGTTTCAATCTTCTCGTTGATTAGCGTTTAGAAGTGATACAGACATCCTTCGTTCACAAAATAATGGAAACTACTTAGGCATTTTAGAGCTACTTGCAGAATACGATCCTCTTTAAGCCCTCTTTTAGCTAAGTATGGCAATAACGGTACTGGAAAGCCTTCTTACTTATCTCCAAAGATCTGGGAAGAAATAATAGAGGTAATTGGAAAACACGTTTTGAATACAATTGTTAAAGAAATTAAGGAAGCCAAATACTACTCCTTAGTGTCGATTCAATTTCAGATTTGTCTCATATTGACCAGTTGACCATTTATTAAGATATGTAAATCCAACCATTAACCGTTTGGAGTCCTTTGAAATGAGGCTGCACAGACGTATACTGAAAATACCACGGACGGCTATGCTGACAAATGTGGCAGTCCTTAAGAGAGCAAATGCTACCCGCGAGCTGCTTGATAACATCAAATATAGAAAAAGGCCTATTTTGGACACGTAGTAAGGGGAGACCGGTATAATATTCTTCAACTTATTATGATGGGTAAAATCGAAGGACGCAGAGGAATTGGTAGAAAGCAGGCCTCTTGGTTGAAGAATATCCGGGAGTGGACAGGAATAAAGAAAGCAGAACACCTATTTAGAATAGCTTGAGACAGAGACAGTTTCGCCATGTTAATCGCCATCGTCAAGGGGACTTGATAGGGCACGTTAAGAAGAAGAAATCCAACTGATGGTAAAGTGTATGAGGGTTTTCTCACAAACATACCCATAAGTAGCGATACTGGAGAAAATCTTTATTTTGCTGTTTTAATCGTTTAAAACGACTGTTGCATTGATGTAAACGACATGAGGGGACAATCATTCAACAAACATGTCAGTCAAATATAATGGTATCTAGGCTCATTTATCTAAGATTGACAAAATGACAATTTACATTCCTTTTGCCGCACACTCGCTTAAAATAATTTAGTTGGAGTAAGTGGTGCTGAAAGTTGTGTTGGAGCAATATCGTATTTTGGGTTTGTTCAGTCCGTTACAAATTTTTTTTCAGCGTCTACCCACCGTTGGAAAGTTATGATCAAATGCTTAAATGAAACTCCGCTAAACGAACCCTTTCGCCACGATCTAGTCATTAAAAGAACAAGCAGCATTATATGGAGTGCAAAGGCTGACGTAACAAGAGCATTGTCTAAAGGTTACAACGTCTTTAAATCTGCTGTGCATTCTCTTGCTGAAAACACTAATCAAGAGGATGAAATAGTTCAATAGACTACGTGTTTGTTGAAAGAAATGTCAAAAAAGAAACATTCGTAATGAATGAATTTTGGCATTTTGGGCAACATTTTAGAACGCATCAACGCTGTTAGTAAATCATTACAGAGAAAAGAGATTGCACCTAAAACTGCAGATGGAGGATGGAGATGGAATGGTTAACCGAGGTGGTTTTGGAGGGAGAAGGCATAGAGACTTTAAGGGAGCTTAGGTTGCCTAGGGACCTCAAGATTCTTAATCCGAGACTGGATTTACAATACCGTAGATACAATAGCATCCAAACAACTTTTATGGTACGGGCATGTACCTAATGCGGCGAATGAAAGACGAAAGATAGCCAAAACAGGCCTTAAACTATGTTCCATTGAATAGAAGAAGGAGAGGAAGTAGGAAAACAATTACTTCTTATTTTAATAAATTATCATTTGCAAACTTTAGCATTTGTCAAGAAAATTCTCTTAATGCTGCGATAACCGAGTTGAAATTTTCTTTTTTTGACATTGGCATTGGTGGCTTTGAAACACAATAATTGTTGGATTTAAAAAACAAGGATTGCGCTTTAAATTCTAACTTCTTTTGGCGTTGAATTGGAAATATTAGAGAAAAAAATGTGATCTTAGTTTACAACACATGTGGTCTGCTTTGAATGACTTGGAGAAGGAAGACATAATTTTCAACGCTTGGAATAGTCCTGACTCTTACGATGAGTTGAATAAGCTCGCGTTTGCTGTTCTGTCGCTTTTCGGTTATATATACGCCCCGAACAATATTTTTCGAGCATGAACATTATCAAGAGTAAACAGAGAAGTCGTCTTACTGATAAGAACTTGGAATCATGCCTAAAATCAAAAACAACAACATACAAACCTGACTTACTCAAAAAAGTGACCTCTCTTTAGCTAGTGTAAACAAAGTTTACTAAACAAGCAGATTTGAATCCCATTTGATTTTAAATTATAATGTTCATATTTAGTTTGGCTAATAAATTTGCAGACCACTGTTCTAGCAGCTTACGCTTGATCTAAAGTTACTATTAGAGAAAAATAATTATCTACAGGTGTGCATGCATTATTCACTACTTATTGTCTCCCTTCTCAAGAATTGGTACAAATCATCGTTGCAGTAAGCTGTAATTAAATTACATCACTAAGGAAGGAATTACGGGTAATATTGACGATTTGATTAATATCATGATACATAATAATTAATCATTAACCATCACAGCCGATCATTCAAAAACTAGTCCCAAGAACATTTTTATTTTGATGTGCCTTAACGGAGAAGCCATAGGAAAAGCTTCATTTCGTACATCCGGTGGTGAACCTCGATCTCAGGCCTTAAGACACCATAACCATAGGCGTACGTTCGTATGCTATTTGGTTTAACGACCTTAGGTAATAATTTATGATGTTCTACAATTAGATAGAGAAATAAAATAAATTGTGGTTGATTATGATACGTTCCATAGTCGTGCAACTTTTTTTTATTATCAATTTAGTATCGGATGAGCAGGATGTAAGCACATAGATGCACAAGTATATAGTTAAACTATGAAAAGTCAGTCAGTATTTTAAATTATTCCTAGAAAAAACGTTATTTTTTTATTAGGATAAAAAATATTTTATAGACATTTTATACATTAATATGACCTTTTTGAACCACTTTGACGAGACATATAGACACAATACAGAACATAAAATTTTCACGTCCTGTGGGAAATATGGTATGCAAGTTTTCACAGACAAATAACTTTAGGAAAAAACAGGAAACATAAATAACCAAATCATCATAATAGTGCGATAGAAAAAAAAAAGGTTAAGTATATTCAACGCAGAAAACGCAGGAAGTGCAGATTATCAAAAATTATAAAACTGAAAAAATGGTGCGTTTAGAGATTTTGGATGACTTTGATTTGGAATATTCCCAAGAAGATATACACGACAGAGCCGAGCATAGAAAAGATATAGGAATAGATAAAAAAATCCATAGAGATAGTGTAGAAGAACCAAAGATTGATTTCGAAGGTATTCAAGTCTTATTTCGGACACATTGCGCGTGGAGAGAGATACAACTTGCTCCATCTGATTATATAGGGAAAGATCCAAGAAAAAGAAGCATAGGAACACGTAGAATATCATGACTGCGCAACCTGAGACAGTGGTGTGGGTGTACATCAAATGAACTTTTCAGGGCAGCTTTTTCAAAAGTCCGAATCTTCTTCCTGCAGTGCCTATCCGTTACGGATGTTGGCTTTGCACACTGCTAGTCTGAAAAGATTTGTGGATGTTGTGTTAAATTGTGTATGTAGATTTTTCAGCCATGAAATTCTTCCGCCTTCCTGGTACTCGTTTTCTGTCTAAGTGTGCACATACATTGGATCCGTTTTTCTCCGATCCGATCAGATCAGATCAGATCCGATCCGATCCGACAGGTGGCGCCTACATTGGATCCGTCTTCCTCCGATCAGATCAGATCCGATCAGACCGGTTTTCCGGCGAGGGTGCCTACATTGGTTCAGTAATCTTCCGACCACCGACCACCGACAATGAGTTCCGATGAAGATGTGTTAAGGAGATGATGACATTGAATTTATTTAAACATGTTAGCTTGCAACCCCCAACTTGCAACCAATTTGCAACCAGTTTACAACCAGTTTGCAACCAGTTTGCAACCAACTTGCAACCAACTTGCAACCAACTTGCAACCAACTTGCAACCAACTTGCAACCAACTTGCAACTAAAATTGCAACTCAACTTGCAACCAATCGGAATGAAACCAAACACTTCTCGATGAGAATAGGAGAAGCTACTCCCGACGTCGGCCGATATCGGATCTGATCTGATCTGATCGGATCGGAGAAAAACGGATCCAAGCCGACGTCGGAATAGAAAATAAACCCATAGTATTAAATGGGGGTGCCTACATTGGATCCGTTTTTCTCCGATCCGATCAGATCAGATCAGATCCGACGTCGGCCGACGTCGGAATAAAAAATAAACCCATAGTATTAAATGGGAGTGCCTACATTGGATCCGTTTTTCTCCGATCCGATCAGATCAGATCAGATCAGATCCGATATCGGCCGACGTCGGGAGTAGCTTCTCCTATTCTCATCGAGAAGTGTTTGGTTTCATTCCGATTGGTTGCAAGTTGAGTTGCAATTTTAGTTGCAAGTTGGTTGCAAGTTGGTTGCAAACTGGTTGCAAACTAGTTGCAAGTTGGTTGCAAGTTGGGGGTTGCAAGCTAACATGTTTAAATAAATTCAATGTCATCATCTCCTTAACACATCTTCATCGGAACTCATTGTCGGTGGTCGGTGGTCGGAAGATTACTGAACCAATGTAGGCACCCTCGCCGGAAAACCGGTCTGATCGGATCTGATCTGATCGGAGAAAGACGGATCCAATGTAGGCGCCGTCTGTCGGATCGGATCGGATCTGATCTGATCTGATGGGATCGGAGAAAAACGGATCCAATGTAGGTGCGCACTAAGGCCGCACCTACATTGGATCCGATTTTCTCCGATCAGATCAGACCCGACGTCGGCCGACGTCGGAATAGAAAATAAACCCAAAGTATTAAATGGGGGTGCCTACATTGGATCCGTTTTTCTCCGATCCGATCAGATCAGATCAGATCCGACGTCGGCCGACGTCGGAATAAAAAATAAACCCATAGTATTAAATGGGAGTGCCTACATTGGATCCGTTTTTTTCCGATCCGATCAGATCAGATCAGATCCGATATCGGCCGACGTCGGGAGTAGCTTCTCCTATTCTCATCGAGAAGTGTTTGGTTTCATTCCGATTGGTTGCAAGTTGAGTTGCAATTTTAGTTGCAAGTTGGTTGCAAGTTGGTTGCAAGTTGGTTGCAAGTTGGTTGCAAGTTGAACTAGTTGCAAACTGGTTGCAAACTGGTTGCAAGTTGGTTGCAAGTTGGGGGTTGCAAGCTAACATGTTTAAATAAATTCAATGTCATCATCTCCTTAACACATCTTCATCGGAACTCATTCTCGGTGGTCGGTGGTCGAAAGATTACTGAACCAATGTAGGCACCCTCGCCGGAAAACCGGTCTGATCGGATCTGATCTGATCGGAGAAAGACGGATCCAATGTAGGCGCCACCTGTCGGATCGGATCGGATCTGATCTGATCTGATCGGATCGGAGAAAAACAGATCCAATGTAGGTGCGCACTAAGGCCGCACCTACATTGGATCCGATTTTCTCCGATCAGATCAGATCCGACGTCGGCCGACGTCGGAATAGAAAATAAACCCATAGTAATAAATGGGGGTGCCTACATTGGATCCGTTTTTCTCCGATCCGATCAGATCAGATCAGATCCGACGTCGGCCGACTTCGGAATAAAAAATAAACCCATAGTATTAAATGGGAGTGCCTACATTGGATCCGTTTTTCTCCGATCCGATCAGATCAGATCAGATCCGATATCGGCCGACGTCGGGAGTAGCTTCTCCTATTCTCATCGAGATGTGTTTGGTTTCATTTTGATTGGTTGCAAGGTGAGTTGCAATTTTAGTTGCAAGTTGGTTGCAAGTTAGTTGCAAGTTGGTTGCAAGTTGGTTGCAAGTTGGTTGCAAGTTGGTTGCAAACTAGTTGCAAACTGGTTGCAAGTTGGTTGCAAGTTGGGGGTTGCAAGCTAACATGTTTAAATAAATTCAATGTCATCATCTCCTTAACACATCTTCATCGGAACTCATTGTCGGTGGTCGAAAGATTACTGAACCAATGTAGGCACCCTCGCCGGAAAACCGGTCTGATCGGATCTGATCTGATCGGAGAAAGACGGATCCAATGTAGGCGCCGCCTGTCGGATCGGATCGGATCTGATCTGATCGGATCGGAGAAAAACGGATCCAATGTAGGTGCGCACTAAGGCTGCACCTGCATTGGATCCGTTTTTCTCCGATCAGATCAGATCAGACCAGATCCGACGTCGGAATAAAAAATAAACCCATAGTATTAAATGAGGGTGCCTACATTGGATCCGTTATTTTCCGATCAGATCCGACGTCGGCCGACGTCGGAATAAAAAATAAACCCATAGTATTAAATGGGAGTGCCTACATTGGATCCGTTTTTCTCCGATCCGATCAGATCAGATCAGATCCGATATCGGCCGACGTCGGGAGTAGCTTCTCCTATTCTCATCGAGAAGTGTTTGGATTCATTCCGGTTTTTGCATATAATTAATTGAATTTTTTGTTTTAACTATTTCATGAAATAAATCAACAATAAATAGTTTCCAAATCTTAATATTTAATTTTGTAATAATGTATCTCTACAAGATATATATTTTATAATGTTGTCTTGAATATAATGGTTACAAAATCTCTTTATTTACATTTAGAGCCAAACCACACGGACCACGCTGCAGCGCTACTCTGTGGATCCACAGAGTGGCTGACGATGATTTACCGTGGGTTCTATACCTCTCGCACAGAATAGGAAACACCCTATTGTGTGCCTCTACGTAAATAGTTTTATTGGGATGGATACCAGTTTGTAATAAATCAATATATTTTTTCTTTTCTCATGAATTATTTTACATTCTTGTGACGAAAAAATGGGAAATAGGATTTTAAAGGACATCGCACACACCTTATGGAAAATATAATGTCACTCAAATTCAATAAAATTTATACCAATAGATTCGTTTTAAATTAACGATCAAATCTTATCATTGCGCCAACTCTCTATTTTCAAAAATAAGAGCAGAAATGATATAAATAAATCTGAAATCAAATGGGTAGGTACATAAGTTAGAGAGAGAAAAAATATTTTAAAATACCCAGATTTTCGGTACTCCATAAATCAGCGGATTAGTTTCACTAATCCGCTTAGGCCCAGCGGGATTTAAGCTGCTATGAATAGTACTCAGAGCAATAATGATTGTAAACTAACATTTTATGGACTCCAAAAATGTGATTTCGATAAACTTTAATTGCAATTTGCGCCGTAATTAATCATAATTAAGAGTTGGCGCAATGATAAGAATTGATCGTTATATTAAAACGAATCTAATCGTATAAATTTTATTGAATTTGAGTGACATTATATTTTCCATAAGATGTGTGCGATGTCCTTTATCAGGATAGTTACGTAGATTTTTGTTTATATTAAATTCTCCTAAAGATCTGTGTTTATTAAATGTATACATCCATCTACGTTTTTTTCTGCGTCTTTTAAGAACGTTGTTTTCCAACAACAGCCAACAAATTAATAACACATCTTCATCATTGTCGGTGGTCGGTGGTCGGTGGTCGGAAGATTACTGAACCAATGTAGGCACCCTCGCCGGAAAACCGGTCTGATCGGATCTGATCTGATCGGAGAAATACGGATCCAATGTAGGTGCCGCCTGTCGGATCTGATCTGATCTGATCTGATCTGATCTGATCGGAGAAAAACGGATCCAATGTAGGTGCGCACTAACTTTCCCTGCACAATTAGTTCCAGCAATTCATATATTTCGCTGTTTCTCATGATATAACCGAGGTACTTGATTTTGGTTGTTTTTTTTGTGGTTAACAGCTCTTCTTCTTTTTGTATTTTAATAAAACGTCCTGATTAGTAACTTGGTCGGTGTAAGATATCTTCAGGATTCGACGGTAAAGCCACATTTCGAAAGCCTCAATTTTCTTTCTGCTAACGTCTGTGAAAGTCCTCGACTCAAGTACCTACAACTGTGTAGGAAATATAAAAATCGTAGTAACCTGAGTTTTATGGGCATTGATTAAGCATGACATTTGTATAGCTTAGCCATTTTTTGAAATGCAGATCTTGGTTTTTCTATCCTACATTTGATTTCTAGCAAGTGGTCCCAATTTGTATTGACGTTCGTAACAAGGTAGGTGTTTTTACTCTTTCCATTCGTGGACTGTTCACACTGTTTTGTCCAAATTTTTGTTCCGTCTTAGAGATTATGATATATTTTGTTTTCTTAATGTTTAGTAAAAATCCATATCTCTGACTTCCTATTCATTAACTCCTGGGAGGCGTCATAAGTGTCAGCAAATACTACCGTGTCGTGCGCGTATCTGATTTACCTGAGTACTGCACTAGCTAGTTTCGCATTACCCGAAGACCGTAGCCGCGTCTTTCAATATATTATGGAGAAATTCGAGCAAACTTTCGATGAAAGGCACCAATTATACGAGTTCGAGGACCCACCAAGAACCAGCTGGCTTAAATCAGAAAAAAGATTTATAAGAAGCGGTACCTTCGATCTGCGGTACCTTCGAAGTACAGGTCAATGTTCCTAAGGTTACGTTCACGGAGACCATCGCATGATATCCTAGCCTAGAGCATAGTATCCTACTCTTCATATTCGTGAATTCTGGCATTCAAAATAATGCATTTATTTTACATAGCGATCGATAATATAGTTTCGATCGCCAGGTAAAATTAATACATTATTTTATATGCGAGAATTCACGAATATGAAGAGTAGGATACTATGCTCTAGGCTAGGATACCATGCGATGGTCTCCGTAGTGAACGTAACCTAACGGGAATGGTACTTAGGGAAGAAAAGACAGTATATTAAAGTAATGCAGATCAGGAAAGCATGCAAAACGTACTCTATGGGCGAAACCAGAACCACAGGGAAATAAACGAAGAGGTAGACCAAGGTTGAGATGGACAGATGGTGTGAATATGGACGCCAGGAAAATCGGTGTGACAAACTGATACCGAGCTGAAAAAAATAGGACGAATAGAGAAATACGTCTGGGAAGGTCGAGACTCCAATGATGATGATGATGATATAACTCGGTTATGAAAAACGTAAACCAGACCTGCATAAAATTATCTTTCTTAGTCCATAAATCATAGAATTAATGATAATAAAGTTTTTGAGCCCTTGTGAAATGTTTCAAGAATGCCAGTGGCGACTAGACTTCATTAATTAACTAAAAGTCAACTGCGGCAAATATAACTTCCATTGAACTTAGTGGGAAGTGGAGTACTTTACTATTTATTAATGTTCCATTGTTTTTGTGTAATTACGACATAATCTAATGCAGAAACACCTTGGGTCAGTAATTAAGTTACGGGGGTTGAAGAAGAAGTTTGTTTGTTTTTTAAATGTGACTATTTTTGCATTTTGTGTTGCGTAGTCCTAAAATGCTGTAAAACAATTTTAGCAACTCCATGGCTTATTTCTTCTGTATTCTAAAACTTATTTTTTTCTGCAAGTAAAAAACCTGCTGCATGTTTTCCACACAAAAACGTTTATCGTACTTTTCAAAAGGCAACAAGTATCTACACCTGATTTCACTAAACGTTGTTTTGCCGAACAAGAGAGAGAATAGTACCGAAAACAATATTGATAGAGTCAGTTACCCAGATCTCAAATAAATATCTCTCTCTCTCTCTCTCTCTCTCTCTCTCTCTCTCTCTCTCTCTCTCTCTCTTGTCACTCCATCTCTTCCTTGGCCTTTCTATATTCCTTCGGCTGTTTGGTGATCTATCTCGTGCTATCTTTACTAGTCTTCCTTCTCCCATTTTGCTTATATGGCTATACCATTCTTTTTTTCTTTTCAGTGTCCAATCATTTATATTCTCTATATTACAGCTTTGCCTTAGGTCTGTGCTACGTTGTCTATCCCATAATGATTTTCCTGTGATATCTCGGACTATTGTCATTTCACACGTTTCCACCAGTCTTTTTGTCCTTGTGGTGTCAGGTCTTGTTTCCGCAGTGTAAGTCATAATTGGACTAACTACTGTCCTATAGATCTTGGCCTTTGTTTCTGTCCGTAGATGTGTGTTGCTCCAGATAGTGTGTTTAAGACATCCTGCTATTCTGTTGGCTTTGTTTACTTGTTGGACAACTTCCGCTTGTGTGTCTCCATAACTGTGCATTAGCACTCCCAGGTGGCTGAACAGAACTAGAAGAAAGAAAATCAAATGGGGTGGAAAATTTAACCATAAAATATATACAAGGTGTCCCGAAAATTGTAAACTTTCGTCACTAATTCTGTAATTTCAGGTTTTCATAATTGGCTTTGTTTCTATACTAATCTAGCTACTTTAAATTCCAAATTTAATGAATTTTTATGCAACATTCAAAACTTAAATCCCCAAATAATTCTCATCACTGAAACATGGTTAACACCAAAGGATCTTGACTCTCTTTATAACATTGATAATTATTCCCTTTATAGGTGTGATCGTCGTAATCGACGTAGAGGAGGAACTTTTTGTTCTAAATTTGAAATTACTAATAATTCCTCTGTTACATCTCTTGATATTACTGTCCCTAATATGGAACTTCTTGGCTTAAGAATATGTTATAAAAACTCTTTTGTTTTTCACCTAGTATGTGTTTATCGGCCTGGTGATTCTATATTAGCAGATGATGAGTCCCTTATCGCATCACTTGATGAACTGTCTAGGCTAGAGAATCTGATTGTTATTGGAGACTTAAATTTTAGAGACATTTCACGGCCTATAACTGATCCACCTAGTGACTTAACAACTTCCAAAAATGTATTTACAGATTTTGTATTAAATTCTAACTTACATCAATTTATAACGGAGCCGACTCGTTTCAGAATCAATAATTTACCATCTATTTTGGACTTGGTATTCTCTAATGATCCCCATTTATTGACACATCCTCTAATAAGCTCTCCAGTAGGTAACTCAGATCATGCAGTCATAACATTTCATATTCAGTTTAACTTACAGTACTGTACTCCTAATGTTAATAAAACGGTATATGAAATAATTAATTTTGAAAATGCAAATCGCCAACTGACTGATATTGACTGGAATGATGTTTTCGGCGACATAAGGGATCCAGTTATATTCTGGGATAAGTTCTTACACGTTGTTAATCTCTGCAAAAACCAAAATACCTTTAAAAAAACCATATACAAAAATAACATAAAACCTTGGATTAATGGGGAATTAATATATCTGATCAAGTATAAAAGAAAGTTGTGGAACAAATATAGACGTACAAATCGCATAGAGGATTTACTAATTCATCGAGACTTTGCCAAAGATTTAAAGAAATCTCTACATGAAGCTCGTGTTGCCTACGAAGAGAGTATAGCCATTAGTAATAACTGTAAAAAATTGTATAAGTATATTCGATCTTCGTTAACAACAAAAGTTTCTATACCTTAACTGGAAAAAGATTATGATGATATATCCCAAAATAACTATGAGAATGCCGAAGTCCTCGCCAGTACTTTCTCTAAGGTTTTCTCTATCGAACCCACTAATCAGTTGCCTAATATTATTTCTTCACGAGTTTCTTCTACTCTTGAAAATATAGTCATTACTCCTGAAAAAGTTAAACATCACCTTCAAAACCTAAAAAATAATTCGTCTCCTGGTCTCGACTTAATATCTTCTTTATTTTTAAAGAAATGTTCCGATGCTTTAGCTTACCCACTATATGTGATTATGTCCTTGTCATTCAATACACATACTTTGCCTCCCATATGGAAAGCCGCATCTGTAACACCGATTTTTAAAAAAGGAAACAAATTGGATCCTAATAACTATCGTCATATCAGCTTAACACCTATAATATGTAAGATAATGGAATCTATTATTGCCGAGACAATTTCTGATTTTCTGCAAAATGAACTGGTTATACCAGAAGAGCAGCATGGTTTTGTCAAAGGACGTTCTATAATGACAAATCTTCTCTGGTGTGTCAATGAATGGTCAAGAACATTAGACAGAAAAGCCCCGGTAGACATTATTTACCTCGATTTTGCTAAAGCTTTTGATCGAGTTTCAAAGCGAAGACTATTACATAAATTGGAACACCTTGGAATCCGTGGTCAATTACTGAAATGGATCGACGCGTATTTAACAGATAGAAAGTTTTGTGTTGGGGATTTGGGGACTCTTTCTCAGTCGAGAGAACGGTTTTGAGTGGGGTACCGCAAGGATCAGTTTTGGGCCCACTTTTATTCATAGCATACTCCAGTGATCTACAATTTCACATTAAATGTAACAAAGCTTTCTATGCAGATGACAAGAATCTATTTTCCAATCCCTCCGTAAATTTCCAGTTACTACAAGATGACCTTGATTGCATATCGGAATGGTACTCTACTTGGATGCTGCCTCTTAATGTGGACAAATGTTTAGTTCTTCACATGGGTAAAAATAATCCGTGTCTTCCTTACTCTATTAATGGGCGCGCGTTAAAAACAATGAAATCACATAATGATCTAGGTGTTATAATTAATAACAATCTAAGTTGGTCGGAACATATTTTGCATATTTCTAAAAAAGCTAAGTGCTCAAGAACTACGTTCCTACCTATACAGAAAGACTGAATATGGCCAGCCAATCTCACTACATTTGAACAATGTCGACTTCGAGGCGATTTAATTATTACGTTTCGAATAGTAAAATACAACTTCGGAAATATGAGGGGTATGTTTATACTAGACAATGACAATCGTCTTCGTGACCACAAACTTTTTTAACAACAATTAGACAATTTTTTCTCAGTAATCGAGTGTTCTCGATATGGAATAGCCTTTCGGCTGAGGTTATAGATGCTCCATCTATCAATATTTTCAAAAAGAAACTGGATGACCACTTCTTGTTTCATAATTGAATATTTTATTTGTACTTTGTATACTTGCTACTTATGTTTTTGTATATTTATTTATATTTATTTAGTTAGTTAATTTGCTTAATACGAAACTATTGTAATGTAACCATTTAACATTCCATGCATACTATATATTACATTGTAGTTTAATGGGCATATGGGTCTTGCGACCCCCTCTCCCCTGCTCAAATTTAATGTATAATAATAATAACTTTTTCTTGCTGGATTATTTTGCTATCCACTTCCAGCTTGTACCTTATTTTTGTTCTGAAGCTATTTCCTTGTGGCATTTTTATGATTAATTATTTATATGGGAAATAAGCCACAATTAAAATGAAAAAAATAATTTTATTAACGTTTCGACGCCCAAATCGGGTGCCGTTGTCAAAATACAAAATATTACTAAAATAAACTAAAGTGTTGTTGCTAAGCAAAAAAATTCTTCTAATAATTTATTTAATCTCACTCATTTATATTGGCAATTCAGACATATATTATACATTTTAAAGTAGAAGACTTTAAAATGATATTGCCAATATTTATGAGTTGCGTTCCTGGGACGACTTACTGAAAGATAGTTCATTCGATTACATGAAATTAACCCCAACTCAAGAATATCCGTCATAAAAAATTATAGCATGTGATATGTCTTTAAAAAGACAACCAAATGCAACGACAGTAAAATTCTCGCGTTAGAGACTTCATAGTAAATCACAAGGGAAAACCAGGAAAAACCCTGTGATACTATCCCGACATCGTAAGTATTTGGTCTTACATTAATTTACTCTCAAAAAATAATACCAAATTCTGACCTGTAACATGTTTAAATTATAAATAATATTAATAATACTAGATATATAAGTAATACCAAATATAAAATATGTACTAGCTCGATATTATTGACTTACTAATCTTGGTATTTTCTTTCTATTGACTTCCTCTTTCAGTATGGGTAACCACATCCTACTGCATTCTACCGAGGAATTTGTATGTGTACCTTATTTGTATCTTTAGAGATTACAAATACTGTTTGTTTTATTTGGTGATATTATCATGTTGAACATTCTTGCTCTTACATTAAATTGATATAAAAGTCTCTGAAGGTCATCTTCACTCTCTGCAATAAGTATGGCATCGTCTGCATAGCATACTATAGAGATAATTTCTTCACCCATTCTGTACCCTATACTCAGGTTTTTGACTTTATAAATAATTGCATCCATTATTTATTTATTTATTTATCGTATGGCAATTACAACACATTTAGAATAAAATTACAAACACTAGTAAGGCCGCACCTACACTGGATCCGATTTTCTCCGATCAGATCAGATCCGACGTCGGAATAGAAAATAAACCCATAGTATTAAATGGGGGTGCCTACATTGCAGCCGTTTTTCTCCGATCCGATCAGATCAGATCAGATCCGACGTCGGCCGACGTCGGAATAAAAAATAAACCCATAGTATTAAATGGTAGTGCCTACATTGGATCCGTTTTTCTCCGATCCGATCAGATCAGATCAGATCCGATATCAGCCGACGTCGGGAGTAGCTTCTCCTATTCTCATCGAGAAGTGTTTGGTTTCATTCCGATTGGTTGCAAGTTGAGTTGCAATTTTAGTTGCAAGTTGGTTGCAAATTGGTTGCAAGTTGGTTGCAAACTGGTTGCAAGTTGGTTGCAAACTGGCTGCAAACTGGTTGCAAACCGGTTGCAAGTTGGTTGCAAGTTGGGGGTTGCAAGCTAACATGTTTAAATATATTTAATGTCATCATCTCCTTAACACATCTTCATCGGAACTCATTGTCGGTGGTCGGTGGTCGGTGGTCGGAAGATTACTGAACCAATGTAGGCACCCTCGCCGGAAAACCGGTCTGATCAGATCTGATCTGATCGGAGAAAGACGGATCCAATGTAGGCACCGCCTGTCGGATCGGATCGGATCTGATATGATCTGATCTGATCGGAGAAAATCGGATCCAATGTAGGTGTGCACTAATATAGGTATATGACAAACTTTAAATAGTTACAAACAAACATCAAGTGTATTAATATAATCAATTGACTCTGAAGTTGCAAACAGGAAGTCTTCAGGGCTACCATTGTAGGATCTTGAGGGACACTCTTCAATAATGTGGTCAATGGTTTGGTTCTCCCCACAGTCACATTGAGGAGACGGGTTCTTTCCCCATTTATGTAGCATGTATGCACATCTGCCATGTCTGGTTCGGATTCTATTTAGAGTGGACCATGTTTTACGTGGAAGATCAAAACCTGGTGGCTTGTGGGTAATGCAGGGCATGTTATTTTGCCATGCGTTCCATTCTTGGGACCATACATTCGTGATGTTGAACTCCTCATGTATCATTCTTGCCGTTTTTATTGGTGGTTTTCTAGAGCGGGGACGGGTATTTCGTGCATCCTCGGTATCTTGGTGGATCGGCAGATTGATATTGTTCTGTTCATGATCTTTTTGTATTCACGTGTAAGTACGTCAACCCGTCGTAAATGTGGAGGTGGGATGTGACTTAATACTGGAAGCCATTGGGTGGGAGTTGATTTAATTGTACCAGCTATCATCCTCATAGTGCTGTGCAGCTGAGTGTCGACCTTTTTTACGTGTGGGCTGTGTAGCCCAACTGGAGCACAATATTCAGCGGTCGAAAAAACAAGGGCTAAGGCAGTAGAGCGGAGTGTGGAAGCCGATGCTCCCTAGGTGGTACCGCAGAGCTTCTATATGATGTTATTTCTTCTACTCAACTTTTGGGCAGTTTTTGTTAGATGCTCTTTAAATGATAGCGTTGTGTTTAGTGTTACGCCCAGGTACTTAGGTGTTTTGTTGTGGATAAGTGTTGTATTTTCAAACCGTATGTTGAGTTCCTTTCCAGCAAGTTTATTGTTCAAGTAAAAGCAACTAACTTCTGTTTTGGATGCATTTGGTTGAAGTCGCCACTTGCGAAAATATTTGTCCAATATATATAAGTCTGCCGTGAGAACTTCTTCAGACGTTTCTAGTGTTCTGCATCGTGTAGTGAGGGCCCAGTCATCGGCGTATCCGAACTTTCTTGATTTTGTTTCCGGCATATCTGCTAAGCATAAGCTAAATAGTAGTGGAGAGAGCACTGACCCCTGTGGTAGGCCATTCTTGAGTTTCTTTGGTGGGCTGATATCTGTGCCCATCACTACTTGAAACATTCGGTCGTGACCTATTAGGCGTGCTATTGGTTTACAGGGGATTGCACGGAGAATTTTGTAAATGAGGCCCTCTCTCCATACTGTATCGTAAGCTGCCGAGAGATCAATAAACGCCGCTGAAGTTTTAAGTCTTCTTTGGAAACCCGCTTCGATGTAGGTGGTGAGTGACATTACCTGGTCCGCGCAGCTTCGTTCTGGTCGAAAACCAGCTTGTTCGACTGGGATCACCTGGAACAGTTCTGTGCTGATTCTATTATATATAAGCCTCTCTAATAGTTTGTGGATGGCAGAGAGAAGCGCAATTGGTCTGTAGTTTTTTAGGTTGTCGGCGGGTTTGCCTGGCTTTAGTATGGCTATTATCTTAGAGCGCTTTAGTTCTTGTGGGATATTTCCAGTTTCCATGATGTCTGTGAAAAATCGAGTCAGCCAAACTTTTGTATACTGCCACAATTTATTAGGAATTCAGGGTGAATATTATCAGATCCTGGCGCTTTTGCTGGCTTAACGTCTTTAAGAGCCTCTGATATGTCTTCGCTGGTGAAGGGGAGGGAATGCTCCGTTTCTGTGGCTACATGTTTTAAAGTTTTAAGTTCTCTCTTTACGTAGATGGTGTGTGCTTTATTGTCCTTTGGTGCCATGGATGTTTTTACTATATGTGATGTTACGGCCTCTGGCTTTACGGCTGCCTCTCGGCGTTTCGTACGGACACCACTCCCTAATTTTATTAATAATGACCATGCCTGTCTGCTTGATTTCTGGAAGTTTAGACTTTCTACTGTTTCGGTCCACTTTTGGCTTCTAGCGGCGTCTAGGCTGTAAAGTAGTTCATCCTCTATTTCTTGGTCGCTAGTTGCAAGAGAGCTCTGATATAATTCCTCGCTATTTTCCGACCAGCCAGGGATATATTCTTTGCGATAGCCTCTTGGTATGTGTTTTTTGGCTGCACTTAGCACGGCACCAACAAATCTGTGGTAGTTTTTGATATTAGGTGTAATCCACCCTAGGTATTTATCCAGATCCGCAGAGAAGTCAATCCAGTTGGCCTTTTTAAAATTCCATCTTGGACGTCGGATAGAACTAATTAAAGGGATTTGCGTCCCTACATCCATGATGAGGTCAAACAGCAGCGGGCTCCTTGACGTATGCCTCTTTCCACTTGTATCGGCTGTGCTAGTTTGTTGTTAATTCTGGCCTGTATGTTATTCCTGCTGTATATGTTTTCCATAGTCTTGATAATATCTGACGGTATGTTTCGTTTATGTAACAGGTGAATCACGTCATTCAGCTCTACACAGTCGAATGCCTTTTGTAGATCTATGAAGAAACAGTAAGCCAGGACGTTGTATTATAGTGATTTTTCCATGACTTGTCTGACGACAAAAACTCCAATACAAACAAAAATTCCAATAAATACAACAAGTCCGCTAATGTCAATGTCAATGAAAATGATGGAAGAACGTCAAAATTCATAGTAAACAAGGTATCAAAGACATGCCGTATTGTTTATCCTTGTTTAACTTATTGTAGTTTCTATGGACAAGCGGTGAAAAAAAAAAGCGGATAAAAAGTAATTCTTGAATAATTTCATGCATGTGCAAAGATATAATGGAAGAACTACACGCGTTCTTCCACTTAGGTACCAGATCTAAGACACGTGAATAGATCAACGCTTTAACTTGCTTCAAATGACAATGCAAAAGAGAATAAATGGAAGAAGAAGTCAATGAAGGAGATTTAAGAAAATGTGTTTAGTAGTACTAGGCACTTACTTGGAAAAAGCTAAATAAGGCAAAACCATTAGAACTAACATATTATCTGCCCTGTATATTCAATTAAATATTCTAAAGAGCTACATTAACCTCAGTAACTTCCTTTGGGATAGAGTTCTTAAAACGCGTGTAGTAAAAAAATCATTAGACCATCTATTTCCCACGATTTGTTTCGCGAAAAAGCATTGTTATTTGACAAAAGGGCATTAAAAGTTGCATGTGTTTTAGATCGCATACATGAAATTAAAATATATCTTTTAAAAGCCTGCAGGTGAATTCCGCTCAGATTGATGAGAATGAAAAATGTCTAAGGCGGTCGCTTCTATAAAATTATAAGAGTTTGTATATCGGGATTATTTATTATCTCGCGCGACTACGAGGGAGGTCCCAGAATTTCCGGTTTCAGTTTAATGATCCTAGAAATAGTGTTGAACTTACACCCACTGTCTACAGATTTTATTAATAAATTTGGGGAGATGTATTACAGTAACCCGTTTATCATTTTAAAATATTTATGGATAGAAACAGTTAGCGCTGTTTCACATTATAAGAATTTAAACGTGCGAGGGTTAGAACGCACGACGACATTCCAATGGTGGCTCATGTAATTATATGGAGCCTTTCTCACTAGACGGTGGTTGGAACGTTCGGTGAAGTCGCAGTGTTTATGCCGTCCCTCGCTTACAACAACAGACGCACCCTTTCTTGCATCTTTACACACCCAGCAGCATAGGGGACTTAATGCATCCTTTCATATGATACTGTCGTTCAGTCGCACGAAGGTAGTTTCTTTGGTTGTTTGGTACGTTATTTTCATTTACATTTTGTGGTTGTTTGAAGTAGGTGCATATATTTTATATTATAATGTCTCAGATTGATAGTGAGATATTAATAACATTAATTGAAGCGAGACCTGTTCTTTGGGACAAAACAATAGAAATATATAAAGATAGAAACTTGGCGAAAAATGCTTGGAATGGTGTATGCCGTGCACTTAACAGTGAATTTGACGAATTAGGTGATAAAGAAAAAAACACATTTGGTAAGTAGTAAGTACAGCAAAATTAATTATATGTTACTGATAACAGCAGTAATTAAAACTGCTAACTATATTATAATAAACTTTATTTTACATAGTTGCAATTAACGTTGAGTATAGAGGGTGTTCCATCAATATGTGTGAATATAAAAATATATAAATCGTATCTTTTTGCGTTCATAGGATAGACCCAATGAATTCGGTTCCTCTTATTTCTCTTTCTTCGAAGATAAAGTAACCACAACGCTATAATTTGATTTCGCTCCATATAATATAACTATACATTTTATTCTACGAAATTATATTCAGTTTTATAGGGTAAACGACTTGGTGAAGACTGGAGTAGGGCGGCCGTCACGTCTTGTGTGAAATTAAAAAACAACATTTAAAAACGAGTGGATGACGGAGGTCACTCTGTCTTTTAAATTCTGTATTGTGGCTTATTTCCCATTTGGAATAGTTTATTACATAGATTTTATGAGCTAATTAGATGAGCTAATCCAAGATCCCACAAATAACTTAGTAGAACAACGATTATAAAAACAAATTAAGACTTTTAATTAAAAACATAAGAAATAATAACTGACAAAATAGAAATTTCAAATGAATTAAATACGCATCACAGTACATTAGGACAAAAGTATGGACAAAAAATACCCATTTGTAATTATATATCGTCATGATACATATCAGACATCGTATGATGTACCTACCTCAGCCACAAAGTATAAATAAAAATAATATACCAAACAACACAGCAAAATATCTTCGTGCGACTCAATTCTTATTGTGTGAAAAGGACAAGTTCGTCCAAACTATCGCACGAGAAAACCCTCGCACGTTAAAAATTCTTATAATATGAAACAGCCCTTATTATATTCCATTTTCATGAGTTTCATCGGCTTCCAAAAGCTTTGTGATAGCATCGCTCTCTAAGCACCAAGTGTTTTAATGGCATTGCAGATTGCAGGACTAATTACAGAACTAATTGTAGCATTATTTCACTTCCCATTTATTCTATACCTATGTCATAAACAATCTACTCTTCATGACTTTACAAAGCTTGTTATTTTTAAATCGTCATATAGACTTCTTCTTTCTTGTTTTTTTGAAGTTATACTTCTTTAGGCGCGATTGAGATTGAGGGTAAATTTATATTGATCTGCGCGCATGCGCACACCGACAGTATGGTATTAGTCGTTATAGGGCTCTGATTGGGTGTTGAAATGATCTGTCAATAATAAATAATTGTTCAATATGAAGGTAAACAAATGTATAATATATTAGTTTTATTGTTGTGAGGACAGAAACAAAAAAGTTTATAATTGTAGTGACTTTTAAATTGTTCTTAAAGGAACAGGTACGTAATAATTGTAAATGTATCATAGGTACCTACCTATTTGAACCTAGCAAAATACATAGTATGTAATACTTTTATTTACATAATTTGATTACCATCAAAATTTCTATCAATATTCACCTAATATATTGTTTTCTTACTCTATGTTTTGTTGTATTTTTTCAATTCTAAATCATTTCAATTCAAAATCAAAATAATTTGATTTATGTAATTCAAAAATGTCAAAAGTTTAATCCGTTTAGTTAGTCGATCTTCGCACATAATGACACGTTGTCTCCGTGGCGAAGCGTTTAATGCGGATGAACCCCAATACAACGCCAGTACCAACCGCGCTGATAAGTTGGTTCGAATCCCAATAGAAACTTTTATTTTTTTATTTTTTTTTATACATTTTATGATTGTAAGTATATTTATTATATAATTTTATTTTCAGAAAATACGTATTTAGTTAAAAAATTTTCCGACAATTAATGTTCAGAAATCATTTGTGGCATTTTTAATGTGTTTGTGTGTGTTTTATTCTTTTATTATTTTAATTTTTGGCACTGTTTTGATAAAAATGTTTGAGAAGTAGTAAGTATAAATTAGTTTAATTTTTAAATAAAATATAAATAAAAAGGATATTAATTTCGTTTATAATCATAGAATCATATAATAGAAGTATAACTTCTTACGTGCGTACAAAGTATACACACATTCTTTTTTTTTTTGTTTAGGAGTTAGATTATATATAGATTCCTCCTTTGATGGATGAAAACATATAAATATATTCTATGCACGTGTATGAGAAAGAAGCTGTTACCTATTACGAACAGGTACTATATGCTTTGGTCATCGACTTAAGCAGGCCTACGACAGAGTAAACAGACAGCAGATGTACGAACTGATGAAAAAATTGGGGACACCAAGTAAAATTGTCAAGATGGTAAAGATGACGATGGAAAACACAACAAATGAAGTAGCAAGGAAAGGGCATACATCCAAAAAGTTTGAAACTCAGAAAGGATTACGACAAGGAGACGCACTATCAACAACTGCATTCAATCTGAAATTGGAAAGAATAATCAGGAAAGCAGAATAAACATGCAAGAAACGAGAAACGATATTTAAAAACGGCCACCAATGCATAACATTTGCAGATGATCTGACACTATTAGCAACAAGTAACAAATAACTACAAAAGTTAATGAAAAATATAATATCAGAAGCCAACCAATTGGGACTTAAAATAAATTAAGAAAAGACAAAGTATATGATAGGAGAAAAGAAAAAGAAAATTACATCATATTACAAATAGATGCAGAAAAAACATACTCGTTCAAAAGAGCCAAAGAAATTAATTAACTGGGAGCCAAAATAAATGAAAATGGTCATGAGGATAATGAGGAATGGGAGATAAAGGCAAGAATAGCTAAAGGAAATAAAAAGTGTGGACATTACGAACATTAATGAAATCGAAGTAGGTATCAAGAAAAACAAAAATCAAAATTTATAAAACTGTTATCAGACCTACAATATGACCATGTTATCAGACCATACGTATGCGAAACATGGCTGCTGGAAAAGTCAGAAGCATATCTTTTAGAAAGATGGGAGAGAAAACTACAAAGGGGGATATATGGAGGTGTGACAATAGAAGGTCAGTGGAGAAGAAGAACTAATAAAGAATTGCAAGAACTGTATAAAGAGACAACGATAACGACGACGATCAAAGCACTGAGAATACGATATTGGGTGCACATCGACAGAATGGGAAGTAACAGAATTCCAAAAATGGTACTCTCACGAAGACCAATACAAAAGAGAAGGAAAGGCGGGCCTAGAAAAATATGGAAGGATAGTGTGTACGAAGACCTGAAGAAAACTAATATTGAGAGATGGAAAGAAGTAGCATTGGACAAACGGAGATGGAGGGAAGTGGTGAAGAAGTGTATAAAAAAGCTGAAGTGTAATTAAATATAATTTATAAAACTAAAATAAAATGTAATCAGAAATGTAAACGTTTTATCCCTCGGCCTACAAAGCCTGTTGAGCTTAATAAATGATAAATATACATCGGGATTATTTATTATCTCGCGCAACTACGAGGGAGGTTCAAGAATTTCCGGTTTCAGTTTAATGATCCTAGAAATAGTGTTGAACTTAACCCACTGTCTAAAGATTTTATTAATAAATTTGAAGAAATGTATTACAGTAATGCGTTTATAATTTTTAAAATATTTTTTGGTAGAAAAAGTTCTTATATTTCCATTTTTATGGGTCTTTATCGACTTCCAAAAGATTCGTGATAGCATCGCTCTCTAGACCAGTAGCGTACTAATAGATCAGCGGGCCTGGTTCTAATTGTGATGCGGGCCCCCGCCTATAACATTAAACATAAGTCATCATATATCATAAAAACTCAAGCTAATTTATAGTCCATTTACTCATGGTTTTTGCTGTACATTTTAAAGAACTGCTCGGATTGAGATGAAATTTGGCATACACATAGCTAACATGTCAAACAAAAAAAAGTGATACCTATTGTGCCGATGTGCGCTTCTGCCTTAGGTATGTTTTACCCCTTCTCGGTTGAAAAACATACGTTCAAGATAAGTCCGGAATTGGATAAATTGACTAATTCTAAGCAACCTTTAAGTTCTATAGAGTTTTTTCACTAAGTCAATACTTTTCGAATTATTTGTGAGTAAATATGTTCATTTTTCAAAAAAAAAAAACACGTTTTGAGACGGTTTTTCGCAAATAACCTCAAAAAGTAACTATTTTATCGAAAAAAATATTCTTAGTTAAAATATAGCTTATAAAAAAAGTGAAAAATATGGTGTATATACGAAGTGTTTAAACCCAGTAGGTCATGAAATATAGGTTCTTATTCGTCAAATTCCAAATCGAATATTTCAACGTGAAATAACTAAATATGAATCAATTTTCGAGAAAAAGTCATCACAACTTTTTTAATATATTTTTGACATTTTTTAATTTCTAGCATCAATATTAACTATGTAATGCTCAAAATAAAGCTGGACACTTTTTTTGGTAAACAAATCGTAAAAATCACCCCCTAATTAGCAACCCAAATGAAATTAACCGTTACCGCTTCACAAGTTACTTAACTTATGTACCTATTGCTTATATGATCTGTTAGTTTTACCGCTTCAAAGTGCTCATTTTTGAAATCAATTTGGTTTTAAATTAAAAAAAATTTAAAATTGTGAAAAAATTTTGTTTTTTCAAAATAACTTTATTAATTATTGGTCATACCAAAAATCTTAACTAGTATAAAAAATATAGGTCTTGCTATTGGGAATATTTTGGACTTTTTGTTTTTCTGAAAATAAAAATTGGTTATAAGATATGTCTGTTCAAATTTTGCATACACTCGCGATTAGTGACTCGTTTAAGCCCATTTGACTACAGCCTTTTCAAAAATAGGCACCTTGAACCAACGAATCTTACATATCTTATAAACAATAAGTAAAGTAATTTGTGACTTGGTAATATCATTTCGGATGCTAATTAGAAAGGGATTTTCAGGACTTTTTTACCAACTAAAAAAAAGATTATTTTGATCAAAACATTATTTTGATCGAAATTTACTTACTTTTGATGTTAGAAACTTTTTAAAAAAACAATAGACTATTAAAACAGTAAATAAATATTTATTTATTCTATCGTTTTTCATACTCACATGATTGATCACTTTACGCCAGCCGTTTTTATAAATAATGAAACTCAAAAATTTTCTACATCCAAAATTCTAGTCATAATTAAAAACCTTATGATTAAAAACCTCATTAATATCGGAAAACTAACACAGCTTTTAAAAAATGAACATTGGAATAAAATTTATATCAACAAAATAGATTCTGAAATTGCATATGATACATTTAGGTATAAATAAGTTAAATAATTACATACAAACTTCTAGGTAGATAAAACGCTTAAAAATATATCAAAAAACCCCTGGATAACGGTGGGGTTGATATATTTTATCAAACGACGAGATTTTCTTAAAAAGAAATTAGTGTCTATAGGTATATAGTGTCTTGTTATCCTTACCACTATTGTCTATATTTAGAATTTAATTTCAATTTTTAAAACTACCTCTATAAAAGTACAGGCTGAATGATGAAGATTCAATAAACACGAGTATCGAGCCTATTGTAGTGGGATTATTTTTATGACCGTATAAAACTTGCAATGCATATTTACAACTTGTAGTTTACCTATATCTTATTAATGAATCTTGCTAATATACAAGTGTTTAAGTTATCACGTGTAGGCAAGCCCTGTCGGTTAATCTTTACAAATGTTGAAACATGGGCTTTGGAAAGCAAGTAAAACGTGTAAGGAACCTTAAAACAGCGTTCCCCGTATTTCAATAAATTTTCTTTTCAAATTTTTTGAGAATAGGTGTTCTTCGTTTTTATTTATTATAAGTACCTACACAAAAATTAAAATCTATTAACAGTTACATGTCCTATGTGTGTACTTGTGTAGTTCAAAATGTCCCCATCAAATTAGAAACAAAAGAAGCAAAAAGCGCATTAAAGCGCTGGTTCCGCGGAACCCGCGGAACCATGCTCAGTACGCCACTGCTCTAGGCAGTAAAAGTTTTCATTGCACTACAGGACTAATTTTGACATTCTTTCACTTCCCGATCGATCTATACAGGGCGCAGCATTAGTGCGAGGAAGTCAAATTACTCATTTATCGTAATTGATACGAAAAAAATTGTCAATGTAAAAATTGGGGCATATATATGACGGTAATCTTTTTTAATGGAACACCCTGTATATTCTTACATTTTTGAAATCCCCTCGATATTCTCGGTTTTAATAGAAAGACTTATTTCCCCTCGGGGAGAAATTTTCTCGTGACACTGACCCCTCCAGGTAAACGACAGTTATTTTAAATAATATGGAAGTCTATAATAAGAACCTATAGTCCTGTGTAGTAGAACCTTTTTCGTCTTTATTAGTTAATAAAAAATTAAGGTCGTCAAAAAACGACCAATTTTCTTTGGCAATCTCTCCTCCCCCGTTCTCTAAACATGTCCGTACCACGTTAATCGTTTCTTCTTAATGCATTCTACGACCGTTTCCTGTAAATTCATTCTTCGCTTTACTTCCTGATTTCTAACTCGGTCCAATCTCGATGTTCTACTTGCTCTTCTTAGGGCGTCCATCTTAGTAGCTTCTATTTTTCTTTTTTGGTGGTCATTTATTCTCCATGTTTCGGATCCGTATACCAATGTGCTCTTAATCATGGTGTTGTATATTCTCATTTTTCTTTGTTTCCCTATCTCGGTACTCCACAAAACTCCTTTCAATGATTTAATTATCGTTCTTGCTTTATTTATTCTGCTCTTAAGAAGATACTATACCATAAATGGCTTAACACAAAAAATGAAGAAGACTACAACAGATATAGAGAAAAGAAAAGAGAATCAAGACATAAAATCATTCAAAGTAAAAGAGAGACCTGGAATCGAAAGTGCCAAGAAATCGAAGCACACATAGGAGGACGAAAATGCAGTGAATCATGGAAATTTCTGAACAAGATCAAGAATAACGAAACATTCAACGACAAACTACAATTAATACCAACAGATAAATGGGTCCAACATGAACAATATCCCTTCGTTGGCTCAGTGTAGATGGTCTTTAAGTTGTGATGGAAACACCAAATAATAGTAGCAGAGTTTATTGATGAGACTTACACTATGGATGTTGACCCGGGGTACTTTGAGTAGAGACTTAAATGATGAGCGTTGAAGACAATCACTCGCGTTAATGAATTAATAATAATTGAATTTCTAGACAAGAGATCTTAGTTTTATATAAGTTTAAATTGGGTCAATGTAAACACGGGCCCCGCGTGATTTTGTGTATCTAATTAAGGTAAATTGTTTATCTTATGTCAGCAACTTTTGGCTGATGTCCAAATTATATTATTGATAATTGACCAAATGTGTATGTAATTTAATTAATTACGGGTGTGTGTTTAATAACAAATAAATGCATTCGATCTACTGGGTGATAAAATGATACTGTCCAATTTCGGATATGAATACTGAATATTTGATATTAGACATACTGCGGAATCGGGCAAAAACTGGCCCAAGTGTCAATACTCAAAGTTTACATATAAGTATTACATAAAATAGTCAAATTCAAACATGTTAATAAATAAATAGTTTAAGAATAATCAACAATCTTCCAACCGTACTCTAGCTATCAATGTCCGACTCTATCTCTAGATTAAAATTAGGGCAATTGGATGAAAATGTGGAGAGTGGGAGGTCGGCCTTTGAAGTCGACGGTACATTGTTATGCCGATTACTACTTAATACAGGTACATCCTGTTCGTTAGTCTGAGTATGTGGATTCCCTGAACGACATAGTCGTACAACAGGACGGTATTTCCATAACGTGAGTATCCCAATTATTACCATTATAGTAATGGTCCCGGTGGCTACAAAATAATGCCAATTAGATTCTGGAATCGATTGCCACTGCGTATGCGTCATTTCTTGTTCTAGACTTTCCTCCTCAAGTAACGCGTGACGTAGCTCTCCTCCTGGTATGTCCAGGTAGGTGTTTAGAGGCATGTTAAACCTGCGGGGTGTCCTCGCCACCAATTGGGCCACGGGAGTGATTGGCGCCTTCAGGTAGCTTGTTACCGCTCTCTCCATCCCACTGCTAGTGGGGAGTAATGTAATATTTTTCGTTTGGGCGATACATTTGGGTGAAAGTTTCAGGAATGTGACTCGTTCCAGTACTCTTTCGCTCCGATTTCCATCGCAAATAATGGATATGTGTATCGTGACTGGCGTGATAACGAGCCAGAGGTTGGGGGTACCCATCTTACTCCATTGAGCTGTCTGTATTGTCCTGGCTACCACTGGACATGTGCTATTCTTAGATCGCTCATAAATTTCTTCAAGTATGCAGTTTGGTTGGGTATCCATGTTCCTTATAGCCGTTGGTGAGCACGCTATCTGCGTCTTTGTCAACAGTAAACATCTTTCCCTATCTTCTGCGGTCAATTCGAAGTAGTGCAGTGTGTTATAATCTACGACCAGTAGATTCCTTGGGGCGACAAATGTGCGCAACACCGACCCCTCAACGTTAAGTGGTATGGCCGTGACTTTCAGCATGCTGTACTTAATTTTCCCTGTCACTATGAAATAGCCGATGACTGTTATATATCTGTCGTCATGACTGACTTCTGTTTCTATAATGGGCTGTCGTCGTATTTCGACCCCTTGTGGCAGTATCTGCCCTGCTTTCTCTATCAATTTGGTTATCTCACCCGGTTTCACTATATCAATGAAGTGTCCGTGGTTATAGTGAAGGTTTAATATTCCCTCGTAAAATTGAGTATATTCGTTTATGAATTCCATAACTTGCAACGCTATCGTTTGTATTCGCAACGTGCTATATTCGGTTTCTAGTCTCTGTGCTTTGTCTTCTACTTCGTTAAGTCCTTTAGATATTTCTTGTAGGCCTGTGATTAGTGCTTTGTTAAACTTGTTCATTTGCTCGTTTATCCTGTTCTCTGTGTGATTGATTGATGTTATTGTTTCTAACATTATCTTCGCTTGATGCTGTGATCCCTTTATTAGCTCCTTTTGGTTATTGTCTAATGCTTCAATGTTACTGTAGGCTTCGTCATTGACTCCAAATACTGAGGTTAATGTTGTTCCTAATATTCCTCTTCTTTCCCTTGCTTTTATTTCTACTGTCAACCCCTCGCTTACTGATTCCGCCTTTCTTTGTCCTTCCTCTAACTTCCCTATTATATCCTTACAATTCACGATTTTTATATCCTGACACAGTTCTCGTACTCCTTGTATCATATTTCCTATTAGTTGGTGCTCTGTTCGAATTCTTCCCTTTTTTAGTAACACCTTTATTCGAAATGTTCCCCGGTCTATAACGACCTCTCCAAGATCTTCTGTGAAAAATCCTGGTTCCGGATTATATATTTTATACGGTTCTGCCTTTATGGGTTTTAACATCGTTAAAAACATTATAGCTACTAGTATTTTCTTCCATCTTAGTGCTGCTGCCTTCTTCGGCTTTTCCTGTTTCTCTTCTTCCAGTCGTATTAGTTTATGTATGGGTCTTTTTGTCAGTTTCCCGTTCGCCTTTCTCACTGTTACGACTCTGGTTAGTCCCTCCGCTCCAGGGTGTGTTTCTGTTACCCTCGCTAATGGCCATCTGCCTGGAGGTGTATCTTCTTCTTTTATTATAACTATTTCTTCTTCTTTTATGTTAGAGTGCGCCTTATGCCATCTATTTCTCTGTTGTAATTGGTGCAGGTATTCCTGTTTCCAAATTTTCCAGAAGTCTCTTTTTATTTTCTCCAATAATCTCCACCTCGTCGGCATCTTCAAATAAGTCGTAAGCTCTTCTTCCCGATTTGGTGATATAATTTCTCTCCCTATAAGGAAGTGAGCTGGTGTCAGGGCTATTTTCCCTTCAGGGTCTTCTGATGACCCACATAATGGTCTCGAGTTCATACATGCTTCTATTTGTGTCAGCACCGTACTCAATTCTTCATATGTTAGAACTGTTTCCCCGATGATTCTTTTCAAGTGATATTTCATTATCCGCACTGCGCTCTCCCATAGTCCTCCGAAATGTGGTGCATATGCAGGTATGACATGCCATTGGGTACCTAGTGCCAGTAATCCTTGTTTTATCTCGTCATCTATTTTTTTATTTTCTTTTTTCAACAAATTTGCTGTTCCTACGAATGTGGTTCCGTTATCGCTGTATACGTTGTTGCACTGTCCTCTGCGTGCCGTAAATCTCTTGAACGCCGCGATGAATGCATCCGTAGACATATCGCTTACTACTTCGAGGTGTACTGCCTTCGTTGACAGACACACAAATACTGAGATGTAGCCCTTATAGCTCCTCTGTCCTCTGCCTCTCGTGGTACTTATTTTTATTGGCCCGGCATAATCTATCCCTGTGTTAGTAAAGGGATGACTTGGGTTCACTCTGTCTTTCGGTAGATCTCCCATTAATTGTTGTGCTGCTTGGCTTTTATACCTCCTGCACCTTAAGCATTTTGCTAGATGATCTTTCACGGTTCTTCTGCCGTTGATTATCCAGTATTTCCTTTTTATATACTGTAGTGTTTGTTGTAATCCGCTATGTAGATTTTTTGCGTGACTATCTGCTATAAGTAACTTTGTTAATGCACTATCCTTTGGCAAAATTATCGGATGTTTTTCTCCGTACTTTAGATTCGTGTGTCTCAGTCTTCCGGTGACTCTTAGAATTCCTTGTCTATCCAGGAATGGTACCAATGGCGCTAATTTATTTTTCTGGTCTAACTGCTGTTTCTTCTCCAGCTTCTTTATTTCTTGTTTGAAGTAGGCGTGCTGTGTGTGCTTTATCACCTTTAATAGCGTTTCCTCTAATTCTTGGACTGTCAGCTGACTTTGTCCACTGTCCTTCTTTTTTCTGCATTTGTCTGCAAATCTCCTACAGTATGCAAGTACTCTTCTCATTCTTTCTAAATTTGAGAATCTCTCGCATATGTCCTCCTTTATCGTTGTCGTGTGCACCGTTATTTTCGTTTTGACTTCCTCCTCATTTGTCTCTGGTATTTCTTCTGATTCCTGCGTTAAAGTTTTGTTACTAGTCAGCCAAGTTGGTCCCTTCCACCATGGCTCTGCTTCTAATAATTCTGATGCGGTACTTCCACGTGAGAGGATGTCCGCTGGGTTTTCCTTCGTATCTACCTTATGCCAATTTTTCGGTCCTATAACGCCTCTTATTTCCTCTACTCTGTTGGCGACGAACATTTTCCACCTTTTTGATGATCCCCTTATCCAAGCCAGGGATATCATTGAGTCTGACCATGCATATACCTCAATGTTTTCCCTATTCAATGCTTGTAGGGTTTTCTTCATTAAATTTGCTAATAGCACCGCGGCACACAACTCGAGCCTCGGTAATGTCGTTTTTCCTTTCAATGGTGCGACTTTCGATTTTGCTATCATTAGATTCGTTTTGATTTCTGGGCCTAACACCCTTGAGTAGATTACCGCTCCATATCCTTTCATAGATGCATCTGCAAATCCATGTAGTTCTACTCTGTTTGTCTTGCTTAAGTTGTTCCACCTGGGCAATGTTATTTTCTCCAGATTTACTAATTGCGCCTGGTATGTATTCCACCTGCTTTGTTGGTTGCTAGTTAATTCTTTATCCCAACTGGTTTTTTGCTCCCATAATTCCTGTATGAACATTTTCGCCTGAATTACTACAGGTGCTATCCACCCTAGTGGGTCGTATAGTTTTGCTACTTCTGACAGTACGTGTCTTTTCGTTATTTTCTTTGCTGTCGTTATCCCTATTTTGAATGTGATTATATCTTCTTTAGGGGACCAGTGTATTCCTAACGTTTTCCGTACTTCTTCTTGTTTGAATGCCTTGGAGTCTACGTTCCTCATTTCCTCCGGTACGTTCTCCATTATTTTTTCTTCGTTGCTCAACCATTTTCTGAGAATGAAACCTCCTTTTCTGAACAGTTGTATTAATTCCTTTTGGGCTATTTCTGCTTCCTGCACTGTCTCCGCTCCTCCTAGTATATCGTCTACATACATGTTTTCTTTTACAATTTTCGATGCCAACGGGAACCTCGCTCCTTCGTCTTCTTGTAATTGCTGTATTGTTCTCAACGCTAAAAATGGTGCTGCGGCCGTGCCGTATGTCACCGTCGTTAAGTTATATTCTTGTATTGGGTCCTTTGTGTCCTTTCTCCACAAAATTTTTTGATATTTTTGGCCTTCTTCTGCCATTCTGATTTGTCTAAACATTTTTTCCAAATCCGCTGAGTATGCTATCTTATTGGATCTCCATCGTAATAGTATATTTGTCAAATCTTGTTGTAATTTCGGCCCTGTGTGCATAATATCATTCAGGCTTACTGCCGATGAGCTTTTACTTGATGCATCAAACACGGCTGTTATTTTCGTTGTAGTACTGTCCTCTTTTCTCACTGGATGATGAGGTAGGTAGTACCCATCTCCCTGGTTTTCTGCTATTACCATATGACCTTGGTTTTCATATTCTTCCATGAATTGTCTGTAATTCGCTTCTAACTGTTTGTCTTTTGCAAACTTCCTTTCTAGTTGCATCAATCTGGCGAATGCCTGCTGCTTAGATTCTCCTAGCTTTGTTATGTCTTCCTTAAACGGAATTCTCACTTCGTATCTCCCGTCTTCATCTCTTTTTACTGTCTGTCGATACATTTCTTCACATTCTTGTTCTTCTACTGATAAACTTGTTTCCTGATTTACTTCTTCTAATTCCCAGAATTTCTTTATTTGTATGTCCATCTCTTGTCTGGATATCATACAGCATACTTCTGCTTTTGTAGTCTCCTTCTCTCGTGCTATCCCCGAAACTATCCATCCTAGTTTGGTGTTTTGACTCAGGAGTCCATTACTTATTCTGTGCATCCCTTCTGTCAATATGTAACTGTATTCTTTTACTCCTAGTAGTAAGTCTATTTTCCCTACCTTGTAATATCTTGGATCTGCCAGTATTGCATTTTTCTCGTTATAGTCCGGTAGAATTATATCCTGTTCCGGTAAATTCCTTGTTATCTTCGGTAATACTAGTGCTTCTATTTCCATCTCGAAGTCACTTTCGTAATGAGTTTCGATTAAAAGTTTCATACTCCAATTGGCTGTTTTTTCTCCTGACGAGCCTATCCCGGATATGGTCGCCTGTATGGGCTTCCTTGTTGTTCCTAGCGTCGTCGCAGCTTGTTCCGTTATAAATGCGCGTTGTGACCCTTGGTCGATTAATGCTCTCATTATGTGTGAATCTCCTTTCGCATCTCTTATGCGTACAACAGCTGTCGCTAGTAATGCTTCACCTTCCTTATGGCTTGCACAGTTTACTGAATTCTGTCCTCTTTGGTGGTCGTTGATATTCCTATGCCCATTGGTATCTTGTGTATTTTCTCGCCTTCCGTTATTTTGTTCTCTGGCGTTGTATGGATTATTATTTCCTCCTCTGTACCTATTAGCTTGATACCCGTTTCTTCTATTATTCGAATCTCTTCCATTTCTTTCTTGTGTTTGTTCTCCTTTCGTTTCATTGGAGTTTCTTTTGTTGCCTGTGGTTCCTTTCTCATAATGCAACATATGGTGATGGTCTCCGCCACAGTGTCTGCACCTATATTGTACATAACATTGTTTTTCTTTTTTATGTGCTAGGCAGTTTGCACACAATCCTTTTTCTTTTATCATCCTGTTTCGGTCTCTTACATTGAGTTCCTGAAATTCTCTGCAGTTCGGTACTCCGTGATCTCCGTTGCATATCACGCAACGTGTTCTTGGTTTCCTCCCAGATCCTCCTTGCTTCTCTTGTCTTTTTTCTGACTCCAGCAGTTCCAGTGTCTGGAATCTTCGCTGTAAGAATGTTTGTGTCGATTTGTACGTCGGTATCTCTCTACTGTCTCCAACGTGGTTTTCGTACAGCCTCCTGGTTTCATTGTCCCATTTCGTTATGATAATTCGGGCTACCAATGGGCTCCACGCTTCCGTGTCTGTTCCTAACCCCCCTATGGCTTCCAGACTTTCGTGGAAGGTGTCATGTAGTGATTTCAATGCTCTAGCAGAAGATTCCTTTACTTCCTGTGCTAGTAGCATCCTGTCTATCAATTTAAACAATATCATCCTTGGATTCTCATATCTATCTTTTAGCATGTTCCAGGCCACTTCGTAGTTGGCCTCGGATATGTTTAAGTGTTGTATCATTCTGTTGGCTTCCCCTCTTAGTTGAGTTTTTAGGTACTGCATTTTTTCTGCGTTTGATAACTGGTCGTTTTCATGTATTACTTTTGTAAACAGATCGTGGAAAGTTCTCCACGTTTCATACCTGCCTTCATACACAGGGATTTTTACCTGCGGTAATGTCACACCGTCCCTCCTCTGTGTGCTTTCTGGCCGTTGCATTCCTGGCCTTATTTTCTTCAAGGTTTCCCTGACTCTCCTCTTTAGTTGATTTATTCTCTCTACTTCTCCATTATCTATAGCGTCTAGTTCCTCATTTACTGCTGCTTCAATTATTAGTGTATTCACCTTTTCCATGTATTCTCTTAACTCTGACTGCAGCTCTTCATCCTCCTGCAAATCTTGTTCATTTTCTGGCCGTAATAATTCCTCGATTCTTTGCTTCCTTATCTGTATCTCCTTTACTTTCGGTGCTTTTCCTCTTTTCAGCACCCTTCCATATTCTTCCAACAGGGTTTTCCCCTCAATATATGTCTTAAATACCTGATCATGGTATTTTGTTTCAAAATATTTTTCTTTCGTTATACCTCCTTCTAGCAGCTTTTCGTGGTTATTCAGAAATTTTGCCCAATATTCTTCTAATTTTTCCTGCCTATCCCGGATGTATTGTTGAGTCCTCCGAGATTGAGAATCCTTTTTAGTATTTGAAACTAGTTTCGCTAATTCTGCTCCTATCTCCGCTTGCTTAACGTATACACTTTCCATGGTTATTTTTATAAAATTTTAAATTCAGCGGTAAATATATTAAACAATATGAACTGTATTTTATTTATTAAGCAATGTACTTAAATATGCCTATAATGTCTGGCTAATTGGCTAGTCCAAGGCCATCAAATTCACACAAAAAAAATATCTGCTTATTAACAATTATATTTATTTACTATACCTGTACTATCACGCTCTCTCGTAAGCCAGAATGTATATAAATAAAAATGTAATTGTATGCCCTTGTCAAGTTTGCAATTTTTCAACGTTACCGTAGGTCGCTTGTCTGACTAAGTGATTTCTGTTTGTAAATAAACTGAATAGTATTACGATTTCACTAACGCTAAAATTGAAATTCTTTGGTTGGATAATTTAATGAACCTTTGTATTTATAAAAGATCTGTAAATGATATATGTAATATTAATACTGGAATCTTATTCAAATTTGGCAATTAGATATCTATGTGATTAATTTTTACAGAAATAGGTAAAATATTTTCATTTTCTAAAATAGTGAAAATTTAACTGAAATTATTATATAGAGTGGACTTTTATCGTTCTATAAGTTACGTAGTATTTTAATTTTTTCGAAATAAAGTATTTAATTGAAATTAAAGCAAGCTATATGTTTATGAACGTTTCTTTTTTTTTCAAATTATTTTTCAAATATATTTTTGTCTCTCTATTATTTATATGGTATACATTCTAAAGTACATTATTTTACTATTGATAGAGTGGAGATTGTTGTTCTAGATTGTTGAATTATAATAAAAATACAAACTTGTTAAATTGTACGATTGTAACAGTTGGAAGATTTTGTAATTATTCAAAAACTTACGGTTTTTTTTGTTTTCTTAGACGTCTAGGGTCCCTCGCTTCTGGTAGGCTCTGCAATCGGCTCTCGGCTATGGTACTGCTCTTAGCTCTGCAATCGGCTCTCGGCTATGGTACTGCTCTTTGCTCTGCAATCGGCTCTCGGCTTTGGTACTGCTCTTAGCTCTGCAATCGGCTCTCGGCTATGGTACTGCTCTTTGCTCTGCAATCGGCTCTCGGCTTTGGTACTGCTCTTTGCTCTGCAATCGGCTCTCGGCTTTGGTACTGCTCATAGCTCTGCAATCGGCTCTCGGCTATGGTACTGCTCTTTGCTCTGCAATCGGCTCTCGGCTTTGGTACTGCTCTTAGCTCTGCAATCGGCTCTCGTTCTCCCGGGTCTAGTGGTCTCTCTCTGAGGGTGTTGCTGGTGTGGACTGTATAGGCTTTCTCAAACTTCCTTGAAGTATTCTTTTTCTCGATAGGACCATGAACAATATCCCTTCGTTGGCTCAGTGTAGATGGTCTTTAAGTTGTGATGGAAACACCAAATAATAGTAGCAGAGTTTATTGATGAGACTTACACTATGGATGTTGACCCGGGGTACTTTGAGTAGAGACTTAAATGATGAGCGTTGAAGACAATCACTCGCGTTAATGAATTAATAATAATTGAATTTCTAGACAAGAGATCTTAGTTTTATATAAGTTTAAATTGGGTCAATGTAAACACGGGCCCCGCGTGATTTTGTGTATCTAATTAAGGTAAATTGTTTGTCTTATGTCAGCAACTTTTGGCTGATGTCCAAATTATATTATTGATAATTGACCAAATGTGTATGTAATTTAATTAATTACGTGTGTGTCTTTAATAACAAATAAATGCATTCGATCTACTGGGTGATAAAATGATACTGTCCAATTTCGGATATGAATACTGAATATTTGATATTGGACAAACATTATAAGGATTTATTAACTGAACAAAGGCCCGAATACTTACAACCAACAGAGACGGAAATACAAATTGTAGGGGAAGAAATAAACATAAATAGTGTAGCAGTTAAAAATGCAATTAAACAACTAAAAAATGGAAGATCTCCGGGTCCAGGTGGGATTATTGCCGAACTACTGAAAAATGGAACTGAAAAAATTTCGAATCTCTGGCATATGTATTTACAAAGTACATCAATGGCGAAAATGTACCCATTGACTGAAAGATAGCTTATTATAATCATCGATTCATAAAAATGGCAATAAACTAAAATGTAGCAATTATCGCGGAATATCAGTTTACAATAAGCAGAGTATATACAAAAATTTTAAGAGAACTGATTGAACAAGAATACTCAGGATGCGAAGAAGAAGAACAATGCGGGTTTAGAGCTGGAAGGTCCTGTATGGATAATGTATTTTCGTTAAAACAAATCATCGAAAAAAAAATTAGAACGGAATAGGCCAATACACCTAGTTTTTATAGATTTGAAAAAAAGCATATGACAATATACCGATACCGAAACTATCGGAAGTAATGCAAAACTCTAACATTAACTTTACTCCCATAAAAGCTGTCAAAAATTTATACAGTGACATGAAATCTGCAGTAAAATTAGAAAACAAAATAACAGATTTGTTTACAGTCAACAAAGGTCTACGACAAGGACGACAAGATTTATGTCGCCAAAGCCCTTACAATATGGAAAAGAAAATGCAGTGTGTCTTCAAAATGACGTTTTCTAAATATTTCTATCATTATTGGTTGCTTAGAAAATTGGAAAATAAGTCAGAAATTTCGGTTTTTTTATAAATATTAATAATTTTTTTAAAAATGAACATAGAACCTTCGTATTATGTGGAATTTTGGGCATTGTGGTACTCAAAATATGCTTAAAATTCAAAAGCGTTTGATAGAATAATTAGTTACTTATTTTATTTATTTATCCCAAACTAAATTTTTTTACAACAATATAAGTCAGAAAATAATAAAGTTACAGTAATTCTACGAAGAGCTTGTGAAAGATGGTTTATCCAATCAATATTATTAATATTGCAAGATCATTTTGCAAAACCAGTTTTGCTTATAAACAATTTGGATTACCTTTTTAGCATTGCCTGTAGGAGAATTATTTTTCATGTTTGGAAAACTTTAATTTTTTCACAAATTTTAAAAGTTGTCCTAGAACAATCTGGGACGAAGTTGGTCCCTTTTTTTAATTCACAGAAATTTAGAGATCTAATTAGCGTCATTTAAAAGAACATACTTAAAAGTTTTAATGTGCCAAATTTTAAAAAGATTCAGGCAATTGTTAAAAAGTTATTCTAATTATTGTTTATAAGCAAAAAATCGACATGTTTTCGATAAACGATTTTGCAATATTTAAAATTGTTTCTCTTCATTTTTTAAATAATAGTGATACAATAAACCTTATTATTTTTCAAGATACCAGTAGAACTACTATCACTTTATTATTTTCTGACTTATATTGTTGCAAAAAAATTAAATTTTGGGAAAGACAAATAAACTAAGAGTTTAAATAAGTTTATTTTTAAAAATTTTATTAACATTTATAAAAAACCGAAATATCTTACTAATTTTGCAATTTTCTAAGCAACAATAAATAAGCATATAATCATTTAGAAAACTTCGTTTTGAAGGATTTTATATGACATTATGTCTCTTTCTCAAAAATTTGTTTAAAATGCTTTTTTTTTGCTGATAGAGTATAGACGAAAAAAGCGAAAATTGACCGTTTTTTACCATAATTTGTTAGTAACTATTAACTATATAATTAAGTCCAAAAAATCAACTTCAGCAAACATATAGGTTGTTTTTATAGAACAGATATAACATTATAACATATTATTGAAAGCAACTATCCTTTGTCTGGAGGGGTCAATGTCATAAACAGGTTACATTTTTTTGCTTATTTCCCTGAACTACTTATCTAAAACAATTTTTATAGCATAATATAAAATATATCTAATATAATAGATAACATACGATTTTTTACATAATTTTTTCATTCATTTCCATGACACTATGATATTTTAATTGAAATAATATGATTAGTAAATATTTTATTCTCTTTGATAGTTATTGATATTAATAATCAAAGTATCGATTTCTAAGTGATGGTTTTGAAGGTCAGGTGTAAATACCATCAAAATAAATAAACCGTTATCTAATTACATGGGTGATATTACCAAGTCAATACAAGGATTTAATGACCTGTCAATAAAATATTCTAAAAATATTTCGAGGAATGTGATGAAGTCTAGACAGATGTAAAGAAATATAATGTTTGTTGTTTAATGGTATTTTACTACTCAAACTTTGTTTTCTTTGTAACATGAATGTTTCATTGGCATTACTGCAAAATTTCACTTGCCATCATCGATGATTTCTGCTGTCATTATTATCTCAACACTCCACATTGAATGTAGTGGATTGCTATTTAACTGGAAAACAAACTTAGAAAAAGGCCAAAGAATATCAAAATAGTAATTGCGGGGAAATGTCTTGCTTAGAGTCTCCTTTATTTCTGAGGGTTGGCAACAATTCTGGCAAATATTTTTCTATCATGTGCGGCTCTGATGTTTTTCAACCATCAATATCTCCTGCCTGGACCTCGTGTTTCTTCAATTTTCCCCTTCATCAACAATCTCAAAGGCTCATCATGTCTTCCCAGTCACCTGCCTAGATAATTGGCTTTGCACTTCTTGGTAATGTTAAGAAGCAGGGCCGTGCGGTGCTATGATGCGGTGAGGCGGTCGCATCAGGGGCATCACAAGGGGGCGGCATAATTAGTAAAATGAAAATACATCAAAATAATAATAGGAATAAGAAAGGGCAAAATAGAATATTTGAAGAATATCCGATGGTGTGTCGGAGAAACGGCTCCACGGTCGAGAAATTGACGCTAACAGTAGCCGTAAAACGAACTTAAAGTTCCACGGAACGAAATAGGAATAGCCGAACTGAAGCGACTACGCACAAGTCCTGTAGTCGGTACAGTTCGGCTATTCCTATCCCGTTCCGCGGAACCTTAAGTTAGTTTTACGGCTCGTCAATTTCTCGCCCGTGGAGCCGTTCGCTAACCTATGCTGCTGCGCGATATTTTACAGCTCGTCTGGCCATCCACTACTCTCAGAGTGGTCAATTTTCGCGCTTCATTTTACTGCTCTTACGGCGCCGTAAATTATCTCTTGTCTGACCTTAGGCTAAAGAATGGCACATGCCACTCCGTAAACTTAGTTTTAAAAAGCGAGCACCACACACTCGCGAAGTTACTTCGGGAAAGTTGACCGAAGTACCGTCACTACACACTCGTTCAACTTCGCGAGGAACACAATCACGCGGTGCGATACCTACTTCGATCCCTTTGACTCGGTCCAAAAACCGCCAGAGAATGGAAGTAGGCCGAAGCGAAGAGATTTCGCATAAAGTGCCTACCTACACTCTCGTCCTTGTTGAACTTCGATCGACTTCGTGAGTAGTATAGTGAGCGTGTAAAAGTGAAATCGCCGTCTTTTACAGAAACAAGAACCTTTTTTGTATTATACAAGAGCTGTACATTTTTTTTTCTGGTTCTACAAAGCGTTGGGAAGCTCTGAATAAACATGTTTCACAACTAACTTTAAAACCGTTAAGCGATACTAGTAGATGGTCAAGTCGAATAGATGCATTGAAACCTTTAAGATTTCAATTTTGTGAAATATATGATGCCGTATTCGAAATAATAGAAGAAGTCAACAAAGATACAGAAACTAAAGTCAAAGCACGAGGATTAGCAAAAAATATTAAAAATTATAAATTTATATGCGGTGTGTAGTTCTTTAGAATGATATTTTATTTCATATAAATTCGGTCTCAGTCTCGAAGTCGAAGATGTTGCAACATGTAACCACAAATTTGTCAGATTGTGCAAAAAGGTTGTCAGAAACAATAAAAAAAAGTTACAGACAATCTGACTATGACCAAACGAAAATTACTGCTAATGAAATTGCAGAAAATCTTGATATAAGCTCCGAATTTCCAGCGGAGAATGAAATTCGAGCCAGGAGAAAAAAGCGTCAATTTGATAACGAAAAACCTATGGATGAGCTCTTAAAACAAGAAGAAAAATTTTAAAATAATTTTTTCATCTATATTTTAGACATTGTCATTAATTCTTTGGTTGTTCGATTTTCGCTTCTAGAAATTTATAAATAAATACATTTTTGATGATATTTTTAAATTGGGGGAAATAAATGATAAAACACTAAAAATATATTGTATGAATCTTCATTCAATATTTTCAATAGAAAAATAATCGGATATACAGGCAAATGATCTTCTAGAAGAATTGTGTGATATATCCCAAATGATAACATAGCCCATGAAACCTTTAGAAGTTTTGAACTATTTCTGTACACCCAAATGTAGTTGTATCGCTAAGAATTTTATTAACACTCCCTGTCTAAGTAGTTAGTGGGGAAAGAAGTTTTTCAAAATTAAAAATTATTAAAAACGGTTTACGAAGCTCCATAAGACAAACAAAACTAAAAGAATTAGCACTCATTTCAATAGAGTCCTCACTGGCTACTACTTTAGACTACATCTGGTTGACGAATTTGCCAAAATTAAAGTCAGAAGGGTAAAATTGTAGTTTTTGTGAATGTTATTTAATGTTAATACGTATTTCATTTAATTTAAATTATGTTTTGTTTTTAAAATAAAAGTATGTTCATTTGTGCAGTTGCATTTATAGAATATTTAAGGGGCGGCATTTCGAAGACTTGTATCATATTGAAAAAATGTACCGCACGGCTCTGTTAAGAAGTTCTGTCATTTCCCATTTTCTGCAATGATGCCTAGTTAGTAACTTTTCGGTCTCCGGCATGAAACTATTTGCCACAGCCTTTTGGTTCATTAGTGTTCCCAGTCATTTCATCTAACCCATTAAACCTAAAGACAACAGATTGGGAAATAAAAGTCCCTGCGCATCTAGTTCCAATTTCGTCTCTTTGTCGACTCAGATATTCACATTGAGTCTTCTATCTTCTCCGCGTCTTCTTTAAGAGGAAATAATGTCACAATGTCACCTTTAAATCCCTACTTTCAGGATTGTAAGATTATATCTCTCTGTTTCAGAATACCCGTCTATGAGTCGGATACATCAAGCTTTACTGCTGAGTTTCATTACGGGATGTTTTATGAACTTTGTATTTCTGTTAAACACTATTCAACAAGTAGTTAGATATTTATTATTCTAAATGGAAAATAAGCCACAATTTAACTTAAAATAGTTATTTATCTACTCTATCTCATATTATGTATAAGTTTTTAGTTTGTGAAAACTCATAGATAGCAGTGCGTGAAGGATTTAAAGTGTGCGTAAAGCACCAATGTATTTTAAATGGGATTTATTTTTCGCACTGTTTTTTGGCATACTTTCATATAATCAAATATCCTTAACTTTCGAGTTGTCATGGTGATGACATGTGAGCAATAAATTACAACAAAACTTTTGACAGTTTTGTGGTTCGAAAGAAGTTAGAATTTTTAAATGTCAAAGGTCTAAAAATTGTAGAATAGAAATGAATTCCAGTGACGAAAAGTGACAGTTTTTTTATTTGTTTATCGTAGATAAAAAATATTGTATGAAACTGTGCGTGAGGTACTTTTTGCGAATTTACGCGATGTATAGTACTCGCTCCGCTGTCGCTCGTGCTCTAAACACGCGTTCGTTCGCACAAAGCATACTTCACGAACTGTTTCATAAATTATTTATTCGCGTAAGTTCTCAAAAAGTACTTCACGCACAGTTTCATACAATATTTTATCTACGATAAACAAATAAAAAAAACTGTAACTTTTCGTCACTGGAATTCATTTCTATTCTACAATTTTTAGACCTTTGACATTTAAAAATTCTAACTTCTTTCAAACCACAAAACTGTCAAATCTTTTGTTTATTGCTCAAATGTCATCACCGTGACAACGCGAGTTAAGGATATTTGATTATAACGACAGAGATAGCTATACAGTAGTACATGTCTATTCTTAATTCAGATATACTTTCCAGTTTACCTTACCTTTGCGCCTTTGCAGTGTACGTCAACTTAACAAGAAAAGTTAGGTTAGGTAGATATGTTGGTGGTGGGCATATAGGGCTTTTCATTTACAGTCATTTGTTTCGAGCTTCTGTCAAATGTCGCATAATCCGTGTCTATTAATATTATACACAGAATATACAACATATGACAGAAGCTCGAAACAAATGACAATCGATGAAAAGCCCTATACAGCATATTTTTTGATTTTATTTATTATTGTTACTTATAATTTTGTTAATTCTTTTTATTTTGGATTAAAGTTCTGTGTTAAAGGTTTTGACTGATTTTTTATGTTTTATAATTGTTATAAAATGAGTTAGGTGAGCTAACTAAATGACCAACAACGATTATAATTCACTCAATTACAGGACAATAGGAAAACATTTTACTTGAACATAACATATATATAACTGACATTATATTTTCTATTTCTTGACATTACTTTTTTTAACTTCTAAATTGTCAACACTGTCATTATATAGAGTATGTACAACTATAGAGCAACATCTACTTTTAACGTTGTATATTGTAACAATTCAGATTAAAACTAGACATACGTAACTTTTTGCGCGGCTTTGATCCTAATAATTGGGGATCGCGCCTTATGAAAGTATGCCAAAAAACAGTGCGAAAAAGTAAACCCCATTTAAAATACATTGTTACTTCACCCACACTTTAAATCCTTTACGCACTGCTTTCTATAATGACAGTTTTAACAAACTAAAAACTTATGCATAATATGAGATAGAGTAGATAAAATGATTTTATTGACGTTTCGTTTTTATTTTCGTTTATTTCGTAGTTAGAGATGTCAACACTCTGCTTTTTTACGTTTCTGATCTTCCTTTTTGGAATAAAATTTATATTTATTTTCTGTAACAGTATCTACAAGAAAGATAAATATTTTATATGAAACAAGAGAATAATATACCTAATGCAGAACATAATATGAGAAATCTTATTAAAATATGAAAATCGGATCTGTACCATGTTACATAATACGGCGTACTCTATAAGTCACCCTTATGTTGAAATTAAAAAAACCGCCAACAAACTTTGTTTTACCTTTATGCAAGCGCTAGCTGCCGTCTACCGTGATGTGGTAATCGTTACATCTAACTAACGAATTTATGAAAGTGATTAAACTTTCGGTATATTTGTCATTACAAATGCGCTGCAACAGCTTGATGCGATATTTATGACGATAAGGAAATGATAGGGAAGTGATATAGGGATGGGAACATTCTTCTTCCTGTAGTGCCTATCCGTTTCGGATGGTGGCGACCATTATAGCAATCTGTACTTTGCACACTGCTGCTCTAAAAAGAGTTGTGGTTGTTGTGTTGAACCACGTACGTAGATTTTTCAGCCAGGAAATCCTTCGTCTGCCTAGTCCTCGCTTCCACTTTTCCTTGTAAGATTAGTTGCAGCAGTCCATATCTTTCACTGTTCCTCATGATGTGACCGAAGTATTCGATTTTGGCTGTTTTTATTGTGATTAACAGCTCTTTTTCTTTTTGCATTCTCAGCAAAACACCCTGATTAGTAATGGGAACAAATTAGTCAAACCTAGGAGAGACTACGTTAGTCAGGCAAAGGTCGAAATTTAATTTTATGAAATCGGGGTTTGACTAGTCAAACCCCGATCACCTATTAAAATGTCGTAATTTGTTAGATTAATTTTAATAAAACGTGATGTTTTAATTTTAATGTTTATTATTTTTATATTGTCGTAATTAAAATAAAAAAAATTGTATTTATTCTCACATATAGAGGCATTATGGCATTTAGAGTTACACAATACGTTAGACCTTTTACACTTACGTAATTTGGAAGAGCATTTCTTATTGCAGTAGCATTTTATAAATCCTTGTCCTCCAAATTTAGAATCTTTTGTATTAATTTCTCTTAGAGACAGACAGCTTAACGTCTGGAACATCTTCGAAATTAGGAAATATTTCTTTGCATTCTCTTTTCTGATTTCTTGAAAAAGGTGTGTTTATTGTTCCGTATTTTGTACTAACTTTATATAAACCGTCAATTATTGTTTTATCTTGTATGATACCCATAATATTTCGAGCATCTCCTTTGGCTCTATCAAAGCTGGGGATCGGTATTGTTACAGTTTTTCCGATCGAAATTGGAGGACATTTTTTTTTCACTTAATTGTTTCATAGCATTAGGCTGGGCATGAAGACCTTCAATCGCATTTCCTTTATTTATTTTAATCTTTTTTGTCTGTGCACAACGCATGCTCGAACGCGTGCCAAGGAGATGCTCGAAATATTTTGGGTATCATACTTAGTGTTGTTCTGAAGCTATTTCCTTGTGGCATTTTTATAATCAAGTATTTTCTATGGAAAATAAGCCACAATTTTACTAAAAAATGAATTTATTGACGTTTCGAAGCCCAAATCGAGTTTCGTTGTCAAAATACAAAATACTATTAAAATAAACAAAAATGTTGTTGCTAAGTAAAAAAAATCTTCTAATAATTGATTTAATCTGACTCATTTATATTGACAATTCAGACGTATATTATACATTTTAAAGTAGAAGACTTTAAAATGATATCGCCAATATTTATGAGTTGCGTTCCTGGGACGACTTTACTAAAAGATAGTTCATTCGATTACATGAAATCAATCCCAACTCAAGAATATCCGTCGCAGAAAAATCATAGCATGTGATCTGTCTTTAAAAAGACAACCAAATGCAACGATGACAGTCAATTTCTCGCGTTAGAGATTCCATAGTAAAATAAATTCATTTTTTAGTAAAATTGTGGCTTATTTCCCATAGAAAATACTTAATCATACTTAGTGTGACCAAGTCAAATTCAGTCGAATTCAGGACAATTCTGAAAAAAATACCTGAAATCCGGGACTTTTCAATGAAAAACGGGCCATTTTTATGTTGACAATGATATTTTTGATGGGATTAAACCACAATTATCTGCTTCACTTTCAATCCGGTAATCGTTCTCAAACTTTGAGAAAAATTAGAAAATCAACTGATGGATTTCCAAGTAAATATAACCTTAAATTAATATAAAAAATTAATTATCATTACAATCAATTGTGGCTTAATCCCATCAAAAATATAATTGTCAAACATGCCACAAGAAAACAGCTTCAGAACATTTTTATGTTGATTACATCTTACTATCATATTTGTTGAACAATTGATGAATTTGCGTAAAAATCAGAGAAAGAAGAAAGCCTTTAAAAACCAAATATTTTCTCGTCCCGCCAATTCACTGTGATGTGAATTCTTGGAAGAATAATGTATTCTATATTTCAAAATAGGATTTTAGCAAAATGTTGAGAATTCGGATGGCCCGGAAGCCTTGTCCGTGACGCCGGGAGACAACTTCGTAATTCGGGCCATGTCCCGGATTTTTTGGACTAATTGGTCACACTAATCATACTAGATTAAACAGTAATTGACGGTTTATATAGAGTTGATACGAAATACGGAACAATAAACACACTTTTTTCAAGAAATCAAATAAGAGAATGCAAAGAGAATTTTCCTAATTTCGAAGATGTTCCAGACGTTAAGCTGTCTCTAAGAAATATTAGTAAAAAATATTCTAAATTTGGAGGACAAGGATTTATAAAATACCACTGCAATAAGAAATGCTCTTCAAAACCATATAAGTGTAAAAGGTCAAACGTATAGTGCAACTCTAAATGCCATAATGCCTCAACATGCGAGAATAAACAGTATTTTTTTTTATTTTAATTACTACAATATAAAAATAACAAACATTATATTATACCTAATTAAAAAATGACGTTTTATTAAACCTAATCTAACAAATTACGACATTTTAATAGCTGATCGGGGTTTGATTTCCCCGGATTTCATAAAATTAAATTTCGACCTTTGCCTGGCCAACGTAGTCTCTCCTAGGTTTGACTAGTCAAAGGCCGAAACTGTAATTTATTTCGGGCTTTGACTAAGACCGTCAGTCAGACCTAAGGATTGTCTAGTGTCTAGTCAAACCTAGGAGTGCCTGAAATTTGGGATTTGACTATAACACATATATTCAAATACACTGCCCCTTTTTATTGATATGTTTTTTAAGGTTTCACCCCTATTCAGCGGTCCCCATAAGCGCGGTTCCCGATTGAGCGGTCTCAATACAGCGGTCCCCGTTTCAGCGGTACCCCGATTCAGCGGTGCCCGATTTAGCGGTCCCCATAACCGCGGTCCCCAATAGAGCGGTCTCAATAAGAAAATAATAATATGACAATGATAAGTAATTAGTTTTATTGTAGGATATTATTTTAACCTATTCTTGTTTGAAAATATACAGGTAATATCTAAGTACCTGGTATATACCCCAGTTAATAGGGAAAAAAATCATCGATTTCAGGTAAAAATGTTCTACAGGGTTTTCAAAGTTTTAAACGTTAGATGAGGGATAACTATGATAATTCCGTGAAGACGTACAGCTGTTTTTGCTTTTTTTTTAAACAATTGCAAAGAATGAAAAAAGCAGTTTTTTGACTATAAAACGTTTCTTGTACATTTTAGAGAAAAAAGTTTCAAATAAATCTAGATCTTAAAAAGTTCTTTAATTTGGTGGTAAGCATATTGTAATATATAAAGAATTGACCGAGATAATTACAAAAAACCCTCATTTTTGCAGTAAATTATAAATATTAATAACTTTATTTTTTGCACAATGACATAAAATTTAATGACTTTAAATTATGTCAATTAATGAGTTATTTAAGTGTGCTAAATTTCAACCATATCGACCAAATAGTTTATAAGTTATTCAATTTGTTTATCCCAGAGAGCAATTGTTTATACAACTGTTCTTGCCCTACAGTGACTCTGTGAGATATTCAGCAGATCGCAGTCGATTATTTGAGACTTTAATTTTAAGACGTATTAAAAAAAATTTTAACATTTTATTGAAATTGTTTTTAAAAACACTGTTTGAAAAAGACCTGACTTTTTAGCTTATAAACAATTAGAACAACTTAGATATTTTTTATGTTCCGTGCTTGTATGTAGGCTCAATGAAAAGCTGATGAAAAAATGCATATAAAAAAAGAAAAAATAATTTTATATGTTCATTTTTTATTGTTAAAACTACTGTCCCCAAGAGGGTCCTGTTTTTACTCATTTTCCTGAACGATGCCTCTCAAACGGCATGCTGCAGAACCAAACGCCGCTGAAACGGGTCGGTGGAATCGAGAACCGCCGAAACGGGGACTGCTGAAATGGGTACCGCTGAAACGGGGACTGCTGAAAAGGGTCGGTGGAATCGATAACCGCTGAAACGGGGACTGTTAAAATGGGGTCTTACCGTTTTTTAACACACGTAGTCACTAATTGTTTTAAAGCTATTTTCTTATGGCATCTTAATGCAGTTTAATATTTTTGGTGGGAATGGCATAATTTTCCTTTAAAATTAATTTTGTTTTTGTTGCTTGTTAAAAATTCTTCTAATAATTTAATTTTATCTGACTTATTTATATTGACAATACAGACATACAGGGTGTTTGGTAAAGAATGGGCCATAGCTTAACCCTAAATTCCTGAGCTTTAAATAGGTCAATTTAAGCTAACTTACCTTAGTACCAAAGTTGATAATAACCGAAATACAGGGTGTCAAAGTTAAACTTTTATTTTATTTATTCTTGAATATTTCCTGACAGGCATGGGATAACAACACGAAATTTGGTAAGCGGGGGTTTTTTGGGATGAGAAATCTAAATTAGCCACCAAAAATAATGTATTACCCAGAGGGCGCCACATACGTCTTTCAACACTCATTTAATACGTTCAATTTTTTTATCCCCCACTCTATATACTTTTTCAATCAAAACTTTTATTCTCTTAATATTTTTACTTAAAAAATGTAAACTAGATTCATCTCGCTAAACTAAACTGTTTTCGAGATAAACGAATTTTAAATCTGCGATACAACATAATTTTTTGCGTAATATCATTGTAGTTATACCCGAAAAATCAACTATAAACCATAATAATTGTGTCAGTTCTCATATTTATGTCGTTGCATCGCAAATTCGATTTAAAGAAATTTGCGATTTATTTTAGGAAATTTTTTTGGTTTTAAGTTATTTTTCGGGTTTCGGGTTTTCTACAATGATATTATGCAAAAAATGATGTTGCTTCGCAGATTTAAAATGCGTTTATCTCGAAAACCGTTGAATTTAGCAAGATGACTCTATTACATATACCTTTTTTAAGTAAAAATATTAAGAGAATAAAAGTTTTGATCCAAAAGGTATATAGAATGGGTGATAAAAAAAATTGAACGTATTAAATGAGCGCTGAAAGACTTATGTGGGATATACATCATTTTTGGTGGCGAATTTAGATTTCTCATTTAGAAATAAAATAAAAGTTTAACTTTGACACCCTGTATTTCGGTTATTATCAACTTTCGTACTAAGGAAAGTTAGCTTAAATCGACCTATTTTAAGCTCAGGAATCTAAGGTTAAGCTATGCCCATTCTTTACCAAACACCCTGTATATATTATACATTTTGAAGTAAATATTGACAATATTTACGAGTTCCGTTCCTGGGACGACTTTATTAGAAGATGCTCATTCGATTACATGAAATCAACTTTATCTTAAGAATATCCGTCATAAAAATCATAGTATGTGATTTGTCTTTAAAAAGACAACCACATGCAATGATGACAGTAAAATTATCCTGTTAGTGAAACGCAAATGAACTTAATTTTAAAGTAAAATTGTGGCTTGTTCCCACCGAAAATACTAAATTGATATTAAATATTAATGTATTTTTTTAATAGTAAACAAAACTTACAAATTATGTTAAAACAAAACAAAATATGTATTGTATGCTAATCCGCTATATTAAACACAGATTTAATGACTGAACATAAAGTGCTTATGGTATCTAAAAATTAATTCAGTTAATAAATTCATCTGCTCGTCCTTGCTAATGACATTGCGTTGGTTAGACATGTATAAACTGCTGCGGCATGTTTCTTGTATTCCATCTTCTTACATGTATCGCACTTTCTTGATCTTACTTTTTCTCGCCTTTATATCGACTTAATATTTTCTTAGAATAGAAGGAAAACGGAATCCAGGCCGTAGAAGAATATCATGGTTGCGGAATTTGAGAGAGTGGTTTGGCTGCACCAATAATGAACTTTTTAGGTCAGCCGTAAACAAGGTCAGAGTAGCCTTGATGATTTCCAATCTCCGATAGGAGTGGCACAAGAAGAAGAAGAATATTTTCTTTGTTGATTTTGTATCTTCTTAGGTACCTATACCTAATACATTACAAATATCTTCCAATATTTTGTTTCTTTTCAGACTATCAAGCTTTTTAAAAGTCTATCTACATACATAATATATAGTCCTATGTCGTATTTATAAGTTTTTTCTTAAATGGTTCTTAGTATGAATATATAGGCAACTGAAAATAAGACTGCAGCGCCAAAGTGAGCAATTGTAGAACTATAAATATTGACATTGGTCATTGGAGTTTTGCAATGGTTTTGCAAGAGTTTTGTATTTTTTGAATGTTGAAATAATTTTTTATAGTAATAATTCGTTGGTAATAAGTTTAATAGGTTAATAAGTTTAATAGTAATAAATTTTTAATAGTAATAAGCCGATTTGAGTTGCGTTTCGAAGTTTCAAGTGCACTAGCCCAAAGGTTTTCTTAAAAACCCTAGTTGGTTTAAACCAAGACTTCAAGCATGTGGTTTAGCCTGCCAACGTTGAACATAACCTTGATTTCCGCAGCAGAATCGATACCTAATGTTCATATTAAGTCGGCCACTCACGATACTGCGGCGTGCTTCAATTTTGTCGAATTCGACTAATTGACAAAAATTTTGATCTTATGTGACGTGCATCCAACAAAGACGTTACAATTTCATCACAGTAAAACTGGTTTCTATGCTGCAGTACTGCAGAATTGATATCATCGACGATTTTGTCGAACGACACCGCAGTATCGTGAGTGGCCGGCTTTATTATTAGGGATTCATGAACGACGTCCAATAGGGCTTTTCATTCACAGTCATTTGTTTCGAGCTTCTGTCATATATCGTATAATCAGTGTATATTAATATTATACACAGCTTATACAACATATGGCAGGAGCTCGAAACAAATGACAATCGATGAAAAGCCCTATACAATTGGTTTCATTTTTCTGCTTTTTCTAAAGTAACATGCTCGCCCCTTTTGTGCGCTTATTGTTCCATTAAGGTTCTGTTTTCATTGGCTGTAACAATGATTGATATAGCCATTCAGTATATTTGTTGTGTTAGATAGTATATTATGATACAAGACTTATGGAACATTATTTCCACTATGTAACCCAAAAATTGTTCCACAACTTTTTAGGCTATGTTTTAATATTTTGTAATGAAAAGTTAATTTCAATTCGCTATTTGAAGCAATACCTATAAGCCTATTTGAAAACAATACCGATTTGAACGACTCATTCTTATCAAATTACTCTTAAGACGTAAATATTTTTATACAAACTCAAAGCAAAATGGAAGAACAATGTCACTATTTTTAGTTACTCCTATGCTCACCAGGTAGCGTACCGCTTATTTTTATTTGCCTATATGCGAACAATCTATTATAGATAATACCAGAAAGAATCTTGTATACTTAGCAATGTAACTGGACTGTAATTTTAGCATTCCGTCTTTTTCCTTTCTTCTATATTGGCTGTATAAAGCCAACTGCCCATTCCTCTGGCATTTGTTCCTTGATCCAATTTAATATTAGTAGATAATAAATTCGTCTGCAAAATTCGGATCCTCCATGTTTTAATAATTCTGCCGAAATTTCGTCCGTCCCTAGCGCTTTATATTTTTTTATTTCTTTATTATCTGAACCACTTGTACATAACTCATCTGCCGTATTATATTTGTCTCGTATTTATTCATTTTCATTGTCTGCTTTGGTTTTGTTCGAAGAAATCTTTCCATCGTTATAATTTTTTGCTTCTCTATCAGTAGTTTTCCCTTCTTGCTTTTGTATATCGTCAATTTTAGTCTAAATGACTCTGTGCATTCTTTTATTCTTTTATAGAATTTTCTGGTTTCCTGTCACTTGTTATGCTCTACGAGTTCTAAATCATCCACAATGGCGTTACAAGTCTTCATGTGTCTTTGGCGCGTTTACTATTGCCGCCCATGTTTGTCGGTCCTCTGCCACTATTTTCTCTGCCATTGTCACACTTCCATTTTCTCTTCAGGATTTCTTGTACTTATTGTTTCAAAGCCTCCCTTTTTTCTTCTGTGTATTCTAGTCGCTTATATTCTCTTCTCGTTACAAAATTCCGAGCCATTTCTGGTGTTTCTTGGAAGTTGATTAAGTATAGCTTGCACTTTTTTCTCTACAGCATCTCTATATTTATCATCATACCATTCTGCATTTCCTTGTCTCTTAGCTTTTCAGTTTCCTTTGCAGATTCCGTTATTTTTGTTTTTAATCGTCTCCATTCTCCCTCTGTAGTATCTTCTTCAATGGTTCCGTTAAGTTTTATTTGGAAAGCATTTTGGTATTCTTATTTCTTTGTTGGGTTTTGTAATCCTTCAATATTCCATTTTTTAATTCGATTATTGGTTCTTTTTGCCACTGTCAAGATTTTCTGCGGGAATTTTGCCCTCACAAGATAAGGATCTGAGTCAGAGTTCTCCCCGCGATACCTTCTGACATTAGTTACGTGTGTTGCCCATCTTTGTGGATATCTTTTCTCTGAAAGAAATAATAAATATATAGTGAAGAACTAAATAATTATTTGCGGGTGCGAATTGTGCAACCCGAAGTCCATTTTGACTGGTTTCAGTATGCAAACTATGTTTCTTAAATATATTTACAAAAGTTACTTCTTCTCCCAGCTTAGCATTAAAATCTCCTAATATTATAACAGCATCGTGTCGTTGGATTTGATCCATGTAGTTCTCCTTAGAATCTTTTAACTTCCAGTAGTAGAATACTAATATATTTCCTCTAGTTCCCCATAGGATATTTTAACTTCTTCTTTACTGTACTTTTAACACTCTAGCAACTAACAAAAGGTTAAAATCAGTGGCGTACTTAGCATGGTTCCGCGGAACCAGGTCCCGCTTTAATGCGCTTTTTGCTTCTTTTCTTTCTAATTTGATGGGGGACATTTTAAAATACACAAGTACACACATAGGACATGTAACTGCTTAATAGATTTTAATTTTTGTGTAGGTACTTATAAATAAAAAAGGAAGAATACCTATTCCTCAAAAAATTTGAAAACAAAATTTATTGAAATACAGGGAACCCTGTTGTAAGGTTCCTTACACGTTTTACCCGCTTTCCAAAGCCCATGTTTCAACATTTGTAAAGACTAACCGACAGGGCCTGCCTACACCTGATAACTCAAACACTTGTATATGTATATTAGCAAGATTCATGAATAAGATGTAGGTAAAATACAAAGTTGTAAATATGCATTGCAAGTTTTATACGGCCATAAAAATAATCCCAATACAATAGGCTCGATACTCTTATATATTGAACCGTCACCATTCAGCCTGTATTTTTATAGAAGTAGGTAATTCTTAAATAAAAATTGAAATTAAATTCTAAATATAGACAATAGTGGTAAGGATAACAAGACACTATATATAGACACCAGGCGCGGATACAGGGGGGGTCAAAGGGTCTATAGACACCCCTATTGTATTTAGTCTATAAGTATTTTTTTATTATTTATTATTTTTTTCTGTCACCTCTAAACTTTAAGCCATCAGTAGAACACTAAATTAAACGACAACCGCTTCCAAAGAATTATTGAAAGAAGCAATAAAATCTAATAAAACCAGCCTTTTCTGAAAAATAAATTGAAGCCGCATTTGTTTGGGTACCGATGGAGCCATAAACAACGAAAATATTTTTCTTAATTCATAGAATAGCAGAAGTGATATCTTAAAATGCAAATAAATTACACTGGGTATAAACCTTACCTCATGAAAAGTCACGTTTCAAATTTGCGGTAGGTACCATAAAGATATAAAAATTTGAATTTTACTATTTAGATAATCCATGCGTACCTACCCATTGATGGTAGAAAGGTTAATCTCTATGGTAAAGAACGACCAGTGAGATTAATAGTCGTGAATTGTCTATCAATCCTTTTGATACCGTAGGTATCTGGGATTATATAGTGTATTTTATCCTTAGAGTAAGTGTGAGTCGTATGTCTAAATCTGTAAAATATAATATTTGAGTATGGTAGGTCTGGCCCCCCCCTATTATGAATTTCTAAATCCGCGCCTGATAGACACTAATTTCTTTTTAAGAAAATCTCGTCGTTCGATAAAAGATATCAACCCCACCGTTATCCAGGGGTTTAATATATTTTTTAAACGTTTTATCTCCCTACAGGTTTGTATGTAATTATTTAACTTATTTATAAATGTATAATATGATGCAATTATAGAAACTCTTTTTGTTGATATACATTTTATTCCAATGTTCATTTTTTAAAAGCTGTGTTTGTTTTCCGATATTAATGAGGTTTTTAATCATAAGGTTTTTAATTATGACTGGAATTTTGGATGTAGAAAATTTTTTAGTTTCATTATTAATTTATAAAAACTGCTGGCGTAAAGTGATCAATCATGTGAGTATGAAATACGGTAGGATAAATATTAATTTACTGTTTTAATAGTCTATTGTGTTTTTAAAAAGTTTCTAGCATCAAAAGTAAGTAAATTTCGATCAAAATAATGTTGGTATCTTTTTTTTGGTTGGTAAAAAAGTCGTGAAAATCACTTTCTAATTAGAATCCGAAATGATATTACCGCTTCACAAATTACTTTACTTATTGTTTATACGATATGTAAGATTCGTTGGTTCAAAGTGCCTACTTTTGAAAAGGCTGTAGTCAAATGGGCTTAAACGAGTCACTATTGTATGCAAAATTTGAACAGACATATCTTGTAACCAATTTTTGTCTTCAGGAAAACAAAAAGTCCAAAATATTCACAATAGCAAAACCTATATTTTTTATACTAGTTAAGACTTTTGGTATCATCAATAATTAATAAAGTTATGTTGAAAAAACAAAATTTTTTCACAATTATAAATTTTTTTTAATTTAAAACCAAATTGTTTTTAAAAATGAGCACTTTGAAGCGGTTAAACTTACAGATCATATAAGTAATAAATAAGTTAAGTAACTTGTGAAGCAATAACGATTAATTTCATTTAGGATGCTAATTAGGGAAGATTTTTACGATTTGTTTACCAAAAAAAGTGTCCAACTTTATTTTGGGCGTCACATAGTTAATATTGATGCTAGAAACTAAATTCCAGTTTATCCAATTACGGACTTATCTTGAACGTATGTTTTTCGCCCGAGAAGGGGTAAAACATACCTAGTGCAGAAGCGCACATCGGCACAATAGGTATCACTTTTTTTTTGACATGTTAGCTATGTGTATGCCAAATTTCATCTCAATCCGAGCAGTTCTTTAAAATGTACAGCAAAAACCGTGAATAAATGCTATATATTAGCTTGAGTTTTTATGATATATTTTATGATATTATATGATGATTTATATTTAATGTTTTGGGCGGGGCCCCGTATCCCAACTGGAACCAGGGCCCGCTGATCTATCAGTACGCTACTGGTTAAAACCACATTTGTGAAATTTCTAGAGACAATATAAGTTGCCAGCTTTAGCATTAATTAAAATCGAAAGTGTTTTTCTAGTATATGAGAGTGTCACAACATTTGAAGGAGTCCTGATTGAGGTTCTTTTTAACAAAATCCAATTACATTCCTTTCTTACTTACTCACGTTACGTCTCTGTCATTTTTCGACTATTCACAACCTTATATTCTAAAATCTAAAATCTGTAAGCATTTGCAACAATTTTGTTAACACATTTAATAGATGTTTATTATTTAATTTAGTTGTAGATATATTTAGGTTACCTTTTTTAAATAAACAAAATTAAGATTTAATTTTGTTTATTGAAAAATGGTCCGCCCGTATAAAAATTATTCATATTTGAAACTTTAGATTTCACCTCCACTCTCTCTCTCGTAGCATATGCAATCTTTCAAATTGATCCTAATTTGAAACTCACCTTTTGAGAGGTCAAATGACGTGACCTCGGCTCGCTGTGGGTGAGATTTTGGTTAATGGTATTGTCGTCTATAAAATATAAAATTATTCATATGTTTTCTAACATTTACCGGAATTCCTAATTTTTTCAAATTTCTCTTTTTGCATCTGAGTGCCATATGGTATTTATCATTCTACTTTTCTCTGTCCGAGATTAAATTTTACTGTGTATAATTAGAACTACTACCTACCTCACGAAGTAAATAAATAAGTAGATGGGACTACTTACTTACATTAAGTGAGTTTATACAAAGTAATTTGAGACTACAAAGAAAATAAAACCATATATAAAGAGGTGTCAGACTGGTAGATGATGTTTCTAGACTTTTTACTTTGAATCAAAACATAATCAAAATCGGTGGCAAAGAGTTAGTCCAGGGTAATAAGGTTTTTCCCATGACACTCGAGCAGCCAGGGTACTGATGCGTTTTTTCGACAGGTAATACATATAAGAGCAAATTGTAACTATTTCCTGCGTAGGATCTGGCGGCCATTTTTATTTATAAACAATTAAGTGTCAAAAAATGGCATTTTTCCCTTTTTGTTTTCAAATCAATGGAAAATAGTGAAACTAATGGTTTTTTTAGTACAAATATCTTTGAGATTATGGAAAAAGCTTTAAAATGACGTATTACAAAGTTTGATATACCCATTAGTTGTTAATATAATTGCGAAAAAAGATCGGAATTGTAAAAAAAAATAATTTCGCAATATCTATTGTCAAAATTAGTGTACAGCTTTGAAATTTTTGTCATATGAGGGTTCTTTGGTGCTTAATATGTGATAAAAATTTCAAAGCGATTCATTCGATTGTTTAAATTTTATTCAAATTGTTTATCCCAGAGAGCATTTTTTTTGCAATAACATAAGTCAGAAAAAAATGACGTTAGAACCATTCCATAGATGTCAAATGAAAGATCATGAGCTGTATTTTCAACTTGGTTTAAAAAAAGCGAATAAAAAATGCATTTATTAGTAATAAATAATTATGCAAAAGTATCGTAAATCTTTCCTTATAAACTTTTTATTTTGTTATATAAGAAATTATATATATTTATTACATTTTTTTATCAATTATGATATAAATAACATTACTTGGTAGTTGTGCACTTAAAACAGGGTAAAAAAGTTAATTTTTTTAGAAAAAGTTATTAAAAAAGTTTATAAGGAAAGATTTACGATACTTTTGCATAATTATTTATTACTAATAAATGCATTTTTTATTCACTTTTTTTAAACCAAGTTGAAAATATAGCTCATGCTCTTCTATTTGACACCTGTGGAATAGTTCGAACGTCATTTTTTTCTGACTTATGTTATTGCAAAAAAAATGCTCTCTGAGATAAACAATTCGAATAAAATTTAAACAATTGAATGAATCGATTTGAAATTTTTATCACATATTCAGCACCAAAGAACCCTCATTTGACAAAAATTTCAAACCTGTACACTATTTTTTACAACAGTTATTGCGAAAATATTTTTTTTGCAATTCCGACCTTTTTTCGCAATTATATTAACACTAAGTAGGTATATGAAACTTTGTAATATGTCATTTTAAAGCTTTTTCCATAGTCTCAAAGATATCTGTACTAAAAAAATCATGTTTCACTGTTTTCCATTGATTTGAAAAAAAAGGAAAAATTTTTTGACAGTTAATTGTTTATAAATAAAAATGGCCGCCAGATCCTACGCAGGAAATAGTTATAAATTGTTCCTATAGATATTACTTGTCGAAAAAACGCTTCAGTACCCTGGCTGCTGAAGTGTCACGAACAGGGTATATTGTTGTCTTATTACCCTGGCCTAAGTACACATTGCTACAAACTAGAAGAAAAGAGACAAGGGTTAGAGACTCAAGGGGATGTCTTTATCCAGAATGGATAGAGATGAGCACAAATAATAAGCCGATAAAACAAAGAAAAGTAGAAGATTCAAAATGGATATTATTGATTACATAAAGATGTATCCTGTTTAACTACTGACGCTTGGCTTCAGCATAGTTCTACTTGTTTTTCTTTTCTCATGTTGGGTTACTTCTTTATTTTATGTTAACATACTTATATTATTGTGAAAAGCCAATTGGGCCTTTTGCATTAAAATAGAAATAAACAACCAATGAATACTAAAGGAACTAAAGAAAATTTCTTCAAATAAAAACTAGGAACAAAAGATCAACGATAAAATGTGTGTCATTGAAATTAAATAACTTGGAGATAAAATTGCCATTCTCAAATCCAAAGACATAATGCAAACATGTTAATAACGTTAAAAGAGTAAAAGAGAAATTCAGAAGAAATTTAGAAAAATAGCACCTAAAGGAAAGAGAGAAGAAAAAATATGAAAATCTATTACAACAGTCTAATTTTAGACGATGAAGTTACGTATAGGTACTAAAACTTTATTCAAGAATAAAGAATAAAAGTAAAGAGCTAAATAATAATCAATATATACAAAGAAAGTAGAACCAACAAAAGATATAGAGAATAAAACACAACAAAGATTTTTTTTGATACTGGCAGAGGTTGGTCATTATTGTGACTGGTAACCAAGCAAAGGTATAGTCGGTTCGCTAAACTCAGACACAACTGGCTAGTGATTTTAGTCTGTAATTTTTTTTTGTCAATTTTGCAAAAATTGACAAAATTACTAACTATTTAGTAATTATTACCTATTTAGTAATTATTTTTTTGCCAATTTCACCAAATTGGCAAAATTATTTACTAAAATCACTAGCCAGTTGTGTCTGAGTTTAGCGAACCGGCTATATTATATTTCCTCTTCCAGGAAACTGCCGATCGGAAAGTGCCTCTGTCTTTAACGTCGAATAGAAGATGGATACCGTGTTCCTCTGACCACTACAAAAGAGACATACCAGTATTGTCATGCTCAGAGTACCACCAAATCTTCTGCTGACTATTAAAATCTCCTTCGTATGTAGCTAGATGTTCGTAGGAGTACACGGACAGACCAGGTAATGACAGGAGGTTTGTAGATGTTCTAGGTCCTCATTCCTTGATCGCTTGTCATTGTCAGGCGTGGTGAAACTCTCAATATTGTTAGCTTGCTGTCTCCATTGGTTCCATCCTGTGCCATCTCTACCGTTTTCCTGTAACCACTACAAAAGGGACATGCTAGTATTATCATGCTCAGAGTACCACCAAATCTTCTGCTGACTATTAAAATCTCCTTCGTATGTAGCTAGATGTTCGTAGGAGTACACGGACAGACGAGGTAATGACAGGAAGTTTGTAGATGTGTAGCATTACAAATTTCTGCTACAATGTTTGGTTAATTGCATTCATTAATTTTAATCTTATTCCAAGAAAAATATTTATTTTTCTAATTTATTTTGTGAGTTTATATATCATTAAAATTTCCTAAGCCGTTCCTGTTGGAGGTATATCAGTATTTCACAACATTGAAAAACATTAGGAAATTTCCTGTTTATTTGTGTAAGTAAACATTCATTATTCTAGAATGAATCCTCGAAAAGGTTTGGTATTTTTCCCTTAGTTTGAGCGCGAAGCATCGTTTGATATTATTGGTCTGAATTTTGAAAGACCGTTGAGTTGTTGTTGGCGATTGGTTAATATCTCGGTCGAGAAATGCTTCGGCTCGACGCGCGAGGAGAATTTTCGGAAGGTTAGGTACGCCGCTGAAAAGAATAGTCAGTTCTAAAAGTGTGTTCGAAGGTTGAACATATCTTTTTGTTAGAACTCACACAAAGAAACGCACTTTGCCGGCTTTAAAATGGTTTTCTTCTTATGGTAGAAGAACTGAAGGATTTTTAACTTGTCAAGGAATATTATTACAATAGTTTCACAGCATTTTACGTGGATATATTCTTGTGAAACAGTATTATTGTGTCGTAGTTATGCCTATGCCGGTAAAGTAGTGTGCGATTCTATGGTTCCAAGCTTCTCCAGTTTTTTATGCTGATATATGGATTTGTTCATGTTTCCTGTAAGAATTCCCGTATTGAAGTACGCCCAGATGATATTATTTGGTATCAACTGATTCCTGTTTGGTCAAAATTTAATGTCTTCCCTCCCAGCTCCGTCTAGAATGGAAAATTTTGGTTATGTGCGAAGTGACGAATGGATTTTTGTTTTAAAAATGAAGGTATGAATAATGTTTATTTTAAATAATTCACAAGTGGATATTAATTTGGTAAAAGTTTTACATATTTAAATAGTTTGTTTTCAACATGGATTTTATTGTAAAGTAAATGGAATGGCAGTGACTTTTGACAGCCATAAGTCAAATTTTTGTTTTGGTACACTGCTAAAAATAGGATTAAGAGTTGTAAAGTCATATATTTGTTTTTATTATTCATTTCTTGTTTGAGAATATGTTTATTCTCAAAGTAAAAATAATAAGGTATAAAGGTTTAAATAAACATTATAAAATGTACACTTTTTATTTCTGTAACCTATGTTTTGGAAAATTATTAACAGATATCTAATACAAGCGAATTAAGTTTTAGAATAGAAGAAAATGATATGGCATAGAAACCAATAATGGTAAATAAGTAGCCCAGTTTGACCCAACGAGGAATCTAAGATGAATGTCCCCCAATTTGGTTCCCAAAAGTATGGAATATGTCCAGTAAGTACTCGATATGTGAATTTGTGGATTTTTCAAACGGCGTCCAAATTTCTTTAAATAGTAGGAAAGTCCTCAAGTCTGTGTAAGTATCCTTTGCTTATTTGGTTATTTCATTACTTCATTAAACCCTCTTAAAAATACAGGTAGTCTTCTTTAAACCCTCCTACCCCTCCCAACGAACCTACGACCTGCCAACGCACAAAAAATGAGCTGCCGTATGCATGAAGCTTAATGTGTCTGTTCCTTCTACTAGCCATATTTCGACCCCCCAGTATCTTAGTAGATAGTCTTTCCTTGATCCCGTTAGAGCAGACAGGTAAAACGCTTCAGATGTTCTCGGTCCTCATTCCTTGACCCCTTGTCATTGTCAGGGCGTGATGAAACTGTCAATATTGTTAGCTTGCTGTCTCCATTGGTTCCAACCTGTGCCATGTGGACGGCTTCATGGAAGGGTTTTCCTACCAGAGACTTCATTTGGTCTGCTCAGCTTGAAGATCTTCATCTTGGTCTACCTTTCCTTTTACTACCAATAGTTCCATAATCTGCCTTTGTTGCCAAAGTAATTTAGGTATAGGTACTCAGGTTCACAGTAGCGGGTAGGAACTCTTTAAATTCTTGAAGATAGTCCTATCAGGGAAATTGAATCAATCCCTGGCCTCCGCAGATTCCGGGGGTTTCCTGACCCGGGAAACTAGTACCTGTTTAGGGTCCCTTGTCCAGGGTTACGGATGAAATCCACAACGGCAGCCATGGCGGAGAAGCGGAGCTTCGGTACGGTACGGATGGCGGAAGTGGCAACCCTCGATTTTAGGGTTACTATAGAATCAAACCAAACCTGCAGCGTCTGATCCAGAATGGGCGGCTGTAAACAGCGTCTGACCCAGAGTGGGCGGCTGATTTAGAAACTCACCAACACGCAAGGCAAGCGTGGTGTTTTAACTGCCAAATTTACCCCCGTCATGGCGAATTTCAAACGAATCGTGAATAGTGAACCCCAGGTGGGTAGATCAGTAATGGTAAGTCCCACACCTCATAAGGTCTGCCTCAAGGATTCTGGGGGAGGCAAAAAGTCGCAAACGACAAAATCCAAAAAACACATGTTGATGCATATTGCTACCTACAATGCGAGAAGTCTGTTGTCAGAAGGAAGACTTACAGAAATGGAGAGTGAAATGTCAAATGTCAAATGGGACATAATAGGAGTCAGCGAAGTGAGAAGGAAAGGAGAAAGTCCGAAGACCCGAAGTACAGGGCATCTTTTCTACAGTATGGGTAATGAAGAAACATCAGAGGGAGGCATTGGGTTTTTTTATACATAGAAAGCATAGCGATAAAATTACATCTATTAAGGGAATATCGAACAGAGTTGCCTACTTAACATTACAACTCAATAAAAGATACAGAAATAAAATAATTCAAGTCTATGCGCCAACAGCCACCTATTCAGATGAAGAAGTCGAAGAATTTTACGACGATATCTCAATAGCACTAAACGACGTACCCACACAATACGTGATAATATGTGGTGATTTCAATGCGAAAATAGGAATCAAAGCATGTCCAGAAGAAACAGCACTTGGAAAATTTGGACTAAATGGAAGGAATGAAAGAGGAGAGACCTTAATTGGTTTTCTCCTTGAGAATAATCTAGTCCAAATGAATAGCGTTTTCTATAAGAAACCACATAGAAGATGGACCTGGGCAAGCCCAGATAATAAAACAAAAAACGTAATTGACTTCATAATTACAAACAAAAAGAAATCATCCCAGACGTAACGGTCCTAAATGCATTCAACACTGGTAGTGACCATAGAATGGTAAGAGCAGAAGTTAAAATAAGCACAAAACAAGAGAGACGCAAATTAGTAAATACGAAACCAATACCAATATGGACCCAATCTAGGGATATTAAAGAATATCAAAACGACATCGAAACCAAACTGAGAAACAACACAGACATAACTCTCAACGAAAACATAGATGCACTAAACCAACATATTACGCAAGCCATTGGAGAAAGCATGAGAAAACACTGTCCAAGAAATAAGAACGAAGAAAAACTTAGTACTGACACCAGGAATTTAACGAAACAAAGAAATCTTATTACAGAAAGAAATGATCCAAGTGGAGAGCAAAAGAGAAAGATAAACAGAGAAGTCAAGAAAGCAATAAGAAAAGACTTGAGAAAGTACAATACACTAAAAATCGAACAAACCATAGAAAATCATAAAGGCCTAAAAGTCTGCGAAGAAAACTAAATAATGGAAAAAGCCAGATCATTAGATTAAAAAACAAAAAGGGCGACATAACAACAAATAGAGAGGAGCTTTTAACAATAGTAGCAGACTTCTATGGAGAACTTTATAAAAGCAGACGGATGAACCAAACACAGCTAAATGATGCAATAAACAAAACAATATTAAATCAAGGCTCTGAACTCATGCCAGAAATATCTCTCAGTGAAATTAGACAAGCGATGAATAAAATGAAATCCAATAAATCACCAGGTGACGATGGAATAGTGATCGAGGCTGTGAAGAATGGCGGTGAACCTCTAATAAGAAAAATAAAGGATCTCTTTAATCTATGTTTGACAAAGAAATCCATACCATCTGAATGGAATAGAGCCAAAACAATTCTTCTGCACAAAAAAGGAGAAAGAACTGATCTGGAAAATTACCGACCGATCACTCTGTTAAACACTCTTTATAAACTTTTCACGAGAGTAATTACCACAAGATTAGACAAGAAATTAGACCTATATCAAAGTAGAGAACAAGCTTTGATTCAGAGCAAACTTTGGAACCAACGATCATCTCCAAACAATAAAACAACTCATCGAAAAATCCATAGAATATAACAAGCCCTTAGTTTTAATATTTGTAGATTTCCACAAAGACTTCGACTCAGTAGAACTCGACAGTGTTATAGAAGCACTAAACGAGAGCCGCATTGATAGCCGATATTCGAGGCTAATATGTAATATATATAAAAATGCGACAAGCTCGATACAACTACACGCTAACAGCAACCAAATAAAAATCCAAAGAGGTATCCGACAAGGTGATACTTTATCACCTAAACTTTTCATATCGGCTCTAGAAAAAGCGATCAAAACCCTCGAATGGGGTGACAAAGGAATAAATGTGGACGGAGAGATGCTACACCACCTAAGCTAGGCAGACGATATAGTCCTGATTGCAGACGATTTGGGACAAACAAAGAAAATGTTGGAAGAACTTAGTACAGCCTGTCATAAAATAGGCTTAAAAATGAATATAACAAAAACAAAATATATGACGAACTTAATACCAAGTAAACACCTTGAAATACAAAATGAACAAATAGAACTGGTAGACATATATATATATATATTGATGTGATCTTGATTATTGATATGAGATAATATTTTTATATGTCATTTAATTTAATCAATGCATTAATAATAATCTAATTAATTTACCAGATCACATATCAATATGTTTTCAATCTCAGGGCTTTTTATAAAATTAATTACTTACTTACGTGGCTTCTAAGTATTTCTCAATGGTTCCTAATCGGGATAGGAAAGAAAAGAGTAAAATAATAACACATATGGGTTACAATTGTAATCAAAATATTGTTTATTTTATTTAAATGGCAATCACTGCTTAATATTTGCTATATCTTATTATTCTTAAACATAACATTTACACATGGGAATCTTATTTCCTTTTGGTTTCCAATTGAAAGTTTTTATTAACATTTAACTATTATGATTTATTAGCAACAATTCTATTTAAGTTTGATGAAGCTTTTCTGATATTATTGATTATGTTTCTTCAATTTTAAATGTGGTATTTAATACGAAAAACCCATACATTCATGTCCAAACAAATGAGACTGACCTTTTTCTGGTGAACTGAGAATGTCTTCACACAAGACCCGTTTCCTGCTATCCTTGGCTGCAATCAAAACCTCGTCCTGGCTTCCAGTAATGTTCTCCTCTGAAACTAGCTCGTATAGCTCTCGTTTCCTGCTTCTGTCGTGATGCTGTGTTCTACCTTTTTCGAAACTGCAATCAGCTACCGGGAACTCTTGGCTCAAGGAGGTTCTTTTACTCTCAACCTGGCCTACCTCTCGTTCCACGATAGATACTCCACACTCACGGAACTACACCGGCTTCCTCACTCTCCGTACACTACCGTCTACTACTGGACTTCACTTCTCGACAGCTCAAAACATTCTGATCTCTATTTGTCATTCATTCCCCTACTTTCTAAATATCCCTTCCAGATTCACAAATCAAACTTCCACCACCAACTCTCATTCGCAGTATTCCTCAAAACCAATTTTTAATCTTTCTAAATATGCTTAATGGATTTCAAAAGAAAAATAGTTAATTCCCATTCTAAAATTACTTTCTACTAATTACAAAATTGAATGATCTATTATCTACTTCAACTGAGTCTTATTTAGCATAAGCTAATGATCGAACCTTCCGCGAACAACGATAATGACCTATTATCGATTTCACTTGAGTTTTATTTAGCATAGGCTAATGATCGAACCTTCCGTGAACAACGATAATGGTACGCGCCATTCACTTTGTTCATTCTAAGCGCATTGTCCCGAGTTTCTTTTAATCACTTCTTAAAATTAAATATAACAATTTGTTGTATACAGGTTGTTCTAAATTTATATGCCCGTGGTTGAGAAAATTGAAAATATTTTATATTAAATTGAATTTTGTCTATAATTATCAAATTTTAATTTTCATATCAAATAGAAATATAACAAATCCCCGCCTTGTATTCGATAAAATTTATCTGCATTTTTAAATAAATTTTCTCGAGGCAAAACCAACTCCCTGTATATTTCCTTACTTTAATCTACGTCTTATATCCTAACTTACTATCTACTTCATGGAATTCTGTCTTTTATTCGTGATATTTGTATACATCGTGAATATTATAAATTCCTCGGATCTTTTCCGAGTTCCTGTGCCTCAACTCATAACTATTTATCCCATTTTCATTATTCACGATGTACGGGCCTTCGAAAACAGGCATCAACTTTGCGCAAATGCCCCCAGGAAGATTTGATACTCGTAATGCCCTCACGAGTACTTTTTCGCCCTTTTGGAAAGTCACTGGTCTTCTTTTTCTATTTTGTTCCTGTCTTTGGATATATTTTTCGTTGCTTCGCCGTAATCTTCTCTGTACGGTTTCAATCACCTGTTGATATTCTTTTGGCTCTTGGTCTTCCCATGGCCTTATCGGCAGTACACCCTTCATGATGTATTCTGGGGTCTCTTTTGTTACTGTGCTCGGAATTGTATTTAGATACCTTTCTATTTCCACCATTTTCCTGTCCCAGTGGCGATGTTGACCATCTGTTGCAATGCGAAGAAATTTCGTCACTTCCTGTATGAATCGTTCCGAAGGATTACTCTGTGGATGCCTGATGCTGACAAAATTTGTCTCTATTCCTCGTTCTCGAAGTTGTCCCTTGAAACGATCATTTCGGAAATACGTTGCATTGTCCAGTAGAATCTTTTTTGGTGTTCCTACTATGGCTATAAAATTGTCGATTTTTCTTAATATTTCTTCCCCCTTTGTGGTGCGGCAACTATATAATTTTACGTATTTTGAAAACACATCCACCATTACCAGAATATGTTTGTTCCTTTTAGTGGTCATAATTAGATCGCTTAACATATCTATTGCTACAATGTCTAGTTTGTTTCGGGCTTCAATATTTTTGGCAACATTTTCGTTTTTGAAGTTCCGACTCTTATATTTTTGACATACATCGCACTTCTGGGTAATTTCCTTTGCAATGCGGTAATCCTGTCGGCTGATGTAATTTTCCCTAAAAACGAGCCAAACTTTTCTGCTACCGATATGCCCATTGTCCTCATGTAATTTCTTTATTATCTTTTCGGCCAATGTCTGTGTCACTAAATATAGTTCCTTTCCGTCTATTCTCTTAAAATATATGTTATTTTCTACTTCCGCTCTTCTTTTCTCTCTTTCCTCTAGGTCTTCCTGGTTTGTCCTTATCTCATTTAACGAATATATCCCTTCTTCTTGTATTAATCTATTTAGTCCCACCTGTAGAGTAATTGTTTCCTTTTTTTCCGGTGTCCTCATCCCGTGTTAGAGCGTCGGCTATTATGTTGTCTTTTCCTTTTATATATCGGAACTCAAAATCATACTCCTGTAATAATAGAATGCCTCTATGTATTCTATTATTTACTAATCTATTCTTCATGATATGTACTAAAGCTGCATGGTCTGTTTCGATTGTGAATTTTGCTCCCAATAAGTAAAACCTCAATTTGTTTACGCAATATAGTACACTGGCAAACTCCAATTCTGTAACACTATATTTTCTCTCATGTGTTTTAGTCACTCGAGATATAAAACATATCGGTACTTCTTGGTCGTTTTGTATTTGAGACAGAACTCCTGCAAATTTTTGTATGGACGCATCAGTTCGGAGTATAAAAGGTAAATTGTAAATGGGGTGGTATATTTTCGTTCCTTTTGCGAATTCTCGTTTTAATGTTTCGAAAGCTTCCTCCTGTTCTTCTTTCCAATTCCATTTTATTCCTTTTTTAAGCAATTTTATCAGAGGGATTTCCTTTTGGCTCAAATCGGGAATCAGCTTTTTAAAATAATTTATCGTGCCAAGAAAACCTCTCAATGTTTTCAAATTCGTTGGTCTTGGGTATTCATCTATGAGCTTGACTCTGTCTTCGGCTAATCTTACTGTTTTGGTGTCCAATTGAAAACCCAAATAAATGACTTCTTTTTGAAAAAATTGACATTTTTCAATGTTTAATTTCAATCCCGCTGTGTCCAATTCTTTCAGAATTATTTCTATGTGTTCCAGATGACTCTGAGTATCTTGTGAAAAAATTAATAAATCATCGATATAATGAACTATGAAATCTTCATGGCGATTCAAAATGGTATGTAGAGCTCGGACGAGTGCAGCACAAGCACTCTGCAATCCAAATGGCACTACCTTAAACCGGTAGACAATACCATCAATAGAAAAAGCGGTGTAGTTTCTACACTTTTCAGCTAACGGTATCAACCAAAAACTGTGTTTTAAGTCAATTTTCGAAAATATGTGTGACCCGGTGATTCTTCCAAAAATGGCCTCGATGTTTAGAGGTGATTCATATTGTGATACAGTGTGCTGGTTGATATTCCTGGCATCTAAACATAATCTCAATTCTCCATTGCTTTTCTTTACTATCACAATCGGGTTAACATACGGTGAATCACATCTTTCGATGATTTGATCTTCCAACATTTTATTTATTTCTTCTTTCACCTCTTGTCGATACTTGTATGGAATCGGGTAAGTCTTTGATCGAAAATTTCCCAAGTTTTTCACCTCAAATGAATGTTCGTACTTTTTAGCCACTCTGTGTTCCTCATTGATCAAATTTTCGTAGTTTCTTAACATCAACCGCAATTCTTTTTCTTTCCCTTCTCCACATATCAATTTTCTGTCTTTTTTTTCAGATTCTTCACACATGTTTACCGTGCATTCTGCATCCTCGTTTGCATATACCTCCTCTTCAAATATCACTGTTTCAATCATATTCTTTTCACTTTCATTTTTTAGCTTTATTTCTTCTTCTCCTGAGCTCGTCTCTTCTTTTGAGGAATCCCAGGTTTCCTTTGTTTCTGATACTCTCAAATTTTCTTCTTCTGGGCTCAACTCTTCTTTTGAGGAGCCACAGGTTTCATTTTCTTTTATCCTTTTCTGACTTTTTCTCCCTTTTCTTCTTTGTCCTTGCTTCGTTGCCAAATTCATTTCCACTGTTTGTTCTTTACCTGATTCGTCCGTATTTTGTTTCTCCTGTTCCTTGTCCTGTTCCTTTTCTTTTTCTTCTGTTAGTTTCATCGTATTATTTTTAAAATCTATCACTACATGTTTTTCTGCCAATTCGTCAACTCCTACTATCATGTCATGTGACATATTTGGCATTATTACACATTGTAGTGCATACATATTCTTACCCAGTCGTACCATTACTCGTATGCCTTCATTTATAGTTGCCAATGTCCGTTTGTTTGCGCCCACTAAATTTACCCTAGGTATTTTGTAAATTAAATTTGTTAAGTTAACTTCTTCTATTAGTTTTCTGTTGACCAATGTTATTTCCGATCCAGTATCTATCATAATTTTAATTGGTGTCTCGTTGATAAATCCATCCACAAATTTTAAATTAATTCCATTTTTCTTTTCGTTGTTTCCTGCCAATTTAATAAACTCCTTGGGGTGACAAAAGATTCCTGTTTGTTTTTTTGTTTTTAGTGAGCGCCGTCGTGAAAAGACGTCGGTTGCTCATTGTTGTTTATATTTTCGTCATAATTTCTCTCTCCGTCATATTCTTCTGTCTGGGTATTATTTACCTCTCTTCTATTTTCTCTTGGTCTGTCGGATCTGTTTCGGTTTTCTCGATATCCCTGTTCATTTTGTCTACCATTATTTCTGTTTTCTTGATTTGAGCGTGTGGTGTTTCTATTCTGGTATTCTCGATTTCTGTCCTCATTCCATTGCCTATTTCTTTGTTCATAATTTCCTCTTCCGTTGTCTCTATTTTCGTTTTCCCTTCTGGGATTAAAATCTCGTCTTGTATAGTCCCTCCTATTTTGATTTCTATCTCTGTAATCTTGTGTTTCTCGGGGCCTGTAATCTTCTCGCGACTTTCTTGATTTTCTTTCTCTTAGACGTGATTCTCTTATTTGTAGGAATTGGCATAAACTATCTATGTCTTTGTAGTTTTGCAATGTGATATGGTCTTCCAGCGCAGCGTTTCCTCGAAATGTCTTGCTGTTCTGATGCCATGATTGTCGTGTCTAAAATATCTTCTTGGTCTGAATGTTCTTTTTGTTTTTTGTTGTCTTTGCTTTGGCTTCTTGTCACAGACATTTGTTTTCAAGAAGTACTGTCCCCGCCAAATATGAAATTTTACTAGTATGTTACCAAGACGACTTTTTCTCACCCAAATATTATAAATTGTCAATAAATGTATCAAATGTAAATATCGTAAAATAAAATATTAAATCAGTTATGTAAAATTTGTACCTAAAGAGATCTAAAATTTTATGTTATCAAATGTAAGTATCTCACTTTTTACCACAGGCATATAAATTTTCAAATACCGGCTTTACTCTTTCTATTCTTCAAATTTGCCACTAGAAATACTTTTCAATGCCCTCCACGTTGGACGACAGTTGATGTGATCTTGATTATTGATATGAGATAATATTTTTATATGTCATTTAATTTAATCAATGCATTAATCATAATCTAATTAATTTACCAGATCACATATCAATATGTTTTCAATCTCAGGGCTTTTTATAAAATTAATTACTTACTTACGTGGCTTCTAAGTATTTCTCAATGGTTCCTAATCGGGATAGGAAAGAAAAGAGTAAAATAATAACACATATGGGTTACAATTGTAATCAAAATATTGTTTATTTTATTTAAATGGCAATCACTGCTTAATATTTGCTATATCTTATTATTCTTAAACATAACATTTACACATGGGAATCTTATTTCCTTTTGGTTTCCAATTGAAAGTTTTTATTAACATTTAACTATTATGATTTATTAGCAACAATTCTATTTAAGTTTGATGAAGCTTTTCTGATATTATTGATTATGTTTCTTCAATTTTAAATGTGGTATTTAATACGAAAAACCCATACATTCAAGTCCAAACAAATGAGACTGACCTTTTTCTGGTGAACTGAGAATGTCTTTACACAAGACCCGTTTCCTGCTATCCTTGGCTGCAATCAAAACCTCGTCCTGGCTTCCAGTAATGTTCTCCTCTGAAACTAGCTCGTATAGCTCTCGTTTCCTGCTTCTGTCGTGATGCTGTGTTCTACCTTTTTCGAAACTGCAATCAGCTACCGGGAACTCTTGGCTCAAGGAGGTTCTTTTACTCTCAACCTGGCCTACCTCTCGTTCCACGATAGATACTCCACACTCACGGAACTACACCGGCTTTCTCACTCTCCGTACACTACCGTCTACTACTGGACTTCACTTCTCGACAGCTCAAAACATTCTGATCTCTATTTGTCATTCATTCCCCTACTTTCTAAATATCCCTTCCAGATTCACAAATCAAACTTCCACCACCAACTCTCATTCGCAGTATTCCTCAAAACCAATTTTTAATCTTTCTAAATATGCTTAATGGATTTCAAAAGAAAAATAGTTAATTCCCATTCTAAAATTACTTTCTACTAATTACAAAATTTAATGATCTATTATCTACTTCAACTGAGTCTTATTTAGCATAAGCTAATGATCGAACCTTCCGCGAACAACGATAATGACCTATTATCGATTTCACTTGAGTTTTATTTAGCATAGGCTAATGATCGAACCTTCCGCGAACAACGATAATGGTACGCGCCATTCACTTTGTTCATTCTAAGCGCATTGTCCCGAGTTTCTTTTAATCACTTCTTAAAATTAAATATAACAATTTGTTGTATACAGGTTGTTCTAAATTTATATGCCCGTGGTTGAGAAAATTGAAAATATTTTATATTAAATTGAATTTTGTCTATAATTATCAAATTTTAATTTTCATATCAAATAGAAATATAACAATATATATATATATATATATATATATATATATATATATATATATATATATATATATTGATGTGATCTTGATTATTGATATGAGATAATATTCTTATATGTCATTTAATTTAATCAATGCATTAATCATAATCTAATTAATTTACCAGATCACATATCAATATGTTTTCAATCTCAGGGCGAATTATAAAATTAATTACTTACTCTCGTGGCTTCCACGTATTTCTCAATGGTTCCTAATCGGGATAGGAAAGAAAAGAGTAAAATAATACACACATATGGGTTACAATTATAATCAAAATATTGTTTATTTTATTTAAATGGCAATCACTGCTTAATATTTGCTATATCTTATTATTCTTTAACATAACATTTACACATGGGAATCTTATTTCCTTTTGGTTTCCAATTGAAAGTTTTTATTAACATTTAACTATTAGGATTCATTAGCAACAATTCTATTTAAGTTTGATGAAGCTTTTCTGATATTATTGATTTTGTTCTTTAATTTTAAATGTGGTATTTAATACGAAAAACCCATACATTCATGTCCAAACAAATGTGACTGACCTTTTTCTGGTGAACTGAGAATGTCTTCACATAAGACCCATTTCCTGCTATCCTTGGCTGCGATCAAAACCTCGTCCTGGCTTCCAGTAATGTTCTCCTTTGAAAACTAGCTCGTATAGCTCCCGTTCCTGCTTCTGTCGTGATGCCGTGTTTCTACCTTTTTCGAAACTTCAATCAGCTACCGGGACACTCTTGGCTCAAGGAGGTTCTTTACTCTCGACCTGGCCTACCTCTCGTTCCACGATAGATACTCCACACTCACGGAACTACACCGGCTTTCTCACTCTCCGTACACTACCGTCCACTACTGGACTTCACTTCTCGACAGCTCAAAACATTCCGATCTCTCTTTTCAGTCATTCACCTACTTTCTAAATATCCCTTCCAGATTCACAAATCAACCTTCCACCACCAACTCTCATTCGCAGTCTTCCTCAAAACCAATTTTTAATCTTTCTAAATATGCTTAATGGATTTCCAAAAAAAATAGTTAATTCCCATTCTAAAATTACTTTCTACTATTTACAAAATTTAATGACCTATTATCTACTTCAACTGAGTCTTATTTAGCATAGGCTAATGATCGAACCTTCCGCGAACAACGATAATGGTACGCGCCATTCACTTTGTTTATTCTAAGCGCATTGTCCCGAGTTTCGTATGCTTCTTCTAATCACTTCTTAAAATTAAATATAACAATTTGTTGTATACAGGTTGTTCTAAATTTATATGCCCGTGGTTGAGAAAATTGAAAATATTTTATATTAAATTGAATCCTTTTTATAATTATCAAAATTTAATTTTCAGATCAAATAGAAATATAACAATATATATATATATATATATATATATATATATATATATATATATATATATATATATATATATATATATATATATAGGTCACGAAATTAAGATAGGTAAGGACAATCAAACAACCGAAGTATCTAGAAGAATAATACAAGGATGGGCAGCATACGGAGCTCTTAGGAACGTTTTTAAGAGTGACATTCCAACTAATATGAAGAAGAAAGTTTTCAACCAATGCGTGCTACCGGTGATGACCTATGGCGCAGAAACATTATCGCTCCCAAAGAAAAACGCACAAAAGCTAAGAGTAGCGCAGAGAAGAATTTAGCGATCAATGATAGGGGCCACTCTGCGAGACAGGATTAGAAACGAAGATCTACGAGCTAAGACCAAAGTCATAGACGTCATTGAAAGAAGCTGTAACTTAAAATGGAAATGGGCTGGACACGTTGCCAGAATGAAGGACGGAAGATGGACTCGTAAACTAGTTGAATGGAGACCAAGAGCCGATAAACGTAGCAGAGGAAGGCCACCAACACGATGGCAAGATGACTTACGAAGGACAACAAAAAACTGGGTACAGCAAGCACAAGATAGAACACTTTGGAGACAAACAGGGGAGGCCTATGTCCAGCAGTAGATTGAGAGAGGCTGATGATGATGACTCAGGTTCACTTTTTTAACAGCCTGTCTTTTATATAAAGCTCTACCAGAATTATTGACAGGTTGGTTCAGCAGACGTGTTAGATCAGCATCTTGAAAGCTTCGATTTTACTTCTACAATTTTTAGAGACCATGTTAGAGCTGCGTATGTAGCAATGGGAAATATAAGGACACTGAACAACCTGAGCCTATTCTTACTTGTTATTGTTCGGTCTTTCAATAATTTACACGGTCTTATAAAACAAGGAAAAGTGGAGGGAAAGAGATGTATTGGTCGAAAGAAACTTTCATGGCGACGTAATATTAGACAATGATGTAGTTCCACAGTAGAAGAATCATCTCGCGCAGGAGCCGACACGGCAGATACGGACACGGCAGATAAAAAAGAAGGAGTACAGTTTACATGAATTCAGATAGATATACAAAGTAAATATTGAAAGCAGGAGTCGGCGACAAAAACAAAAAGGGAAACAGCAAAAAATAAATAGTTACTAGATAGTTAGCCTATATCATAAAATTATAAAAAAATATTAGAATTTCTAACAAAATAAACTTTCCCCGTATTTCCATCAAAGAAATATCGTCACCAGTAATTTATCACCTCGAGATCATTTAGGTCTGATATTTTTCGCAACAACAAAAGAATTAATAGTACAATCGAAGAATTTCACATGAGACAAGGTCAAAAAAAGTCAGTTACAGTTCACTTCTGAGTCATTAAGGTCAAAAACTTTTGGTGTAACAGCCTAGCATAGTTATGGGAACTTGACAAATCCATTTTGTAGAAATCATTACTGTACAACATCGTTTCAAAATCAATGGAAACATATTGAAAGTTTCTTAATAACCTTCGAGTTTTTCAGATATGCAGTAAACTAAACTCATAAAAAAGTACGAAATAAGAAATAGTTTTTGGATGAATAGTGCACTTAAGAATCATAAGTTTCTTCGCCTATTATAGGCCTGGATGCCGCGTACCAAAAAAAAGTTGATTAATAACGAGCTGAAAATTTGTTAATAGCTTAAGGGTGTCTAGTCGGACAAACATTGATATACGGGAACACAGGAACAGGGGAAGTTTTAATTGTGGAACAGTTTAAAAATTTGGAACGTCAGATTACGAAAACGTCCCATGTATTTTGTCGGACAGAACATCCAATTGATTTTTTACCCTTTCATTAACCTCTCATGCAAAAATCAGACTGCTATTACTAACCAACATGATTCCTATCATTTGACATGTTAATTGGTGATAAACACCAGTCTGATTTTTGCATGAGAGTTTAATGAAATGGTAACAAATCAATTGGAAGTTCTGTCCAACAAAATACATGGAACGTTTTCGTAGTCTGACGTTCCAAATTTATAACCTGTTCCACAATTAAAACTTCCCCTGTTCCAGTGTTCCCATACATCAAAGTTTGTCCGACTAGACACCGTTAAGCTATTAACAAATTTTCAGCTTGCTGTTAATCAACTTTTTTTGGTACGCGGGATCCAGAACTATTATGTCTTCTGGACTAGAATTGAACAAAAGTAGTAACGGAACTTCAAGAATGACATAGGATGTGTTTTGTAAATCAAAATGTTAGGACCTTGACAGCCATCAAAATTGTATCAATTTCCATATTCTGTACGCACAAAGAATAAAAAAGAAATGTAGCGTTACTTGGTTCACCAGCACATAGAACAAAGGAGTTGGTTGGTACTTTCGCTTTCGCACATTCAAAAGAGATTGTTCTGCAAGTACTGCGTTTTATTTTTCTATGAAAAATATAGTCACAATAAAGGAATGACAGCCCAAAGCCTTGTCACGAAACCTTTTAACATATTTCGCCAAACTCATGGACAAAAACGGAGCCATACAAACTCATGAAAAACATCATACCACAAGAAATGCGTTCAGGTTGGGCTGGATTTTCTACAAAGTTGTCACAACCCGCAAAAGTCAGTCATTAACCAGATAGACCCTCAGAGGTCTAAACAGATACAAGAAAATAGAGAAAGACTACGACCAATAGTAAAGTATATAATGTTCTTTAGGTCGACAAAGCATTCCTCTAAGAGGCCATCATGATGATGGCCTTCTGCTTCTGGACGAAGATGCTGGACCTAGTAATGAGGGTTATTGTTAAGGTTTAAAGTCGCATCAGAAGATAAGACTCTTAAGCAACACCTATCCACAGCATCTTCCCGAGCAACATAAATTAGTAGCACCAGTCAAAATCAATTGATAACATGTTGTGGTGAAGAAATAATTGAACAAATAATTAATCAGGTTCAAAGTGCAAATTATTATTGTCATATTACAGAACAGTTTTCTTTAAATTTGAGATACATACACAGTAACCAGTGCCGGATTTAGGGTATTTGCGGCCCTAGGCCAAATTACCCCGAGCAGCCCCCGATAACTTGACGATTATGTAATTAAAGCTTAAAGACTTAATAATAATAAGGAAGCGTTCAAGTATTACGTAACGCAATTTTTGACCCCTCCTCCACCCTACGTAACGCACTCTAATGGGCGTTTAACTATTGCGTAACGCAATTTTTGAAGATTTTTGAACCCTCCCCCCCCCCTCCCACCTGCGTTACGTAATACTTGAACGGTCCCTAATATAGCTATTTTCCTAACAAGTGCAGAAAGTCATATTTTTCAGCACGCGACTGCAGTTTGCCGAATGACGCGAAGCGGGAGTTCGGCAAGCAGTCGAGTGCCGAAAAGAGACTTTCTGCAAGAGTTAGGAACAACAGGGCCGTCTTAACCCGGGGGTGCAAGGGGTGCGAGGCACCCGGGCGCCAAGTCCAAGGGGCGCAAGTTGAACACTTGCTAGGCTCAAACTTGCGCTTTTTGTCGCTAAAAAAACTACAAATAACAAAAACATACAAGTGCACTTCTGGTATTTTTTACAAAGGATATTAATGCTTACTACACCTGTGTGTAGATGTGGAAATGAAATATGAAACCCATTTAGATTATTCCGACAATAATTTCAAAAAGGTGACGCGTACACTATTTTGACCAATATTGAATGTCGAGTGACAATGAATCACCATTTTGTAAGATTTGAAATGTTGAGGGAATATAATTATAATTTTTCTTTCATGGAAAGTATATTGAATTGGAGAAACTCCGAAGAAAACTTAAAAAACAACACAATGTTTAAATTTACAAAAAAAACTAGCGCTTGGAAATAGATCTGATATAGATGGTGAAGATCTATTCCATGAGTTAGAATTGTTACCAATATTTTTTTAAAATACACACAGCTCCACTCGATATTTTAAGTTATATATACATATAATCCAAAATAATTTACTCTCAGTTTTCCCAAATATTTCTACATGTCTAAGGATATATTTAACACTTCCAGTAACAATAGCTGAAGGAGAAAGATCTTTTTCTAAACTTAAGTACTAGTACACTTTAGAAGACCAAAAATAAGCATTTTTTCAAGATTTTTTTTTTCTCAGGACCTTTATTAGAAATGAACAAAACTTTTTACATATTAATATCTGACTCTTGGAGAATACAAAAAATATATCTTTTTTCATTTATGCACGTACACTAATGTTGTAGAGGGCGCCAAAATCGAGGCCTCGAAAAAAAGTAGTTCCGATGGCGGACAGTTAATCTCATGATTGGGATCTCTGAAACAAAAAAATCATACGGCATTTGAAAAAGGAAGGTTTCTTACGTGAGAATTTACCACCGTTAGTGAAAAATTCTGCAAAGAAAAGATTTTACGGAAATTTGAAAAAATTTTGTGAAAAAATGACCCGTTTTTCTTCAGTTTTTCATGGTTAAAAAATAATTATTTTTTATTTTTTGATGAAATTGTGGTAAATTGTCACGTAAGAAACCTTCCTTTTTCAAATGCAGTACGATTTTTTTGTTTCAGATATCCCAATCCTGAGATTAACTGTCCGCCATCATTTTTCGAGGCCTCGACTTTTGCGCCCTCTGCAATATTAGTGTACGTGCATAAATGAAAAAATATATATTTTTTGTACTCTCTAAGAGTTATATATTAATATGAAAAAAACTTTATGTTCATTTCTAATAAGGGTTCTGAGAAAAAAATTCTTGAAAAAAATGATTATTTTTGGTCTTCTAAAGTGTACTAGTACCTTAAATTGATCAAAAATAATTGGCTTTAATAAGTATAGAAAAGCAAGTAAAAATAAATATCACCGAAGCAATAAAAACTTTTGCCAACTTAAAAGCTAGAAAAGTTGACTTTGATATACTTTAAAAAATATGGTATTAGTTTATAAGATTGATCTTTTTTGAATACTGAAACCATATTTTTTAATATACGAGGTGGGCCAAAGAAAACAGTCCACCTCGATATTTGGCAGTACCTATTTATTAGATTTTAAGGAAATGCAGAAACATTTTTATTTTTATATTGCAATTTTTTGGCATATGTTTCATACTGGTGACGTCATCCATCTGAGCGTGATGACGTAATCGATCTTTTTTTAAATCGGAATAGGGGTCGTGCGTAGCACATTTGAAAGGGTGCTCAATTCCATATTCAGTAGTATAAACATTAATATCATTATTTATATAGGGTGGCCAAAAAAACATTTTTGATTTAAATTAATTGACGCAAAAAGAAGAATGTATTATTGTGTACCAATTTATCAATCAAAGATAGAATAAAAACTTTATTAATTTTAATATAACGCGGGCACATAAATTTGATACACCCTGTATATTGATTTGTAACTACAGTCGAACCCGCTTATTAGAATGCCTGTTATAGGAATATCCCGGTTTATGGAATATAAATTCAAGTTCCCGAAACGTTTCCATTTACTCCTTAATAAATTTATCTGTTTATTGGAATAGGATCTAACTAGATAATACCGCTTATTAGCATATTTTGCAGGTCAAAGAATATTTTTTTTTACAATTTACTAAAAATTTAAATTATGTTTGGTATTATGGTTTGTCGTCAACGGCCGGTAGTGCTGGATTAGATATTATTAGGGTAATAAATATTTATTACTTTGTTAGGAATACCAATTCGATCTTTAGCATAGCCGACAAATGCATGGGTCATAAAATAATTTTTATTTGTCTACACAAAGGCACTGTTGCCTGTTATAAAATTGTTAGAAGCAGTTTAGTTAGAATTCACTCAGAGAGTACCTACTTGTTTGCAAGATGGAATTATGGCTTTGTTAAATTCGAAAAGAAGAGAAAAGAACAAGAATGTAACAATCCAAATCTTGACGCCAATAAAACTTCTATTCAACCAATGGATTAAGGATGACCACACGGATTAACAACGAAAAAGCTATAATTACCAATAATTTCTCAAGAAAAAAAAAGTAATTTTGTTATATAGGTATGCATTTTAATAAGAAAATATTTACATATCTACATATTGCATACATTTCATATTAATTATATAATGTATTCATTCACATACATGTAATGTAATTTGGTATTTAACACATACATAGATAAGTACTAGTTAAACTACTGTATTATTGACGTAAAAAGACCTAAAACCATTTACATACACTGAATATGTAGGTACATATAATATGATATACATATTGGCATAGTATGTAATAAAACTACATATTGGTATAGTATGTAAAACTACACATTGGCACAGTATGTAAATAATATTTTTACGTATATTCGGTAACACTTATTTCGACTAGCCACCAATGATCGGTTATTAGAATATCCCGGTTATAAGAATATTTTTGCCTTGCACAAAGGCTATTCCAATAAGCGGGTTCGACTGTATTTATTATAAGTAGTTTTTAAGAAGTGGGTTATCGTCAATGAGTTTTTTTCCCTGAAAAATAGAAGACTTAAGGAAAGATAGTGATATGAATAGACAATAATTGTTCAGGGTATTTGGAGATTATAACGGTGCTTTGTTATGCACGAGGCCAGAAGCCACAGGTAATGATATCTTTAGAAAATAATGTAAAAAAAAGTTTGGAATTTTAATCTCTTTTTGTTTAACCCCGAGTAAATTTTGTAGAATTTCCCGAAAGTAATTATTATGATGGTAGGAATATTTTTGAAAGTATGATTGGGTTTTTTCGAATGAAAAAAAAGAATGGGGAAGAAGAAATGTCTCTGATTGGTTTGGCAATTAGGAATGGGAAGGAGAGAAGGTTGAATTTTCAGATAGTTTTGGAAAGAGGAATTATTATGTGATCTGCATCGCTGAAGAGCAGTCAACGTTTTCGTGGAAAGTTAAAAAGCAAGTACCAGTGGTTGTTTGATAGTGGAGAGTGGAGCTGAAAAGTGGAACAAGAGACAGATCAAATTGAGAAGAAATACCTCTTTGATTCTGTATTATTGTGAGAAGGAGGGGAGAGAATTTTGGAGTTGTTTGAATCGAGTACTCGTTAAAAGAGGCCTGGCTCGTTGTTTCTTTGGAGAATTAGTGCTGGTATGCTGCTGGATTGAAGCTTGAGAACGGAGAGGGCTTTGATGGGTAGCCTAACATAGTCAACAAGGGAGAGCTGTTTGGGTCAACAGGAGACATCATTGTGAGTGAAGCAAAAGGTCGGTAAATTTATGTGAAAGATTTTTTTATGTTCGGAAACTAAAATTTTGAGTAAAAGCATTTGAATTAAGATTCCAATATTTCAAAAATTAAATAGGAAGTATAAGTAATTTTTGCGAATACCTAAATTTGTTTGTTTAGCTTGTTATATCAAAGTCATCGGGAACAAACCGATAAATTTTTATTTGAACTAGAATAAATTTAAGTAGTAAAAATTTCATTCGGGCAGCTATGTCCACAGGTTTTAATTGATCGATTTTTAGAGTATTGAATTTGATAATAAAAGATATTTCTGTATGTTTATTTATGTATTTCTATTTATTTCCCTTTCCTATTTTTCTCCCGATAAGAATCAACTAAGAGATACTGAAACCACGAGCGAAGATAAGTATAACATAAGATAATTTAGATATTTTTTTGTATTATAAAAAAGGCACCCTGAGATTTTTTCTTAATTTTTTTTTAAATGATTTGCAACAATTGGATAATTAATTGAATAATTAATTGGAGTAATCAAATAAAGACTAATTGATAAGAAAGTAATAAAATCAGATCATAACAGTATGTAATTTATTTAACTCAAAATACATTGTACTGAATCCACAAGGAAAAGAAAAAGGTTTTCCTGTAGTTGGCTGTATACCATCAATCACAAAATTGGAAAGAAATCCTTTGTAAAAGTTATAAAAATTTTTTTTTTATTAACATTGTACTGCTGTCAGAAAATAGAAAAAAAAAAGTTTATTTCACAAATAACCACTTCTTTTCGCTTAAATGAAATCACAAACAGATACCCACCTACCTCTTGGCAGTTTGAACATTTAATTTAAGCGAAAAGCAATGTTTATTTGCCAAACATGTTTTTCTATTTTCTGACAGCAATAGAATGTATTTTAAGTTAAATATTACGTAGATTTTTCTTTTTCTGTCAATTAATTTAATTCAAAAAATATTTTTTTGTCCACCCTGTATAAATAATGATATTAATGTTTATATTGCTGAATAGAGACTTGAACATCCTTTCAAATGAGCTACCACACAGGACCCCTATTCTCATTTGAAAAAATCATCGCTTACGTCATCACGCCCAGATGGATGACGTCACTAGTATGAAATATATATCAAGAAATTGTAATTTAAAAATAAAAATCGACCTGTTTCGCCATTTCCTTAAAATCAAATAACTACTGCCACATATCGAGGTGGACTGTTTTCTTTGGCACACCCTGTATAAATAAAGAAAGTAAACATAATTAGTTTTAATTTAAGCGTACTTATATAATCTTCTGACAAAAGGGGGCGCAAAGATGAGTCTTGCACCCCGGCGCCGTGTATGCTTAAGACGGCCCTGAGGAACAATATTGTTTCTACGAGTCTTTAAAAAATCACTAAATCTTAATCAATTAATTTAATTAATATGAAAATACATACACAAATTAATTCTTTGACAGGGTTGTCAAAACCAAACTTTCAATATAATTAGTTAGCATGACGACGATCTTGGTTTCCATGACGATGATTCAAAACGACTGTTAGGTTTGTTCCAACTCGATACAAAACCGTTCTTGAATCGTTATGCGCATGGGCAATAACGAATAATTATGCGCATGCGCAATAACGAATAATTATGCGCATGCGCAATAACGAATAATTATGCGCAGTAACACATTTTTCGTTACTGCGCATACTCGTAACCGTTGAAGAACGGTTTTGTATCGAGTTGGAACAAACCTATTGTCTACCGTTTTGACTTTCGAATATTATGTCAAAATAATTTTATTTCATCGAATTTCATTAAAACGCGTTAATTTCATTAAAACAGGAACACACTAAGATACATTTAAAATAAAATAGTAAATAATATCTAAATATTAGTTTATTGCATGTATTATAATTATTTTAAGGCCATATTAAAATATCTAAACGCGTGCGGAAAAGTAAAACTTTCTAAACTAAAACGCGTGCGCGAAAGTGGACATTTTTGCACGCTCGTAGAAAAATAATTAAAACGTTTATTTTAATTTTACTTTTTAACATTCGTAATACAAAGTATAACATAAATGAATAGAAATGCCTCTAATGTTCTATTTGAATATGGACATAAATAGATTGAAATGTATTTACTAATTAAATAATCTTGGTTTGCAAATTTGGCTAAAACCCCAAAACAGCTCTAACAATTTCTATATAGAAATTTCGAAAAAGAAAATTTATAGAAAGAATTCTATATTTATAGAAGCCTTTGAGATGTTGGTTTTTCGAAGGATGCTGAAGATCTCTTGGACAGATCACGTGACCAATAACGAGGTGCTGAGAAGAATGGAGACAGAGAGAATTCCTAAATATTGTAAAAAACAGAAAAACGAGTTTTATAGGAAATAATTTACATAGGAGAAAGATACAACTTTTTACGACTCATAATGGAAGGAAAAGTGGAAGGAAGAAGAGGTTCAGGAAGAAGAAAATACTCCTGGCTGAAGAACGTGAGAGACTGGACAGTCATGGACACACATTCGATACTAAGAACCGCTCAAGATAGAGAACAATTTGCTGTAGTTATAGCCAACCTTCAGTAATGGAGAAGGCACTTTAAGAAGAAGATAGAAAATATATATTTCAAAATGTTAGCAAACAGCAGTTATTTGTAAAATTATTAATATTGCTAAAATGATTATATTATAAATAATTAGTATTGTAGATGCCCAACACCGAAAGGTACAAATGGGTCTACTGATTAAGTAAAGTAAAGTATTGTAGTTAATTGTTAAAATTAAATACCATTTGTTTCATTCGGAGGGAAAAGTACAGATGACAACAAAAAACTAAAAAAAGCCGAGTTGAAAAGACATTATAAGTAAAAGAACAAGCAAAATAATATGAACTGTATTAGTAATAGGCTACGGTACTAAAAAATAAAAATATTAATGCCTGGTTGCACCAACAATTCTTAATCTCCAGCTTAACCCAGCTCAGCTTATAGATAGGGCCGATTTAAGTGTCACATACGTTGCACCATAATTTTCAATTCTTATCAATGCAATCCACGTGACAATCCATTGTGGCAAGCTGAAAATTGATCTAAAGCGTCGTTTAAACACAACGATAAGTCACAGCAACTAGTTGTGATGACAAGTTGAAACGCTGTTTAGACGCTGCGATTCAATGCGATACCACCTTCAACCCAACTCCAACTTTGATAAGTTGTGCGATGCACCGTTTACACACAATGATAAGTTGCAACAACTCGATTCACCTTGATAAGTTGTTTGATTTATCGCTGTGTTTAAACGACCCTTAAGACTCAGTGGTGCAACGCATATGTTTCGTTAATGCACGCCTTAAGCTTAAGATCTGTTGGTGCAACCAGGCATAAGAATACAACAAATAAACTTCTAGATCGTTCAATTCATTATTCATTATTCTCTTATAATAATAAATATCATATCTAAACTCTAAAAACTCACTTTTCTAGCTTTTTTGGTTGCAAAATTTTTAATTAAATTTTTAAAGTCTATGTCCAGTTGCACCAACAAATAAACGGTTGATTTTTTGATTTGAATTGCCCGTTTATTTTAAAATATAATAATTGTCAAAAAACTGTCAATTAAAAACAGAAATTTTAACGATTCTCCCGAAAAATTAGTAAAATTTTTTTACCAAAATTTTTTTTACAAAACGCTGCGGCCCCCTTTTGCTTGCGGCCCCCTTTTGCTTGCGGCCCTAGGCCCCGGCCTAGTGGTAAATCCGGCACTGACAGTAACAACATTCGACGCTTGTGAGAACATAAAAATAATTATGTAGTGAAAATCAATAGAGGGGAAAAACAAGGCATGACAGGAGAAGCGTTGGGAAAAATAAGTATTAAACTTGTTAAAAGAACTGCACTAGGATCCGAAGAAATGTGTAGGAATCAGTACTGACTTTAATAATACTTTAATAACGATAAATTTGGAATGTCTTTATGGCACTCAAAAGTTTGTGAAAAGTGCCTTAAAACTCACCTAAAAAAGTTCATGGCCCCTCCCGAAAATCGGTCCTGTATCCGCCCTTGCATTCCCAATGCTTTAATTCTGTTCATGGTCGATACTTTTAGTGTTCACACTTCTGCACCATACAAAATTGCATACCAAACATAGCACTTAACTATTCTTTGTTTTAATTCTATACTGAGATGATTATTACAAAGGAATGACTTCATTTTGATAAAAGTAGTTTTAGTCACTGCTATTCTGCGTTTTATTTTTATGTCTGAATCTAATTGGTCCGTTATGACAGTTCCCAAATATGTCATTTTGTGAACATTTTCTGATGATTTGGTTTTGATGGCATCAATCTGAAGATGCTACAACGGATTATTAATGAACTGGAAGAATACTGCGTGATGTGGATTATGAAAATAAATTGAGTTAAATCTAGAATATTCAATATCCAATGTATTCAGAAGAGGAGGTTGTGGGATCAAGATTCTTGGAAATTGAATGATGGAGTCTTAGAGGTAGTGAAGAACTATAATTATTTGGGAATGATAGTAACAGCTTTTGTTGTAACAGCCTTTGATAGTAACGTTGTCCATTAAAGGTTATCTTTGAGTAGCTTAGTGCTGATATACCCTTTTCGGCTAAAGTAACAGTGTATGCGTCGGTCGTGAGATCAGTTTTGACTCATGTATGAGTCATTTTAAGTACTATGAGGTGAAAACATTCAGAAGAATGTATATAAAAAAATAATTTGTTGTCCAAGGTTTTGTCTTAAGCCAATGTTAGATTTGGAGACATATATTGCTATAGTGAGCCTATACACAAGAACACAAGTTATTTTTCAAGAAGTTTTTACACTCTCTGATTAAATGATTTTAAAATAAATTTTGAAACGACTTTTCTACTTTACAAGAAAAATTAATAATAAATTATTATACGGGGTGAGTGGGGAGGAACGCACCAAACTCTCTGACTATATAATATACGTTATAATAATAATTAAAAATAACTTATATGTTGTTATTCGACTTTCATTTGTTTCCGAGATACAGGGTGTTTTCTTACAAACTGACGATTTATTTATTGCTCTAAAACCGCTTGAGGTGTGCAAATGAAATTTTGTTTATTATGCATTTTTTGACATACAATTAAGAATTTTTTATTTTCGCCATTGGCACGCGTACGGGTAATAGTCTGAGATTTTTTAAAAATAAAGCTGTTACACCACTAAAATATTTTAAATTAAAAATCTTCCTTGAATTCCTCGTTCAATTTGTGACAAAAAATTGAAAAAATCTATCTTTTTCATGCGACGCTTCGTTTTCGTGCAAAAAATAAAACATCTTAACTTACAAAGTTTTCGACGAAGTTTCTATAATATGAATGTGTAGAAACTTATTTTGAATACTTTGTAAGCGTAAGCTGGGTACTTACTTGAGCACGAATACGCATGAGGCAAGCCGAGACCGCACCGAATGCCTCGAGTAGGGAAAAATGTATGAGGACACGCATCCCGCTTGAGGCTTGCCGCAGCAGTGATCCATTTATTCGTCCTGATGCAGCGAATATGTCGAACGAACAATTATTATTATAATACTTAATAGCTAGGGTTACGAGGATTTCATAGTATTTTCATATTTTTGTATTTATCAATAAGTTCTAAACACAACTCTTGGCTCCATTCCATTTTTTATAGGTAGATTTATAAATTTGTCTTAAATTTTTAAGTGTATAACTTTCCAAAAGAATGAATATTTTATATTTCAAGATACGAAATAAAATTCAACAAAATCCAATTGTTTTAACACCCTTTTGTATTATTATATTATATAGCTACATTCATTGCTTGTACGGAGAAATAGATGGAGATGCATGCAGTAGAATTAGGGCTGGATGGATGAAGTGGAAAGAAGCGAGTGGTGTGTTGTGTGACAGAAAAATTCCAATGAAGCTGAAGGAAAAATTCTATAAAACAGCCATAAGACCGGCTATGATGCACGGAACTGAATGTTGAGCAGTGAAAAAGAAAGAGGAACAACGAATGCATGTGGCGGAAATGAGAATGCTTAGATGGATGAGTGGAGTGACAAAGAAGGATAAGATTAGAAATGAGTATATTAGGGGAAGTCTAGGTGTGGCACCAATTGATGCCAAAATGAGGGAGCATAGGTTAAGATGGTTTGGTCATGTTCAACGTCGAAACGTTAATCACCCAATACGAAGAATACCTGAAGTGCAGATTCCTGGAAGGAGTAGGAGAGGAAGACCAAAGAAGACCTGGGGGGAGACGATAAGGCAGGACATGTTGGTAAAGGGGATTAACATTGATATGACCCAAGATAGAATTGTGTGGAGAAATGCAATTAGGGAAGCCGACCCCGCATAGGGATAAGGCAAAGAGAATGATGATGATGATTCATTGCTTGTACGGTCTGTTTAAAAATGTATAAATATGAATCGAAACGCACCCGCATGTTTAAAAATACTTAAAGCTGGCTACTCACTTGAGCATGAACGCGCATGAGGCAAGCCGAGGCCGTACGAGGCAGTCAGTGAGGACGTCATCCGAGGTGCGGCAAATATGCTCAAATCGTTCGCCGCACGCTTCGGAGCGATCCATTTGCTGTCGGTCCATCAAAGGGATTCGTGCCTCAGTGTGGGCGGTTTTTAAGTATTTTTAAACATGCGTTTCGATTCTTCATTTGTAAACAGAGCGTGCAAGCAATGAATGTAGCCTATATAGTTTACAAAACGGTGTTAAAAGATTTGGATTTTGTTGAATTTTATTTCTTATCTTGAAATATTCATTCTTTTGGAAAGTTATACACTTAAAAATTTTATGACAAATTTATAAATTTACATATAAAAATGGAAGGGAGCCAAGAGTTATGTTTAGAAGTTGTTGATAAATATAAAAATATGGAATAGTAGAATGGCTTTTCTAAATTTTGTATTTTTTTACTTATTATGTTTCTTATGCCATTCAAAATAAAATTAAAATCTTCTTGGGACATTCTCGTGAAATTATTAAACTTGTCAGTTTCATCAGCTAACAGGTCGTTTAACAAAAACGAAGTATTAATATTATTCATGCCTCTTCTTATTAAATAAAATTGGGAGGACCATATACGTCTCTGCTGTTTACGTTTTTTAGTTTTTAATAATTTATAAATAATTATAAAACTAGCACAAGCCACAGACAATTGTTCATTCGACATATTCGCTGCCTCAGGACGAATAAATGGATCACTGCTGCGGCAAGCCTCATGCGTCCTCATGCGGGAGCGGGACCTCATACATTTTTTCCGACTCGAGGCATTCGGTGTGCGGCCTCGGCTTGCCTCATGCGCATTCGTGATCAAGTGAGTACCCAGCTTAAAAACCGTCCACACTGAGGCACGAATCCCTTTGATGGACCGATAGCAAATGGATCGCTCCGAAGCGTGCAGCGAACGATTTGAGCATATTTGCCGCACCTCGGATGACGTCCTCACTGACTGCCTCGTACGGCCTCGGCTTGCCTCATGCGCGTTCGTGCTCAAGTGAGTACCCAGCTTAAAAGATATTTTATTTTTTGCAAGAAAACGAAGCGTCGTATGAACAAACGGGAAGATAGATTGTTTATCAGAAATTGAACAGGGAATTCAAAAATAATTTTTAATTTGAAATAAATATGTATCTCAGTAGCATACTATTTTTTTTTTCTTTAAAAAATTTCAGACGATTGCCCGTACGTGCGCCAATGGTCAATATAAAATTCTTAATTGTGTGTCAAAAAATGCACAATAACTATAACTCGAAACACCCGGAAACAAATGAAAATCGAATAACAACATAATATGAGTTATTTTTAATTATTATTACGTATACATATTATACAGTCTTAAAGTTTGGTGCGTTCCTCCCCACTCACCCTGTATATTTATATACTTAAGTAATATACTTACATTATTCATTAAAATTTCAATATTTCTTTCGAAATAATAGTAAGTTTCAACTTTTTTATGAAAAAATTTTTTCCCGGAAAAGTGATTGATTTTTCCGGCATTTTATGATTTTTTCGGGAGTTCAAAATAGCACAGTTCTTATTATTTTATCGATCTAGCGTAATTTAAAAAGAAACAAAAGTGCAAGAATCATCTCTATCGGTTTTGCTAAATTTGTAATAAAGTTACAATATCAGATGGGACATCAAAAATGTCCATGATAATAATAATAATAATAATTTATTCAACAATAATAGGTACAATCTTTTTAGGTATTTACAGCTAAAGTGAATAAATTAACCCGAAGGTCTCCGAGAGGTGTGGATACACCTGTTTCGGTAAATATGATATAAAATAATAAATAATAACATATTAACGTAAATAACATAAATAACATAAATAGCAACATAATACAATATAATATAATACAATAAATAGATAGGTACGTTTTTTTTAATTGTAAATACACAGTTATGTTTTAGTAAATATGATACGTAGAATAAATAATATAATGAAAACAATAAAATAAATACTTAGTTTAACAATAAAGCACGAATAATTAATTTTTTTTTAAACAATTATGTATGGCTCAATTAGTTAGTAATATTTTTGAAGAATGGTGTATATACGCATGTTTTATTAAATATGATAAAAATAATAAGCAAAATAAATCAGTTTAAAACAATATAAAATTTGAAATATAGGTATAAAAATTGGTAGTGACTCTAGAGTTTCATTTATTTTTTTTTGTTTTTTAATGTATGTAAATTTAAGCTACTATAATGATGTCACAAAAATTTCTTGTTCGTTCCATCAGAAATGATTTTAATTTCTTTTTAAATAGAAGAACATTCTGAGTATTTTTGATATCATTGGGGATATGATTATATATTTTTGGGGCTAGAAATAGAAAACTTCTTTGACAGAAGGACTTTGTCATTTTCGGAATCATATAAAGGTGTTTGCCTCTTGTATCATGCTCATGTGATGGTAAATTGTTGTCTGTTTTCATGGTGTGATATTTTAAAGACACACAAAGAAAGTATAACTGTTTCAAGTCAAAAATATTACTATCCTTATATTATCTATCTGTAGAGTAGGTGTATGGTTTAGACATAATAATTTTCAGAAATCTTCTTTGTATGATTTCCAGTGGGAGAATGTGTGTTTTTAGGGCGCTTCCCCAAGCCAGTATACCATAACGGAGATGAGTTTCTACTAGTCCGTAATATAGTGTGCGAAGGTATATATTAGGTATGTGTTTTTTAAGATGTTTAAACTTATACAGGATAAACTGTAGCTTTTTAATGATATTTTTAATGTGAAAGTCCCATTTTAGATGTGTATCTATAAAAACTCCTAGATATTTAACATTTGTTACGGGTTTAATATAAAAATTTTGTTTATTATATGTGATATTTGAAGGGGTTTGAAAAGATCAGTGGTCAAGTTAGAGTTAAATATTGGTAGATAAACAGTTTTCTTAAAATTGATTATTAGTATTTTGTAGTCAAACCATTCTTTTATTAGTTGTAGATCACATTCTGCTTTTGTTTTTAATTCATACCAATTCCTAGCATCATAAATAATAGCTGTATTATCAGCAAACCCAATTATGTGCCCTGTACTCTGTAATGAAAATAATCCATTTATATATAGATTAAACAGGACAGGACCTAATACTGTTCCCTGTAGCACTCCATATGTTATACTTCTTTGTCCGCTTATTACTTCGGAGACCCTTACTACCTGTTGTCTCTCAGAGAGGTAACTTCTAAATAATTGTAAACAGGCGTCTCTTATACCAATTTTCTCTAAGGTTTGTAAGAGGTTATTGTGACTAACAGTGTCAAAAGCTTTGGCCAAATCAAGAAATACGCATAAGCAAACTTTATTTTTGTTAAGTGATTCATATGCTTTAGATGTTAAATTCAAAATGGCATCTTGGGTGGAAGTATTTTGCTTAAAACCAAATTGGTGAGGAGAAATTAAATTATATTTTTTGATATATGCTGTAAGCCTATTTTTCAATAATAATTCAAATATTTTAGAAATATGCGGAATAAGAGATATAGGTCGATAGTTTGCAGCAAGAGTTTTGTCTTCATTTTTGTATATTGGTATGACTACTGTTGTTTTGAAGGCTTTAGACCATATTCCTTTTTCTATACATATATTGATAATGTGAACCAATGGCTCGAGTATGTATGGTGAAATTGTTTTCAAACATTCTGCATTAATGTCGTCAATACCAGTTGCCTTTTTACACTTTAGTTCATTTATTATGATAACAGCATTACGTTAAACGGACCTGGAAAGTAAGACCTAACTTCGAACCTGGTTCACACAACGTTCTCTCAACAGATCTGGTGGATCCTCAGAAAATTTTACTTCCGCCTCTCCACTTGGCCTCATGAAAAATTTTGTCAAAGCAATTCACAAAAGTAGAGCTTTTGCATTTGAGAGAAAAATGCCCATGTATTAGTGAAGCTAAGCTAAAGCGGTCAATTTTGATGGCTCTCATATTAGGGAGCTTATGCAAGACTCTAACTTCGATGAAAGTATGCATACTAAAGAGAGAAATGTTTGGCTTTCATTGAAGTCTATTATTAAAAACTTTCTGTACAACTATAGGAACCAGGACTATGAATCTACTGTAGCTGAACTACTTCAGAATTTCAATGCCCTTGGCACACGTATGTCTATAAAGATGCATTTTCTCAGCTCACATTTGGACTACTTTCCTGAAAACTGCGGAGATTATAGCAAAAAGCAAGGGGAACGCTTCCATTAGTACTTTCGAGTAATGGAAGAGAGATACTAGGGCCGTTGGGATCCGAATGTGCTTGAAGACTATTGCTGGTGTCTTAAGAGGGACGTTATAAGTGAAAAACACGCAAGAAAGTCTTTGAAACCATTATTTCTTAACGGACAGCTGTTGTAAAAAGGTAACTTTGAAAACAGCTAAACTTGTGTATCTTATTTTAAAATGTAAATCTGTTTTCAAAGTAACCATAATAGTCGAAGCAATAAAGCACTGAACCTCCAAAAAAAAAAGTAGTTGAAAGACTGAAAAAAAAGGACAAGACGGATCTTAATAATTATTTTTGCATTCGATTCGTGAATGCGCCAGGAAACTTTGTGAACCGGAGCCATGATATAATATTGAAAAACTGCATACAAAAAATGCATTCTTAAAGTGCATTTCAGACAATAAAAAAAATTCAGAACTTGTAAATATCGGCGGAAATGAGTTCAATTTTGTTACTCGGGGGTTTTTGGGGTCGCCGAAAACGAATATGACGTCAAAAGTGATCTCCGGAGTACATGGTTCCCAGGGTACCTACTGTGTATCTCGTCTTGTGGAGTTTTCAGAAAATTCATTAAAAATTAGTCAAAAATCATTACTAGGGGGTTTTTGGGGCGGCTAACGACGAATATGACATCGGAAGTAATTTCCGGTGTACCTAGTGCACAGGGTATCTACTATTTACCTCGTCTTGTGGAGTTTTCGGCACAAAAATTTATTAAAAAATTAGTCAAAAATAATTACTCGGGTGTTTTTGGGGTCGTTAATGACGAATATGACATCGGAAGCGATCTCCGGAATACCTGGTGCCCAGAGTACCTACTTCTTATGAAGTTTTCGGCAAATTCATTAAAGCATTAGCCAAAAATCATTACTCGGGGTGTTTTTTTGGTCGCTGACGACGAATATGACATCGGAAGTGCTCTACGGAGTACTTGGTACCCAGGGTACCTACTGTTTACCTCGTTTTCTGGAGTTTTTGGCAAATTCATTAAAAAATTAGTTAAAAGTCATTTCTTAGGAGTTTTTGGGGTCTCTGACGACGAATATGACATCGAAAGCGATCTCCGGTGTACCTGGTGCCCAGGGTACCTACTGTCTATCTCGTAACTAATGATGTTTGACTAATTTTTTAATGAATTTGCCGAAAACTCCAGAAAACGAGGTAAACAGTAGGTACCCTAGGTACCAGGTACTCCGTAGATCACTTCCGATGTCATATTCGTCGTCAGAGACCCAAAAAACCCTCAAGTACTGATTTTTGGCTAATTTTTAATGAATTTGCCGAAAACTCCATAAGAAGTAGGTACCCTGGGCACCAGGTATTCCGGAGATCGTTCCGATGTCATATTTGTCGTTAGCGACCCCAAAAATCCCCGAGTAATTATTGTTGACTAATTTTTTAACAATTTTTTTGCCGAAAACTCCACTAGAGAGCTAAACAGTAGGTACCCTGGTCACCAGGTACTCCTAAAATCACTTCCGATGTCGTATTCGTCGTTAGCGGCCCCAAAAACCCCCGAGTAATGATTTTTGACTAATTTTTAATTAATTTTAATGACGAGGTAAACAGTCTTGGCAACAGGTACTCCGGAGATCACTTTTGACGTCATATTCGTTTTCAGCGACCCCAAAAACCCCCGAGTAACAAAATTGAACTCATTTCCGCCGATAATTGATGAGTTCTGAATTTTTTTTATAGTCTGTTTTGAGATACACTTTAAGAATGCATTATTTGTATGCAGTTTTTCAATAATATATCATAACTCCGGTTCACAAAGTTTCCTGGCGCATTCACGAATCGAATGCAAAAAGAATTATTAAGATCCGTCTTGTCCTTTTTTTTTCGGAGGTAAGGCCGATTTTAGTGCTTTTTATTGCTTCGTCTATAATAATAATTCTTTTGCTCTATCCTTAAGTCGATAATTTGATTTTCCGAAAATTTCAAATTAGTAAATAAACCTAATACCTAACCTAAGTCTGCGTAACTTGGAACCATATGGGAAACTTTTTTAATATCAATTTTATGAAAAAAAGTCATTCTTTATAAAGTGCTCTGCATAGTCTAAAACCTAAGTTGCAATCATCAGATATCAAATTTTGTCAACAGTATACGAGGTATGTCAAAAAATATGAATGTCGCTCAAGAGCAAACTACCTTTATATTTCAAAATATCAAAAAATTTTATTATGGAAAGTTATTTGTAATTAAAAACCATATTCAAATATGCAATAACAGCCTTCTACTTGAAAAAAAAAATTCTGAAATTTTCCTAAATTACCGATTCCGAACATCATTTTTATTTATTAGACATGTAATAACTCTTTTATTAATAATTTTAGGAAAAAAAGTTATTCTTCATAAAAATATGTGCATAGTCTAAACCTCAAGATGCAATCATCAGTTATGCAAGTTTGTTAATTTTATACGAGGTGTGTCAAATAAAGTTTCTAAATTCTTTCTAAATTCATATTATTTGACACACCTCGTATAAAATTAACAAACTTGCATAACTGATGGTTGCATCTTGAGGTTTAGACCATGCACAGATTTTTATGAAGAATAACTTTTTTTCCTAAAATTATTAATAAAAGAGTTATTACATGTCTAATAAATAAAAATGATGTTCGGAATCGGTAATTTAGGAAAATTTCAGAATTTTTTTTTCAAGTAGAAGGCTGTTATTGCATATTTGAATATGGTTTTTAATTACAAATAACTTTTCTTAATAAAATTTTTTGATATTTTGAAATATAAAGGTAGTTTGCTCTTGAGCGAAATTCATATTTTTTGACATACCTCGTATACTGTTGACAAAATTTGATATCTGATGATTGCAACTTAGGTTTTAGATTATGCAGAGCACTTTATAAAGAATGACTTTTTTCGTAAAATTGATATTAAAAAAGTTTCCCATATGGTTCCAAGTTGCGCAGACACGCTGTATAATTGAGAAAAATGAGTTGCATTTTTGAATTCAGCATGCATGAAATATAATAGATGAATAAATCAAAGTATCGACCTCAAAATGACGCAGGCCAGTGTAGTTGCTTTCCGGGATAAAACAAATTGAATAGCAAACTATTTGGTCGATCTAGCGCACTTCATAACTCAATAATTGCCATAATTTCAAGTATGTAGTTATATTGCATGCCATTGTGCAAAAACAAAGTTATAAACATTAATTTGTAAATTACTGCAATGTTTTAGCGGTTAAATTATTATTAATTTCGGTCAACTGTTTATATATTTTAATTTAAACACTCGAAATTAAAAAAAAACTTTTTAACAATTATTTTTCTCTAAAATGTATAAGCAACGTTTTATAGGCATAAAATAATTTCTTTTCACTTTTTTTATTGTAAAAAAGCTGTCTTTTTTTATTTGCTGGCCAGTACACCTGACCAGGATTCGAACCATTAGAGCATTTCGCTAAGGAAATGCGAGTTAATCGCCTACCCCGCTTGGCTATCTGACCGACGCCGAGGTTAACTTTTACATTTCTTCTTCTTCTTCTTCTTCTTTTTTTATAGACATGACTCTGTCTATTTTTTCAATGTGCCTCTACTAAGTTGTCGTTCCATCGTTTTCGTGGTCTTCCCACTGATCGTCTTCCTATTGGGGAACCGTCTCTCGCTGTTCTGACTACTCTAATTGTTGTCATTCGGCTTATGTGGTCATTCCATTCTATTCTTCTGTTTCTTACCCAGTATCGATTTTTCGAAGGGTTTTCATCTCCGCTGTTTCGAGCAGTCTTTTTGTCCTCTCTGTGTCGGGTCGTGTTTCTGCCGCGTATGTCATCATTGGTCTGATGACTGTTTTGTAAATTCTGCCTTTCATTTCTTTTCCGATATTTTTATTTCTCCATATTGTGTCATTCTGGCAACCTGCGGCTCTGTTTGCTCTATTCACTTGATCTTCCTCTATAGAAGATGATACTAGAAAATGTCCCCATTGAACAAGCTGGCTTCCGCCCTCATCGAAGCTGTACGGACCAAGTGCTGTCATTAACAACTTTATAGAAGCTAGTTTTCAAAAGAAACAAAAGACAGCAACAGTATTTATACATCTTCAGTTCATTATCATAAGTATAGCATGCGGACGTGTATTTTGTGAGCTCCGTAGTGAAATGTTTTAAAATATGGTAAAAACAGGAAAATAAATGTATACAAGTGCATCAGTGGATGAGCATCTAAACTGTAAGACATAATATCTTTTTAATTTTTATCTACAGCTAATATATTGAAAATGGACTATTAGAAAAACTAAAGCAAAACACATACTTAACATAGTTGTTATTTTGGCAACAACCGCAAAAACTTCAATCGAACCGTAAATATTCATTAAATATTATAAAGCGGTCCATGCACGAAAACATGTCACAGCCAACCAATGCCGAAATATTAGACGAAATTAAGAAAATAAGAAATTTGGTAGAAGCAAGTGAAGTTCGAATATTATTAAAGATAGGAGAAAAGTTAAATAAAGAAATTAAAACATTAGAAAAAGAAAACTTAATATTAAAAGAGAAAGTAGAGCTATTAGAAAGACAAAATAAAAAAAAATAATATTGTAATATTCGGTATTAAACAAAATATACCATATGTATCAGTGGATAGTGTTTGTAATAAATTAAATAATTTGTTGAATTTACAATTGGAAGTCGATCATATTAATAACGTTTATAGTCTAGGAAAGTCACCAGAAGCACCGATAAAAGTAGAATTTATATCTAACATCAATAAAACAAAAATTCTCAGAAATTGTTCTAAATTGAAGGGTTCAAACATTATAATATCACATGATCAAACAACAGCTCAACGAGAAACATATGAAATACTTAGTAGACATCTAAAAAGATTAAAAAATTCATCGAATAAGTGCTACATTAAAGGTGAAAAACTTTTTGTTGATAGCACAGTATTTACTGCTCCAGACATATTAGAAATTGAAGAAATTGAAGCGACAAGGAATCAAATACAGGCAAACAGCGCTCCCAACACCCCAAAAGAGGCATAACCGAAAAATCGTCAGTTGCAGATATAGAATCGTACGATAAAAACACACATATTATCGAAAAATTACCAAAACCAACAAATCCGACATCAAAGACTAGTGAAACAAAATCCAGAACACGTTTTGGATCCACAAATAAAAAATAGTGGGTACTTGCTATCAATAGGATAGTTGTTAGATGTAAATTTATAGTGTTGTAAACTGTTTATTTTGTTAGTATAGGAGTAGTATTCTTATCGATTTGCGGTACTCATAATTAGTGATAATATTAATAACAATGGATCAATATATTCGGGAGTTTGAAATATACTCATTACCAACTTACACTCTGGACACACCAGAAGAATGTTCACAGATTTTAGAAATAAATAAAAACAATCAAAATTTAAAAATTTTGCATATGAATATTCGCAGTATAAACAAAAATCTAGATAAATTTTTAATAACATTAAATAAAATTAATTCTGATATTGACTGTATAATATTAAGTGAAACATGGGAAATAATTGATATAAATGTATTTAATCTTCCGGGATATGATGTCATATATAGTGAGAGCCATTACAATCAAAACGATGGTGTTGTTATATACATAAAAACATCTTTAAAGGACAAATTTGAAATACTTTCTTTTTATAATAATATAAATTTGTTGCAAATTCAGATGAAATTAGAAAATCGTCAATTAATTAAAGTGACTGCTTTGTACAGATCACCCAGTACTAACTTAAATGATTTTAATCACAGTTTGTATGAGTTTCTAGAAAAGACTGAGACTGATTCAGATGAGTATGCTGTATTTGTGGGAGATATAAACATTGACTTGTTGCAACCTGATGATAACTACACTGCCGAGTACTTAAATATTTTAAGTGAGTTTGGCTATATCTCAACAATAAATGAACCTACTAGGGTTCAGGCCAGCAGCAAGTCATGTTTAGATCATATTTTTTTGAAAACAGAAGTTAACAATTTGGACTATGTTTTGCCACTAGTCTTGAAATCTTCAGTTACTGATCATTATATAACAATTCTACAATTAGTAACTGGTGGAAGCATACAAAAAAACGCTCGAAAATTCAGAAATGTTATTAATGCAACAAAGTTAACTTATACATTTCAAAATACTAAATGGGATTCAATATATTCTTTACAGGACCCAGAACTTGCGACGAATACATTTATAAGAATCTTGAAACATAACCTGGAAGCGTGTAGCGAGAAAGAACAGCTAAGAAGGAAACGTGATAAAATCGCTCCTTGGATAACAAGCGCACTGCTAATTTCTGTAAATAAAAAAAAAATAAAATGTATACTGAACTTCATAACGACCCAAATAACATTATTCTAAAAAACAGATACAAAATATACAGAAATAAATTAACTTTGCTAATACAAAAAGCAAAATTTCGATATTACCAACAGCAAATTGAGAGCAACGAAGGCAACTGTCAAAGTCTATGGAAAGTGGTACAACAAATTACCAAGACGAAAAAACGAAATGAAGGAATTGACAGTATAAAGCAAGCAAACACAAACAAATTATTAAGCGAAAAGTTGGATATTACTAATGAATTCAATAAACATTTTAGTGAAATCGGTAAAAAACTAGCAACTAAAATACATCAAGATCATGAATACATTTCTAACAGACATACTGTCTCTAATTCTTTTGTATTTGCACCGATTGCAAGTGATGAAATAAAAAATATAATATTCGGATTAAAAAATGGTAAAGCAGTCGGTATTGACAATATAAAAGCAGAAACAATTAAAAGTATTTCTGATTATATCACTGAACCTTTGACATACATACTGAATAAATGTGTGGACAGTTCTATTTATCCTTCAGCTTTTAAGCATGCTATTGTGACTCCAGTATATAAAAAAGAAAACTCGACTGATATGAATAACTATCGACCTATATCTCTCATTACCCACATTTCAAAAATATTTGAAAATGTAATCAAAACTAGATTAGTATCTTACCTAGGAAAGTACAAAATACTTTCAGAAAAACAATTTGGTTTTAGGGAAAATACATCCACACAAGATGCCATTCTTTCACTAACCTCAAAATAAATAAATCTCTTAATGAAAGTAAGCCGTGTTTGTGCATATTTATAGATCTATCAAAAGCTTTTGACACAGTTAGTCATCATTTACTTTTGCAATCTATGGAAGATATTGGTATATGAAATAAATCACTAAAACTGTTTGATAGTTATCTAACTAACAGACAACAAACTGTAAAAATAAGCGATGTAGAGAGTAGTCCACGTATTATTGATTATGGAGTTCCACAAGGTTCAATACTTGGACCTATCCTGTTTAACATATATATAAATGGTTTATTTTCATTGGAATCTACTGGAAGCATTATCGGCTTTGCAGATGACACCGTAATATTCTACAATGCTACCAATTGGGAAGAACTAAAACATACAGCTGAAATTGACTTTCTAAAAATTAAAAAATGGTTGGACTATAAATTATTAAGAGTCAACCTAAGTAAAACCAATGATCTACCATTTAGTTGCTATTCTTCGGGTGCTCCTCAATTTAACCACTTATGTATTACACAATCAATGTCCATTGCACCTGAAAAGAAAATGAAATATTTAGGGATTATTATAGACCCCCACATGAAATGGGATCTACATATAAAGTATTTAATAAATAAATTAAGAGTAATACTGTACAAATTTAGAAAACTAAAACAACTGGTACCTACCAATCACTTGAAAACTTTATATTTTGCATTGGTTGAAACTCATCTGCGATATGGAATTTTAGTATGAGGTTCAACTTTTAAAACACATATCACCTCCCTAGAAATTATGCAAAGAAAATTTCTTAAATTAATCTTGTCCAGAAGTACAGTGTATGCATCTGATAGTCTATATACTGAAATGAAAATTTTGGATGTAAGGCAGTTATACTATCTGTGTTCTGGCATCAGGTTTTATTCAAATAAAAGTTTAGATGCACTACCAACACACCAATATAATACTCGTCAAAGAGACCATTTTATTGTTCCTCTTATGAATAAAACTAGTACACAAAAATCGTATATTTACATGGCTCCCAAACTATATAATACTATTCCGGACTATATTAGGTACATTGTTAATTTACATAGTTTTAAACACCAATTGAAAATATTTCTTTTGAATACAGACAGATCAATTATACACAACTACTTTGATATATTATAACGATCCATTGGTAGATTGAATTGTTAGATTTAAATGTTTTTGTTACTTTTTATTATATTATTAGACATTAATATTTTTAACTTAAATTGATTTTTATAAATTTTATATTGTACATATTGTTGAATTTATATTTCCCTCGAATTGAATAATCTATATCATTTTAATTTCAAATTTTTATACATAGTTTTATAGATTACAAATTATACCTATTTATATTATTATGTAACCGAAACAAGTGTGTAGACACTTATCGGTATATGTACTACTTTACTCAAATATTTTATTTAAATATGTATACAAAGCTGTAAATTTTTTTTTGAATAAAGTTCATTCATCTAACAGCAGCATATGATACTGTTTGGAGACAGGGATTAATATATAAACTGGCCCGTATTATCCCCTGCAGAAAGATAATTAACCTCATTGACAACATGCTGACAAACAGAGCCTTCCAGGTTATAATGGGAAAGGAGACGAGAAGACAGATGAAACTTAACAATGGCCTTCCACAGGGTTCTGTCCTTGCCCCTTTACTTTTCAGCCTCTATATTGCTGACATGCCTGAAACCGAATCTCGAAAGTTCGGATATGCTGACGACTGGACCCTTGCAGAAGCCACCAATCTTTAGGAACTACAGAAATCACTCTCGCGAATGACTTATCCATCCTCAGCGAATACCTTAAGAAATGGAGACTACAACCAAATACATACTACAAAAACTGAAGTATCAGCTTTTCATCTCAACAACAAGCTGGCAAACAGAGAATTGCGAGTGTATTTTAATAACAAGCTGTTGAAACACAATAAATACCCGAAATACCTTGGGGTTACTCTAGACAGAACGCTCACATTCAGAGAACACCTGACGAAAACAGCAGCAAAATTTAAAACACGCAACAATATAATACAGAAACTCTGCGGTACTACATGGGGGTCCACAGCATCAACTTTAAGATCCTCTGCTCTTGGCCTGATATATCCGGTGGCAGAATACTGTGCACCAGTGTGGCTAAATAGCAGGCACGCCCACCTGGTCGACACGCAACTAAACCGTGCTATGCGTATGATAACAGGCACAATTAAGCCCACTCCTATAATGTGGCTACCTACCCTTAGTAATATAGCACCACCCAACCTACGCCGCGAACATGCATTGGTTAAAGAATATAACAAAATAATGGACAGTCGCCAGCTTCTAGTCCACAACGACATCCCCGATATTATTGGAAACCGTCTCCGATCCAGGTTACCCCCTCTACAATCTGCTCAAGCGCTGCAGCAATCCAACTTTGACATCAATACCCGATGGAGAGAAAATTGGGAAAGTAGATTGTAGATTGTAGATTGCAAAAGGGGTCGATTGGCCCAGTTGACCTTACTACACTGCGACCTATAAGATCTTTTGTGTATACCCTACATCTATATCTTAGTCCAAAAGGTCTAGGCTTCTAAGAAAGTCCATTATCCGTTTTGGAGCTAGGTTTGTAATCTGATCAGGATCAAGGAATACCTGTTCCAGATATTTATGGCGTTGCCGAACAATTACTCTGAAATTGCAGATAATATGTTCTGACGTCTCATCTGCCTCATCGCAGAATCTACATGTCCCACTGTCCAGTATTCCCATTTTACAGAGATGGTATCTGAGTGAGCAGTGTCCAGTGAGAATTCCTGTGATTACTCTTAGATCAGATTTCTGAAGCTCTAAGAGTAATTTCGCGTAGCGGGCAGAGGGTCGTAATAACCTTTTTGCCTGTCTTTGGCCTGGAACATTTTTCCAGTAGACTGCACTGAGTTCCTTTTCATATTTTCGAACTTCTTCCATTATGCGGCTTTTTGGTATGCCACAAAATGGTTCAGGTCCGATGAAAGGAGTACAAGCTCCTTCCTTTGCGAGACTATCGGCAATCTCATTTCCGACAATTCCTTTATGCCCTGGCACCCATAGCAACGCTAGTTTGTTGCGACTAGCCAGTTGTTTAAGGGATTGTTTGCAATTCCAGGCTATTTTTGACTCGTAAGTTGTGGACTTCAGAGCCTTCAAAGCAGCCTGACTATCAGATGCAATAAATATTCTTGCTGAGTTGAGGCCTTTTCTTAGGCACTCTTGAGCACAGAACTCTATTGCTATTAGTTCTGCTTGAAATATTGTTGGAGCATTTCCAAGGGCTGCGGATATCCTAATATTAGGACCTGTGATCCCTATTTCTACTCCTTCGTTTGTTTTTGGACCCATCAGTATAGTAAGTGAGGGCACCATTTGTGATTTGAGCGATTTCGTTTTCTGTCAACTCGCGGTCGTTAATAATAACATCTAACGCGAGTTCGAAATCTTGTTTTGCAGGCATTACGTCTGTAGGCATCTTCATGATTTGGGTTGTTCCAGCCCTTAATACTTCAAGATGTCCCGTTAAGTCACCGGGTTTTAGAGATTTAGTCTGTGTCTGCCTATAGGCATTTTCTAGAGCGATCCTCTGTACATGTAAATGTAGTGGAGGAAGGTCTAGCATTGCCTCTAAGGCTGCGGTAGGACACGATCTCATTGCACCCGTGATCCCAATACAGGCAAGTCGTTGCACTTTTTGCAACTCTTTTATTGCCTCTTGCTGCTTTGTTTTGGTCCACCAAACCATCGCAGCATAAGTGATAATGGGTCTGACAACCGTTAAATATGACCAGTATATCATTTTTGGCTTCAGACCCCAGGTTTTCCCAAAAAGCCTACGGCACATCCAGAAAGCCCTTGTTGCTTTTATGGTAATATGAGTGAGGTGTGCATTCCACGTAAGTCTCCTATCAAGGATGACTCCTAGGTACTTAACCTCTTCTGAGAAAGAAAGGGTTATTCCATTCATGATCGGAGGCTGTAATGTTAGTTTTCTCCTGTTAGTGAACGGAATAAGTGTCGTTTTCTTGGGATTGACTGATAGCCCTTCCCTCGAACACCAAGTGGTTATAATGTTTAAGGCCTGCTGCATGCGTTCGGCAATATTACCGTCATGTTTGCCTCTAACCACTATAACTAGATCGTCAGCATAGCCCAGAGCACGAAATCCTGCTCTTTTGAGCTTTGTTAGGAGGTCGTCAACCACTAGCGACCACAGTAGAGGTGATAAGACTCCTCCTTGAGGACAACCTTTTACTGCTTTTATAGTAGTTGATTTGCCTCTTAGATAGGTAATAATTTTCCTAGTGTTTAGCATGGATTGAATCCATTTAGTTATGGAAGGTTGGATACCTTTTGCTGTTGCGGCGGCGCTGATTGATTCATATGAGGTGTTGTCAAACGCACCCTCTATATCTATGAATGCACATAGCGCCACTTCTTTGATCCTATTGCCTTTTCTATGTCTTTTACGGTGGATTTGCCTGATTGGTAGGCAAATTGTGTAAGGCTTATGGGTCTATATGACTTCGGCTCCTCTGGAGGGCGTTTACCACTCTTAGGAATGAAGCATACCCTAACCTCTCTCCACCCTTTTGAAATGTAGCCCAAGATGAAGCTCATCTTGAATATTTTGACTAGATGAGGAGTTAATGTATCAACGCCCTGTTGTAGCAGGGCTGGAAAGATACCATCCTATCCAGGAGATTTGTAGGGCTTAAAGCTATGTATTGCCCATTTAATTCTATTTTTGGTGAAGATTTTTCCCGCTAGGCTTTTTGCAGCTCTTGATGTTCTGTAATTAGATTCATCAAGATTAACTCTTGGGTCATCTTCAATGAGTGTTGACCCAGGAAAGTGAGATTGTAATAAGCAACTCATGCTTTCCTCTATGGTTTCAGTAAACTCTCCGTTTGGCTTTTTTAGAAGTCCAATACCGTTTGAGTGGTCCTTTGGGATTACTTTTTGGAGGCGTACTGCTGGGGCTAATTCAGTTATCCCCTCGCAGAATTGCCTCCATGTTCTTCTCTTAGACCTTCTAAGTTCTTTATTGTATTCTGTTAGAGCCTTTTTGTAGTCATCCCAGTTACCTATACTTTTGGCTCTATTAAAAGCTTTACGAGTTTGAGCTTTTAACTTACTGAGTTCTCTGTTCCACTATGGCACATCTCTTTTGACGGCTTTGGTCTTGATGGGACAGGCCCCCTCATAGCAGCTAATTATCGTACGATTTAGCCATTGTGAGGCACCTTCCAGTTCCTCTATGGTTTCAATCGAATAAGTTACGCCTTCAACATCTGACCTTAGGGTGTCCTTATATGCACACCAGTCAGTCTGTTTCGGTATTCGACAGGACTTTATCTGTTCCCGCTCAGCCTCGACATCGAACCTTATGGTTCTATGATCCGACATCGATACCTCATCGGAGACATGCCAGTTCTGTATTAGATTTGTAGCAGAGCAACTAGTTAAGGTGATGTCAAGCACCTCTTTCCTATTTGCAGTGATAAAAGTTGGTTTGTTACCTCTATTGATAATGTCTATATTGGAGTTAGCCAAATATTCTAAAAGGTACTCACCACGTTTGTTCGTGTCTGTGCTGCCCCATACTTTGCTGTGGGAGTTCGCATCACATCCAAGGATAAGTTGTCTGTTCTTTTTGTTGCACCAACTGATGAGGCCTTTCACTTCCTCTGGCGGAGGTTGGTCTTCGTCACCCGGGAAATAGGCAGAGGCAATTATAATTTGCCTTTTGCCCCTTTCCGTGGGGAGCTCCACTTCAGCTGTTGCTAAGTCTCTTGTGATTAACTCCGGAACAGAAATGAATTTTAGTTTTTTAGAGATGAGCAAAGCTGCTTTTGGCAAGTCATGCATTTGTGAATAAATCAAATTACATGTATTATTTGGAAGTTCTTTGATAAGTCCTTTGTCAGCCCAGGGCTTTTGAATGAGCCCGATGTCAGTTAGGTTTCTGCTAAAACTCCTGTTAAGCACACTAGTTGCGGCTTTTGCGTGATGGAGATTTAACTGCAGAAACCTAATATTTTTGTTGGAAGCCATTTTACTGGCTTTTGGGACCTTTATCTGATCCCTTTTTGAACTTCGCAGGGCCCTTTTCCTGGGCCTCTTTTTTTGTGGCCATTTTTGCTGCTTCACTAGTTGAAGCAGCTTCTGGCTCACTAGGTTTTGGATGGCCTTTTTTTGGTAATATTCTTACCTGGCCAAATTTATAGTTGGCTTTATAGCCATTTTGTTTCACCCTTTCAGCGGAGTTAGGGTCCCTTGAAAGAGTGAGCTCTACAGTAGGGCCTTTGTCAACCCTTCTTACAACTCTCCAATTCTGTGAGTTGAGGTCTTCATTTTGGACCTCTAAGAATCGAAGAATTTTTGCATTCGTGGTGTTCAGACTATCAGGAAGATATGTCACAAAGATCTCGGAGTGAGGAATATTGCTTTCCTCTTCCAGTCTCAGCGAGATACCCTCCTGTGGCTGCAGCTCCTGAATTATGCTTTTAAGCCACTCAACTGTGGCTTTGTCAGCACAAGACAGAAGCATCCAACCCGGTCTGAATTGTAGGTTGCTGAATTTAGGCCTAATTGTTGCCTTTGGATCCAGCTCCACTATTTTTTCCAGAATCTTCTCTTTCGTTGCGGCTAGTTGTTCCACTGTTAGTGAAGATTCTGGATGGTTTTTGGGCATTATTCCTACCCTTATTGCCGCTGCGACCTGTCCGTAGGATGGTTTGTTTTCTTCACCACCGCTGATTATCCCAACGGTGGTGCCAACTCCCTTTTTCCTAGGATTTTCTGGCGTGCTCTCCTCAGACCGGATCCTCTTGGACCCTTTGCCCTTGGATACATCCTCGGGTGGTTTTTGTATAGGCTTTTGTGCCTGTTGTCGAGCCTCTTCATATTTAAGGCCTTGTTTTAACAGGTACTTAAACCTTTTTCGGGCAGCGCCACTCAGTTTCTCTCTTTCGGCCTTTTTTGGCTCTGGAGCGATACTTTGCTCGTCTCCGCTGCTTTTTAAAAGCTCATCCTCCGATTTATGGCTTGGAACTGGATCCAATTCCATAACCTCGGGATGATTGAGGCTTTGTTCTTCCTCTTTGCCCTCATTGTTTTTTTAGTTTTTCCTACTTGGTCCATTTTAGTCCCACGAGTAGCTAGGGAATGTATGGTCACTCCCAGCAGAGCCCCGCATGCCGGGAGAAGGCTAATGAAACCTGGGTTTCGCCTGGTACCCGGAGTCCGCATAATCGTGACTAGCAAACAACTGAACTGAACTGAACAAACTGTGGAAGATACGCTGACTCCCTCTACAGATGGGGTAAACTTCCCTCGCCTTCTTGTGACTGCGGCGCTGCAAGACAGACGATCAGTCACATTGTTCAGGACTGCCCACGCAGAGCATACACAGGCGACCCTATAGACTTTGTTATGGCAACCGAAGGGTCAATCGAATATATAAAACACTGGACATCTGTATGTGATGCATTGTATAATGCATAAATCTAAATTTATTCTGTGATGTACTTTAGCCATACACTAAATAAAAAAATAAATTTGATCTTCCACTTCTGTTTCGAGCATTCCGTAGCTAGATAGTGTGAGGCCTAGGTATTTAAACTCCATCACTTGTTCTATTATCTGACCTTCCAGCTCCAATTTACATCTTATTGGATCTGATGTTATAACCATGCATTTTGTCTTTTTTGGGAAAATTAACATGTTAAATTTTCTTGCGGTTATGTTAAATTGGTGCAGCATACGTTGTAAATCATCTTCACTTAGAGAGAGATTAGTATTGCATCGTCTGCGTAGCAGATTATTTTAAGTTGTTTGTCTCCCATTTGGTATCTTTTTTTAGTTCTTACTTTTTTTATTATTTCGTCCATGATCAGGTTGAACAATAAAGGACTCAAGGAATTCCCCTGCTTATCCCATTGCCGGCTTTTACATTTTTGTTCTATGAAATTATCTCCACACTCGCACACTCCACACCATATTCATAAAAATTTTACATTTAAAATAATCAATTATAAACATCATTCAAAGCGTTAACCACAAACTAGTACCAGTTTGATTAGAAAATATTTAAATAGGACACTGGATAATTAAATTTACATAGATTCTGTCGCCTGCGTCTGCCAAATAAATAGTATACACATACCTACAGTTTTGTAACACTTTCGGAAACAAATTCAATTACACAACACGAATTCATTATCGACGAATATTTAAATCTCGACGAGAAGCGCGCGATAAAAAAGCAATTAGCAGAAAAAACTTATATACAATAATAAAGTGTCCAGTTACAGATATCTATATATTGTTTATGGCTTTAACATTGGCAGCTGGTGTATAATTATAGTCTATGTAGATTTTTAACAAAATTATGTAAAGTGTGTCTAATATTCCTAGCTACAAACTATCTATTTGGTTTTAGATTAAAAATTATCGAGGTAAAGGGCTCTAGCTTATTCCGATTAATTTTGTAAACCATTTAGTATACTTTTTTTATCTAAAAATAAAACACTGAAAACGTTTGTTTTCTATACTTCCACAAAATTTATTACAACTAAGTGACTACAGCTGTTTCGGCAGAGTGCCATTCTCATCACTTGAGAAATGCACTCTGCCGAAACAGCTGTAGTCACTTAGTTGTAATAAATTTTGTGGAAGTATTAGACCAGGGCGCATCTGTAAAAATATTAGTACATTTGGACGTTGAGAGGTGACTCAAATTTTTTTGCAGAAATTGCTTGAAAATAATCAAATAATAATATTTGAGTTATCCTCCCTCTCAAAAAGGTCCGGAACATTGTTTAAATAATCAAAATATCAAAAAATGAAGGAAAAATTCGATTTTTTTCTTCGTTTTTTGATTATAACTTTAAGAGTATTCATTTCCGAGAAAAGTTGGATTAACATAAAAGTTGTGTAATTAAATTTCCTACAATATACAGTTGGTCGAAAATTTAAAAAATAGTCACCCTTGTTGCAAAATAGCAATAATTGGGAAAAAACTATACAAAAACTAGTATTCGCATTTTACGTTTTTCAACCATGTATGCTAAACTTAGGACCTTCAAATTTCACCCAGAAAAACTATATGATACAGTTAAACAATACTGTAAATTTCATTAAGATCTGTTCAATAGTGTGTGTGTGTTTTAGAGTGGTAGTTGGCTTCGGACATAATCCATTAGCCACAGATTTTTTTATTTTAATTAATTTGTTAATTAATTAGGATTAAATAAGAATTTGAGATTGTTTCAGGAAATCAATTAGTACATCAAGAACCTCTTTATCAGAAGTGCATAATAACGTACTAATACTAGTAGGAAACTGTACATTACGTAAAATGAGCGAGTTTACTAAAACTGATGTATTATTTTTATATTTAGTGCAAGAAAAAAATACGTGATTTAGGTCTCCATAAGAAGAATTATCACAGTCACAAAATGGAGTTCTATTGATACCTAATCTATATAAATGAGCCGGAAAGCATCCATGATTAAATCTTAATCTGGTTATGGTAGTGGCATATGCCCTACTGATACTATACGAAGATATATGTGGAATAGGTCTTGGAAGGGTCGGGTGAATATCGGCATAATGATTGGTCGAAGTTGTTACAAAAGTAGTCCAAATGTTTTCCCAGTTTGTCCGTACTTCTTTCTTTAATACACAAATTAAATCATGAATAGTAAAAACATTATCTATCTGTTCAAAGCCACAAGCCTGTTTAGCAGCCATGTCCACAGTTTCATTTCCTTGGATACCAGTATGACTCTTAACCCATATCAAATTTATCTTTACATTTTTTAAGTATAACTGGTATAATAAACTTTTAATGCCTATGACTATTGGATTGTTACAATATTTTAATGCACGGTGCTCTAAAGATTGTAATACGGATTTAGAATCCGACATGATTACTGCACTATTAACTTATTCACTGATGCACCATTTTAAAGCATACTCTATTGCTTTCGCTTCAGCTGTGAAGATTGAACAATAATTCGGTATTCGTCTTTGATACAAATAGTCAAAGCTCGGAACAAACACTGCATACGCAGTACCCGCTCCGCACCTCGACCCATCTGTGTAAATGTGTGTTTATTTTTGGTACTGTGAAAGTATGGATTTTAGGAGAGTATGATTATAAATATTAAGATCACTATATTTTGGATATGAGACTGTAAACTTGGTTGCAGTAACCTTAAAATGCTGGTCAAAAAGTGGAAATTTTGGCATAGTTATGATATCATTATTTAATTTAGATGTTTCGACAAATGCTGCTGCCAGCAATGGAGATTTTTTCTTAGACCAGTAAGGAATGATTAAATCTGAATTACTTAATTTGGAAATAGAGTGGTTTAAAAATGTATTATATGCTTTATATTTTATAATTAATTTATTAGCTAAGAATTGCCTTCGTAAAAATAAATGAGGCTCTTGTGCTTCAGCAAGAATTGCACTGCATGGAGATGATGCCATTGCACCAAGGCAAATTCTAATTGCTTTATATTGTATTTTATCTACTATTTTTAGATTAGAGCTAGATGCTGAGCCATAAAACACACTTCCATAGTCCATTATCGATCTTATATAACTTTTATAAAAAATGAGTGCGACTTTAGGGTCAGCGCCCCATTTAATTTTAGTTACATATTTCAGCATATTAATACCTTTATCACATCTATTTTTTAAATAATGTATGTGTTTGGTCCATAGCAATTTTGTGTCTAGTACTATACCTAAATACTTGTAGTGGTTTACAATAGGGTAGTTAGTATTATTTACAGAGAGGGTTTGGTTAGTAGTACTTAATCTATGTCGTGTAAACCACATTACTGCAGCCCCATATCTTGCAGCCAATTTATAGTCTGAGACATTGCATTTTTAATATTACTGAAACATTGTTGGTATGAACTATGGACAGTGTATATACAAATATCATCTGCATATTGTATTACTTTTTTGTTTATAACTTTAAAATATTATCGTTTTTTGATTATAACTTTAAAAGTATTCATTTCCCAGAAAAGATGTACTGACATAAAAGTTGCGTAATTAAATTTCCTACAATATAAAATTAGTTAAAAGTTGAAAAAATAGTCACCCTTGTTGCAAAATAGCAATAATTGCGAAAAAAACCATACAAAAACAAGTATTCGTATTTTACGTTTTTCAACCATTTATGCTACACTTATGACCTTCATGTTTCACCCAGAAAAACTCTATGATACATTAAAACAATACTGTAAATTTCATTAAGATCGGTACAATAGATTTTTCAAAATAAATTTTGCAATCCAGCTTTCGCAAAAACAATTCATTTTTTCAAAATGTTACAGGACTGAAAATAAAGCAGATAGCAAGTTGAAATTTTTTTTGCATATAGAAGTGTACTGTACCTTGAATTTGCCATAAAGGGATTATAAGATTTGAGTCGGTACCTAAAACAATGAATGCACTTCGACCAACGGCAATATATTACCACTTTTAGGAGACAGAAAAGAAAAGTGCTGAAGTACTATAAATATAATGCATAGCCTTTAAACCTTCCATTAAGCCTCTACTTTAGTTTATTATAAATACTGATTATTTTTCATGTTACATTCCCTATACCTAGATGCCATATTTTCAGAGTTATTGTTACATTTATTTAAAAAGAAAATTTTAAACAAAATATAAAAATCAATTTTTTCGGCCCGGGTAGACATTATTTTAGGTTCTTTGGATCGGGTTAGGGGTCGCCAAGTTCTTGAAAATTTCAAGATCTTGTCTTGATCTTGTCTTGATTTCAAGACAAGATCAAGACAAGAAGTAATTTTAGATTTCAAGACAAGACAAGAAATTTGATGTCAATACCAAGATTTCTTGTCAAGAAAACAAGAAATCTTGAAATTTCTTGACTAATAATGAAAACTTGGAAAAACAGGCAGAAAAAAGAATTTTATTCTGTCTGTAGTGCCAGTATCGCCTCTAGTACTACTGCATTGTTAAATGCTGCTGCTTTTTTCCTTTTGCTATCGCAGACAGCTACAGTCTCGCTGGTTTCAGTTTTGTCATTCTCAGTATTCACACTCGCACTAGTAGTCCGTTAGTCTCACTGATTATTTCATATTGACTGAAACCGTAGCGCTTACCTTTCTTTCTATTGTTTTTTGGTAAATATTCTGAGCCAGAATCGGAGCCAAATGACTCAGCAGACATACTATTTACTACAGAGTCAATGTAAATTAAGAGATAATTTTAATATAATGTACTATTTATCACCAATATTCACAAACTCGCATCAAAAATACAACGAAACCGCTACAGGCTACTACTTTGTAATATTAACCACTTACCCCAGGCCCCAGGCTGTGGGCGAAAAAACGTGATATAATTCAGGAATTTTTGAAAACTATCAGGTGTTGTAAAGGACGATGCCAGGAATAACTTATACTAAAATGTAACCAAAAATTTTGTGCGGTTTTTTATTTATGACGATTTTCATTTGTTAAATTTGCAATTTTTAAAGATTTTTAATTTTGCAGCTTAGAATATTCATTTTAGAGAAAAACTTTTAAATAGAAAATTGTAGTGAATTTAAAAAACCTACAATTTGAGCTATGGCAAGTTTAATTTCGTTAATACGTCATTGCAAAACAGCCTGCGAAAGGTCCAAAATGGCCGTTTTTTGTAATTGCCTTATTTATTGTAAAAATAACTTTTATGCATTTTTTAATGCTTTAGATCTTTCAATACTAAACATAAAAAAAATTTGTAGTGCCTGATTGGTGAACTTGTTGCTTAGATATTATAATTTGTTTATCCCAAGAGGTCAAATGTCCAAGGCTATAACTTTTTGAAAAAAAATCGTACAGAGTTAATCCAAGATCAACTCTTCTTCTAAAGACTTATTTTTCATATTCTGATGTAAATAAATGCGTATAACATTTTTCAATCTCTTATTTCGGGTTTGAAAAGAAGGGGGCAAATTTCGTTATAAACATTTAGAACTGAAGCCGCACCTGTACATCCTATGAGTTTCTAACTTGCAGATTATTGTTGCTGAAGACAAAATAAAGATTCAAAACCAAATAAAAATTTTCTACGATCAACTGAAGCCGAGATAATTGTTTTTGTTTTCTTAAATCGTAGTGACTTTATTTATAACAATTAAGAAATTATTTCACAGTCATTGACTAAAAAAATACTTATATTATCTTAAAATAAAAATTATTTTAACTGAAAATTACATTTAATTATTAAAAATGATTTTTAAAGTGTAGTGGAGATTTATTTTTCGTTACGACTGTGATTTATTGTGTCGGTTGCCCTTAGCAACGGCTAGCAACTTATAATACCTTGAATCACGGTTTTTTGCTTTAAATTTTAAAGCACCGCTTGGATTGACATGAAATTTGGCAAACACATAGATAACATGTTAAAAAATAAAAATGATAGTGGGCCTCTGTGTGCTTTTGTCCTGGGGGTGAGTTTCACCCCTTATAAGGGGTGAAAAAATATATGTTCAAAATAAGTTCGGAAATGGATATAACGTCTAATTCTAAGCACCTTTTGTTCTATAGCATTTTTTCACCAAGAAAATACCTTTCGAGTTATTTTCGAGTAAATACCTTAATTTTTTAACAACAAAAAACACGTTTTTGGGCGGTTTTTGACAAGTAACTCAAAAAGTAAGTATTTTATTGAAAAAAAGAGTTTTAACAAAAATATAGCAAATTAGAAATTGAAAAAAATTATGTATGCATGAAATCTCTAGACTCAGTAGAAACAAAGTTTTAGCTAATGAAAAATAGGTTCATATCCGTCAAATTTCAAAGTGAATTATTTCAACGTGAAATAATTAAAAAATCATGCACTTTTTGGAGAAAAATCATTACAACTTTTTTAAAGTGTTTAAAAACATATGTATATGTATTTTAAAAAAAGTTTATAGCATCAAAAGTAAGCAAGTTACGCTGAAAATAAAGTTGATATCTTTTTTTTGGCCAAAAAGCTCGGGAAAGTCACCCCCTAATTAGAATCAAAAGAATTTAATCCATTTTACTCGTGTATGTGTCGTTTATGTCTGTAAGTTTCATCGGTTCAAAGTGCTTATTTTTGAAGGAGCTGTAGTTAAAAGGACATGAACTAGTCAATAATCACGTGTGTATGCAAATTTAAAACAGCCATATTTTAACAAATTTTTGCCTTCCAAAAAAAGCACAAAATCCAAAATATTCATAACAGCAAAAACTGCATTTTTTACTCTTTGTGATTTTTGGTCACACTAATAAATTTTAAGTTATTTAAAAAACCATTTTTTTCAAAATTAAAAATTAAAACAGATTTACTTTAAAACCATTTTTTTTAAATAAGCCCTGTGAACCGATGATACTTACAAATCATATAAATAATACATGAGCAAAGTAACTTGTGAAGCGGTAATGATTAATTTGATTTAAGATGGTAATTAGGGTGTGACTTTCCCGAGTTTTTTTAACAAAAAAAAAAGAGATCAACTTTATTTTCAGCGTAACTGGCTTACTTTTGATGCTATAAACTTTTTTTTAAAACAGATATACAATTTTTTTGAACACTTTAAAAAAAGTTGTAATGATTTTTCTCCAAAAAGTGCATGATTTTTTGGTTATTGCACGTTGAAATAATTCACTTTGAAATTTGACGGATATGAACCTATTTTTCATTAGCTAGAACTTTGTTTCTACTGGGTCTAGAGATTTCATGCATACATCATTTTTGTCAATTTTTAATTTGCTATATTTTTGTTCTTTTTTCAATAAAATACTTACTTTTTGAGTTATTTGTTAAAAACCGCCCAAAAACGTGTTTTTTTTTGTTGAAAGATAAAGGTATTTAGTTGAAAATAACTAGAAAGGTATTAACTTGGTGAAAAAATGCTATAGAACAAAAAGTGCTTAGAATTAGACGTTTTATCCATTTCCGAACTTATTTTGAACATATATTTTTTCACCCCTTACAAGGGGTGAAACTCACCCCTAGGACAAAAGCACACAGAGGCCCAATATCATTTTTATTCTTTAACATGTTATATATGTGTTTGCCAAATTTCATGTCAATCCAAGCGGTGCTTTAAAATTTAAAGCAAAAACCGTGATTCAATGTATTATAAGTTACTAGCCGTTGCTAAGGGCAACCGACACAATAAATCACAGTCGTAACGAAAAATAAATCTCCACTACACTTTAAAAATCATTTTTTAATAACTAAATGTAATTTTCGGTTAAAATAATTTTTATTTTAAGATAATATGTCTTTTTTTAGTCAATAACTATGAAATAATTTCTTAATTGTTATAAATAAAGTCAGATTATAAATAAAGATTTAAGAAAACAAAAACAATTAACTCGGCTTCAGTTGGTCGTAGAATATTTTTATTTGGTTTTGAATCTTTGTTTTGTCTTCAGTAACAATAACCTGCAAGTTAGAAACTCATAGGATGTACAGGGGCGGCTTCAGTTCTAAATGTTTATAACGAAATTTGCCCCGTTATTTTCAAACCTCAAATAAGAGGTTGAAAAATGTAGTACGCATTTATTTACATCAGAATATGAAAATATAAGTCTTTAGAAGGAGAGTAGATCTTGGATTGATTGTACGATTTTTTTTTCATAACAAAAACAATTAACTCGGCTTCAGTTGGTCGTAGAAATTTTTTTTTGGTTTTGAATCTTTATTTTGTCTTCAGCAACAATAACCTGCAAGTTAGAAACTCATAGGATGTACAGGGGCGGCTTCAAATTATAATATTTAAGCAACAAGTTCACCAAACGGGCACTACAATTTTTTATGTTTAGTATTGAAAGATCTTCACTTTAAAGCCTTAAAAAGTGCATAAAAGTTATTTTTACAATAAATAAGGCAATTGCAAAAAACGGCCATTTTGGACCTTTCGCAGGCTGTTTTGCAATAACTTATTAACGAAATCAACCTTGCCATAGCTCAAATTGTAGGTTTTTTAATTTCCTACAATTTTCTATTTAAAAGTTTTTCTCTAAAATGAATATCCTAAGCTGCAAAATTAAAAATCTTTAAAAATTGCAAATTTAAAAAAATGAAAATCATCATAAATAAAAAACCGCACACAATTTTTGGTTACATTTTAGTATAAGATATTCCTGCCATCGTCCTTTACAACACCTGATAGGTTTCAAAAATTCCTGAATTATATCCTGAAATCGACCTATGTTTCACCCACAGCTAGGACTAACTTAACTAAACGGGATAAAGCATGCAACTGCACATGAATTTTAAGTTCGTAAAGAAATAAAGCAGATCGGGGACTCACCGGGGTCGGGAGCCAATGGCAGTGAAGGCCAGTGAAGGCCGTGTTAGCACGCAACACAATAAAAATGTCGCCGAAGAATCACCGGACCGGATAATCAAGAAATTTCAAGATCTCAAAATTTCTTGAGTCAAGACAAGATATAAGATGTCAAGAAAACGTCAAGACAAGATTGTATAAAATTTCTTGATTTTTTCTCAAGACAAGACAAGAAGTTGTTATCAAGACAAGAATTCTTGTCTTGTTGACCCCTAGATCGGGTCTACCTCAAAATCCCGACAGCCAAAATCCCGACAGCCACAATCCCGACGGCCAAAATCCCGACACGCCAGAATCCCGACAGGCCAAAATCCCGACAGGCCAGAATCCCGACAGGTTTGATAAGTTTCTTTTTAACATATAATCACATTTATTTCTTGTTTTTTGTTTATGGCCATCTGTTTTTTATTTTTTGTTACTAAACAAAAGTATTTTGTATTAAAATATTAAACAAAAGTCGGAATTTTTACTTATGCGAGGATTATTTCATGTCGGGATTTTGGCCTGTCGGGATTTTGGCCTGTCGGGATTCTGGCGTGTCGGGATTCTGGCGTGTCGGTGTTTTGGCTGTCGGGATTTTGGCTGTAGGGATTTTGGCTGTCGGGATTTTGGGCGGCATCGCTTTGGATCATTGGGAACAAAAAAGTTCTGTTGTATTTTTTCTCTAAAGTTAATCGTTTTCGAGTTATAAACAATTTAAAACTGAAAAAAAAATCGAAAAATTACGATTTTTAAGGTTCAAAAACACAAATAAAAGTTACTAATTTTGAAACTACGAAGTGCCTAAATTCAAAATCAAATCTTATTTTATCAGCTACCGATAAGTTATATGGGCTTATTTCATTTTAAAATATTGTTTTTAGTTTTTAATGCAGCCCGATCGCCCGTCCTCTCATATGCGCTTCATTAATAATAATTAAAAAACAATGTTTTAGAATAAAATGTGCCAGAAATTCTTACTTGGTGCTGATAGAAGAAGTTTCTAGCTTGAATTTTAGGTTTTTCGTAATTTCAAAAAGTATATTTTTTTAATTGTGTTTTTGAACATTGAAAATCGTGATTTTTCGCTTTTTTCAGTTTTAAATTGTTTATAACTCGAAAACGAATAACTTTAGAGAAAAATTACAAAAGACCTTTTTTGTTCGCAGTGATCCAAGGAACCTAAAATAATGTCTACTCGGGACGAAAAAATTGATTTTAATAATTTGTTTAAAATTTTCTTTTTAAATAAATGTAGCAATAACTCCGAAAATATGGCATCTAGGTATAGGGATTGTAACATAAAAAATAATCAGTATTTCTTATGGAATTCAAAACGCAAAAAATATATAGGGTGTCCCATTTGAAATAAGAAAGTTCATTAGGTTTAAGGAAAAACGGAAGATCTGACAACAATGTAATTACCACTGAAAGATCGGCCGCATTATAAAACCCTTAGACACCAAGACATATGAAAATCGTGCAAGCCGTTTCCGAGATATTTGAAGGTTTCCATATATAAAACTCACTCTGTATAACGATAAACTACCACAGAGAATTAAAATACTATTGCAAAATAATATTGCAACCAACTATGATAATTATTTATCGTTTATGCCAGCTTTAACTCAGTCTCTCAGGTTGTGAGTACGCCATGTCTTAATCAAAAATTATGAACGATGAAGATCTAGATGGAAACAAATAAAACAATACATTAACTAATCAGATTTATTTTTCATTAAAAAGATAAAAAAATATGATGTATTAGATTCCATAATGTATATTCAAATTCTTGCCGAAAGCTAACAATTCGGATTTAACTTATGACATTTGGTGTTTGACGGTAGCTTTTTGATCTCGGATGATACAGCTGTTGACTTGTCGACCTGGGCCTCAGGCCCCGCAGTTGTAGTTTGTTGGTTGTTGTACATCTTGTTGTAGTGTAGATTCATCATGTTGTCCTCATGGTTGTATCCCGGCGATTTAGGAGGCTTCAGACTCCCGAATGGAGAAAGGTTGATTTAGTTCCAAAAACTAGAAGATATAACATATATCAGACACCAAGAATTTATGAAAAAGTGTGCCCTTGCTATTCTTCAAAAAGTAACTAAAACTAGCAAATGGCAAGGATAGATTAAATGAAATTATTAGTAATAATTAATAGTTAAATTATTTCTGATTTCTGCGTGCATATTATTAAAGACAATATCGAACAAACACGTGTCTTGAAAATGATTGAGGTTAAACATGAAAAAATGGTTAAAAGAACTTATGCAGGGTGTTTCATTGGAAAACGGAAATACTTTAATTGTGAATAGTGGTCACCGAGGCGGTTCTAGGCATACTACATTTTTTGCCCTACCGACTTTTATAACCGACATACAGGGTGTTTTATCGATTTTGCCAATTTCTTTCCGAAGCCATAACTTTAGAACCACCATGTATATTTTTTTGATATTTGGTACACATGTGTCTCATCCAAATCCCAAAGGACCGACATACTAATCACAAATAAAATCCAGGTCCGGATTGACAAAAAATTATAAAGTAATTGTGACCTTAAAACAACACCCTGTATATTAAAATTCTGAAAATCTGTTTTGCATATTTGAAAAGAGCACAAAAAACTAAGTCTAACCGTTTGCTTCAATTTTTCGGCCAGAAAATTTTATGACTTTAATTTTGAAATTATATTGAATTTTTTAAGAACTTTGACATTAAAAAGCAGGTATTATTAACTTTTAATTATAAATTATTAAAGCTATTGAATAAATACTTATTTTAAAATTAGTCACTACTTATTTACTACATTGGAAGGCCCCAATTATTAATCACAAGAAAAATCCAGGTTTGGATTAACAAAAAAACATTAAGTAATTGTGACCTTTTCAATTATCATTGACAAATATATTGACATTTTCAAAATTTGTTTGCACATTTGAAAATACCACAAAAATCAGAGTTTATCGGTTTGCTTAATTTTTTGTGGAGGAAATTTAATTACTTTAATTTTGAAATTAAATAATAATATAATAATAATGATGTTTATTTAGGAATAACAATAAAGATTTACAAAAAATAAATAAATAAAAAGCATAATGAGTACTACCTAAATAAACATAAATAACTCACTGAAGTTGGGCTACCCTGTATATATATTACTAATATACAGTAGAACCCCGTAAATCCGAACCCCGCGAATCCGAACTTTCGGCAAATCCGAACCAACGGAAAGTGAAAAAAATTTAAAAATTCAAGACAAAAACTTAAAAACATGTTTATTATACAGAGTAAAGCCAGAAAATTGGACAATGTAGGATTACTAGGACTTTGACATTTAAAATTTCTTAAAAATAAATATTATACTTTAATATATAGGTTTATAAAATGTTTATAAAGGTTAAACACAAACTTACTTTGGTTCTCTCGTAGTCAATTTGAGTCCAAAAATATTGTCCACACTCTTGCGAGAACGTTTGGCTACTCAAAATCACAATGAAAGCTTTGAACTACTGGTTAAGGCTAACTTTCGGATAATCCGAACTTTTCGGAATCCGAACAGGCTGTCCCCCAATTAGTTCGGATTTGCGGGGTTCTACTGTACATACAAAAGTAGCACCCCTTGTGCGTGAGACTTAAAAATATAATATACTAATTTACAAATATAAACAAACACAAAAAATATTTAACAAATGTATAAATGTATACAGTTATATGAAAATTTATAAAAATACTAAAAACTCTAACATTAATCCAGAAAAAATAAAAATATAATAATTTTAATATAATTTGTGATATAAATGTGGCCATCAATAATTCAAGAAATGTCGCAGTTGATAATAAAAATCTATTTAGATACAATTTTTATTTTCGATATAATTTTTTATTTCTTATTGAAGTTTATTTATTACAATTATTGTCCATTGATAAGTTCTTCGCAGAATTTTGTTGATTTGTTCCCAATCCATTGTTTAATTTCATATTTATATCTATGTTTTTTATAATTTTTAAATTGTTTTAAATTATCCGGTAGCAAATTGTACAATTTGGGCCCTATGTAACCAACATATCTTTGAAGGATGGATTTATTACATTTTGGTAGAATTGTATTATGTTTTATATATCTAGTTTGGTGGGCATGACTGTTAAAATTTAATATTATCTTTTTTTCATGTATATGTATAAGGGCTTTATAAGAGAATAATTTACGTTATTGATTATATTGATTACGTTAAATATATTGATACTTTTAAGAACACTGAAATTAAAAAGCAGATTTTTAAAGCACTTTTAACAATAAATTATTAAAGTTATTAAATAAATACCCATTTTAAAAACAATCAATACTTATTTACGACATTCGAACGACCCACTTACAAATCACAACAAAAATCCAGGTCTGGATTAACAAAATAATATCAAGTAATTGTAACCTTGAAACAACATCCTGTATATTGAAATTTTCAAAATCCGTTTGAGTTTGGACATAGGTATGAAAAGAGCACAAAAAACTAAGTTTAATCGTTCGCTTAAATTTTTTGACCAGATAATTTAATGAATTTAATTTTGAAATTATGTCGAAATTTTTAGGAACTCTGGAAACTCATAATAAAAATTTCGATATAATTTCAAAGGTAATGTCATTAAATTGTCTGCACAAAAAATTAAAGCAGGACATTAAACTTAGTTTTTCGTACTCTCTTCAGGTGTGCAAACGTATTTTAAAAATTTCAATATACAGGGTGTTTTTCAAGGTCACAATTACTTTGTATTTTGTTGTTAATACGGACCTGGATTTTTCTTGTGATTAGTAAGTGAGTCCTTCTAACGCAGTAAATAATAACTGATTTTTTTTAAAATTAGTATTTATGTATTAACTTGAATGATTTATTATTAAAAGTGCTTTAAAAACCTGCTTATTAATTTCAGGGTTCTTAAAAATTTGAATATATTTAATTACAAAATTAAAGTTAATAAATTTTTGCACAAAAATCAAAGTGAACCGATAAACTCGGATTTTGTGGTCTTTTCAAATGTGCAAACAAATTTTAAGAATGTCAATATACAGGGTGTTGTCTCAAGGCCACAATTATTCTATGTTTTTTTTTTGTTAATCCGGACCTGGATTTTTCTTGTGATTAATAATTGGGTCTTTCCAATGTGGTAAAAAAGTATTGATTTTCATTTTAAAATGAGAATTTATTCAATAACTTTAATAATTTATAATTAAAAGTTAATAATAATTGCTTTTTAATGTTGAGTTCTTAAAAAATTCAATATAATTTCAAAATTAAAGTAAAAAAATTGTCTGGCCGAAAAATCGAAGGGCACCATTAGACTTAGTTTTTTGTGCTCTTTTCAAATATGCAAACAAATTTTCAAAATTTCAATATACAGGGTGTTGTTGTAAGGTCACAATTACTTTATAATTTTTTGTTAATCCGGACCTGGATTTTTCTTGTGATTATTATGTCGGTCGTTTGGGTTTTGAATGAGACATATGTGTAGCAAATATTTAAAAAAATATACAGGGTGGTTCTAAAGTTATGGCTTAGGAAAGAAATGAGCAAGATCGATAAAACACCCTGTAACTCGGATATAAAAGTCGATAGGGCAAAAAATTTAGTATACCTAGAATGGGCTCGGTGACCTCTATTCACTATTAAAGTATTTCCGTTTCCCAATGAAACACCCTGTATAATATGGAATATGTCGTAAACTACTCATCCCAAGGAGATCATCGATATTGGAATTAAAATGATTTATTTTTAAGCCTACATCTCCTTAAATAAACTAATTCTGCCACCTCCATTGTGGCCGAAATGCAGTAAAGTATAAAACATAAAATTAGATGTTTTAGGATGTAATCAAAATGAAAAGAGAGTTGCCTATAGCAGGCCACCAAATAAGTTTTTTACGTGAACCCAGTAAAACAATGAAAGAAGTTAAGAAATTAATGAATTATTAAAGAAAATAGGATAAAATAATTACAATGTGACGTTTATAACGTTACAATGTGTCTAACACGATGAGCAATAAACGTTTTGCATTTATGGGGGGAAGAATTAACCCAAGTGAGAACAATAGTGACATCGGACCAAAAATGAAGATTGTGAAAAGAAGAAGTATCTTTAAAACCCTCTTTGACAAATGAGACACTCGACATTTAGCACAAAAAGTACAGTTTTGAATGTATTAGAAGTGATGAAACAAAAATATACAACACTAGCGTATCCTACCTTTGAAGCATTGCAGAATTCGTGGATCTCTAGTTCAGAAGATTTAGTAAAGCCAAAGTGTCGAATGATCTGAATGTTCACAAGGCCAGAAAATACTTTATTTGTTTTTATACAATTTGCCAAGACAATTTTTAAAAGACTGTTAGAACTTAAAAGAGACAGATAATACTCGTATTTTCCATAAGACAAGCTTTCAGTCTAACATTTATTTTACACTTTTTATGTCTTATATGCAATGATGTACATATATTTGTTTATTCTAAATTGTGATGTTTTATCTCATAGCTGACACAAAATATTTTATTTTTCAGCATCTCTGCCATACTAGACCATGATTTCGGTAAGTATTTTTTCTTTACATTAATTTAACTTATATAAAAATGTAATTAATTAATTTTGTCAAAATTCGAACCGAGCATCAATAACGCCAGTCTACTGAATGTCTTTAAAGTAAATTAAAAGACTTTTCAACAGATATTGGTCAGACACATCAATATTAAGATAGAAGAATATGATTGCTCGCCAAAACAAAAATGTGAAACAATAGATCAAATACTAGAAGTGTCTTATCCCAGCACTATTAATTACTGTGAGTTTTACAGTTGTTGCTAATAAGATATAAAAAACAAAATTTTTATTAATTTTTTTTGTTGCAAAACTGAAGAACTTACTCCAAATAAAAAAAAGAGAGCTACAGTGTGTAAAAAACTTTTTTATAAAACTATTTTATAAAACTATTTTACATGTAAATTGTAACATTGTTAATTTCGAAGGCAGATGAGGCTGGCCCTCGCTTGTACCACAATAAGTGGTTACATCCTTTTTTACACGATCTTTTGGTATTTCTTCCTGTATTTTTTTGATATTTCGTCTTGTATTTTTTGCACAACACTACAATATTTTCTGACTTTGTAGAAAGAAGTGCCGGCTTAACCTAACTTCGGGCCCTGGGCGCTGGAGGTTTAGGGGCCCCCTTGATTGCTATTCGTTGTCAGTTTTTTAACAAGAAAACACATGCATTAACTATAAAGGTCTATTGTAAAATCCATAAAATATTTTTTTAAACAAGCAAGAAGAATAGCAAACGAAAAAATAATCCAAAAAATACATTTAAAAACATAAATAAAAAACAGAAGGTTCCACAAAACAACACATGACAAGCAAAAAACATAGTCTAAAAAATACATAAAGACAAAAATTTAATCACTTTTTTTCTAGACTTGGCATTCGCAAATTACCACATAATATTATCACAATTCAGTTTCTCCAGTTTCATTCTCTATATTATGCAATAGTGATAATGCGTCTACATAGGTTTTCTTCGCCCAAATTTGACCTTAAATATGTTTTTATTCTTTTTAAAGCCGAAAAAGACCGCTCGCCTGACGCATTAGAAATTGGTATCGTCAAATAAATTTGCAGTAAAGTTAAAATATTGGGAAAAGTTGCTTTTACATCCTGGAGGAATGAAATTTTTCATAAATTCTATGATATTTATTCAAATTTTGGCATAACGTTACAAAATGGGTAATTTCATTATGCAAGTTCTCTTTGGTTTCATCAACATCGTTTTTATGTTTCTCGCATAAAGTATTAATTGACGTCTTCACTTCTTCTTTATCTCTGGATTAAAAAAAACATCTAAAAGCTGATGTTACATCCTTGTAGCATTCAATTCGCGATTCTGAAAACAGCAACTAATTTTCTAGACTCTAGATTTTCTGCGACAGCGATTTTTTTGTCGCTGCGGCTACAAATCGCAAGTGGAGTGCTAGCCTTAGAGGCCACTGTATAATGCCAAATTGCAATTTTTGTAATCGCTTTACTTTTGAATATTTGAAGGAGTGTGTACCTATTGTTTGGGTATTGGCATTTTCGAGAATAATCTATTCTTTATCTATAAATTAGATTTATGTATGTATATCTATTTTTGTCTTTCGTTTAACTATTTTAAAAGGATTTATTTTGTTCCTATTTTAAAAGAACTTATTTTAAAGCCGAAAAGTAAGATAAATTATTATTTAAGCCCCACAATTCCAAAAGAAATTATTAGAAACTAAAAAAACTCCATTTGTGCGATTATTTTGGATACCTACAATAATTCGAGACTTGGTCATTGATTAATAACCTACACAGTTTTTACCCACTACCTGGGTAGTTTTTAATCAATGATATGGCGAAATCTGACAACTTTCTGTAGTTTTTAGAAAAGGGCCCCGCCACAAACACTGAAACGGGGCCCCTGTGGGGCTAGGCTACGGCACTCTGTAGAGGCGTGAAGAGATGTAACAATAGAACGAAGGCGTTTACAGTGTAATGGTGTATCTGCGCATGAGATTTTTTTTTTCGGAGAATATGTAAATTATTTAGCGACTTTATTTTTTTATAATTAAAGGAACGGGCCCCTCCGGGTCCCCGGCCCTGGGCGCCCGCCCCAAGCGCCCAGTGGATAAACCGGCACTGGTATAAAGGCCTTTTTTTAATCAATTTGTGGATTTTGATTGACTTTCTTCTTGGTGTTTGCAATTACTGAGTCTCCTTTTTATGACCTGACTCCTTCATAACGAAAAAAAAAACGATCTTACTTGTTTCCGAAACTCTATAATTTTAAGTTTGTTACTGGCAAGCTAATTATACATTATGTGAGTCATAATGTTTGGTTAAAAGAGAACACTTCATTCTTGCGCTGCCTTCATCTAGTTTTTATTTAGCCTTCTTAAATCGTCAGTCCATCGTGTAAGTGGTCAACCGACGATTCTCTTGTGTTCCATTGGTCTCCATTGCAATAACCTCTTTGTTCATCGCCCATCTGTCATTCTATCTATGTATTCTACTCTACCCATCTCCATTTTAGTTCATCCCAATTTTTGTAAGCCACTGAAACCTATTACTGAAGCAGTAAGGATTAGTCTATTAAGAAGTAGACTAAGATTAAGAGTAGTAAGAGTAAGAGTAGTAAGAATTATTTAGAATTGAGTATATTCACGGCCAAACTAATAAAATTTCACCTAATTGTAACTCTTAACTTAAATAATTACGAGTAACTCACCAATTAAAGCAATTAGGTACAGGGAATGCTTAAGAAATAATAAAGTACCATAAAATAGCATTAAATTGCAATTCTAAAATACTGGGTGTTCTATTTAAGAAAATACTCATACCAAGTTTTGACCAATCGTGTATACCAGAATTAAATATTTTGCTTAAAATTATGTTAATATAATTTTTGATAGTAGTAGACTATATTAAAAATCGTTTTGAAGATAAACAGATTCTTTGATGCTAAACTTCTTCATTTCTACAGGGTGTTAATGTTACTACGAAATAATAGTCTAGGCGCCAAATAGAGGTCACCGTGTCCTTTTCAATTCTGATGGACAAACTCAACGGTTTCTTATGGATTTTTGGCTGCTGATTATGAATTTCAAGGGTGGATTTCGATCCGAGTGGTCAAAAAATTGTTATAAACAATTTAATTGTTTATAAGGCTCTGGCTCATAAACTAAAAAAGATAAAAAAATGTGTCAAATAAAATTTGTTCCTTAATAAAAAACGAAGAAAAAAACGTTTACTACACTTAAATCCAAGAATTAGAACTCAATATATTATAAAATTAGTGCACAATGCAAATTGCAAATTGCAAAATAAGTATTTTCGAAGCTTTATCGATCATAACTTCGCTTCTACGCACGCAAATGAGCCTTAGAAAGTCTCATTTTAAAGTTTAATTAATAAGCTTCCAAAAAAGTTTGCTAAATTACTTTATCTTCATTTGTTTTAAAGTTATACCCTTGTGAAGTTATAATTTTCCTAAAAAAATTGTACATTAATTTGTTTATAAGCGTTTCAAGCAAATTTGAGCTATAAACATTTATACTTTAATTAACAATAATGATAGAAGAACTCAAAAGGACCATTATGATCTTGCGAATATGTTCGTATGTTTATTTTTGGCCAAGATATCGATATTTTAATGGCGCGCTATGAGACGCAAGATCGGCTCACTGCCCACTGCTCACTATTTTTCGACGCTTTATCGATCGTAACTCGGCTTCTACGCATGCAAATGAGCTTTTCAAGGTCTCATACTTTATCTTCATTTGTTTTAAAGTTATACTTGTTTGAAGTTATAATTTTCTTTAAAAATTTGTACATTAATTTATTTATAAGGGTTTTTAGTAAATTTGAGCAATAAAAATTTATACTTTAATTAACATTAATAATAGAAGAACTCAAAAGGAATATTTTGAGGTTAAGAAAGTGTCTATTAATTAAGTGCTTAGTCTATCAATTAAGGTTTAAAATGAGACCTTGAAAAGCTCATTTGCATGCGTAGAAGCCGAGTTACGATCGATAAAGCGTCGAGAAATACTTGACAGTGAGCCGGTCTTGCGCCTCATAGCGCGCCATTAAAATATCGATATCTTGGCCAAAAATAAACTTACAAACAATTTCATAAGCTCAAATTGTTCCTTTTCTTGTTTGTTCAAATTGTTCTTCTATCATTATTGTTAATTAAAGTATAAATGTCTATAGCTCAAATTTTTTAAGAAAATTATAACTTCAAACGGGTATAACTTTAAAACAAATGAAGATAATGGGTAATTTAATGATGATAATTTAATGAGATAAACAAATGAGTAATTGAACTTTCTCGTGTGTGCACAGCCAAACCAAAGATTGCCCTTGTGTATATTTGTGGAGCTCATGAGATTCATCCGCATTAGAGTACCAAGCAATTGACAACAAATTACAAAGTAAGTAAACATAAAAGTCGTAATGTATTAAACATTAAGATACCATCAAATTTCACTTTCGCGTCTCGTAACAGTTCCCAACAAAAGACATCCACACCATGAAGTAATAGCAAAAAGATGTGAACTTTGACTTGTAACAAATTCTTAGAGAGAACGACTAAATGGGCCGGCAATTATTTATCGTTAGCGTTGTATGACATTGCTTTTGCTTCCTTCCTCGTGTTCGAGAACGAATATCATATGTATCTTTACTTAGATATCTTTAACGCAAAATAAATTATAGATACCTATAAACAAGTATTTGTATACACTGAGAAATTTTATTACTTCATTCTAAATATCATATTATTTATCTATATTATTTCGGGCTATTCCCCAGTTTTAAGTTTCTTTGTTTCAGACATTACATGATCATCGTTTTCTTGTAGACGGGGCAATTAAGCAATAACCCTAGTAAATCTCAATGAAACTTGTTGTATTCGATTCATAAGAGCATTAGGAAAGTTTTCAACTGAAGTGATGATGTCGACAAGAAAATTGCATAATGGAACAAGGAAAATGTATTTTCCAAAGTGCATGTCGAACTGACCAAACATAATAAATTTGTAACTTGCAAATAATTGACGAAAATGAGTTCAATATTACACCTCGGGGGCTTTTCGGATCGATGTATACGAATATCATGACAGCGATAGTCTCCGAGGCACCTGGTCGAGACACCTGGTGTCCAGGATGGTCCTCGTCTTGAGTAATATGGAAATTCGATACAAAATTAGTGCAAACCCGTTACGCCGAGTTTTCTGGGATCCCTGAACACGAATATCACGTCAGCGAGGGTCTCCGAACCATCTCCTTTCGTCTCCTAAAATTTTAAGAAAATTCGATACAAAATCAATGCAAGTCGTCCTTCTTCTTCTTCTTCTTATTTTTCTTCTTCTTCTTCTTCTTGTGCAATCCACTAATGGATGTTCGCGATTACTTTTGATCATTTTTTTCTATCCCTTGCGGTATGTATTAGGTCTCCTATGTTTCTTAGTTCTGTCCATTGTTTGACATTCCGGAGCCATGACATTTTCTTCCTGCCCACTCCACTTCTTCCTTTGATCTTTCCTTCAATTAAGGTTTGCAGAAACTGGTATCTTTCGTTTCTAATTAGGTGCCCCAGGTATGCCGTTTTTCTCTGTTTAATTGTGCATAGCAGTTGCCGTTCTGTACCAATTCTTCTTAGGATTTCTTCATTTGTTGTTCGTGCGGTCCAGGGAACTTTAAGGATTCGTCTATAAATCCACATCTCAAATGCATCTAGCTTATTCATTGTGTTTAAAAGTCCATCCTGCCATGCCATATAGGCATGCAAGGATGCACCGACCATATGTAGCACTTCGTAATCTTAGTCTTAGGTTCAGGTCAAAGTCAGAGTTCGTAAAGACGTTTCTGAATTTCATGAATGCACTTCTGGCCCTTTCTATCCGACATTTAATGTCCATATCCGACATCTAGTCTTCACATAGCCAGGTTCCCAGGTATGTACTTAAATTTTCTTACGCGCTCCACATCTTGTTTGTTATATGCTAGTCTTGCATTTTGATGTTGACATAATTGACGGCTGATTATAAGGAACTTCGTCTTTTTTATGTTGATGCTAAGTCCCATGTTTCCGCATGGTCTCCAATTTTATTAAGAAGGTTGTGAAGGTCTTCTATATTGTCTGCTATTAAGACAGAGTCATCCGCATATCGTATATTATTGACCCAGGTACCATTTACTTTGATGCCGCTTTCGCATTCCTCAAGAGCTTCCTGGAAGATACTTTCTGAATATAAATTGAATGGTAGTGGAGAGAGAATGCATCCCTATCTTACACCTCTGAGAATTTTTTGAACTTGCGTTGTTTCATTATCCACCTTGACGACAGCTGTTTGATTCCAGTAAAGAGCTTCTATGCAACGAATGACTGTGTTTTTTTTGTGTTTTTGATCTATGTCGAGTGGTTTTAGTATATGTACGAGTTTATGATGTTGTACTCGATCGAAGGCTTTTTCATAATCTATAAAGCACATCATTACATCTTTCCTTTGATCGTAGCAGTTCTGAGCTAGACTTGGGTTGCAACTAGTGCTTCCCTGGTACTCAGGCCTTTTGCGAAATCCAAATTGTGAGCAACCAATAACCTTATCGCATTTTGTGGAGATTCTGTAGTGAAGAACTTTGAGGAATATTTTTAAAGAATAGCTCATCAGACTTATCAGTCTTGACACTTTGTTGCGTTGTTCTTTTTTGGCAAAGTGATTTTTGAAAGTACAAGCCATTGGACAGGGAATTTTCCTTGTTTATAGATTTGGTTGAAAGATCTTTGGAGTATCGTAATTCCCTCTTCATCTAACAATCTGAGTACCTTAACAGGAATTTGATCAGGTCCAATTGCTTTCCCGTCTTTCGAGGTATTTATTGCTCTAGTAATTTCTTCAGTGATGATCTCGGGACCAGATAGGTTGTTAATATCTATCACTTTTTCCTGAACGACTTCTATCTCAGGCCTCTCGTCTGCAAAGAGATTTTTGGTGTATTGTTCCCATATGAGTTTCCTCTCTCTATCATCTTGTGCCATTTTTCCTTGTTCATTTTCTAAGTTAGAAAACTTCTTTTTTCTGTATGTTAGCAAGGTTGCAAGTCGTTACTGGGTTTTGGGGTCGCTGAACACGAATATTATGTCGTCCATGGCCTCCAAGTTACCTAGTGCCCAAGACGAGACTAGACTTTCGGAGTTTGTAACGATAAACTACCACAGAGAATGGAAATACTACTGTAAAATAATATTTCAATCAACTATGATAGTCATCCTTTATGCCAGCCTAGATCAATCTCTCAGGTTGTGAGTATGTCTTGTTTTAATCAAAAATGTGAACGATGAAGATTTAGATGGACGCAAATGAAACAATAAGTTAACTTATAATCATGTTTATTTTTCATTAAAAATATAATAAAATATGATGTAGTAAAATCAATGTGGTCTTGTCGAAAGCTAACAATTAAAGATTATACTTACGGCACTGTGTATCTGTCGGTAGCTCCTTGGTGTCTTGCCTGCTGGTTGATTGTAGACCTGGGATTAGATGTTGTGGCCTCAGGTCCCTGCAGTTGTAGTTGTTGGTCGTAGTTTAGTTCAGTAGATACATCGTGGTAAGTATCAGTATCGCCGGCGATTGAGGGAGCTTCAGGATTCCTCCCGAAAGCAGAGACGATTTTTCTTATTTGGTTTCGAAAAAACTAGAATACATATTGTATATCAGACACCAAGAATCATTAAAAGGTTTCCTTGCCATTCTTCAAGAAATAACTAAAAACTATATCGCAAGGTGGCAAGGAATAAAAAGGTAATATTAGTAATAATTAATTATTAAATTTTTGTATGACTCCTACATCTCTCTCTCTCTCTTGTCATTTCCCCATTACTGAGGATCGTGATTTCTTCCAATATTTCTAACAATGTGTCTCCATTGGTCTCTATCTTCAGCTGCTCTAAAGCCGATGCCGCACTGCAGGATGCTAGGTGGTGGCTTGGAGGGTGGATTTTAAAGGTGGATGGTGGAGGGTCGCTGCATCCTGGACGCAGTGAAAGAGTGAAATGAAGTCAGAAGTCAGTATCCAACTGACTGCTGAGGAATCGTTTGTTTCATTTGTTACGTTACATTTGGTTTGTTTTTTAGCTTATCGTCATATTAGAGGTAAAACTCACTCACTAAACTTTTCAGAAAGTGGAGAAAAATCGACTTAAAGTCAAAAATTGTTTTTTAAATTCACCTGACTTGAATATTGGATTTTTTTTTAATGCAACTGCAAAGAATAAATAAAACAGATATTTTAAGCCATGTTTCGTCACAAAGTGGGTCTGCTAGCTCCCAAATTGCCCTCCTTTTATACACAGCACTTATTACGCTTTCATCCATAGCGAGGCTACCCGGATGGATTATCAAACACGACTGATATGGGTGGATGGACGCCTGGCGGACCACCGGGTGGGTAGATGGTAGTGGGAGGCCACTGCGGCTACCGTTGTTGTATTATTCGTGTTATAAGTATCTGGATCGTCGCCAGGTGGGTATCTACCATCCACCATCCTAGCAAACTTCCTACACTGCGGCATCGGCCTAAGAGCTTCGCAGAATAAGTTTCCAGCTGAATTCTTTATTTGGTCGGACCATCTAGTTGGTGATCGTCCTCTTGATCTTCTCCCCGGAACGTTTCCAGAAACAATTAATCTCTTCAAACTGTCGTCACCTCTGCGAACCACGTGACCAAAGAATTGCAGTATTCGTTGCAGACATATTTATTGTGGACAGCCTTTTTTTAATCTTTAGTTGGTTTAGAATGGAAACGTTTGTCCTATGAGCTGTCCAAGGTATGCACAGCATTTTTCTCCAGCACCACATTTCAAAGGCATCAATTTTTTGGCGCTCGCATGCGCGAAGAGTTCAAGTCTCTGCTCCGTATAGAAATATTGAGAATACAAGGGCATACTCCTACATGCATATGAATAAAGACAGTATAAAATGGTGGGGTCAACACGTGGTTTGGAGATTTGAGGTTAAATATGAAAAAATGGTTAAGAGAACTGGTTATGGAAATTTGATACAACATTAATTCGTTCTGGGAACCAAGTGCCTCGGAAACCTTCACCAACATTGTATTCGTATTCAGCAATTCCAAAATTATCCGAGTAACGAGCTTGCACTGATTTTGTATCAAATTTTCTCAAAACTTCAGGACACGAGGCCCGTCCTGAGCACCTAGTGCCTCGGAGATCATCGGCGTTATGATATTTGTTATCAGCGACCCCAAGAATTCTCGAGGATCGAGATTGCATACTTGTTAGAAAAATTGCCTAGGCTCTCCTATGCAATGGATTTCAATAATTTCAAGTATGCGCTTAAAATTTTTTATTGGCTCTGCATAATTTTGAAAATGAATAGCTTTTTTCAAAAATTTATATTGCAAAATTATTTTCCAAAATCTAGTTGATCGATTATGCTGAATTTTTTGTAGTGTTTTTTCTATGTAAGTTCTATGTAGCTTTTAAATACCTGAAAAATTATTGAAAAAACATTGATTTTTGACCCTGGTAATGGTTTGTTAATGGTTTTTGCTAATTTAGGTTTTTTAAAAATAATGGTTTTTGCAATAATAAATAAAAATGAATAACCATGTTCATTTTGTTGTCATATTTCAGTTCGCTTAGAGACGCTACAAGCACTCTGACCGAACGGTTTCAAAACTCGTTAATTGTTTATCAGAGAATGCAAAAAATAAAATAGTATTAAATTAAAAACCTTATTGGGACCATTTTTCTGGTTACACCTCCGTGGCTTCTAAAAATGCAAGCCAAGCGGATGCTGGACCAAAAGAAGATGAGGAAATTCTATGATATGCCCTGTCCCGCGCGGAAAAATTTCCGGAATTGCAAATCATAGAATTCCCTCATCTTCTTTTGCTCCAGCATCCGCTTGGCTTGCATTTTTAGAAGTCACGGAGGTGTAACCAGAAAAATGGTCCCAATAAGGTTTTTAATTTAATATTATTTTATATTTTATTAAATTGAACTTTGACTTTTTTGCATTAACCCTTAAACGCCCAAGGGTGGGTAAAAAATGTCCACCTAATGCGTATTCCCTTTTAACATATTTATTACGTGTTTAAAAATTTTAAAAAAATTATTTATTGTTAAAAAGACAGTCCTTTATCGAATGTTAATTTGGTTCTACCGATATTTTTGAAAATAAAAGTAGCATCTTGAGTTAAATGTGGGCATAAAAAGTACACCCTTGGTAAAACTTGTTACTAAAGGTTTGTTTCCATATAATTTCTCGTTGGTAGGAAGATAATCCATATAATTATCGACGTATAGTTACATAATCTACATAATTATCCTCCAATGAGGAGGTTTAAAGGAAAAATGTGGAGAAAATCGACAAATCTGAATTAGTGGCTTTTACTGGTATGTTAATTTTGATGTACCTTGTAATTTTGTTGTAAGGTTTGTAAATTGTTTATATTAATATTTTGGAAGATGCTGTGTTTATTAAGCATAAGAATCTTAAGTTTAATTCATTTCCAACAACTCTCAATAAATATATTAGCTATTTTCGAGGTGGACATTTTTTACCCACCCTTGGGCGTACATGGAACCTAAAAAAGGTTGGGCGTTTAAGGGTTAATACATAGTTCTTATTTTTTCTATTTAAAATTAATTCTTTTTTGTAGGAAGTTTACTTGTAAAACTTTTTTGGTTGTATCAATTTTTTATAAAATGCATAGTTGCCCAGAGGTAGCATGGAAAAGGAGAAAAAAATTGAATTATTCTCCAATCATTTTTTTTTCACAAATAATTGTTTAATAAAAAATTTAGCCCACTTTTTGAAGTATCTCATAGTGAAATTATCATTGCTAATAATATTTAGAAGCGCTTAAAGCAAAAGATAAAAATTATTCATCGAGACCTTAAAACTGATATGGTACAAGAAGTCATCACAAAACGTAGCGCTGCATACATTGCCAAGTTGGAGGATCATGAAAACCAGTTTGCACTTAATCTCCTAGACTCTAGACAATTCCCAAGAACAGCGTAGGTTAAAGAGGTTCAAACCATTGGACTTACGATTTAGAGTAAACTTTTAAACTAATTAGTTAGTAGTTATGAAATGTAATTATTTTGTACACAACTTTATAAAAATTGTACTTTGATTTTGCCAGTGGGTAAAATCTTTCTTGTCCTTAGTCAATGTAATTACTTTTGTTTATTGTTGACACTCAACAGATTGCAAAATACTTTTAAATAAAAAAAAAATTTACGATTAATCAAATGATATGAGGGTGTTTTAGAATAGATACCGCCTGGTTAAAATGGGTTAATTTTACTAATTTATTTTGAATGACAATCATATTAAATCATTTACAAATCACAACCCCACATTTCACCAAAAAAAATATTATTGACAGTAATTTGATCATTAACATAAAATAGCTCATCCCACCTGTAACAAACTTGCACCTTTCAATCCACACAGAGAATTGCATACATAGTTAAAACGTTTATTAGTGTAGGATGTATGAAAAACAGTTTCTTACGTCTTACGTCTTATGTAATTTTTTCTGTCGATCAATAAAACGATTTTTGTAATGATATTATAATCTGATATACGTCTATAGCAGTTGAAGGCAATAACAAAGCAGGTATTCTAATGTATGCTAAATATTCCACTGAAACTTATAGGAATTTCAATGGTGCATAATGGAGCAAATCAGTTCAAAGAAAAACTCGTTTCGTATTTAATTGTTTACCAATAATGTTAATTGAACTCAATAATTCATTTAATTGGTTAAATCCTTAAAGTAGAGAATTTTACATAGAAAATTTTTTATACGTCAAAAACGATATATTATAAAACCAGCTGTTATGCAAAATAATTGTTGTTGAAAGATTTTAACCTATTTGTAGATAACAATGACAATGATTGGCGTCAAGGTAAACAGTTTCTACATACCATGTTTGAAGGCATGTATCAATTTAGCTGAAATAGGCAAGACGTTATGAATAAACTCGTTGATTTACTTTATACTTTATAATTATCAAAGGTTTAGACATCAAAAAACGCAAGATCGCTTATGACCTATCCTTAGATCACTCCCGATAATTATCACGATATACTCGATCTATATTTCTACAATAATACAATGAGATGCTTAAGAGCATTGCAATCTAAATTTCTAATAAAAACTTAAGGCTAAGGACAAACTTGCTAGTATCCAAGGCCCATTTACCACTAGGCCCGTGAGGCACCTGCCTCGGGTCCGAATTTTAATGGGGCCCGGAAAGATCACAAAAAAATTTATTGCCGCTTTAGTTTGATGCCGGTTTCCGCAAAGATAAGGTATTGTTTGATTGTATTAGTTTTCAGTCCTGCTCTTCTGAAGTTCAACTAATCGATTTAATCAGTCGTTTTATTAAATTTCTTTAAATATTTATTTTTCTTAACTAATCGTTTCGTTACTATCATGAATTATAAACATTGAAGTGACAGTGAGAAACGAAAAAAGCAAAAATTAAGAGAACAGGAACGACAAGCACAAAATGATGCAACATTATTATCATTTTCTACAATCCACAACAATGCGCAAAAAGGATGATCGTCCTTCCATCCTGTTGCTGATCAATCTGTGCTGACTAGTGATAGTGATAGTGAAAATAAATTGTGTAATGAAGGACGAGTTGCAATCAAAGAAAATGATGACTCCACTGTTGATTTTCAAGCGACTTCACTTGGAACAAGTACCTACATCTCCGTCATCTCCTACAGAAAACGACAATGTCATTAACTCTTTTCGTAGCGATATTGGGGATTGGCCAAACATTTAAATCTGGAATTTCAACAATATTTTATAAATAATCGACGGAATCAAAATATTGATAAAATTAGTGAATGTGTTAGACAATTGGATAATAATTAAACAAGACATTTGCAACGTGTGATTTTCTATAAAACGAAAGCTAATGGGGAAAAATCTTTGCGAGTGGTTAGTGAACAATCCTAAATGTAGCCGTGTTTATTGTTACATTTGTAAACTATTTTCAACGAAAGTTTGTCTTCCAACTTCCGATATGTATAATGGCTAAAAAAATATCAATAGGACAGTGTACAGTAAGGGAAAAAACCCTTACTGTATAATATAATATGTATCCAAAATATGTATATAATTTAAGCATAATTAGGTCGATACAGAAGATGTTTCTGTAATCACAAACAAAGCGAAGGTTGATTGATAGAGTTTGTTTAGGTAACCTCACTAGTAAGTAACGATACCCACGTACCGTTTACTTTCAAAGTCCAAAATAAAGATTGATATAAAAGCCCGAAGAGGGCTAAAATATAGGATTAATATTTCATTTGTAGATTGTTATTATAGTTAGCATTTGTGCGAGATGGGTGTCTGAATGACTACCCCGCGAAACAACATCTCCCTAACCTTACGATTATGGATGTTGTAAACCTTTAAATAAAAGTATAGTTAGAGTCAGTGTTTCCTTAGTTCCAATAGCTCCCTTTCCGTCCCTTAAGGACCCAACACGACATCAGTTATTCAACATTAGCGATCTCCTGAACATATATCATCAATAATTGGTACATTAGTCAAGAGAAGGAGTACAGCAGGACAAATTGTAACATTAATAGAAAAAAGTTATTTAGAAGGAAAGGAATATTGGAGAAACGTTCTTGAACCATTAAATTTTTGTCCAAAAACGGTCTATCCTTTTATGGCTCAACAAACAACTTATTTACAAAATGAAATGGAAATTTTTTAAGTTGCTTAGAGTATTTAAGCGAATTTGACCCATTTTTAGGTAGTTACTTACAAAAATATAATGACGTTGGTAGTGTAAATGTCAACTGCCTCTCGTCATCGATATGTAACGAATTTATTGCTCTGCTCGGAAAACAAGTTCAAAATGTTATAATAAAAAAAGTAAAAGTGACAAAATACTTTTCTCTTTTTATAGACTCTACACCCGATATTTCACATATCGATCAATCAGATCGATATGAGAACTTTAATAAACAGATATGTGTAACCGACTGGAAAACTATATTTCTATTAATTTTTTTTTATTTTTTTTTTGTATCTCGGCTGCAATGGCCATTGACATAAACAATATTGAATATACAATAATTAATTACAATGAGGACTTATAATAAAACATTTAAAAAGTCCAGATTCAGCCATACGGCCCGCACTCCCTTTAAGAGGAAAATTCACTCATCCCAGATACCTAGGTTATCAAAAGGATTGAGCTCTGGTGGGACTCTTTCCGTGACTATCGAGCCCTAGGTGACTTGGTACGCCGGAGTATCTCCCAAAAATTTTCGCACGCATCTGGAGGTCGAGAGTAGCACAGCTTTCTGCATAGTCTTGTAAAGATGTTCATTTAGACCCAGCTTTTTGATGTTTTCTATGAGGTCCTTTGGAATGACTCCAGTAGTAGAACGAATAATAGGTATTATCTGGGTACTTTCCATTCTCCATTGTTTCCTTATTTGTATTTCGAGATCTCTATACTTGGCGATCTTTTCGTTGTGCTTAACACTCAGATTATTGTTGTTAGGTATCGCCACTTTTATTAATGTTGTTTGCCTAGTAAGTTTATTAACTAGTATGAGATCCGATCTATTGTGTGCCACTGTTTGGTCTGTGAGCATAGTGCGATCCCAGTATAGCTTGTAGTTGTCGTTTTCAAGCATTCTATCAGGGACGTATTGATAATAAGGAAGATGGTCGGTTTGGAGAAGTCCAAGTTTGTTAGCTAGTTCTTGGTGGAGAATCTTTCCTACTGAGTCGTGGCGTTCTTTATAATCAGTTCCGACAAACGCCTGGCAGTCCCCGGTAAGATGTTGGATGGATTCTTGGGCTTAACATCCATATCGGCATTTGTCGTTTTGGACCTGAGTTACAATGTACTTCAGGTAATTTCTAGTTGGAATAACCTGATCTTGAATGGCAAGTAGGAAACCTTCTGTCTCGGGAAACATCTTTCCTGATACCAACTAATAGTTGGACGCTCTACTGTCGACATATTCTTGTTTGACCTCATTGAGATGCCGTCCATGCAGTGGTTTACTCATCCAGGTGTGCATTTTTTCGTCCTTAGATAGGTGGTTTATGCGCATTTTTTGTTCCCTCAGTTTAAGCGGCGTTGAGTCATCTACTGCGCAGATTGCACGATGTAAAGTAGATGATTCAGCCTGTGCCTGAAAATAAGTTCTTAAGTTAGCCACTTGTTTATCCAATTGCTCATCAATGTCCATGAGTCCTCTTCCTCCTAGATACCGCGGTAATGTTGTTCTCTCTACTGCACTGCGAGGATAATGGTTGTGTGCCTTTGTGAAAAGTGTTCTTGCTTTCCGCTGAAGACTTTCTATATCGGTTTTTGATCATTTGATAATACCAAATGAGTAGCTAAGCGCGGAAAAGGTATTTAATGCCTTAAACAAATTTTTACTATTGAGATATGACCGATTAAGCTGTCTTACCCTTCGTACAAATTCAGAAGTTAGTTCGGTTTTCATTTGTTTATGGTCAATTTTCCGCCTTGCTTTACACCGAGATATTTATACATGTCATTTTCACCCATGGCCTCGATGTTCTGGCCATTTTGCATATCGAAACCACCGGGCTGAACCTGTCCTCTGACTATATTTAATATACGGCACTTGTCTAGACCGAAGTGCATACTAATATCATTAGAGAAGGTTTCTACAGTTTTTAGCATCTGATCTAGGTGTTTTCGAGTTGAAGCCATTAATTTTAAATCATCCATATACAACAAATGATTAAGCTTCGCTACAACAGTATTGCTATTTTTGATGCTAAAGCCTGAGTCAGTGAAATTCAGAAGCTGAGATAGTGGGTTCATTGCTAGGCAGAACCAAAGTGGACTCAAGAACTCCCCCTGGAAAAGCCCCCGGTTAATTGGGATTTCTTCAGTTTCGATATTGTTTTCACCATGTATTTGAAGGTGAATTTTTGTCTTCCATTCAGTCATTATATGCTTTAAAAAGGTCAATATTATCATCGACTTTATATATTTTCAATATCTCGATAAGCCATGCATGCGGCACTGAATCAAACGCTTTCTTGTAGTCAATGAAAGCAGTAAAGAGATTTCGTTTTTTGATATATGCCTGGTTAGAAATGACTGAGTCGATAATAAGCTGTTCTTTACAGCCCATGGAACCCTTAGCACATCCTTTTTGTTGAGGCTCTATGATATTGTTTTGAGCACAGTGTTGGTAGATACGCCGAGCTACACAGGATGTGACCAATTTGTAGACTTTTGTGACTTTCAACGCCAGCTACTCATGTTGTTATGAGTAGCTGGCGTTGAAAGTTGGTTTCCCCAAAACTCATGAATTTCTTCTTGACTTGGGTATACTTTATTTTCATTTTCTACAGTGGAGTTAAGTTTCCTATAAAACGCCTTCTCTGAATGCTCAAAGAGTATGTTGTCGCATTTTCGTTTGTTACTGACTTTGTATCTCCTTAGACGGCCTGAATAAACGGAGAGTGTTTGTTTTAATGTGTCCAGGCAATGTTCAGCTGTGTTGTTTTCTGGATCATGCTGTGAGTGTCTCGGAGTATTTCGCATTATTTCTTCAGCTCTTCTAATTAATTTTCTACCCGTTGTTCCTCGAATATATTCCGTTATTTGATCAATATCCCTTCGCAACGATTCAATTTTTCTTTGCAGCCGTTTTCCCCAAAGTGCAATTCTGTCACCAGTCCTTCCGTTGTTAGTACCCCGTCATGTTCTTATCTTAACGCCCATTACATTAGCAATAGATGTTGCTGCACAGTAGATCATCATATGCAAATACTCCAATGTTTGAGCTTCTACGACATAATTGGGTAGGACTTCAGTGTTCATAATTTGTAACAGCGCACCTAGTTTCTTACAAGAGTTTATTCTTGGTAGCGGTGGTCTGCTAAGTGGGTTTGTTCCACTAAACTCTTGTACGGCTCGTGCCATTTCGTTTAACAGACTATCGTGCAACTCGTTTTTGTTCTCATGTGTGTTCTCAGGTCGAGTTTCTTGTATGGCAGGCTCGGGAATCTGCTCATGTGTTTCGTTAGGGACTTGATCCACAACTAGCTCTTGGTTATTAATTTCCCTTTCGACTTCGCTTTTGATGGCATCGCGTCTAGTCCCAGGGATAAGATTATTTCTGATGATTACCCGGTATTGGTCTGCTACTCGTTGTTCATATACTTGAATATTTGGATACTCGGCAAAATTCGGCATACAGTTGTTGTCGGTAGCCGATTGCTTCTTGACCGAGGTTTGTCACCTTATAGTAAAAGCGCAGGATGTTTTCGTTCATGGACACAGTCCATTTCATACGCTGTCTCGGTCCTCCCGCTTGAGTGAGCGCCGGCTGATGTTCCAGCTCAGCACCTTCAGCGAGTGGAGCTCTTGTTGTTGTTTGGCTCATTTCTTGTGGTTGTTGTTGTTGGGCTGTAGCTGTTTGTGTGACAGGGCCCCGCCTCCTCAACACCCTGCCACCGACGTCCCGCATGCTGTCACGTCCAGCGCCGGCTCCAGACGTGCACTGGCGATCCGCAGACAGCGATTCTAAACATAAATCATTACTCACCATATTAATGGGTTTGCATTTTATACCTACTGCCAGGTGTCAGTTTTTGCTCCACGGCAGGTATCCCTACTACCCTCGGGGTATTGGCGCTAGGAACACCATGAAAGCATCCCCCATTCGCAGGGGGCCGCGCCTGATAGAAAAACTGACAAAAAAACCCCACAGGTTAAAAAAGTTATCCAGATTTAGCCATACGGCTCACACTCCCTCTAACGGGAAAATTGACTCATCCCAGATACCTACGGTATCAAAAGGATTGAGCTCTGGTGGGACTCTTTCCGTGTTATCGAGCCCTAGGTGACTTGGTATGCTGGAGTATCTCCCAGAAATTTTCGTACACATCTGACCGTCGCGAGTAGTACAGCTTTCTGCATGGTCTTATAAAGGTGTTCATTTAGACCCAGCTTTTTTATGTTTTCGAGGAGGTTCTTCGGAATGACTCCAGTAGTAGACATAATAATAGGTATAGTCTGGGTACTTTGCATTCTCCATTGTCTTCGTATTTGAATTTCCAGATCTCTGTACTTGGCGATCTTTTCAGTAAATTTACTACGTAAATTATTGTTGTTAGGTATCGCCACATCAATCAGTGTTGTTTGTCTTGTTATTTTATTAACTAGTACGAGATCTGGTCTATTATGTGCCACTGTTTGGTCTGTGAGCACAGTACGGTCCCAGTATAGCTTGTAGTTGCCATCCTCAAGCATACTCTCAGGGACGTATTGATAATATGGGAGATGGTCCGTTTGGAGAAGTCCCAGCTTGATAGCTATCTCTTGATGAAGGATTTTTCCCACTGCGTCATGCCGTTCCTGGTATTCAGTTGCAGCAAATGCCTGGCAGCCCCCTGTAAGATGTTGGATGGTTTCTTGGGTTCTGCATCCATATCGGCATTTGTCGCTCTGGATCTGAGGGTCTTTGACGATGTGTTTCAGGTAATTTTTAGTTGGTATAACCTGATCCTGAATGGCTAGTATTGAACCTTCCGTTTCAGGGAACATCTTACCCGATGTCAACCAATAGTTCGACGCTGTATTGTCGACATAGTCTTGGCTGACCTCATTGGGATGTCGCCCGTGCAGAGGTTTGCCCATCCAGGTGCGCAGTTTTTCGTCCTTAGTAAGGTGGTTGACAGACAGCCTGTAGAGTCAACGGAGACAGTAGCAGCAATGGTCACCAAAATAACCAACGAGGAAGTGGCTCAAGCGCTTCAAAAAATAAAGAAAGGAAAAGCGGTAGGACCAGATGATATTCCTGGGGAAGTATGGAGAGCATTGGGAGAGACAGGAACAAGGTGGCTAGCAGGTCTATTTAATAGAATTATGGAAGTCGGACAAATGCCAGACGAATGGAGAAGCAGTATACTGGTACCTGTTTACAAAAACAAGGGAGATATACAACAATGTACAAACTACAGGGCTATAAAACTGCTTAGCCACACCATGAAAATATGGGAAAGAGTAATTGACAGACGGATACGTGAAGAGACCGAAATATCCGAGAATCAATTTGGCTTTATGCAGGGTAGATCAACAACAGATGCAATTTTCATTATAAGGCAGTTGATGGAAAAATACAGGAGTAAAGAAACAAACGCTCATATGGTATTCATTGATCTTGAGAAAGCATATGATAGAGTTCCTCGAGAGATTCTGTGGTGGGCACTCAATAAGAAAGGAGTCCCTGGTGAATATGTAAAGATTATGAGGGATATGTATGAGGGAATAACGTCTAGTGTTAGGACAAGTGTGGGAGAGACTGATAAATTTCATGTGAAAGTAGGATTGCACCAAGGCTCTGTGCTTAGTCCGTATTTATTCTCATTAGTTTTGGACCAGATAACAGCGAAACTACAGGGTAACATTCCATGGTGCTTAATGTATGCTGATGATGTCGTGTTAGTAGGAAATAGTGAAAGAGACTTAGAACAAAAACTGGAACAGTGGAGACAAGCTCTGGAGGAAAAAGGTTTAAAACTTAGTAGGACAAAAACAGAGTATTTGGAATGTTCATTTAAAGATGGAGCTACTACAAATAAAATGGTATCTTTAGATGGTGAAATGATTGTGAAAAGCAATAGTTTTAAGTACCTAGGATCGGTATTACAGAGTAATGGAGAAATAGATGGAGATGCATGCAGTAGAATTAGGGCTGGATGGATGAAGTGGAAAGAAGCGAGTGGTGTGTTGTGTGACAGAAAAATTCCAATGAAGCTGAAGGGAAAATTCTATAAAACAGCCATAAGACCGGCTATGATGTACGGAACTGAATGTTGGGCAGTGAAAAAGAAAGAGGAACAACGAATGCATGTGGCGGAAATGAGAATGCTTAGATGGATGAGTGGAGTGACAAAGAAGGATAAAATTAGAAATGAGTATATTAGGGGAAGTCTAGGTGTGGCACCAATTGATGCCAAAATGAGAGAGCATAGGTTAAGATGGTTCGGTCATGTTCAACGTCGAGACGTTAATCACCCAATACGAAGAATAGCTGAAGTGCAGATTCCTGGAAGGAGTAGGAGAGGAAGACCAAAGAAGACCTGGGGGGAGGCGATAAGGCAGGACATGTTGGTAAAGGGGATTAACATTGATATGACCCAAGACAGAATTGTGTGGAGAAATGCAATTAGGGAAGCCGACCCCGCATAGGGATAAGGCAAAGAGAAAGAAAGAAAGAAAGTAAGGTGGTTTATGCGCATTTCTGGTTCCCTCAGTTTAATCGGTGTTGTGTCATCTACTGCGCAAATAGCGCGGTGTAGAGTAGATGTCTCAGCCTGCATCTGAAAATAAGTTCTTAAATTAGCAATCTGTTTATCTAATTGCTCACCTATATCCATAAGTCCTCGTCCTCCTAAATACCGGGGTAATGTCGTTCGTTCTACTGCACTTTTAGGGTGGTGTTTTTGTGCCTTTGTGAGGTGTGTTCGTACTTTTCGCTGAAGATGTTCTATATCCGTTTTTGTCCACTTAACAATACCAAATGAATAGCTAAGCGCGGAACAAGCGTAGGTGTTTAGTGCCTTAAACAAATTTTTACTGTTAAGCTGTGAACGAAGCAGCTGTTTTACCCTTCGTATAAACTCAGTAGTTATCTCTGTTTTCATTTGTTTATGGTCAATTTTCCGCGCTTGCTTTACTCCAAGATATTCATACATATCGTTTTCACCCATGGCCTCGATGTTCTGGCCATTTTGCATATCGAATCCTCCGGGCTGTGCCTTTCCTCTGACTATATTTAAAATACGGCACTTATCTAGTCCGAAGTGTATACTAATATCATTAGAAAAAGTTTCTACAGTTTTTAGCATCTGTTCTAGGTGTTCTCGAGTGGAAGCCATTAATTTCAAATCATCCATATACAACAGATGATTGAGCTTCGCTACCACAGTATTATTGTTTCTAATGCTAAAACCTGAGTCAGTGGAGTTCAATAGCTGGGAAAGGGGGTTCAAAGCTAAGCAGAACCACAATGGACTCAACGAGTCACCTTGAAACAGGCCCCGGTTGATTGCGATATTTTCGGTTTCGATATTGTTTTCACCGGGTATTTGGAGGTGAATTTTAGTCTTCCAATCTCTCATTATATGCCTTAAAAAGGTCGCTATGTTATCATCGACTTTGTATATTCTTAATATATCTATAAGCCATTCATGCGGTACTGAATCAAAGGCCTTCTTATAGTCAATAAAAGCAGTAAAAAGGTTCTTTTTTTTGTGAATGCCTGGTTAGAAATGACTGAGTTGATGATAAGTTGTTCTTTGCAACCCATGCGCATCCTTTCTGTTGAGGCTCTGATCTTGGGTGTTATTTTGATCCTTTGGCATTAAATAAGTAGTTCCCTGAGTTAGAAATGATGGTATTTCCTGCGGATTAGAAATAACATGATTAATTAATGTTGATAAACAACCATGAATACACCAAAACTTTTTAAGCCAGAAGTTCTGAACTCCGTCTGGTCCAGGGGATTTCCAGTTATGAAGCTCTTTGATGACATTTGAGACCTCTTCAGTCGTGAATGGTTCGTAGTTAGCAGTAACGTAGTGGTGACAGTTGTGCGTCGTATCTTCTATCCATCCAGCATTGTTGTTAAAAGCAGCTGGTGTGGAAAGTTGATTTCCCCAAAACTCATGAATTTCTTCTTGGCTTGGGTAAGACTTGTCGGCACTTTCTACGGTGGAATTGAGTTTTCGGTAGAACGCTTTCTCGGAATTTTCAAAAAGTGCATTGTCACTTTTTCGGTTGTTACTAACTTTGTACCTCCTTAGTCGCCCTGAATAGACGGAGAGTTTTTGCTTTAATGTATCCAGACACTGTTGGGCTGTGTTATTGTCTGGATCGTATCTCGAGTGTCTTGCAGTGTTCCGCATTATTTCTTCAGCTCTCCTAATGACTTTTCTACTTGGTAATCCTCGTAAATATTCTGTGATTTGACCAATATCCCTACGCAGTAATTCAATCTTCCCTTGCAGTCTTTTTTCCCAGGGTGCAATTCTGTTACCAGTTCTTCCATTATTAGTACCCCGTCGTGTTCTGATCTTAATGCCCATTACATTAGCAATTGCTGTTGCTGCACAGGAGATGAGCATATGCAAATATTCTAATGTGTGAGCTTCTACGACGTAATTGGGTAGGACTTCAGTGTTCACAATCTGTAACAGCGCACCTAGATTCTTACAAGAGTTAATTCTTGATAGCGGTGGTCTGCTAAGTTGGTTTGTTACATTAAACTCTTGTACGGCGCGAGCCATTTCGTTTACTAGGCTATCACGTAACTCGTTGTTTTCCTGCGGTGTATTATCAGGTTGAGTTTCTGGTATGGGAAGCTCAGGAATCTGCTCATCAGGGAGTTCATTAGGGACTTGATCTAAAATTAGCCCTTGATTGTTAATCTCCCGTTCGACTTCGCTTTTGATGGTATCGCGTCTAGCCTCTGGGATAAGATTATTTCTGAAGATTACCCGGTATTGATCTGACTCACAGGGATACTTGAATATCTGGGTACTCTCTGCAAAATTCGGCATACAGCGGTCGGTAGCCGATCGTTTCTTGACCGAGGTTGGTCACCTTGTAGTAGAAGCGTAAAATGTTTTCATTAATGGACGCAGTCCATTTCATGCGCTGCCTCGGTCGTCCCGCTTGAGTGAGCGCCGGCTGAGGTTCCAGCGCAGCACCTTCGGCGGGTGGAGCTCTTGCTGTTGTTTGGCTCACTTGTGGTTGTTGTTGTTGTTGGGCTGTAGCTGTTTGTATGACAGGGGCCCGCCTCCTCAACACCCTGCCACCGACGTCCCGCATGCTGTCACGTCCAGCGCCGGCTCCAGACGTGCCCTGGCGATCCCCAGGCAGCGATCCTAAACATAAATCATAATTCTCCATATTAATGGGTTTGCATTTTATACCTACTGCCAGGTGTCAGTTTTTGTTCCACGGCAAATATCCCTGCTACTCTCTGGGTACTGGCGCTACGAATACCCAGAAAGCATCCCCCATTCGCAGGGGCCGCGCCTGATAGAAGAACTGACAAAAAACTCCCACAGGAAAAAAAGTTATTATTATTATTATTAAATTATATTTAGAGACCCGAATATTGTGTAGTGCCTGAGGCCCGATTTGAAGTAAAATAGGCTCTGCTAGTATCCCTTAGGTTCTGTTGATTTATTACACAAATATCAGCCTGTACCATCACTTATACTCTGGTTTTCACTTAACTGACTCACAGGGTCTCTTCCTCTTGAGTCTTCTAGCTGGATCCGTGTTGTCGAGGAACTGGAGGGCCTCAACGTGAAAGAAGTTATTGTTTTCAACAAGACCATTGAATTTTTCAATGGGCTTGTTAACATTGTCCATTTCTAGGTCCCTATGGAGGTTACTGTTCCTATAGTACCAAGGGGCGTTAACAATGCTCCTTAGCAATTTGTTTTGGAATTGCTAGATGATGTCTAAATTACTCTTACTAGCACAACCTCAAAGCTGGATGCCATATGCCCATATAGGTTTTAAAATCTGTTTGTACAGAAATATTTTGTTGTAGATTGACAGAGTGTGGATTGCATCCCCAATAGCCAACACATTTTTCTATACTTGATGTTAAGCTGTTTTCTTTTTGAACATGGGCCCTATAGCGTAGCGTAGCGTCTAATATAATACACAAATATTTTGCGGTATCGGCATATGTTATGTGAGTATTATTTACATTAAAAACTATGTTGTTTTTTCTTGTTTTTAAAATTAATATGCACTGACTTCATTTCGTTTAATTTAATTCACCAGCATTTAGTCCAGTTGTTAAGTCTGTTAACAGAAGCTTGTAGTGTTCCTGTTGCTTCTTCATGGTCTTCACCTAAGGGTTATGATCTAATTCATGAATATCACTAGTGTATAATAGGTACAGTCACATTACCTTGTGGTCCTGTCACGGGTCTAGGACGTTTCATCGCCGCCAGTTCGTCGCCGCCAGTTCATCGCCGCCCTTTCGATGCCGCCAATTCATCGCCGGTCGATTCATCGCCAGTCATTTAATCGCTAACCGATTTATTTTCGAATTTCCGACCAATTTTCGACGGTTACATTTATTATTTAATTTTAATATTAATTATGAATTCTAGGAAATGACCTAACCTAACATAACCTAACCCTAACCTAATACTACATAAATTTAAACATAGTATAATATATTTCTACAAAGGCCATTTTTAACACTACAAATTTAGTACTATTTAGTATAAATTTAAGGGAAAGTAGAAATAAAACAGTAAATATAAATAATATTTTTTATCTTTTTTGTCCTAAGTTTTGAACTGAATTTATTGTCGTGTCGTGTCATGTTCCATAATACAAAATCAACTGATTAAACTGGCGATTAAATGGACGGCGATGAAACGGACGGCGATGAAACGGATGGCGATGAAATGGACTGGCGATGAATCGGCGGCATCGAAAAGGCAGCGATGAACCGGCGGCGAGGAAACGTCCCATTCCGTCCTATCACATTACCTTGTGGTACACCTGCATTGTAAATACGATATTAATAGATAAAATTTCGTTCACTCTCTATCTTGAGTGATTGCGTGTACAAGCAATCTTCCACTTACTGGCAACAACTAATAAATAGCAGGAAACTCTCTTCTCCTGACCTTTTACAGAAATACTACAAATAGAAAATCTAACTTAAGAATTTGTACATAGAATGTCAAAGATCTATTTGCTGGAACACTTGACAACGGAATTCAGGAAATGAAAAATAGATCTACATATTGGGAATCATCGAATTGAGATGGCCAGAGTCTGAAACTTGTAAAAAGCATGATACTGTATTACATTATTCAGATAATAACACAGTATATTAGTGGAATAGAATTAGTTCTAGTAGAACACTATAACTGAATAATTGTTGTCAGGGCCGCGCCATCCATAAGGGCGGAGAGGGGCGGCACCCCGGCGCCGAACCAAAAAGGCGCCGGCCGGCAGGTGCCGAAAAAAAATTTGACAATGCCGAAATTACCAGAAATATTAGTAATATTTTATTATCTTGTAAAATTGAAAATTTACCAATCGTAGGTAGATAGAAAAATAGCAGTTATTATTACTTTGATCCCCTCCTAAGTGTACGAACCGTTATTTCTCTCATTAAAGTGAACTATTACTCCATTACAAATGACAATCAACAACCTACTAATCATGGTTCTCGGATGCCAAGATTCGGCAGGGGAAGAAACAACAGTAACGACAGGGCTTCCCAGGCCGTTAGTCAGCGAAATCCCTGTTCACTAAATATATACAAATCCACCTACAAAATCGCTACATGGAATGTAAGAAGTATGTATGAACCTGGGAAACTGAAGAATATACAGCAAGAGATGATGCGACTAGATATCGATATATTAGGAATAAGCGATACAAGATGGGTCAGCTCTGGCGAACTCAATACAAACAATGGACGAATATATTACTCTGGAAGCAGCGACACCCAACACAGATATGGAGTTGCTATGATCCTCAGCGAAAAAGTAACGAGATCAGTAACAGGCTTCGTTCCGATGTCCGAAAGAATAATAATGTTGCAGTTATTGACAACCCATGGAAAAATGAACCTAATCCAGATTTATGCGCCAACTGCTGACAAAAATGAAGAAGAAATAGAAAACTTTTATAGCGAACTCCAGAAAACATTACATCTCACAGCATCTAGAGACATAACAGTGATCATGGGTGATTTCAACGCAAAAATTGGCGAAGGAAAATGCTACCCTAATGTAGGATCATATGGGCTTGGCGAACGAAACGACAGAGGAGATCGCCTAATAGAATTTTGCCAGGAGCATAATGTTATAGCCGCAAATACATTTTTTAAATTACCTAAGCGACGCCTGTATACATGGAAATCACCAGCTGACAAAGAGCACAAAATTGTCAGAAATCAAATTGACTACATCCTAATAAAGCACAGATATCGAAACTCAATTCAGGCAGTAAAGGCATATCCAGGAGCAGACGTATACTCTGATCACAGTCTTCTTATTGCTAGGTTTCAACTTCAACTAAAAAAGACGCAAAAAAGCCGCAACAACAATAAACTTAACATACAGAAACTAAAGTCAGAAGAAACAAAAGAAAATCTGAAACACGAAATCAACACAAATCTAGACAGAAACCCAGGAAATTATTGCAACGTAGAACAGCAGTGGCAATTCTTCAAAACCTCTATATTAGAACCAAGTAAGAAAGTACTTACTACAACCAAATGTAAGAAAGAAGAATGGATGACGGAGGAAATTCTAGAGTTGATGAATGAAAGAAGAAAAAACAAAACCATTAATAAGACCCGCTATAAACAGCTTCAAAACCAAATAAGAAGAAAAATTAGGGAGGCTAAAGAAACCTACTTCTCTGAAAAATGTAAAGAAATAGAAGAACTGCAAAACACATATGACAACTTCAACCTACATAAAAAAGTCAAAGAACTAGCCGGAATAGGAAATAGAAGAACCTCAAATATATTGCTCGACAAAAATGGAAATATTATAATGGAGACAAAACGAAAACTACGACGATGGAAAGAGTATATCGAGGAACTATTTCATGACCAGAGAGAAGCTAGTACATCCGTAGATAGCCAAACGGGAGATGTAGGCCCAGAGATAACCAAATCAGAGGTTAGTCAGGCAATAAACTCTATGAAAACCAATAAATCTGCTGGTCCAGATGAATTGCCTAGCGAGCTGATAAAGTTGGTCAACGAGAAAAACCTGGACATAATAGTGGAACTGTTCAACGCTATCTATACTACAGGAATCATCCCCAGAGAAATGTTGACATCAGCCTTTGTGTGTTTGCCAAAGAAGGTGAATGCAAAAGAATGCAGTGACTACCGAACCATAAGCTTAATGTCACATACCTTGAAAATTCTATTGAAAATTATCCACGCCAGAATGCACTCTAAACTGGAGCTGGATATTAGTGACACTCAATATGGGTTCCGCAATGGTATGGGTACCAGAGAGGCATTATTCTCCTTCAACGTGCTGACACAGAGATGTTTGGATGTTAACCATCCTCTTTACGTCTGTTTTATAGACTACAATAAGGCGTTTGATAAAGTAAAACATGATCGACTCATGGAAATCTTAAAAAATAAAAACCTAGATGAAAGAGATTTAAGACTAATAACACACCTCTATTACAATCAGCGAGCAATAGTAAGAATTGAAAAAGAAACATCTGAAGAAATGGAAATAAAGAGAGGAGTCAGGCAAGGCTGCATACTATCACCTCTATTATTTAACGCTTATTCTGATGAGGTAATGCGAGAAACTCTGGAAGATGAAACAGTCGGCATAAGAGTAAATGGAGTCTTAGTTAACAACATCAGATATGCAGATGATACAGTAATAATAGCCGATAGTTTACAAGACCTGCAAAGACTCATGAGTAAAATAGTAAAGTGTAGTAGGGAGTACGGACTCTCTCTCAATATCAAAAAGACGAAGTTTATGAAAATTAGTAAAAACAACCATAATACTAACGAAATCTTGATAGTAGAGGGCCAGCAGATCGAAAGAGTAAAAAAGTACACTTACCTAGGAACACTTATAACAGAAAATAATGACTACACTGCAGAAATAAAAGTCAGAATCGAAAAAGCACGTTCTAATTTTATAAAAATGAAAAAGGTCCTATGTAGCAAAGATTTAACATTAGCTCTTAAAGTACGCCTAACAAAATGTTACGTCTACAGTGTTCTATACTATGGAGTGGAATCATGGACGTTAAATGTAGAGACAATGAGACGACTTAACGCCTTTGAAATGTGGACCTATAGAAAAATTATGAGGGTTTCCTGGGTAGATAGAGTTACAAACAATGAAGTACTGAGAAGAATAGGTAAAGAAAAGGAAGTTGAACTTACAATTAAAGAAAAGAAGCTACAGTATCTCGGACATGTGATGCGGGGCGAGAAGTATGGCATCCTACGACTCATAATGCAGGGAAAGATAGATGGCAGAAGAAGCATCGGAAGAAGACGAATTTCATGGTTGAAGAACCTGAGAGAGTGGTTTGGATGCAGCTCGAAACAACTATTTAGAGCTACTGCCTCAAAAATTAAAATAGCTATGATGATTGCCAACCTCCGTAGCGGAGATGGCACCTGAAGAAGAAGATTACTCTATTCACTGACGGTAAAATATTGCAAAACCTCTGAATTTTAAAGAACAGCTTGAATTAACATGAAATTTGGCATGCACATAGCTAACATGTCAAAGGAGAAAATGATATTGTGTCGACGTGTGATTTTGCCCTAGGGGAGTACCACAAGTGAATAAACTGACGAATTGTAAGTAACTATAAAGTTAAGCTGTTCTATAAAGTTTTTATATTACTCAAGTCAATATCTACTTTTCGAGTTATTTACGAGTGAATATGTTCATTTTTCAACAACAAAAAAAACACGTTTTTAGACGGTTTTTTGCAAATAACTCAAAAAGTAAGTATTTTATCGAAAATAGATTCTTGGGAAAAGTTTTGAAAAAAAGGCATTTCCTTCAAAATTTCAAATTATTACTTTTTAATTTAAAACCATTTTTTTTTTCAAAAATAAGCACTTTGAAATAGTGAAACTTCCAGATCATATAAATATACAAAGTAAATTGCAAAGCTGTAACGGTTAATTTCATGTGGAATACTAATTAAGCGGAGATTTTTACGATGTTTTTTTACCAAAAAAGGGACCAACTGTATTTCAGCGTTACTTACTGGCTTACTTTTGCTACTAGAAACTTTTTGAAAAAAACAAAAATAAAGCTTTTTCTGAAGACTTTAAAAAAGTTGTAACGAGTTTTGCCCGAAAAGTGCTTCATTTTTTGGTTATTTCCTCTTCTAAATCTACCGACTTCATGCGTGCACAAGTTTTTTTAAATTTTTTTTAAGCTATATTTTTGCCATAGTCGGTTCGCTAAAGACAGAACTGGCTAGTGGTTTTAGTCGGTAATTTTTTTGTTTTTGGCCAATTTTCCCAAAATTGGAAATATTACTAACTATTTATAGTCTAAGATCCGAATAGGAGGTCAAAATGTACCCATCTGCTTACCGGATGAAACATTTTTTTTTTATTAAATTTCATACAAAGACAAATATTTCTAGCATGGGTTGCCTATCAAAATCGTGTCATAGCTATCCTTAAAGGTGGCCGAAAAGGGTTGAAATCAATATTCCAAACAAATTTTTTTTTGAAAGTATGGTAGAATTATTTGAGTTTTAAATTAAATAGGCATATTCAGTACAATTCATAGATTACTCAAGACAAAATTCAAGGAAAAATACTGAAGAATAAGCCAACGGTTGCAAATTTTTAAATGACACCTCAAAATATAATGATTTTTGCGGTGGACATCACAACTCTTCATTGGATCAAGTTAAACAAAAAATTCAAAAAGATTTTATTAGCTTATGAGTTTCTTGAGGTAACGCTGTTGAGTTTTCTTAGTTTTATCTAAGTTTGACTTTTTGATACCATTCAGAATTCAAAACAACGAATTTTTTTTGTTAAAAGGCGTGAAAATTAACATATTTATTATTGTTAAACAAAAAATAAGCATACAACAAAAAATATCTCGACAGCTTAATTACAAGGAATGTCTAAAGAAAATATATAAAACATTCCAGGTGGGTCGGTCAAGTAGTTTTTGAGTTACAATGTCTACAGCAGCCTTTAAAAAAAGGAGTTTTGAGGAAAACGCGTTTAAAGTATTGTGAACTTTTATTTTCAATTTTTTTTGTCTTTCTAGTCGTAAAATGATGCACACCGAAGTATCTTTTTGAATCGCGGAGTAATTTACAAAAGAAAATAAAAACAGCTGTTGACCGTTGTTCACTACGTTCAAGCGTGCTGGCGTGAACCTGCTGCAAATCGAGTCAAAGGTAGGTTTATTTAACACTATCTCCCTACCTTCCTACCTTCGACTCGTTTTATAGCAAGTTCGTGCCAACGCGCTTGAGCGTAGTGCGAAACGGTCAACAGATGTTCTTATTTTCTTTTGTAAATTACTCCGCGATTTAAAAACATATTTCGGTGTGCATCACTTTACCGTTTTAGACAAAAAAGAAATTGAAAATAAAAGTTGACAATACTTTAAACGCGTTTTTCTCAAAACTGTTTTTTTTTTCATGCTGTAGACATTGTAACTCAAAAACTACTTCACCAACTTACCTGGAATTTTTATATATTTTCTTTAGACATTCCTTGAGGTAACGCTGTCGAGATATTTTTGTTTTATGCTTATTTTTTGTTTAACAATAATAAATATGTCGATTTTCACCTTTTTTTGAAAAGAAAATCCTTTGTTTAGATTTCTGAGTGATATCAAAAAGTCAAAATTACATAAAACTAAAAAAAACTCGACAGCGTTACCTCGAGAAAGTCATACGCTAATAAAATATTTTTTAATTTTTTTTTACCATGATTCAATGATGAGTTCTGATGTCCACCGCAAAATTCATTATATTTTGAGGGGTCTTTTAAAAATTTGCTCCCGCTGGCTTATTTTTCAGTATTTTTCCTTGAATTTTTTCTTGAGTAATCTATGAATTGTACTGAATATGTATATTTAATTTAAAAATAAAAGAATTCTACCATACCTTAAAAAAATGCGTTTGGAATATTGATTCCAACCTCTTCGCTTTCCCCCTTAAGGATAGCTATGACACGATTTTGATAGGCAACCCATGCTAGAAATATTTGTCTATGCATGAAATTTAATAAAAAAAATTTTTCATCCGGCAAGCAGATGGGTACATTTTGACCACCTATTCGGATCCCGTACTATTATCTAGTAATTATTAAATTTAGTAATTATTTTTTTTGCCAATTTTGCCAAATTGGCAAAATTACTTACTAAAATTACTAGCCAGTTGTGTCTGAGTTTAGCGAACCGACACAAGAACATTTTTTTTTGTGTTATTTGCGAAAAACCGTGGTTTTCAAATTGAATAATCTGGCACTCTGTCATTATATGCTCTAAAAAGGTCACTATATTATCATCGACTTTATATATTCTCAATATATCTATAAGCCACTCATGCGGCACTGAATCAATGGCCTTCTTGTAATCAATGAAGGCAGTAAAAAAGGTTTCTGTTTTTGGAATATGCCTGGTTAGAAATGACTGAGTCGATGATGAGTTGTTCTTTACATCCCGCATGGAACCCTTAGCGCATCCTTTCTGTTGAGGCTCTATGATATTGTTCAGAGCACAGTGTTGGTAGATACGCCGGGCTACACAGAATGTGACCAATTTATACAAAGTTGGAAGACAAGTAATTGGGCAGTATTTGGCTGTATCCTTCCCTGAACTTTCAGAAACAGTTATTTTGATCCTTCGGTATTAAATAAGTGGGTCTCTGAGTTAGGAATGATGGTATACTTGCAAATAACTCGAAAAATATTGACTTAGTGAAAAAACTGTATAAGGAACAAAAGTTGCTTAGAGATTAAAGTTGCACTTCCGGGCTTAATTTTACCATATATATTTTCATCCCCCACGACGCAATATCAATTTTTTTCTTTGTTAAAAATTAGCTATGTGTATGCCAAATTTCATATTAATCCAAGCAGTTCTTTAAAATACTGAGCAAAAGAAGTGAGCAAATTGACTATAATACTAATTATATATTTATTTGTTTTCTGATAATATAATCGTTGTTTTTTGTAAATATTTATAGTATTCATAATAACTTATCAGTATATTACTTTCCTGCTGCTGAAAATCTAAGAGCAGAAAAAAAAGGGTTACTCAGAGAGCCATGCTAACAATCACAAGGAAACAGCATACCAAATAATATCAGGCAAAAAACAAAAATCAAAGACATAGTAGAACATGTAGCAAAAAAGAAGTGAAGATTTGCAGGTCGTGGCAAGAAAACCGAACAACAGCTAGACTAGATGATAATTGGAATAGCGACCGCGGGCAGACAATATGATAAACGAAGCGGAGATCGACCACCAAAGCGCTGGAGTGACGATGTAAAGAGAACTGCTGGGAACTGGATAGCTGGTAGATCAAGATAGGGAAACATGGAGAAACTTAGAGGAGGCCTATGTTCAAAAGTGTACGATATCGGTTAGATTATGATACTTTCCTAACACATAAAAAATAGTTTGTAGGTATACCGTATAACGATTCACTAAACTACAAAAAACTACTTACAATGGAAGTAGGAAAAGGGGTCCTAAAATTACTTGCCCCGGGGCGCTTGAAAGCCTTGGCGCGGCCCTGATTGTTGTCCCCAACTTCTTACCAGCCTCAAATAGAATAATATTCCTCTTCTTTGTGTGCCGTGCTTTTTTGCAAGCGTTGGATATCGTATTAACAACCTAATGAAATGTTTCTCGGTCGGCAGCTATATGAAACAATTATTCGACCATTCGACCTGTCCATTGTCTAATGTTACAAAGCCAGGGCAGTTGTTTTCTTCCAACCCATCATTTTCCTTCGATATGTGTGCTGTCCACGGGATTCTGAGAATGCGACGGTAACACCACAAATCGAACGCTTCTAATTTGTTCAGATTTTTTATTTTTGCTGTCCAGACTTCACATCCATAGAACAAAACGGACCAGTCATAGTACTTTCATACTCTTAGATGTGTGGTCAATGACGGACTTCTACTGCACAATACAGAACGCCAGCTAATAAAGCTTTTTCTTGCAAGTTCTATTCTGGTCGAAATTTCGTCATCACTTTCAACCCTGTAGTCAATCCAGGCACCCAGATATCTAAACTGTTCCACCCTCTCCAGGATTTTATCTAATTTTAGTACTGCGTGTTCGATATTAATTTTTCCGACCACGTGGTTTTATTTCGAATATGGAAAAACAAATTGAATCAGAAAAACATTGTGGTAGCCCGCATATAAAACATTAATAACAAAAATATGTACACACAAAGTCAGCAGAAGGATTATAAATACTCATCATTCATTATCATCAATGGCGCTACAACTCTTCGTGAGTCTTTGACGCGTTTACTATGTATTGCCTTCCATGTTTGTCGGTCCTGTGCCACTAATTCCCATTGTCGCACTCCCATTTTCTCTAGATCTTCTTTGACAGCATCCTTTCACCTTTTTCTAGGCCGACCTACAGACCTTCTTCCATCTGGCCTTTCCCAGAACACATTGTTTATAAGACGATTGTCGTTACTGCGTATCACATGCCCTGCCCATCTGAGTCTATTGGCCTTTATATATCTGACTAGATTTTCTTTTCCGAATAGAAACGCTAGCTCGTTATTGTATCTGCTCCTCCATTCTAAATACTAAATATTGTCAAAATAATCAACCACAAAAATAAATAATACATGAACTCCTTCCAATGATTCAAATAGGAATAATTAAAAAAAATCTAAAATATATCATTATTTAACGTCACAGTTATAATTTTCGATTTAATCGAATAATTGTTTCAATAAAACAATGGAATATTAACAACCACAGATTTATTATCACTTGTCCATTAATTCTGGGTATTTTACGAGGTCGTAATATTGTATAAGGTATTTAATAGAACTTTCCTTGAACTAAATTTATGTATTGTGGAAAACTAGAAAATTTCTATTGTTCTATTAGAAAAGCATCGTAATTAGACTTAAAAAACACGTATTGTTAATAACGTTAACAAAACAGGTCATATCATTAAATTACATATTCCACGTAATAGACCAAGTCATTTAAGAAAAAATAAATAAATTTTTAATTACAACACCTAGCAACTTTTTGCATTGTGTTCGGGATGACGTCAGTAATAATGTCCAGAATGGAAAAATGAGTGAAAATACATAATTGCATTGACCGTGCATAAAATGCATCCAAAAGTGCATGAACGTGTCAAAATCAACATATTAGGGGCCAGATTTTGTTACTCGGGGTTTTTGGGGCCGCTGAGCATGAATACGCCCTCAGAATCGACTACCGGGGCACCTGGTACCCATGGTTACTGCTAAAGCTCAATATCTGTAGTTTCGAGGATTTTAGTTGAACAATTGAAGTTATTCAATTGGTGTATCACGGAGAGCAATTAAACAACTGTACTTTGCCAAAATAGTGATTCTAGAGGTATTTAGCGTAATCTATTATATTTAGAGTGTAATCTATTCTTTACCCATCCTACCACTATTCTTTAGTATTCTGAACCCAGAAATTTTGTTAACGATAAAACATAGAAAACTGGAATATTTGGGTCATCTGATAATAGGACATAAATATGCAATATGTTCTTCAAAATATAATGCAAGGAAAAATAGTGGGAAAACGGAATCCAAGCCGTAGAAGAATGTCATGGTTGCGGAATTTGAGAGAGTGGTTTGACTGCACCACTAATAAACTTTTTAGGTCAGCTGTAAACAAGGTCAGGGTAGCCTTGATGACTTCCAATCTCCGATAGGAGTAGCACAAGAATAAAAAGAATATATTCTTTAAGGCTTCAATTTTAAGATATATTAAAGAAATTTCAACATTTTATTAAAATTTCTTTCATTCTCTTGTACCCTTATCCGCACATTTTTTACAACCATCTATTTCTAGAAACTTCTTTCTCTGGTTTAAGATTTAAGTGGTTTAAGCATCTGGCTTGTTAGATTCCATTACACTAGTTTCTAGCTACTTTTAATCTGATCCGACACTAATAAAAATAAATAAGGACCAGTGGCCTACTGAGCATGGTTCGGCGGGTTCCGCGGAACCAGGGCCCGGGCCCCGCAGGGGCCCGCTCTTGCGTGCTCTTTGCTTTTTTTTCTAATTTGATAGGGATATTTTGCACTATACAAGTACACAATAGAAAATGTAACTTCTTAATAAATTTTTATTTTTGTGTAGTTATTTATAAATAAAAACGAGGAATACCTATTTATCAAAAAATTTGAAAACAAAATTAATAATAGACACAAGGAAACTAACTTTTGGAAGGTTCTGTACTTGTTTTACCTACTAAAAGAAAGTGACTAAAACGCAAGTTCTGGTTTCAACACATGTAAAGAATTACCGCCTGTAGGTACCTTTTAACTCAAAAACTTTCTGCACGTTTCATGGATTAGTTGTAAACTAGAAAGTTGTAAAATTTTGCAAATTGACACAGTCATTGCAAGTTTTATACTTTTGGCAGGGTTATAAAAATGCCTAATCCCAAGACAATTACCTCGACGAAAGATGCTGCTTTTGTTTGTATTTATAGCATCAGCATTCTTTAGCTTTTACTTTTAAGTAATAATTCTTGATAACTGAAATAAATATAAATAGTCTAGGGCAGGGCGCATCTGTTTTGAGATGGACGTTGAGAGGTGACTCAAATTTTTTTGCAGAAATTGCTTGAAAATAACTCAAATAATAATATTTGAGTTATCCTCCCACTTAAAAAGGTCCGGAACATTGTTTAAATAATCAAAATGTCAAAAAATAAAGAAAAAATTCGAGTTTTTTCTTCGTTTTTCGATTATAACTTTAAAAGTATTCATTTCCGAGAAAAGTTGCACCAACATAAAAGTTACGTAATTAAATTTCCTACAACATAAGATTGGTTAAAAATTTTAAAAATTTTCACTCTTGTTCAGTATCGTGATAGACTTGCTAGGTACCGGACGTATTTCTATCAACCAAACGAGTGATAATTACCGATATCGGCTATTAATATTTAAATTTTACTTTGTAAACTAGTTTAAACTCTTTTTGTGATAAAATGTACGGAGTATAAATAGCTCCCCCTAAATGGGGGAAGCTGTAAAAATAAAGACGCCGTTAGGTGTAACGATTAACCAGACAGTGAGTGTAAATAACTCTAAAAGTGATGCGAATTATGAATCGGTCCCCGTACAAGAGATGGATACCACTTCTTGTTCTAAAGCAGCAGCTGGAACCAGTCGTCAGCTCATTAGTGATAATGAAAAGGATATTCATAAACAAAACAAAATACCTAAACTTTTTAACCTAAGGAATGGAGATAAGTATAATTTAAATAATATTTGTGTTTATATCGAACGGAAAAATATTCAAAATGCAGGTCGTTTACATCCATTATTTGTGGGAGATTTATTACATAAGAAATTGAACGTTAAGAATATTATTCAAATTCGAAGCGTTGGAAAAAATAGAATAAAAGTTTGTCTAAAAACATGTTCTGGTGCCAATGCTTTAGCAAACAATCCTCTTTTATCAGAAAATGATCTTGTAGCGTTTATACCAAATCATTTATTGGAAATTAAGGGTTTGATAAAAGATATCGATACTCAATACGATACGAAATATATTTTAGATAACATAACATCTCCCGCAACAGTAGTTGATGTTAAACGTACACATCGTAGAATAGAAAAGGATGGTGATATACAGTATGTCCCCAAAAACACCGTTATTGTAACCTTTGAAGGGAATACTTTACCCAATTATATTTCAATAAATAGTGTTTATTTTTCGGTAGAACGGTTTTTCAGCAGAATTACGCAATGCTTCCGGTGTCTGCTCTTTGGACACATTTCCGGGAACTGTAAAAAGGTTGAGGAATTGTGTATTAAATGTAGTAACTTAAAAGGCGAAAATCACGTTTGTAACGATTCAGAAATTCGCTGTATATATTGCAAAACTAATGACCATGTTTCCATTTCAAGAAAATTTCCGCATTATAAGAAACAACGTAAAATTAAGAATATTATGGTTGTGGAGAATATTTCCTTTATTGAAGCAAGAGAAAAATATGAAATGTCTTATTCGGGAATACCTGTTAACAATAGTTTTTCTATTTTGTCCAACGAAAATTTTCCGCCTTTACCAGCAGTTGAATCGAGGTCTGGAAATTCTAACTCCTTTTTACACTCCAATTTTAAGAAAAATAGCAATTATGTTTTGCCCACACATCCTACACGTAGTCCTACCGGCAACAGCAATAAAAAACGTCGAATTTCTAATGACACTCCTCCTCCACAACCGATGTTCCCTTTTCAGTTTGGCCCTAATCAACCACTGCCTCGAAATAATCCATCAACTTATCAAGATTTAAATAATAAAAACATTGTAAAGTCAATTGCAGATTTTATAATTGAGTTTTTAAAAAGTATTCATACTATTGAAGATATAAAAAATTTAAATAATGATTTAATTCAAACAGGAATAAATAAAGTGTTGGAGGACACATGTAAAAAGTAACCTTCACTCCATTACTAAAGACATTAAATATTTGTCAGTGGAACGCACGTTCTGCTGTTTCCAATAAAAATAGTTTAATGCATTATCTTGTAAATAATAATATTGATGTGGCAATAATAAGTAAAACATGGTTTAAACCCAACAAAGTATATAGTTTTGTAGGTTATAATGTAATTCGTAAGGATAGACAAGATGGTTTTTCTGGAGTTTGCATTTTGGTCAAAAAATCGATTTCACACCTAGAATTAAGCATAGCTTCCAATTTTAATGTCGACCTTCTTGTTTGTGGTATTAATATTAAATTCAACAATAAAACTTTAAGTATAATTTCCGTTTATAGGGCACCGGACATTAAAACCAACACGACTGATTGGGTAAATATCTTTTCGCAGTTTTCAACTCCATGTATTATTGGTGGGGATTTTAACGCGCATCATTCTACCTGGGGATCGCATAAAAACGATTCTATTGGTAAACAACTCATTGAAGCAAGCAATAATTGTGATTTTGTAGTTATGAATACGGGCGAACCTACGTGCATTACCCGGCCAGGCTGCAATGATTCTATGATAGATGTTACCTTTTGCTCCTCGGATGTAGCTAGTGATATAGATTGGGCAGTTTACTCTGACACACTAGGATCGAATCATTTTATGATAAAAATAACTCTTGCCTAAACCTAAAAGGAGCTAATTGGGAGCAATATAAAGAGATTGTGGAAGACTACTTTTATAATTTTACTGATGCAGAATATCCAACCACCAAAGAAAAATATGCATTATTAATCAATTGTATAAATAATGCAGCACAAAGAACTTTAAAAGAATACAGACCACTTAAGTGCAAAAATCGAACACCTTCACCTTGGTGGGATGCAGAATGTGACAACATAATTTCTGAAAGAAAACATGTACTGCAAGTATACAAGGAAACCCCCACAAAAGATAATTTTCTTGCATACCAAAAATGTATGGCACTTACTAAACGAACATTAAAAGAAAAAGCTAAAAAAAGTTGGATTGAATGGTGTTCCAATCTCAACAAAAATACTCCAGCGAGCATGATATGGAAACAAGCAAAAAAAATGAATCGTAAAACAATAAACCTGGGTAAGCCACATAATGATGATTTAATAGATGAGTTTTTTAATCATGTAGCTCCCCAGACTGTTCCTTCCACTGTAAATATCGAACAAACGTTCTTAGATAAAAATCATTTTTTGGCAAATAATTTTCACATTAATGAACTAAATTATGCTTTAATAAATAAAAAATGTACTGCCCCAGGTTTTGATCAAATAAAGTATCCAATGTTAGAGAACCTACCAATTATAGCAAAAAGGTTTCTTCTACAAATTTTTGATGAGATGCTTGCAGGTGAATGCATTGAAGACTTTAGAAAAATTATAATCACACCGATTTCTAAACAAGGTAAAGACCCTAATTTGGCCCATTCGTATAGAATGATTTCTCTGCTATCATGTGTGCAAAAAACTTTCGAACGTATGATAAAACATAGGCTAGAATGGTGGCTACATAAAAAAGACCTGCTTACGCCCTATCAATTTGCATACAAAAGAGAAGTGGCTACGCTAGATGCACTTACAACCTTAGTAACAAATATTCAAAATAATTTCTCTAGAAATAACTATCTTCCAACAATTTTTATTGATATTGAGAAAGCATATGACACCTTAAGCTTAAATATTTTGAGTAAAAAAATGATTATTGATTTTAAAATTCCTAAGGCAATAGTATATGCTATTATCGGATTATATTCAGAAAGACATGTTTATGTCAGGGATTTTAACAACCATTTATTAGGCCCAAGATATGTTTTTACAGGAATTCCACAAGGAGCCGTCTTAAGTCGTTTTCTTTTCAATTTATACACAGCTGACCTACATAAATTAAAGTTGGAAAAATATCCTTTTAAGATTATCCAATATGCAGATGACTTCAGCATATACTGCGAAACAAAGAAGAGAAATGAAGCTTTTGGATTTTTAGTGGATACTTACAATGTTGTAGAAATATGGTTGGAAGAAAACCACCTTCAACTGTCAACCACAAAATCAGCAATGACCATTTTCAGTAGACATAATATTCCCAATATAGAAACATTTATAGTAAAACAGCGAGAAATTCCTTTTAAAAGGGTAGTTAAATATTTGGGCATTATACTGGATGACAAACTCACATGGAAATTTCACATAGAATATATGTTAAATAGATGTGAAAAAGGCCTAAACTTTCTGAAAATGACAACTAAAACTTGGTGGGGAACAGATGTTCAGACTTCCTTACTTTTTTATAGGACGTACATTCGCTCTATCGTAGATTATGGATGTTGGTTATATGGACCTGCCAGCAAGAACTTACTAAACAAATTAAACATATTTATAAACCAGTGTCTGCGGATCTGTATTGGTGCCATGAAGACAACTCCTATTGAGCCCCTTTATGTTGAAGCACTTGAGCCTCCAATTTCTCTTACAAGACATTTCCTGGCCGAAAAATTTTTACTGAAAATTAAACACCAGAACACTTTCCTTTATACCGAATTAATAAATTTAAACAATTATGATTTAACGAATAAATATTGGATAAAGAAAAACTCTCCAACCCTATGTGAAGCTCTTAGAGAAAACACAGTTTCTGCTGATGAAGCTATTAACTTAAAATCACACACAGATATAAAGGATTTTGAAACATTTTTATGACGTTAAATTTATTAAACCAAATTATGTAAACACTGGAAGAGCAAATAACAACATTATAACAAGCATCTTATCCAATTGGGATTACTACATTACTATCTACACGGATGCCTCCAAATCAGAAGACGGTACAGGATGTGCCTTTTACATCCCCATGGCAAAGGTAGAAAAAATGTTCAAATTAAAAGCAAATATTTCCATATTTAGTGCGGAAGCAATTGCCATATATCAAGCCCTAGTTTTTGTTTCTAACAGGGAATCCTCCGTTATTATTGTTACAGATGCGATGTTAGTTCTCACAGCTATTAACCAACCTATTTTTCCAACCACATACTCAAATCCCTATATAATATTAATTAAAAAATGGGTAAAACAATTTAAAGAAAATAAAAAAAATGTGATATTTATATGGGCCAAAGCACACAGTGGGATTAAACATAATGAGCATGTGGACCAATTAGCCAAATTAAGTATTTATTCAGGGGATACCACAGAATATCTACCAAGTATTTCTGATTTGGTTGCCACACGTAAGGCAGTCTTGAAACATAAATGGAGTGACCTATGGTCTGAGTTTTGCTTTACCAACCCAAATAGATACACTTCTTTACACACAACTGTCCCTGTTTCACATTGGCATAGAACCTATAATGTCCCTAGGCGTTATATAACAACTATATCTAGGCTAAAATTTGGACATGCTTGCTTTCCTCCTCATCTTGCAAGAATTCATGTGGTTGAGAGTAAAAACTGTGTGGAATGTGGAGTAGAAGGCGACCTAGATCATGTAATTTTTGGTTGTGCCAAATATAATCTAGAATCCACCTTATTATATAATAATATAGTTCATATTACCGGTAAATCTTTGTTTAACGTTTTATCTGCTCTAGCGACTCAAAATAGATTAATTTACGACTGCGTAATCGATTTTTTGGCCAAATGTAATATTTTTCTTTAGTTGGAAAAAAAATAATAATAATTTGTTTTTACTGTTTACCTTTGTTTTCTCTCCTTTATATGTTTAATCCTATTTACCGTGGCCTAGTTTTCCTGTGTATGTTTTATATTACAGTGGAACCCCGATAAGTCGGCCCCCGATAACCCGGAATTCCGGCTAACCCGGACCGATTTTCATCAGACAAACAGTTCAACAATAAAGATGTACCTACAGTCGGAAAAATGAAAGAATACCCATGAACGATCACATCAATCACATATTTTGTATTTGCTGTTTTTTCCATAAATAACAAACGAGAGATATAGATTATTAATCTGAATAATATGTGATTGATGTGATTGTTCATGGGTATTCTTTAATTTTTCCGACTGTATGTAATATAATATTTGAGAGATAATGTGTATTTGTGTAATTTGAACTATACGATAGTAAAAATGACTCATAGCACACGGCGGCAGAGCAACCTTCATTACTCGGATTATCGGAACCAACTGGCACCTGTATTCCTTTATTTGTTTTAAAACTGTCTTAGCATTGTTCAAAAAATACTAAAAGACTATTTAAAAAATTCTTTTATAAACAATGATCTTAGTCTCCACTGTTCTTAAAAACTTAACATTGTTCCGATTGTGACCGTATTGTATGTAGTACAGTCGTATTTTTCGCTTCAGTTCTGTAATCGTGCTTCAGATAGGTTTGTGTTTGCGTGTTTTTTGTCTACGCATGAGTTTTTTACCATATGGACAATACTATATACAACTATACGTAATTTAGATGTGTACTGTGTATATATATTTCATGTTATTTCAATCATAACGGAGTTTATCTGTAAGTATACCGTATTTTATTAACTTTTACCATATTCTCCGGCTAACCCGGATTTTCGATAACCCGGATCGGCCGCTGTCCCGATTAATCCGAGTTATCGAGGTTCCACTGTATATTGTCCTGATGGGCCCCTGGACGTGAAGCGTGTGACCCATGTTAATGTGTATGTATATATATTTTCTCTTCTTTTCACTAATTGTTGTATTGATTTCCAACTTTAAATAGTCTATTCAATTGCAAAAATTCATAAACTTTTCACTGCTCCTAATGACATTAAAAGATCATGTAACTGGCTGTATGGCAAACTGCTAAAGCCATATAAAAAAAAGTCACTCTTGTTGCAAAATAGCAATAAAAGCATATAAAACATATAAAAACATATAAAGCATATAATAGCATAAAAAACAAGTATTCGCATTTTAGGTTTTCAACCATTCACGCTACACTTAGGACCTTCATATTTTATCCAGAAAAACTGTAAATATAATAAAACAATACTGTAAATTTCATTAAGATCGGTTCAATAGGTTTTGCAAAATAAATTTTGCAATCCAGCTTTCGCAAAAAAAATTCATTTTTTCAAAATGTCGCAGGACTGAAAATAAAGGAGATAACAAGCTGAATTTTCTTTGCATATAGAAGAGTACTGTACCTTTCATTTGGAATTTGCAAAATTAAAATCGATTAACTACCACGGCGTCAGAAATTTCTTTAAATAAACATTATTTTTTGGTGCTACGCGCAGGATAGCGATGTTCGATTCACACAAGTTGATTTCCACCAAAATTTCTTCCAATCTTTATCTATTATATTATTTTCTTCCTCTATATTTTGTTCCTCTATAGTTTGTTGTATTTTAATATTTTAATTCCACAAAAATCAAACTAATTTGATTATTGTTTGTGAAATATTGTTTAAACAATTGCATATGTTTAAAAATAATAAACTTTTATTCTCTAAGTTAAAATATATGAACAAAGAAAAAAGCTAAAAAATTGCTAAAAAAAAGTGTTATTTCAAAAGACAGAGTATGTGTTTTTATTTTGCAATAAACAAATTTATTTTTTATATCGAAATGTACTAAAAATAAAAATGTATCAATCATTATCAAAGGTCATTGTTGGAATGCCCAATCAGAGCAAACGTATCCGCTGTCCTGCGCGAAGCACCAAAAATTATTGTTTATTTAAAAAAATTCCTGACGCCGTGGTAGTTACCCGATTTTAATTTTGCTGTGAATTGCAAATGAAAGGTAAAGTATTGTTCTATAAGTAGTAAAAAATTCAACTTGCTGTTTGCTTTATTTTCGGTCCTGTAACATTTGGAAAAAATACATTTTTTTGCGAAAGCTGGATTGCAAAATTTATTTTGCAAAATCTATTGACCCGGTCTTACTGAAATTCACAGCATTATTTTATTATATCATAAAGTTTTTTAGGTAAAATATGAAGGTCCTAAGCCTAAGTGTAGCATAATATGGTTGAAAAACGTGAAATGCAAATACTTGTTTTTTATGGTTTATTTCGCAAGTATTGCTATTTTGCAACAAGGGTGACAATTTTTAAAAATTTTAACCAATCCTATATTGTAGGAAATTTAATTACGCAACTTTTAGGTCGATAAAACTTTTCTCGGAAATGAATATGTTTAAAGTTATAATCAAAAAATGAAGAAAATATTGAATTTTCCTTCATTTTTTGACATTTTAATTATTTAAACAATGTTCCGGACCTCTTTGAGTGCGAGGATAACTTAAATATCATTATTTTTGAGCTATTTTCAAGCAATTTCTGAAAAAAAAATTTGAGTCACCTCTCAACGTCCAAATGTACTAATATTTTTACAGATGCGTCCTGGTCTAAAACAAAAGTAAGGACAATTGAACTAACAGGTACGTATTAGAACTTCCGTTGGTATGAAAAACGATAGGATTAATATTAATTTACTGTTTTAAATTAGCTGAGTTTTTATAAAAAATATATGATGTATTTATATAAATAAATACAATAATATTTATATTTATTGTTTATTAAAAACTTTTAATATACAATGTGTGTTTTTATTGGGCGGGGGGCCCGCATAATTGGGAGGGGGGGCGCATTATTGGGCGGGGGCCCGCATCATAACTGGAACTAGGGCCCGCGGATCTATCAGTACACTAAGCACTGAGTCCTGATGTAATCCTAGTTTCATATAAGATGTCTCTCTCCCATACCTGTCCTAACACTAGGAATAGTGTTTAAATTAAATAAGTAGTTGAGGGTATTTTCTGGACATAAAATAGAAAACTATGATGCTAGGCTATCATTGAAAGTGGACCAAACGTGTAATTAGGGAAGCAATGCAAAATTGAAGAAGAGCCAAAAAATTTAAATACAAGAGATGGTACGCAAAGACTCCCAACTGCATAGAAACCAATTCTGTAGAAAAACGAAGAAATTAAATTATCGACTAAGACTCCGCCCAGTCGCATGCGCACAGGACGGCTGATCACAAGAAACCCTGTAAAGTATTTAGCACAGAGAAAACAGTGCCCCTCCTTTAGTGTATAAAGACTAATTCACTCCTTTAAATTCACTACTCCGCGGTTATTTCATATTTGGGGGTCCATTGACCATATGAAACACTGAAACATTTTTAAAGTGAGCACCACACTCTCGGCGAAGTCTAGCGAAGTTCAACAAGTACGAGAGTGTAGACAGCCACCTTATGCTACTTTGCTGTGCCTTGGCCTACTTCCATTCGGTGGTGGTCTCTGCGATCAAGTCAAAGGAACGAAGTCCTTATCGCCCGGCGTAAATGTGTTCCTCGCGAAGTAGAACGAGTGTGTAGTGACGGTACTTCGGACTTCGGTCAACTTTGGCGAAGTAACTTCGCCGAGAGTGTGGTGCTCGCGTAACGTTCTAGTTCATTTCTAAAGTACATAATCAATCTCCTAAAAAAATAATCAGCAAAACCGCGAAAGGCGGCGCGGGGTGCAGCTGCACCCCAGACCTTCTTTTTCTCACCTGTCTTTTTAAATATTTTTTTTTGATTTTTGTCCATTTTTTTATTCGCATTATATTCAATTCTAAACGCATTCCACCCATTACAATATTTAACATTCATTGCGTTTACGTGATTTTTTGGAAAAGTGCACCTTCGTTAACGTTTGCCATAATATTTTAATATTTGGAAACTTATAATTTCTCAAGTGTGTTTTCGAGAGAATTTTGTTACAATTTTACGTTTCTTTTGTTTGAAATAGTAATGCCAGCTTGTAATACAATCTTCAAAAATTTACTTTAAGTCGGTGCGACTTCTTGTGTAGGAGGATTGATAACACTCGTAAGCTTTTATCGGTAACTATATCAATCGAATACTCAACTATACGTGTAAAAATTATTTGATTGAAATAGTAATATCAGCTCGTAATACAATCCACAAGAATTTGGAGGATTGATATATATATATATATATATATATATATATATATATATATATATATATAACAGCCCTACAGGCCTTAGAGGCCCTTGGCTTCGATAGTCTTGACTAATTTCTTCCACTTTTTGCGGTCCTGTACTTGTCCTCTCCAGTCTCTTGTACCCATTTCTTCTAGGTCAGTCCGGACGGCATCAAACCACTTCCTTCGTGGTCTCCCTCTCCTTTTCTTCCCTTGTTCTCCTGCTGATAAAACTCTTAGGACGTTTCTTTCTTGTGGCATTCGTAAAACATGGCCCAACCATCTAACTCTCTGTGCCTTGATTTTCTGAGTTATTTTAGGTTTCTTATACATCTCCATTAGCTCCTGGTTTGTTCTTCTGCGCCATTCCCCGTTATCCTCCTTTATACCACCAAAAACTTTTCTCAATATTTTTCTCTCCCAAATCTCTAGCTTCTTTTCTACTTTCTGGTTCATTGTCCAAGTTTCACATGCATACAGCACCGTTGGTCTCACTATTGCTTCATACGCTCGGATCTTGGCTGCCCTGGACACGTTTTTTTGCCTTCAACAGTGCGTTTAATGAACCTACTGCTTTGCTACCTTTTAACAATCATTTATCTATCTCTCTCTCTTCGTCTCCTCTATTTGTAACTGTGACTCCAAGGTACTCAAATTCAGTTACCTTCTCAAATTTATAATCTTTGTCATTTGTCCTTAGAGTAATCCACTTATTTTCTTCAGCATTTTCTCCTCTCATTTCCATATACTTGGTTTTTCCTTGGTTTATAGTCAGGCTATATTTTTTTGCTTCTTCTTCAAATTGCTTGAATATTTTTTGAAGTTCTATTCTTGAACGCGTCAGAAACACCAAGTCATCTGCAAAACCTATACACTGTTGTCTTCTGTTAAGAATCGTGCCGCTTGTCTGGATATTGGCTCCTCTAATTATATTTTCTAGTACTAGATTGAATAAGTCTGTTGACAGGGGGTCCCCTTGTTTTAATCCTCTGTTGACGTTAAACTGATTTGAAAAACTGCCTTCTATCATGACTTTATTGACTGTGTTGGTTAACGTCATTTTAACTAATCGTATCAGTTTCTCTGATATTCCTAGTGCTCTCATTGCTTCGTATAGCCCGTTTCGTGAGATTGAGTCGTAAGCCTGTTTAAAATCGATAAAGAGCATATGTAATCCTAGATTTTGTTCATAACTATTGTTTTGCAATAACTTTATCAAAAAAATTTGATCGGTTGTTCCTCTTCCCTGTCTGAAACCAGCCTGATATTCTCCTATTATCTCTGATTCATAAGCTTTCAATCTAGTTCTTATAATTTTTGCTAATACCTTATAAACCACTTCTAACAGTGCGATTCCTCTGTAATTTTCACATATGGTCTTATCACCTTTCTTGTGAATTGGGCAGATGAGTGCTGTGTTCCATTGCTCCGGCATTTTTTCGTTGTCCCATATTTTCTTTATAAGTCCAGCTATTTTTTGCTGCAGTATATTTCCTCCTACCTTTAATATCTCTGCTGGAACTCCGCTTTCTCCGGCACTTTTATTATTTTTTAGGTCCTTTATTACTGTTATTATCTCCCTTTCTGTCGGTGCTTGTGTTTGTTGTGTTTCCGCTTCTTGTATTTGTTGTTGTTCGATTTCTTGCCCTCGCTGTTGCATTTCTGTTTCTGTTTGGGCTTTATCGTTTAATAATTCTCCGAAGTATTCTGCCCATCTATTCAATTTTTCTGTCTTGTCTCCCAGCAACATACCATCTTTATTTCTTCAAAACATTATGCATTTATTTTGAGTCCCTCGTGTTTTTTTTACTCCTTGATAAAAATTTTTAACTTCTTTTTGGACATAGTTTTCTTCTATTATTTCTAGTTGCTTTTCCAGTGCTTTTCTCTTCTTTTGCCTACATAATCGCTTAGCTTCTCTTCTCTTTTCTTTATAATACTCGTTACTTTTTTCTGTGTTGTTTCTAATATTTTCCATTTTTGCGTTGTTTCTCTGCTCTAGAATTCTTTTGCAGTCCTCATCAAACCATTGTTCTCTATTTTCTTTTTCTGCTTTCCCAATGTTAAGGTCTGCCGCTTCTATCACAGCTGCTTGTATTTGTTCCCATTCCTCTTCTAGGTTCCCGGTCGTGATTCTTTCCAATCTCTTGTTTATCTCTTCCTCTGTTCTTTTTGCTACCTCTTTATCTTGGAGTCGCTCTAATTGGTATTTTTTCCGTTGTGTTCCTTTTCTTGTTAGCTTGGGAATTTCTTGCTTAAGTTTGACTATTGTCAATATATGATCGCTATCCGCGTCTGCTCCTCTGTAACTTCTACAATCAGTCACAGATTTGTTGTGTTTTCTTTCAATGAGGACATGGTCTATTTGTTTTCTCGTTTTTCCATCAGGAGAGATCCAGGTTATTTTGTGTATATCTTTATGATCAAATTGTTTACTTACTATCTTAAGGTTATGTTCCATTGAAAGTTCTATTAGTTTTTTGCCATTGTCATTACTTTCTTTATGTAGGCTTTTACCTCCTGTTATATTTATATAAATTTCTTCTCTTCCTACTTTCGCATTCATATCTCCCACAATTATTTTTATATCATATTTTGGTATTTTCCCAATTAGCTCACCGAGTTGTTCATAGAACTCATTTTTTGTTTCCATGTCTTTCTCTTCTGTAGGAGCATGTGCATTAATTATGCTAATTTTTCTATACTTCCCGCGAAATCTTAAATAGCACAGTCTTTCTGATATTGCTTGGAAGTCAGTTACTACTCGTCTTATTCTGTCTGATACTATAAAACCAGTCCCCAGGTATCTATTTGGCCCGCCGCTTTTAAAAAGGGTACTTTTCCCAACTTTTACTATGTCACTTCCTAGTTGCTTGGTCTCTTGCAAGGCCATTATTTCGATTCTATATTTCTCTCGTATTTTATCTAAATTTCTTAATGCTCCTTCATCGTAGGTCCCTCTTACATTCCATGTGCCCACTTTCAGTACATTCTCAATTTGTTTATTTCCTTTCTTATCTTCTTTTCCTTTTTCCGAATTCATCGTCCTTATTGTAGCCATGTCGTTACAATTTTTCTCATGTTGATTATTATTTTTTACTTTTTTGACCCCCCTGGTGCAGCTTCTCCTTTTTTTATTTCGTATAGCTGCTCCCTCTCTTCATCCCATCTCCATTCTCTACCGTCTACTATTAACTTTTTGTATCCAATTCTTGCCATTTTTCCTTTTTCTCTTTCTTCTTTCGCCACCTTGCTTAATTGTTTCTGTATTTCTTTTTCTTTCATCGTTAGGTCACTGTTTATGTAAATGCGTTCGTTGTGGTTTTTTAACTTTCTCTTGTTTTTCAATATCTCCATTTTTTCAGTCATTGTTTCCGTTTCTATAACACAGAGATTCTCTCCAATTTTTGTGGCGTTCCTTAATTTCACTTTAACTTGCAGTTCTCTGACTAGGAAATTTTCAATTTCTTCTCTAATGTTTCTATCGTTGTTTGTGTCCATTTTTAATCCTGATATTATCAGGTTTTTCTTCTTACTGTATTTTTCTATCTATGGACTGTTTCTATGTACTGTATGTATGGAGGATTGATAAGCTCTAATATTACTATTCAATTAAATCAAATGCAAATCCTAATAACCACACCTTCAAATATGATCACCTTAGCCGATTATCAACATTTTTCTCCAATAAACCACGTCTACACAAACCTTTCTACCACCGAATCAAAATGGATCTCTCAACTTACCGCCTTACCTCCTTACTATCCCGTTAGTTTTGAACCTGCTACGCCATGGACTTTGGGAGTACCAAAAATAATTACCACCTTAACTTCATTGGACAAACATACTACTAACCATGGTATCATCATCATCATCATCATAAGTGGCTCGACAATCCGTTGTGGATCTTGGCCTGCTCACAAAGAAGTCGCCACTCCTGTCGATTCCTGGCAACTTCCCTCCATCTTCTGACCCCTAGAATTTTTAGGTCTTCTTCCACATCATCAATCCATCTTCTTCGTGGTCGTCCTCTACTTCTTGTGCCCTCTGGTTTTGAAAATGTTAATATCTTAGTGTATTCGTGATCTGACATCCTAGCAATGTATCCAGCCCATCTAAGTCTCTGCACTTCAACGAATTTCACAATATCTGGATCGGTGTATAACTGATACAGTTCAAAATTGTAGCTTCGACGCCATAGCCCATTTTCATTTACTGCCCCAAAAATCTTTTTAAGAATTTTTCTCTCTAAAATACCAAGAAGTCTTTCATTACATTGAGATAGGGTCCACGTTTCAGCTCCATATATCAAAACCGGTCTTATTAAGGTCTTGTATATATTGAGCTTTACTGCACGTTTTATATTTTTATTTTTTAAATGTTTATGGAGACCATGAACAGTTCTGTTTGCTATTGCTATGCGTCTTTTTATTTCATCGCTTGTCGTGTTTATTGAGTTTACTAGCGATCCAAGATATGTGAATTCCTTGACTTGCTCAAAGGTGTGATTGTTAATTTGAATTATCTGTTGGATATTTCGGGAGGTTTTAGAAATCCACATATATTTGGTTGTTTCCTCGTTTACCACAAGTCCTAATTCACTTGCCGCGTCCGCAGGCCTTGTAAAACACTGCACCATGTCTCTCATACTTCTGCCCACTATAACTATATCGTCAGCGAATGCGAGAATTTGCGTCGATCTATTATACTAACCATAGTATAATACATCAAAATCTGCAAAACTTATTATCAAAGTATACAAACTTCTCTCAAATAAACTGCTCGTCAAAAGTTAGGGACATAGAAAATTCTGCTGAATTTTTATAGTAGATTTTTTCGTGAACAGATTAACGGATTCCGCTAATTTTTTTTTATTATTTTAGATTTTCTTTAGTATTTACACAGTTACGCAAAGGTTTACTCAAACTTTTTTTTGTACTTATACCGGGTGGAAGAAAAGAAATGTTTTTCTTATGTTAAGTTTGAGACGCCCTGTAGGGAGGACGAGGTATAAATGGAAGTACATATCGAAATCGTATTGTAGTCTTATGTTTTGTGAACATTTTGTTTTTTGAATGTCCCTGATATCTTTAGAAATAAAAAAAATAGACGGTTTTGTAATTTAACATGTGTTTTAACCGAAACAAAAGTTTGAGACACCTTGTAGGGAGAAAAAGGCACAAAGGTGAGTATACCTCGATATTTTGTTGTAGTCTTATATTTTCTGAATATTTTACTTTTTTAATTTCTCGGATATCTTTAATAACAAAGAAACTAGACGATATTACTCTTTAATATGTGTTTTAACTGACGACATGCGTCACATCACCCATCTGAAACATAGAAAAACATATTAAAGAGTAATACCGCCTAGTTTATTTGTTATTAAAGATATCAGAGAAGTTAAAAAAATAAAATATTCAAAAAATATGAAACTACAACATAATATCGGGGTATAGTCACCTTTGTGCCTTTTTCTCCCTACAAGGTGTCTCAAACTTTTGTTTCGGTTAAAACACATGTTAAATTACAAAACCTTCTATTTTTTTTGTTTCTAAAGATATCAGGGACATTCAAACAACAGAATGTTCACAAAACATAAGACTACAATATTATTCTGATGTATACTCACATTTGTACCTCGTTCTCCCTACAGGATGTCTCAAACTTAACACAAGAAAAACATATTTTTTTCTTCCACCCGGTATAAGTATAAAAAATAAGTTTGAGTAAACCTTTGCACAACTGTGTAAATAATAAATAAAAGGCTAAAATAAAAAAAAATAGCGGAATCCGTCTGTTCGCGAAAAAATCAACTATGAAAATCAGCAGAATTTTCTATATCCCTAACTTTTGACGAGCAGTTTATATACAGATGCTTCAAAACCAACAGATGGCGTGGGAGCAGCAGTTATATCCTCGAATATGTGCCAAAAATATAAGTTGTCAATACACTACAGTACTTTTAATGCAGAATTATATGCCATATACGAGGCACTGACATATATTATATCCTCACCAAATCAGAAATACATCATTTTGACTGATTCGCTAAGCTCACTACAATCCATAGGAAAAATATACCCAGAAAATTACATTCTGGGAAAAATAAAACAAAATCTGATCGAGATACAAAATCGTCATTAAGGAGGTAATCTTCATCTGGATCCCGTCACATATTGGTATTAGAGGTAATGAAGAAGCACATAAGTGTGCGCGTGAAGCCGTCAGCTCAGCTGACTCTACTATCGTGCAATATGTGACAACTAGTGATGTTTCAAGTGTCATCAAATCGCGTATCATAAGTGAGTGGCAAAACCGGTGGCAATTTTCAGTGTCCAATCTTTTTAATATTAAACCGAACATTAAACCATTGACATGTTTCCCCACCAAAAGAAGGAATCAAGTGACAATAACCCGCCTTAGGTTAGGTCATACCAGTGCCACACACGAGTTCTTAATAACAGAAGAACCCGAACCGAAATGTGATCAGTGTAACGTTAAACTCTCGGTGAAACATATAATAAATTGTAGACTGTCCAGTTTTCTCCACAGCAAGAAGAATTTACGGTATTCCAACAAACTTAGAGAAAGCACTTGGTGCAAATTGTTCGTTCACAAATATGTTTAACTACTTATTTAAAAGCTATTAATTTTGTAAATACATATATAATATTTAATATTGTAAATCTGCTCCTAGCTAATAACCTTCGGGTTGATGCGAATTTTTCAATAAAAAAAAATTACTGTCGACGGGACATTTTGATGAAGAAGTTGGTGAAGAAGAAGACGCCTATAAACTTGAAATGATACTTCATTATAATAAAACAAAAGGAGCTGTTGCCGTAGTGAACAAAGTGGCACAACAATTCACAACACAGCGCCAATTACGCAGATGACCCATGGTAATATTTTATCACTTATTAGATTTCAGCCATAAACGCTTTCAAAATTTGGAAAATAAAAAATCCAAATTACAATGGGAACCATTTGGATGCAAGACGTTGTTTTTTGTTAGACTTAGGACAGGGATTGGTGGGAGAAAATGTTATCTACAGATATCAAAATACAAAAATAATAGAATAGAATAGAATAGAATTTATTTCATCAAATATACAAAATTTCTTTTGTTTTTGACAAGTCAAAAGAGTACGTACCTACATTATAAAATTTTGACAAAATTTAAAAGATAAATATTATAAATTATAATGAACAGATATACAAACAGGTACTAACAAATTTAAACAATTTAACACACTATGTAAAAACGTAAAGACATGAAATAAACTTAAAAACATGAAATATCGTCATAATCGGCAAAAAAACCCTGACCAAACTAGTGTACTTATTATAATGTATTATAAGCGGTACCTAAGTACTCTGTCTTTGTGTAAAAACAATGTTTTAAAAAGTGTGATTTTATTTTATTTTTAAACGACTGTAAATGAAGACTTTTTACTTCATCTGGCAAAAAATTGTACAAACTAACATCAGTTGAGTTTTTTATACTTTTCGTCAACCTAAAACGTTGTGCTCTAATAGCATCGCTCGATCTTGTATGGTGATCATGGAAGTTGGAGTTTATGTTAAACTTACTTTTGTTGGAATGAATTTCAATCAGCGTCTCATATATATAGAGTGAAGGTAGTGACATAATACCTAACTTTTGAAATAAAGGTTTACAGTGTTCCCTATACTCTGCTCCTGCAAGTATCCTCACTACTTTCTTTTGTAACTTAAAAATTCTGTCTGCGTGACAAGAGCCACCCCAAACAGTTATTCCGTACTTTAAATGGCTATGGAACAGTGCAAAGTAGATCATTTTAAGGGTACTTTTAGGGATCATAAAAACTAAGTTGCGTATCAAAAATATAGTTGTATATAAATATTTTAGAACTTAAGTAGTCTGTATGAGCACTCCAGTCCAAATTATCATCTAGGAAAATTCCTAAGAGTTTAACACTATTTCCTAAGACATACTTTCGGTCAGAACTAAACATCAAATTCTGATTTTTGTCTTCATTTAGCGTCAGACCATTATGCAAAAACCAGTTTTTTGCTTTCTGAGTATCACTATCTATTTTAATTTTCAAATTATGATGATTAATGTCAGTATTTATGAGAGTGGTATCATCTGCAAAGCACACACATTTTATGGGAAAAGTGTAGTGAAATAGATCGTTCAGATAAATAAGAAACAAAGTGGGTCCTAGTATTGAACCTTGAGGAACCCCGTATTCGACCGTGTTCAAATCAGAATAGCTATTATTAAGAAAAACTGCCTGTTTTCTATTTGTTAAATAAGATCTAAATAGATTGAGAGTGGTTCCCCTTATACCATATTTATGCATTTTTTCCAACATTAATTTATGCGAAACACAGTCAAAAGCTTTGGATAAATCACACAATGTCAAAGACACGAAATGACCTTCCTCCATGCCATCGACTATATCTCTCACAATTTTCTGTATAGCTTGTGTAGTGCTGCACTTTTTTCTAAAGCCATATTGGTTACAGTGAAGTATTTTGTGTTTATCTAGATATTCTATCAAACGAGTATTAAGAATGCTTTCAAAAATTTTACCGAAAATGGGAATGATAGAGATGGGACGGTAATTTCCAATTTCATCTAAAGACCCTTTTTTGAATAGTGACAACACTTTTGTTACTTTTAGTACATCATGGAAAATCCCCTCAGTAAGGCAATTATTATAAAGTAAAACTAATTTGTCAATAACAATATCAATAGTTTCGACAATTATTTTTTTGTTTAAAAAATAAAAATCTGTACAATGTGAATTTTTCAAGCCACGCAAAACATTTCTGATTTCAATATCAGTAACAGGTAGTAAAAATAAAGAGTGGCAAGGAGAGTGTACATCTTTCAAAATATCTATAGCTACATTTTCATTTGTAGAACTGAAAGAACCTCTAATATTTTTAGCTACTGAAGTAAAGTAATTATTGAAATCGTTTGATGAGATCGTACTAGGACTAACTTTTTTATTTTGACCTTTATTTCTGTGATAGTTTATAACTTTCCAACTGTCACGAGATATATTTTCAGAATTTGAAAAGAAATACCCATAAGCTAGTTTTTTCTTTAATGATATTGTTGATCTATAATGCTTCTTAAACTTATTATATTCACTATAATTTTTTGTAACGTCAGCAATTACCTTGACTGTGGAAAGATTTTCTCGCATAAGTTTTAATTCATCATCAAACCAAGAAATTGGAGCTTTATTCTGACTTCGCATTTTTTTTATGCAATATGCTCTCTCAGTTACGTCACATGATGATAATTGCATAATATCCTGAATTGGACGTTTCTGACGTTCCACCTGGAGCTAACAGAGATCGAGAAAAGGTCAACAAGGTAGGTGTTACTTATGCCAGAGAAAAAATAATCGAAAAAAGTCCCGACATTAATGTATTGTGTTTTAAAACTTTGTTTATGTTGCTTACTCACTCTGTGAAAAATTTCATGTGTTTGTCTTGCAACGATAATTAATTTTTCTTATTAAGAAATTAGCACTTTGTAAAATTATGTTTCATAGTATAATAAAATAGATCTAATTATTTTTCAAATTAATTTCTTCGACGTTCACATATAAAAAAATGGATAAACTGTTGGGGTGCAAATGCACCCCGTACCATTGTTTACGTAAAAATCTGGGCACCGCTTTACGAGGGGATGGAAGGGAGGGGAGCGGAGGAAGGATGGATCAAAAAGTTCAGCGTGTGGGCATGAACGGCGCAACGAAAAAAAATTTAAGTACTGCAAATGAGGCTCGACAGCAACCCCTAAAACCCATCCGAAATTTACAAATCTCTGAGATTTATATTCAACATATTAAAAACAACACATCCAAATTAATTAATAACGTGTAGAAATTTTCCATGAAGTATAATTCTCTTCCAATTAAATCATTGAACGGAGTTTTGTGGAGTACCGAGATAGGGAAACAAAGAAAAATGCGAATATACAACACCATGATTAACAGCACATTGGTATACTGATCCGAAACATGGAGAATAAAGGAACACCTAAAACGAAAAATAGAAGCTACTGAGATGGACGCCCTAAGAAGAGCAAGTAGAACATCGAGATTGGACCGGGTTAGAAATGAGGAAGTAAAGCGAAGAATGAATTTACAGGAAACGGTTGTAGAATGCATTGAGAAGAAACAATTAACGTGGTACGGACATGTTCAGAGAATGGGGGATGAAAGACTGCCAAAGAAAATTATGAAATGGATACCCACAGAAAACAGAAAAAGAGGAAGGCCAAGAACGACATGGATACAAGGAGTAAGACGATCAGTGAGTGTACGAAGATTAGAAGATGAAAACTGCAATGATAGAAGATATTGGCAACAAGGCATCGGACAACGTCGGAGGACGTTTTGAACCCGAATTTATATATATATATATATATATATATATATATATATATATATATATATATATATATATATATATATATATATATATATATATAAATATATATATATATATATATATATGTATATATAATTCTCCTCAATGGCAGCTATGTACGCCGTTGCTCCCGCTTGGCGGCGCTAGTGTAGTTGGGGGTCAACGTTTTGACAATCGTGAAGTTTGTATATGGTGTTTTTATGTACGATTTAATAAATAATAAATTATGGCAGAAAAATACGAATATTGGACTGCTTGTGCGTTGAAAAACGAATTGAGGAAAAGGAATTCGAGAGTTACTGGAAACAAGGAAGCCCTTATCGAAAGATAATCTATATTAATCATCGTTTTAACGTTTTATTTCTCAAATTTATTCCCATTTTATTTTCTTAAATTAAATTCACACAGCGAAACAATTATATTCTTCTTCTTTTTCTTCTTCCTTCTTGTATGTAGGCTTTAAAGCCTGTTTCCACTTCAATATTACCCTCCTAAATTGTTTAAACTATCGCACCATATTTTTCTTGGTCTGTCAATACTTCTTCGTTGATTTGGTGACTTATCTCTTGCTATTCGTACCATCGTATACTCTGCCATTCTACTAATGTGTTCGTTCCACTCCTGTTTCCTTTTTCTCACCCATCCATTTATATCTTGTACATTGCATGATCTTCTTATGTTTTCGGTTCTCTCCCTATCCAACAGACTTTTCCCTGATATTCGTCAAAGTATTTTCATCTCTGTTGTTTCTAATAGTTGTCTCGTTTTAGATGTGTCAGGTCTTGTCTCCGCCGTGTATGTCAATATAGGTCTAATTTCTGCTCTATAGATTCTTGCTTTTGTGTCTGGTCTTAGGTGTTTGTTCTTCCAGATGGTGTCATTAAGAGATACCGCCGCTTTACTTACTTTTAAGCTTTGTTGTCGTACTTCCTCTTCAACATATCCGTAACTGGTTATATATATATATATATATATATATATATAAACAAAAGATGTAGATCTTTGAAACACACTCAGTGATCAAAAGATCCACAGGTACTGGTTTAACGACCACTCGTACGAAATCAAACAAATGAAATAGAGAATGTGGAAAAATCCCCTTACGAACAATTCACACATCCACCATTTCGGGCTGGGAAAAATTTTTTGAATAGAATCAAAGATCCAAACACCAGTTCTTAGAAATGTGTTTCGAACTCTTCAAGAATAATAAAAAATAAGTTGAAGAGGGCGAAACACATTTCTAAGAACTGGTGTTTGGATCTTTGATTCTATTCAAAAAATTTTTCCCAGCCCGAAATGGTGGATGTGTGAATTGTTAGTAAGGGGATTTTTCCACATTCTCTATTTCATTTGTTTGATATATATATATATATATATATATATATATATATATATATATATGGATTCCGACTTTAGGAAGCCAAAAACGCTATATCGCACCGGTCATACGAAGCCCGACACCTCCTTACGAAGCCCGGATTCGGGCTTCGTAATTCTTTAATGTTATTTCCCCAAAAAACGTACTTTACACCATCTCTCGATATTTTAACCAAGCTCAGAACATGTGAATACGCTTGGGCTTCATATATATTCGGACAAATTTTAGAAATGTACCATAGGTAGCCCTGAAATCATGATTAACAATACGAAGCCCGGGCTGCTTATGCCTGGAATTATTATCAAAACATACACTCGTAGTTCATGGTATCTACCACCAGTTTGCGCTGCGAAAAAAAGTATATACTCTGTAGAAGTTCAGCAGCGTTAGGAAGCCCACATTGAGCTACCGATTATAAGAAGCCCTGAAGTTTGGCAACGTTTTTGCGTATTCCTCAAAGTACTATTAGCTTGTAAACATTTTTATTACCTGGCAATGCACATTTTTCGTATTTTTGGGTCGTTCATCGTCATTAATCTTGTGTACTAAGACTCCCGAGAACAGATTATGGTAATTCTTAGCATTACCTGTACACAGTAAGATACCGACAGAAAAAAGATTTAAAAATTGAATCGCAAAAGAATTATTTATTTTAATTGATACAATTAATACAAATTAATACTTTGTATTACTAATTTACTATTTTAGTTTGTAATAAGCCACAAAATTTGCTACCAAATAGGAAATTAATATGACAAATTAAATTATTGTTTTTTTTTTATTTAAAAAAGGTTAATGCCTCGACAACTAATGGCCATTGGCATGGTAGGTACGGTAATTTTTAACAATTAGGTACCTAGTGTAATGTGTAGTGTGTGTGTGTGTGTTGAGTAAGTGTCTTGTTACTTTGCAAAGTTGACGTCATTGTCTTTGCAAAGAGACGCTAACTGTATCCGAACGTCTGCGGTCCCTCCGGTGAGTACCGATCCCACAAGGACAGAAACTATTTTCATTTATTAATTTATAATAAATGAAACATTTCTGACCCTGGTGAGATTCGAACTCACAACCATTCGGATTTTTCGATCCAAAGGTAGGCGCTCTTACAACTCAGTCAAGGACGGGGTTAAAGTTATTATTATTAAATATTACTTTATAAAATTAAAAATAGTCATTCTTATGAATTATGCGTATTATTCTGATTCTGATGCGATGAACACTTGTTTGATGGGTCTGAGCCACACAATTGAGGGTTAGGCCACTGTTTCATTCGTATTTTTAGTATTTGTCAAGGCAACAATACATTATGTAGTGCCATCTTGCCACATATAGAGCTAGATTGTGTAGACCACTGTTGAACCATATATCCAATTTTTCTGCTTTTATTGATGTATTAATCTAAAAATGCTCAATTTGTGGACTGTGCCACTGTTGCTCTGAGCGCCTCATTTAATACAAATACAAAATATTTAATACAAATGCATATAGATTTTCCCTTCCGAAAAAATCAAACAATATAGATGTTTTTTAATTGCATTAAGGGGATGGGTACGTAGTTTCTGCTGAAATGCTACTCAAATGGAATTAATTTTTTTTTCGAATTCTGAGAGAACTAATAATTATTTTTGAAAATTTTAAACTCAGAATAAGAGATTACGTTATTAGCGAGGGCCGAAAGTCCCTGAGAACTTCTATAATGTTTATTTCAATAAGTTACAGGGCTAAAAAACTACAAGAAAATTTAGTGTGACTTTTAATTTCAAAATATCTTATTCAAAATAAATTTTTTATTTATTGTAAGAGAATTTCGGCCCTCGGTAATAATTTAGTCTTTCATTTCGCGTTTAAATTTTTCAAAAATATTTATTGTTTTTTTTTCAGGATTTGAAAAAAAATGAACACAATGTCCGTGGTAATATTTTCCAAATCTTTGTCAGTAGTGAATAGAATATTGCCAGCATATTGTCAGTCAGACAGTGACAATTTTAAATATTTGACCTGGCATTGGGAATATTTTCAGTTGTTGATTAAATAATATTGATAATGTGTTTAATAAATAATTGATTTAAGACGTGAACTTAATAAAAAGTTATTTATTGTTTATTATTTATGGAAGATCCAAAGCAGAGAATACACCAGGATATATTCAGTGATCCAAGTATTGTGTTGTTACAGATATTCAAAATTGTAAGCGTTTCATAGTAACAATATAAGTATTAAAAAATCACTTTATCACTTTTCCTCTTTTCTCGATTGATTATTAGCTTTTGTTGTACAGTAGATAAATTATTACTGAATACATAAGTAGTGAAAAAATTATCAGTAGTGATTGCACAAGAGCTCTGAAAATATCGAATTTTTCCCGAGTGACACTTTGACAGTATTAATTTCACGACCCGAAGGGGAGTGAAATTACGTCAAGTGGCACGAGGGAAACAATTCGATAATAATTTCAGAGATCGAGCTGCAATTTGCTGCGATTATTTCATGAATAAAACTGTTTAAAACCAAAATTTTATTGTAATTTATTTATGTAAGTACAAATTAGTACAATTAAACACACAGTTGTTATAAATATTTGACGATTGAAAGTCATCACTTTTATAAGTTTTAAAACAGTAATTGTCATTAATGTCACTGAATGTATTTTTTCACAGCAACGAAGGGCATCTGACGTAATATACTTGACGATGGGATATTATCAAAAATGATCAATTTAATTTGTATTTCTGTAGCTTTCTATTGGTCGGAAATATGAAATAATCATATTAATTAACTGAATTAACAATTAAGGCAATTAATTATACTAGTAAAAGTTATCCAAGAACATTCAAAAGCCATCCTTGCAGTTAATGATGAAATTGTCAAGTAAAGTTTACATATCCATACCAGTGACAATTTTACTACACGTAATTTGCCGTGTAAAGACAGAAAAAGTAGGGATAGCCTTAAAATATTTGCGAATTATGTACCGATGGCCCTAAGAAATGTTTAATAAACAACATATTAAAAAGTTCTACTCTAGAAGTGGGCACTTAATTTTTTATTAAACAAATGAACTGCGAAATTAGATGTTTCTTTAAATAACCCCGAAAATATAAATTTTAGAAAAAAACTGACTTGACTATTGAAAAATTCAGACTATTGAAAAAAACCTAAATATAAGATTAAAATTTTTATAAAATTAAATCTGTAGCTTCTATATTTTTTTATTTATAACGCTAAAGTCACCCTTCTCACAAACATTGGCGCACTGTAAACTAGCGAAGTGCACGGCTGAGTTATTTCAGTGTATTTCTCTAATTAATGGATCAAATAAAATTTTACAAATTGGACAAGAAAGAAGAAAATTAAGAGAAGGAACAAGAAAGGATAGCTTAATTGGAAAGAAGAACAATTAAGCTATCTTATGGTTATAATAAAAAGAAATAAAATGTATGGGCATAAGTACGGTGTGGGCTGAATTTTGTTTAAACATTATTTAAAAATGTGTAACTAATAAAATTTTTCTTATAAAGCTCTCAAATTTGCACAACTTACCTTTCAAACATCTTACTAAACAATGTTTCATTCAAAAAAATGCCAAAAATTTAATTCAAATGATATGACGCAACAATGCAATTTTTGAAAACTTTTACGTAAGTTTTAAGTAAAAACGTAGTTTACAGAATTACCAGCACTTTAAAACGGTATTACTCAAGTTTGAAAAGATTTTTTACAATTTTATAGGTGATTTTTTAAAGCATTTGATGTATTTTTTAAAATTTACTCAATAATTTTATTTTAGAAATGAAACTATGAAACTATGAATGAAACTATTCCTTTTTGACAAAAATTAAGAAAGATAACAAAAATGTACCTAATACAAAAACCGAAAATTACCAACTAAAAAATTGTTTATAAAAAGTGATCAAAAATGTTTTCTCTAAAACTTACCTAAAGTAAATTTAATAATAAACTTGAACAATAATAAATTTTCAACAAAAATATGTTTAGCTCTTAAACATTATGTCTGCGTAACTTCGAACCTATTAATAACTTTTTTATTACCAGTTTTACGAAAAAAGTTATTCTTTATAAAATACTCTGCATCGTATATGATCTCAGATGCAACCATCAAATTTTATTAATTTTACATACTAGGTTTTACATACGATTTTACATTTTGACATACGAGGTATGTAAAAAAATATGAATTTCACTCAAGAGTAAAGTACCTTTAGATTTCACAATATCGAAAATTGTTACTAAAAAAAGTTGTTTGGAATTACAAAATATGTTTCACTGTTCAATTACATTCTTCTAAATGAGATATTGTGAACTATAAAGGTATGGTATGTTTAACAGTAAATGGTAGAGTTCAATTAGTTACCACTATAAACATCCTGGAATAACCGATAATAGTATAAAAGGTCCGGTTTCAGCTAAAATTTAAATATGTTTTCTGGTAAAATTTCTTTGCTTTATTATGGGATTACCGTCTAGTCAGTGTTAATTGTCAAAAGACCAACTCTGTCTACCTCGGTTGCTTATCGCTCCGGGTGAGTCTTAACAATGGGCCAGATCAGATAAATTTAATAATATTTACGACCGCACTAATTGAACTCAACCATTTACTGTTGAACAAACCATACTGAACTGTTAAGCAAAAGTCATATTTTTTACATACCTCGTATAAAATTGAAAAAGTTTGATATCTGATGGTTGTTTTTTGGACTTTAGACCAGAATAGAGTATTTTATGAAGAATAACTTTTTTTCGTAAAATTAATAATAAAATAGTTGAAATAATTGAAATAAAATAATGATGATGGGTATCCGTAATTTGAGAAAACATTGAATTTTTTTTCAATTATAATGATGTAATTATAATAAAACATAGTTTTTAATTCCCAACAACTTTTTATAATACCCATATTTTGATATTCTGGAATATAAAGGTATTTTACTCTTTAACAAAATTCGTATTTTTGACATACCTCGTATAAAATTGATAAAACTTGATATCTGATGATTGGGATTTAGATTTTAGACTATGCAGAGCAATTTATGAAGAATAAACTTTTTTTCGTAAAATTTGTAATAAAAATGTTTCAAATATGGTTCCTTGCTACGCAGACATAGTGTAGAAGAGCTTCTTTATAAGCATTTTCAAATTGTAATGCTACGTAGAAATAGCCCCGCTTGCACTTTTACCTCTTCTACCTACTCGTTCGATTTTAAATGAGAAATCATTGAAAACATCACTCAAGCACTAGGCGTTTATAGCTTTTTTTAAAAATAAAATAATAAATTTTTAGCAATACAAATAATTAAAACCGATATAATTTGACTTGAACTTTCAAATGCGGTAAGCAGAATTGCTATTTTATTTTTTAATCAAAAGTTATTCGGGCTCAAAAATTGCAATTTTTTGATTTTTTGAAAGTTCAACCGCGTTTATCTCGAAAACTATGCATCCTACGAAAAAATTTGTAGGAATATTTTTTGGTTAGAATGGCCCAAAAAATACAAAAAAAATGTTTTGTTTTGCGAGAAATCGCTGTTATGTGATTCCTCAACTTCTTGGTTTATAACAATCTTATCGACATGCGGATCAACTGTTACCCAAAAAATTCGTGTTCTACAGGTCAAAATACATAAAAAAAACTTGGGTAAGTCCATCTGAATACAGGAGGCCGTTGTACCCCCCCTGGCGACAGGACTAAACAGCCTGTGAAATATTCTAGCCTTTATACAATATTGAAATTAAAACCCAGCTATAGCCCCAGGTTTTCTTAACATTCGGATTCAGCATAATCAAAAACAAAATAGAAACAAAATTCAACGATATTTTTAAAATTATTTTAAATTATATAATTTAACATGATTGTTTGGAATTAAGAACTCTATTCTGATATGCAATTTCATCCTTCTAATGGCAAAAAAAAAATTTGAAAATTTTTCTAATCAACATTATTTTTAGTTGTTTATTTCAATTATGATACATATAGATATTTGTATAACAAGGGAGGAAAGTGCTTTTTTTCCTCCCGAGAATGAAGTTTACTGCCCGACGCGTAGCGGAGGGCAGTAATCATTCAAGGGAGGAAAAGGCACTTTACTCCCATGTTATACATATGGTTTTTCCACCTTCCTCTAATAACAAGTCATTTTTTCATGTTTACTTAATTTATTTATGTAACTAACCAACAAAATTTATTAGAACTAAAACTAATAAGTACGTACAATATAACTGTCAACTGTCAAATATAAGTCAAAATAAAAATGTAAACATTGTTAAATCAAAATAACAGCTTACAGTTTTTTACCATTCCGTGAAATACTGAGTGTTTTATAAATAAACGTTAAAATGTATACAAACTTACGTAATAGAAAATAGATATTGTACAGGGCGTCAAAAAGTTTTATTTTTATAAATGAAATACCATGATGTCACTTTTACTTTTCTTCCCTAGGGAGGAAAAGTACAACTTTGCTCCCTACAATCAGGTCCGGAAAAGTATACTTTCGGTAGAGGTAGGTGGAAAACTCTTTTATTATTCATTTTACGAAAAACAGTTATTCTTTATAAAATGTTCTACAGGGTCTAAAACCTAAAATACAACCGTCTAATGTCAAATTTTGTCAATTTTATACGAGGTATATAAAAAAATATGAATTTTCCCAAGAGTATTTAAATAATATACCCTTATTTTTCACAATATTGAAAATTGTGCTTATGTAAAGTTGTTTAGAACTAAAAACCATCATTAACCCGCCAGTGGTCGCTATATGAGATTTTCTCTCACGGTTTCAGAAAATTGCACAGAATATTTTTTCTGGGAAATTATAAGATCTGTAGTTCCTTCTAGTCTCCTAACTATCCTCCCTCGACAATCTAATAGAATCGTCCGCTTAGATAGTGACTCAGTTGACCTAATATCACCCAATTGTTGAGTCAGCGCGCTTCAAGTGAGACATTCTCTCATCAAGCGACCACCCGCGTTACGAACTGTACATAAAAATTAATTTTATTTTGGCACTTAAAACCTAAAATAATGTAAAAAAAATTGTAATTGTCATCAATCAATTTTCCAGAGCATTCTTGTTATATTTGTGTGCTGTGCCGTAAATTATCAAGATACGGAGATTGATTAATATTGGTTTAATTCCGATTATTTCTTTTTATTTTATTATATTATTATCTATATTATGTTACATTCTTTTTTTCTTATTATTAATTAATAAAAAAAGTTTAAAAACTGTTTTAAAAACTTTATTTTGTAAAAAAAGGTAAAATTTGGATATGTGAGAGAAAATCTCACGCGCGACCACTCGCGTAACAATCTACCTAGCGACCAATGCCGGGTCGCTAGGTTGGGAATCTATCTTTGGTTGGGAAATAAGCCACAATTAAATTGAAAAAATAATTTTATTCGCGTTTCGACGCCAAATCGGATGTCGTTGTCAAAATATAAAATATTACTAATATTTACTCGGTAATATTTTGTATTTTGACAAGGACATCCGATTTGGGCGTCGAAACGTTAATAAAATTATTTTTTCAATTTAATTGTGGCTTATTTCCCAATAAAAAATTTTTAAAAATGCCACAAGAAAATAGCTTCAGAACAACACTAAAAACCATCTTCCAATATTCCATCCTTCTCATTGAAATATTCTGAACTATAAAGGTACTTTATTCTTGATGGAAATTTATCTTTTTTGACATACCTCGTATAAAATTAATCAAAATTGATATAAGATGGTTGTATTTAAGGTCTTTGGCCATGCAGAACTTTTTACAAAGGATAACTTTTTTTCGTATAATTAATAATAGACCAGTAAGGATCTGTTTTTAGATAGATGTGAGAGGTGGCATTCAGATTTTTGCGGATAAAGTTAGGTGATAACTTCGTTAATAATAATTGATTAATGCTCCGTCTCAAATATGCCCGGAACATTAATAAAAAAAATAAAATATTTAAAAATTTCAAAAAATTTCGTTTTTTTTTCAAATTTTTGCTTATAACTTTAAAACGATTCATTTTGGAACAAAGTCGTATAGGAATAAAACAAAGGTAATTAAATTTTCTATCAGATGCGATTGGTTAAAAATCTCTTAACTAATCACCCTTGCTGCAAAATAGCAATAAATATAAAATAAGGGGGCAAAACAAGCCTGTTCTTATTCAATTATTTTCCATCACTTATGTTACACTTGGAACCTTCCTAATTCGCTTAGAAAATTTTTGTAATGTGCTAAAACCGTACACCAAATTTCATTAAAATTGACTTACTAGATTTTGAAGAATAATTTTGCAATCTAAACTTTTTTTTAAAAATTAAAATTTTTTAAAATCTTGCACAACAAAAACTAGTATATACAAAGATTTTTCAATTTTTTTACATATAAAGAAGCACTCCACCTATCTAATGCACTTTACAGAATTAAAATCGGATTGTTTAAGCAGCCTCAGCAATGTTTTAAAGTTATAAACAATTTTTTGGCTTATAAACAAATTAGTCCTGTGGCCAGGAAGGGGTGCTGCGGGCTCCTTTATTTAGATGGACTTACCCAAGATTTTTATGTATTTTTTGACCCGTGGAACACGATTTTTTTGGGTAACAGTTGATCCGGATGTCAATAAAATTGTTATAAACAAAGAACTTGAGGAATTACATAACATCGATTTTTCGCAAAATAAAACATTTTTTTATATTTCTTGGGTAAGTCTAAGCAAAAAATTTTCTTACAAGTTTTTTCGTAGGATGCATAGTTTTCGAGATAAACGCAGTGGAACTTTCAAAAAATCGAAAAAGTGCAATTTTTGAACGCGAATAATTTTGATTAAAAAATAAAATAGCAATTCTGCTGACATAATTTGAAAGTTTAAATCAAATTATACCGGTTTTAATTATTTGCATTGCTAAAAATTAATTTTTTATTATTAAACAAATTATATTTGTTTATAAGCCAAAAAATTATTTATAAGTTTAAAACATTGCTGAGGCCCTTAAATAATCCGATTTTAATTCTGTAAACTGTATTAGATAGGTAAAACACCTCTTTATATGTAAAAAAATTAGACAACTCCTAAATGGTCTACTTTTTGTTCAGAAAGATTTTAAAAAATTTGAACTTTTTTAAAAACATTTAAATTGCAAATTTATTATGCAAAATCTATTAGGTCGATTTTAATGAAATTTGGTACACGGTTTAAGTATGTTACAAAGAATTTCCTAAGTGAATTACTAAGGTTCTCAGTACCACCGAAGTGGTTAAAAACATTGAATATCAATAGGCATATTTTGCCCCCTTATTTTGTATTTATTGCTATATTGCAGAAAAGGTAATAAGTTAAGACATTTTTGACCAGTCCGATATCATACAAAATTCAATTATCTTTATTTTATTTCTGTACGACTTTGTTCCAAAACGAATCGCTTTAAAGTTATAAGCAAAGAAACAGAAAAAAATCGACGTTTTTCGAATTTTTAAATATTTTATTTTTTTTATTAATGTTCCGGACATATTTGAGAAGGAGCATAAGTAAATTATTATTAACGAAGTTATCACCTTACTTTATCTGCAAAAATTCGAATGCCACCTTTCACATCCAAAAATAGACGTTTTTTTCACAGATCCTTAGTGGTCTATAATAAAAGAGTTATCATAATTGAAATAACTGAAAATAATGTTGTATACCCATAATTAAAAAAATTCAACTTTTTTTTAATTAGAAAGATGAAATGGCATATTAGAATATAGTTCTTAATTCCAAACAACTTTTCATTACAACAATTTTTAATATTTTGAATAATAAAGCTACTTTACTCTTGAGTAAAATTCATATTTTTTGACATAATATCTCGTATATGGCTTAAAAAAATTAACTGATGGTTCTATTTTTAATTTAGACCATGCACAACTTTTCACGTTGACGAACAGAACGTCTATAGTCGTCTAATTTCCATTGATGTAATGTGACACAACGTCTATATACGTTGAATTTTTCCCTATTCTACTTTGCAAAATACATATAGTGTCACAACACTTGCTTATACATTTGACGCAGTGTCCGTCAGCGTGTTAATTGGACACACTGTACAAAACAATTATTGTTATTGTTTAAACAAATAATAAACAATTAGCGGCAAAATCTGTGAGTAGAACTTTTTACTTTAACATGTATATAAACTAACAAAAAAAGTTTTAGAAAAAGATAATCTTGTTTGAATTGCTCCGAAACAATGCATCTTTTCGTTCTATCTTGACTCTTCTAAAATGCTTCGTATAGATTGCTGAATAGAATTGGGCTTCTTATAACAGGCAATATGACGACTTATATACACATATAAAGATCTCGTAGAACAGTCGTATTATTTAAACGTAAATTAAAACATGGCAACATCGTCGGGCTTCGTATAATGCGTAATCCATATACACTGTGAACGCGTTTATACGAGTGGGCTTCGTAAGACTGTAGGAATAAGACAGTGCTACAATCCCCTTACCCCGTAAACCGCGGGCTTCCATTCATCGGCAGGTTGTAGCGGGCTTCCTATCATTTGTGAGCCATATATATATATATATGGCTCACAAATGATAGGAAGCCCGCTACAACCTGCCGATGAATGGAAGCCCGCGGTTTACGGGGTAAGGGGATTGTAGCACTGTCTTATTCCTACAGTCTTACGAAGCCCACTCGTATAAACGCGTTCACAGTGTATATGGATTACGCATTATACGAAGCCCGACGATGTTGCCATGTTTTAATTTACGTTTAAATAATACGACTGTTCTACGAGATCTTTATATGTGTATATAAGTCGTCATATTGCCTGTTATAAGAAGCCCAATTCTATTCAGCAATCTATACGAAGCATTTTAGAAGAGTCAAGATAGAACGAAAAGATGCATTGTTTCGGAGCAATTCAAACAAGATTATCTTTTTCTAAAACTTTTTTTGTTAGTTTATATACATGTTAAAGTAAAAAGTTCTACTCACAGATTTTGCCGCTAATTGTTTATTATTTGTTTAAACAATAACAATAATTGTTTTGTACAGTGTGTCCAATTAACACGCTGACGGACACTGCGTCAAATGTATAAGCAAGTGTTGTGACACTATATGTATTTTGCAAAGTAGAATAGGGAAAAATTCAACGTATATAGACGTTGTGTCACATTACATCAATGGAAATTAGACGACTATAGACGTTCTGTTCGTCAACGTGAAAAGTTGTGCATGGTCTAAATTAAAAATAGAACCATCAGTTAATTTTTTTAAGCCATATACGAGATATTATGTCAAAAAATATGAATTTTACTCAAGAGTAAAGTAGCTTTATTATTCAAAATATTAAAAATTGTTGTAATGAAAAGTTGTTTGGAATTAAGAACTATATTCTAATATGCCATTTCATCTTTCTAATTAAAAAAAAGTTGAATTTTTTTAATTATGGGTATACAACATTATTTTCAGTTATTTCAATTATGATAACTCTTTTATTATAGACCACTAAGGATCTGTGAAAAAAACGTCTATTTTTGGATGTGAAAGGTGGCATTCGAATTTTTGCAGATAAAGTAAGGTGATAACTTCGTTAATAATAATTTACTTATGCTCCTTCTCAAATATGTCCGGAACATTAATAAAAAAAATAAAATATTTAAAAATTCGAAAAACGTCGATTTTTTTCTGTTTCTTTGCTTATAACTTTAAAGCGATTCGTTTTGGAACAAAGTCGTACAGAAATAAAATAAAGATAATTGAATTTTGTATGATATCGGACTGGTCAAAAATGTCTTAACTTATTACCTTTTCTGCAATATAGCAATAAATACAAAATAAGGGGGCAAAATATGCCTATTGATATTCAATGTTTTTAACCACTTCGGTGGTACTGAGAACCTTAGTAATTCACTTAGGAAATTCTTTGTAACATACTTAAACCGTGTACCAAATTTCATTAAAATCGACCTAATAGATTTTGCATAATAAATTTGCAATTTAAATGTTTTTAAAAAAGTTCAAATTTTTTAAAATCTTTCTGAACAAAAAGTAGACCATTTAGGAGTTGTCTAATTTTTTTACATATAAAGAGGTGTTTTACCTATCTAATACAGTTTACAGAATTAAAATCGGATTATTTAAGGGCCTCAGCAATGTTTTAAACTTATAAATAATTTTTTGGCTTATAAACAAATATAATTTGTTTAATAATAAAAAATTAATTTTTAGCAATGCAAATAATTAAAACCGGTATAATTTGATTTAAACTTTCAAATTATGTCAGCAGAATTGCTATTTTATTTTTTAATCAAAATTATTCGCGTTCAAAAATTGCACTTTTTCGATTTTTTGAAAGTTCCACTGCGTTTATCTCGAAAACTATGCATCCTACGAAAAAACTTGTAAGAAAATTTTTTGCTTAGACTTACCCAAGAAATATAAAAAAATGTTTTATTTTGCGAAAAATCGATGTTATGTAATTCCTCAAGTTCTTTGTTTATAACAATTTTATTGACATCCGGATCAACTGTTACCCAAAAAAATCGTGTTCCACGGGTCAAAAAATACATAAAAATCTTGGGTAAGTCCATCTAAATAAAGGAGCCCGCAGCACCCCTTCCTGGCCACAGGACTAATTTGTTTATAAGCCAAAAAATTGTTTATAACTTTAAAACATTGCTGAGGCTGCTTAAACAATCCGATTTTAATTCTGTAAAGTGCATTAGATAGGTGGAGTGCTTCTTTATATGTAAAAAAATTGAAAAATCTTTGTATATACTAGTTTTTGTTGTGCAAGATTTTAAAAAATTTTAATTTTTAAAAAAAAGTTTAGATTGCAAAATTATTCTTCAAAATCTAGTAAGTCAATTTTAATGAAATTTGGTGTACGGTTTTAGCACATTACAAAAATTTTCTAAGCGAATTAGGAAGGTTCCAAGTGTAACATAAGTGATGGAAAATAATTGAATAAGAACAGGCTTGTTTTGCCCCCTTATTTTATATTTATTGCTATTTTGCAGCAAGGGTGATTAGTTAAGAGATTTTTAACCAATCGCATCTGATAGAAAATTTAATTACCTTTGTTTTATTCCTATACGACTTTGTTCCAAAATGAATCGTTTTAAAGTTATAAGCAAAAATTTGAAAAAAAAACGAAATTTTTTGAAATTTTTAAATATTTTATTTTTTTTATTAATGTTCCGGGCATATTTGAGACGGAGCATTAATCAATTATTATTAACGAAGTTATCACCTAACTTTATCCGCAAAAATCTGAATGCCACCTCTCACATCTATCTAAAAACAGATCCTTACTGGTCTATTATTAATTATACGAAAAAAAGTTATCCTTTGTAAAAAGTTCTGCATGGCCAAAGACCTTAAATACAACCATCTTATATCAATTTTGATTAATTTTATACGAGGTATGTCAAAAAAGATAAATTTCCATCAAGAATAAAGTACCTTTATAGTTCAGAATATTTCAATGAGAAGGATGGAATATTGGAAGATGGTTTTTAGTGTTGTTCTGAAGCTATTTTCTTGTGGCATTTTTAAAAATTTTTTATTGGGAAATAAGCCACAATTAAATTGAAAAAATAATTTTATTAACGTTTCGACGCCCAAATCGGATGTCCTTGTCAAAATACAAAATATTACCGAGTAAATATTAGTAATATTTTATATTTTGACAACGACATCCGATTTGGCGTCGAAACGCGAATAAAATTATTTTTTCAATTTAATTGTGGCTTATTTCCCAACCAAAGATAGATTCCCAACCTAGCGACCCGGCATTGGTCGCTAGGTAGATTGTTACGCGAGTGGTCGCGCGTGAGATTTTCTCTCACATATCCAAATTTTACCTTTTTTTACAAAATAAAGTTTTTAAAACAGTTTTTAAACTTTTTTTATTAATTAATAATAAGAAAAAAAGAATGTAACATAATATAGATAATAATATAATAAAATAAAAAGAAATAATCGGAATTAAACCAATATTAATCAATCTCCGTATCTTGATAATTTACGGCACAGCACACAAATATAACAAGAATGCTCTGGAAAATTGATTGATGACAATTACAATTTTTTTTACATTATTTTAGGTTTTAAGTGCCAAAATAAAATTAATTTTTATGTACAGTTCGTAACGCGGGTGGTCGCTTGATGAGAGAATGTCTCACTTGAAGCGCGCTGACTCAACAATTGGGTGATATTAGGTCAACTGAGTCACTATCTAAGCGGACGATTCTATTAGATTGTCGAGGGAGGATAGTTAGGAGACTAGAAGGAACTACAGATCTTATAATTTCCCAGAAAAAATATTCTGTGCAATTTTCTGAAACCGTGAGAGAAAATCTCATATAGCGACCACTGGCGGGTTAATGATGGTTTTTAGTTCTAAACAACTTTACATAAGCACAATTTTCAATATTGTGAAAAATAAGGGTATATTATTTAAATACTCTTGGGAAAATTCATATTTTTTTATATACCTCGTATAAAATTGACAAAATTTGACATTAGACGGTTGTATTTTAGGTTTTAGACCCTGTAGAACATTTTATAAAGAATAACTGTTTTTCGTAAAATGAATAATAAAAGAGTTTTCCACCTACCTCTACCGAAAGTATACTTTTCCGGACCTGATTGTAGGGAGCAAAGTTGTACTTTTCCTCCCTAGGGAAGAAAAGTAAAAGTGACATCATGGTATTTCATTTATAAAAATAAAACTTTTTGACGCCCTGTACAATATCTATTTTCTATTACGTAAGTTTGTATACATTTTAACGTTTATTTATAAAACACTCAGTATTTCACGGAATGGTAAAAAACTGTAAGCTGTTATTTTGATTTAACAATGTTTACATTTTTATTTTGACTTATATTTGACAGTTGACAGTTATATTGTACGTACTTATTAGTTTTAGTTCTAATAAATTTTGTTGGTTAGTTACATAAATAAATTAAGTAAACATGAAAAAATGACTTGTTATTAGAGGAAGGTGGAAAAACCATATGTATAACATGGGAGTAAAGTGCCTTTTCCTCCCTTGAATGATTACTGCCCTCCGCTACGCGTCGGGCAGTAAACTTCATTCTCGGGAGGAAAAAAAGCACTTTCCTCCCTTGTTATACAAATATCTATATGTATCATAATTGAAATAAACAACTAAAAATAATGTTGATTAGAAAAATTTTCAAATTTTTTTTTTGCCATTAGAAGGATGAAATTGCATATCAGAATAGAGTTCTTAATTCCAAACAATCATGTTAAATTATATAATTTAAAATAATTTTAAAAATATCGTTGAATTTTGTTTCTATTTTGTTTTTGATTATGCTGAATCCGAATGTTAAGAAAACCTGGGGCTATAGCTGGGTTTTAATTTCAATATTGTATAAAGGCTAGAATATTTCACAGGCTGTTTAGTCCTGTCGCCAGGGGGGGTACAACGGCCTCCTGTATTCAGATGGACTTACCCAAGTTTTTTTTATGTATTTTGACCTGTAGAACACGAATTTTTTGGGTAACAGTTGATCCGCATGTCGATAAGATTGTTATAAACCAAGAAGTTGAGGAATCACATAACAGCGATTTCTCGCAAAACAAAACATTTTTTTTGTATTTTTTGGGCCATTCTAACCAAAAAATATTCCTACAAATTTTTTCGTAGGATGCATAGTTTTCGAGATAAACGCGGTTGAACTTTCAAAAAATCAAAAAATTGCAATTTTTGAGCCCGAATAACTTTTGATTAAAAAATAAAATAGCAATTCTGCTTACCGCATTTGAAAGTTCAAGTCAAATTATATCGGTTTTAATTATTTGTATTGCTAAAAATTTATTATTTTATTTTTAAAAAAAGCTATAAACGCCTAGTGCTTGAGTGATGTTTTCAATGATTTCTCATTTAAAATCGAACGAGTAGGTAGAAGAGGTAAAAGTGCAAGCGGGGCTATTTCTACGTAGCATTACAATTTGAAAATGCTTATAAAGAAGCTCTTCTACACTATGTCTGCGTAGCAAGGAACCATATTTGAAACATTTTTATTACAAATTTTACGAAAAAAAGTTTATTCTTCATAAATTGCTCTGCATAGTCTAAAATCTAAATCCCAATCATCAGATATCAAGTTTTATCAATTTTATACGAGGTATGTCAAAAATACGAATTTTGTTAAAGAGTAAAATACCTTTATATTCCAGAATATCAAAATATGGGTATTATAAAAAGTTGTTGGGAATTAAAAACTATGTTTTATTATAATTACATCATTATAATTGAAAAAAAATTCAATGTTTTCTCAAATTACGGATACCCATCATCATTATTTTATTTCAATTATTTCAACTATTTTATTATTAATTTTACGAAAAAAAGTTATTCTTCATAAAATACTCTATTCTGGTCTAAAGTCCAAAAAACAACCATCAGATATCAAACTTTTTCAATTTTATACGAGGTATGTAAAAAATATGACTTTTGCTTAACAGTTCAGTATGGTTTGTTCAACAGTAAATGGTTGAGTTCAATTAGTGCGGTCGTAAATATTATTAAATTTATCTGATCTGGCCCATTGTTAAGACTCACCCGGAGCGATAAGCAACCGAGGTAGACAGAGTTGGTCTTTTGACAATTAACACTGACTAGACGGTAATCCCATAATAAAGCAAAGAAATTTTACCAGAAAACATATTTAAATTTTAGCTGAAACCGGACCTTTTATACTATTATCGGTTATTCCAGGATGTTTATAGTGGTAACTAATTGAACTCTACCATTTACTGTTAAACATACCATACCTTTATAGTTCACAATATCTCATTTAGAAGAATGTAATTGAACAGTGAAACATATTTTGTAATTCCAAACAACTTTTTTTAGTAACAATTTTCGATATTGTGAAATCTAAAGGTACTTTACTCTTGAGTGAAATTCATATTTTTTTACATACCTCGTATGTCAAAATGTAAAATCGTATGTAAAACCTAGTATGTAAAATTAATAAAATTTGATGGTTGCATCTGAGATCATATACGATGCAGAGTATTTTATAAAGAATAACTTTTTTCGTAAAACTGGTAATAAAAAAGTTATTAATAGGTTCGAAGTTACGCAGACATAATGTTTAAGAGCTAAACATATTTTTGTTGAAAATTTATTATTGTTCAAGTTTATTATTAAATTTACTTTAGGTAAGTTTTAGAGAAAACATTTTTGATCACTTTTTATAAACAATTTTTTAGTTGGTAATTTTCGGTTTTTGTATTAGGTACATTTTTGTTATCTTTCTTAATTTTTGTCAAAAAGGAATAGTTTCATTCATAGTTTCATAGTTTCATTTCTAAAATAAAATTATTGAGTAAATTTTAAAAAATACATCAAATGCTTTAAAAAATCACCTATAAAATTGTAAAAAATCTTTTCAAACTTGAGTAATACCGTTTTAAAGTGCTGGTAATTCTGTAAACTACGTTTTTACTTAAAACTTACGTAAAAGTTTTCAAAAATTGCATTGTTGCGTCATATCATTTGAATTAAATTTTTGGCATTTTTTTGAATGAAACATTGTTTAGTAAGATGTTTGAAAGGTAAGTTGTGCAAATTTGAGAGCTTTATAAGAAAAATTTTATTAGTTACACATTTTTAAATAATGTTTAAACAAAATTCAGCCCACACCGTACTTATGCCCATACATTTTATTTCTTTTTATTATAACCATAAGATAGCTTAATTGTTCTTCTTTCCAATTAAGCTATCCTTTCTTGTTCCTTCTCTTAATTTTCTTCTTTCTTGTCCAATTTGTAAAATTTTATTTGATCCATTAATTAGAGAAATACACTGAAATAACTCAGCCGTGCACTTCGCTAGTTTACAGTGCGCCAATGTTTGTGAGAAGGGTGACTTTAGCGTTATAAATAAAAAAATATAGAAGCTACAGATTTAATTTTATAAAAATTTTAATCTTATATTTAGGTTTTTTTCAATAGTCTGAATTTTTCAATAGTCAAGTCAGTTTTTTTCTAAAATTTATATTTTCGGGGTTATTTAAAGAAACATCTAATTTCGCAGTTCATTTGTTTAATAAAAAATTAAGTGCCCACTTCTAGAGTAGAACTTTTTAATATGTTGTTTATTAAACATTTCTTAGGGCCATCGGTACATAATTCGCAAATATTTTAAGGCTATCCCTACTTTTTCTGTCTTTACACGGCAAATTACGTGTAGTAAAATTGTCACTGGTATGGATATGTAAACTTTACTTGACAATTTCATCATTAACTGCAAGGATGGCTTTTGAATGTTCTTGGATAACTTTTACTAGTATAATTAATTGCCTTAATTGTTAATTCAGTTAATTAATATGATTATTTCATATTTCCGACCAATAGAAAGCTACAGAAATACAAATTAAATTGATCATTTTTGATAATATCCCATCGTCAAGTATATTACGTCAGATGCCCTTCGTTGCTGTGAAAAAATACATTCAGTGACATTAATGACAATTACTGTTTTAAAACTTATAAAAGTGATGACTTTCAATCGTCAAATATTTATAACAACTGTGTGTTTAATTGTACTAATTTGTACTTACATAAATAAATTACAATAAAATTTTGGTTTTAAACAGTTTTATTCATGAAATAATCGCAGCAAATTGCAGCTCGATCTCTGAAATTATTATCGAATTGTTTCCCTCGTGCCACTTGACGTAATTTCACTCCCCTTCGGGTCGTGAAATTAATACTGTCAAAGTGTCACTCGGGAAAAATTCGATATTTTCAGAGCTCTTGTGCAATCACTACTGATAATTTTTTCACTACTTATGTATTCAGTAATAATTTATCTACTGTACAACAAAAGCTAATAATCAATCGAGAAAAGAGGAAAAGTGATAAAGTGATTTTTTAATACTTATATTGTTACTATGAAACGCTTACAATTTTGAATATCTGTAACAACACAATACTTGGATCACTGAATATATCCTGGTGTATTCTCTGCTTTGGATCTTCCATAAATAATAAACAATAAATAACTTTTTATTAAGTTCACGTCTTAAATCAATTATTTATTAAACACATTATCAATATTATTTAATCAACAACTGAAAATATTCCCAATGCCAGGTCAAATATTTAAAATTGTCACTGTCTGACTGACAATATGCTGGCAATATTCTATTCACTACTGACAAAGATTTGGAAAATATTACCACGGACATTGTGTTCATTTTTTTTCAAATCCTGAAAAAAAAACAATAAATATTTTTGAAAAATTTAAACGCGAAATGAAAGACTAAATTATTACCGAGGGCCGAAATTCTCTTACAATAAATAAAAAATTTATTTTGAATAAGATATTTTGAAATTAAAAGTCACACTAAATTTTCTTGTAGTTTTTTAGCCCTGTAACTTATTGAAATAAACATTATAGAAGTTCTCAGGGACTTTCGGCCCTCGCTAATAACGTAATCTCTTATTCTGAGTTTAAAATTTTCAAAAATAATTATTAGTTCTCTCAGAATTCGAAAAAAAAATTAATTCCATTTGAGTAGCATTTCAGCAGAAACTACGTACCCATCCCCTTAATGCAATTAAAAAACATCTATATTGTTTGATTTTTTCGGAAGGGAAAATCTATATGCATTTGTATTAAATATTTTGTATTTGTATTAAATGAGGCGCTCAGAGCAACAGTGGCACAGTCCACAAATTGAGCATTTTTAGATTAATACATCAATAAAAGCAGAAAAATTGGATATATGGTTCAACAGTGGTCTACACAATCTAGCTCTATATGTGGCAAGATGGCACTACATAATGTATTGTTGCCTTGACAAATACTAAAAATACGAATGAAACAGTGGCCTAACCCTCAATTGTGTGGCTCAGACCCATCAAACAAGTGTTCATCGCATCAGAATCAGAATAATACGCATAATTCATAAGAATGACTATTTTTAATTTTATAAAGTAATATTTAATAATAATAACTTTAACCCCGTCCTTGACTGAGTTGTAAGAGCGCCTACCTTTGGATCGAAAAATCCGAATGGTTGTGAGTTCGAATCTCACCAGGGTCAGAAATGTTTCATTTATTATAAATTAATAAATGAAAATAGTTTCTGTCCTTGTGGGATCGGTACTCACCGGAGGGACCGCAGACGTTCGGATACAGTTAGCGTCTCTTTGCAAAGATAATGACGTCAACTTTGCAAAGTAACAAGACACTTACTCAACACACACACACACACTACACATTACACTAGGTACCTAATTGTTAAAAATTACCGTACCTACCATGCCAATGGCCATTAGTTGTCGAGGCATTAACCTTTTTTAAATAAAAAAAAACAATAATTTAATTTGTCATATTAATTTCCTATTTGGTAGCAAATTTTGTGGCTTATTACAAACTAAAATAGTAAATTAGTAATACAAAGTATTAATTTGTATTAATTGTATCAATTAAAATAAATAATTCTTTTGCGATTCAATTTTTAAATCTTTTTTCTGTCGGTATCTTACTGTGTACAGGTAATGCTAAGAATTACCATAATCTGTTCTCGGGAGTCTTAGTACACAAGATTAATGACGATGAACGACCCAAAAATACGAAAAATGTGCATTGCCAGGTAATAAAAATGTTTACAAGCTAATAGTACTTTGAGGAATACGCAAAAACGTTGCCAAACTTCAGGGCTTCTTATAATCGGTAGCTCAATGTGGGCTTCCTAACGCTGCTGAACTTCTACAGAGTATATACTTTTTTTCGCAGCGCAAACTGGTGGTAGATACCATGAACTACGAGTGTATGTTTTGATAATAATTCCAGGCATAAGCAGCCCGGGCTTCGTATTGTTAATCATGATTTCAGGGCTACCTATGGTACATTTCTAAAATTTGTCCGAATATATATGAAGCCCAAGCGTATTCACATGTTCTGAGCTTGGTTAAAATATCGAGAGATGGTGTAAAGTACGTTTTTTGGGGAAATAACATTAAAGAATTACGAAGCCCGAATCCGGGCTTCGTAAGGAGGTGTCGGGCTTCGTATGACCGGTGCGATATAGCGTTTTTGGCTTCCTAAAGTCGGAATCCATATATATATATATATATATATATATATATATATATATATATATATATATATATATATATATATATATATATATATATATTCCCAGATATTTAAACTTTGTTTCCTGCTTTATTATTTTCCTATCAATTTTGATTTTACATCGTAGTGGGTATTTAGATGTTGTCATACATTTGGTTTTTTCTGCTGATATAATCATATTGTATTTCTTGGCTGTTGTATTGAAGATGTGTGTTAATCTTTGGAGATCGTCTTCTGTCTCGGCGATTAATGCGGCGTCGTCTGCATAACATAATACATATTTGGATTTATTTGTTCCCCATTCTATAACCATGACCTTTACATACTGCTTCTATTATTTCGTCCATTATTATATTAAAGAGCAGTGGCTTAACCAGTCACCTTGTCTGACTCCGCTTTGTACTGGTATAAACTGTGTTAGTTTTCCATTTATCTTTGCCTGTATTCGATTATGGAAGTAGATGTTTTCGATGGTTTGTATAATATTGATTTGTATGTTTCTTCTATACAGCAAGTGTAAGACGTCTTCGACGTAAATGCGATCGAAAGCCTTTGTCAGGTCTATAAAACACAAATATGCTGGTTTATTGTACTCGATGGCCTTTTCTGTGATTTGTCTTAGTACTAGTACAAATGCGGTGTCTACACAGGATCTGAATCCTTGTTGTTCATCTGATAAAGTTGTTAGTTTATTGATTTTGTTGGTTAGGACTTTTGTGGTTAGCTTAAGTACGGTGCTCAGTAGATTTACACCTCTATAGTTGTTGAGGTCTTCTTGGTCTCCTTTCTTGAACATTGGTATCATTACATAAAACAAATCACAACATGAAACAAATATAATATGCAATATTTACTTAGAAATAGATTGATTTGAAGAGTTGACGTAAGTTGACTTGACCTCCAACTACACAAGCGCCACCTACGTTGAGCTTTCCAGATTAGCTGCCATTATATATTTAAGAAGTTCTATATTACTTATTAATCACCAGTAAATATTTTATCCAGAGTCGACTAACAAAATCGAGGAAAACTGGATTGCGCAATAGTCAATATTATAAATACCAAAAGTATTTACCTTTCATTTCATAGAATTTACCACGCTTCAGATGTTTGTACATATTTAGTTTTAATATTTGCCTACATTTAGCAGGTTGATTCAGGAAGGTAGATAGTGCTAATTTTTCCATAAATTTTAGTTTCCGTGTATGTATATCAAGTTTGTTTATATAATAATGTGTTTAATACATATTTATATTAAACTTATTTATTAAGTTCCATAGTGAAATAGCACAAATGTCTTCTTTAGTTTTCCTTATACATACTGATAATATACTCACCGGCACAAAATTCCGCCACCCAAAATTTTTGTTTAAGTTTGACACTTTATTATTTGTGCTCCGATTTTCAAGATTCTTGCAGCAGTTTGTAGGTATAAGTATTGATATCGTTCGGTATTATTCCGGTAACAAAAAAATTTTGCTTGTGTGGCATTATACAGGGGTTAATGGAAGCATTGTATTTTCACCTAACTTTAAAGACTTCTGTGGACAAATGGAAGAGCTGATTTTGTTTCATAGTCCTGTCATACTATCGCGGAGGCGTCACTGAAATTTTGTTTTTTGAATTATTCGAATATCTCTTTTGTCGTAAGAGCTGTACCATTTTTTGTAAATAAAAACACTGATTGACTCATAAAATACAGGTTGGATTGGTAAGATTAGAATGGCCCGCAAGCAGCCCAGATCTCAATCCTATTGAGCATTTATGGGATGAATTAAAAAAGTTATTCGCCGACATCCTAGGCCTTCAGAAAATTTGGCTGTCGTTATGGCTGTCGTAGAGGAATATCGGGCTATTCCCCAGGCAAGGATAACACATCTTTATATTCGGATAATTCAAAAAACAAAACCTTAGTGATACCTCCAGGATAACACAAAAGGAGTATGAAACAAAATCAGCCCTCCAATTTTTCCACAGAATTTTTTAAAGTTAGGAGAAATTACAACGCTTCCATTAACCCCCGTATAATGCCATCTAAGGAAAAATTTGTTGTTACCGGAATAATATCGAACGACACCAAAATACATGTACCTACAAATTGATGCAAAAATCTTGAAAATCGGAGTACAAATATTAAAGTTATAGATTGTCAAACTTGACGTCCCGGCCGGTTTGCATTAGCGTCCTGGTCAAATTTAAACAACACCGACACCCCGGCCATTGATCAAAGACCATTTAAAGTGCTCGAAACACAAGGATTTCAAGCTCATCTACCATCACATCGTTTTTCAAAAATTCTTATCCCGCAGAAAATGAACTTTCCATTGCTGCTAACGAAGTTACTGTTGCGTTCCATAGAGCAATGCAAGATATGTTTTAAAACATCTGATTGTCCCTCAAAATTAATATTGAAGCTGTTTGAGCCCAAATTCGGGTCTGCGGTACCAAGTGCCAAGCGATCATCACGGGACTGATCGGACCGATGCGCGATGGCCAGAGATTAACTACACAACGAGCTAAAAGACTGCAATTTTTTGAGCATTTCAACAGATATACATCAGACATGATGTTAACTTGGCACTGATAGTTGTTATGTTAGGTACTTTGTACTTGAGAGAGGTAAATCTGTAAAGTTACTCATTCTTGGATATGTCGCCATAGAAACGTCTGAAATCTTAGCAAAAACATGAAATAGAAAACAAGGTGGCTTTGAAAACCAAATTTCTTCCACGAGCAGCTAAACCAGATTCCATAAATGTCGAAAACTGCATGAGTGACGTTCACGATTTTTATGAGCGCTGCATTTCGCATTTAGAATTGTGGGAAACAAGCTTCGACGGAGACGAAGATTTTGAGTGGATCTGCTTGAAAAATGAGCTCAATATGACTGGAATGAAATTGAAAAAGCAAAAGGAAATGTAAATAAAATGCAAAAACCCAATCGAAAACCCAAAATCATGATTGATGACTATTTGATCAGGTGTTATTAGCAAAAGGCTTCTTCCAAAATTCTAATGAAGCTAGTAACTACGAGAAATGGGTTCACCCATTTTCACAAGCATCATTGAGGTGCCAAATTTAAAAAAAAAATCATGGAGTTTGCTATGTGTCTACCCGGTACTTCAGCATCAGTAGAAAGAGTTTTTTCACTGATGAAAAAAATGTGGTCTGAGGATCGGGAGAGGACGGAAGAATACGTTGTGGAAGTCTTCCTTACGTGAAAATTCAACTTGAACATGTCTTGTAGTGAATTTTACGACAAGCACGACAAGAATGTTCTAAAGAATGTGAATTCTAGTGAGAAATATTCAACAAGCGTGAGCGAATAATAAAACTCGACAAATTTTTAGTGTTGTTTGTATTAATTGTACTTTGTCTCTTTTTGCCTTGCATTTTAAATATTTATGAAAAATACAAATTAAGCGAAAAGCAAAACGAAAATGAGCATCTTCCTCTTCTGCATCCCGGTTTGGCTTTTCGTAATTATGGTAAGCCTAGTCATGAACTTTTAAAAGCGTACACCGAGAGAAAAAAATTCTTGACATAAAGAAAGTTTATTAATATTTAAGAAAGATCGACTTGGCATATTGCCTAAGAAATATATCTTTGTATGTAAGATATAATTTTCTAAAATATTTCAAATAAATTCTACTATAGCCAAAGAAATATATCTTAAGCATGATTGAACTATCACTTTCTGGCAAACTTCAAACCCATTTATCAGAAAGAAATTAGACTTGATGTTAATTAATTTTATTAGTCGTAAAAATATATTTTCTACACATAACAAAACTATCCTTTCTGAGCAATAATATTTCTTAGTAAGCAATATTATTATTTTACTATTAATAATTAATGTATTTAATGTTAAGAAATATATTTCGCAGAGATAAACGTATATTTAGAGTTAAGTTAATATTTCTTGAAAATAAAGTGATATTACATACGGCAAAATAAATCATTGTGTTAAGGTAAAATCATTATTTATTAATAAAACAAGATATAAAACGTTATTATTACATACAAATATTTTCTCCACTCTTAAACCACTGGCTTCTACACAACAATAAAAGGATGGAGAGGCAACTCCAACTTCCTCAAATTTTCCTTCTTTTGTTAATAGCACTTTGTATATCAGCAATTCACTAAAATAAAATCGTTATATAGAAAGAGTAAACTTACTTTAATAAATTTTTTTTTATAAAGACATAGATATTTATTTTAACAAATTTAGGAAATAAAAAAAAACAAATACACGGCCCCACATAAGAACTATTAATACTAATAATGATCAATCATATTTAGTTCAAACATGGCATTATTTAACCTACACATCTTTGTTTATTTTTTTCTTTTCGTTAATGAAGTAGTAATTATTTATCTGTATAATATTAAGTCACACAATAAACATTGTTTAGCTAAAACAAGGGGGAAAATACAAACAATGTAAAACATTGAAGCAGACATAATAATATGTAATTTTCTTAATTTTTATAATCTAAAAGAGACAGCATACCTAATCATTAAGAAATTTTATTACGGGAAAGTGTTATTAGTTTACATCTAAGTCATTTAATACATATTAACTAATTCACGGTTTTCGGCAATAACATTTCTTAACCATAAACATATATTTCTTTTAGACTAACTGATTTCTTTATCTCAAATAAATTAACAGAAAACATCCTCAGCGTTGCACCCGCCATGTTTATTATGGCGTTGTATTGTATATTTTTATATATTTTTATAGAAGACGATACATTCAAGAAACCTATTATAGTTGACACATAAGTATACACATTTTTAAAAAGGTACTTACATGTATGAAGTTCTACCATTTTTGGAAAGCCCTGCAGTTGCTTAATAACTCCTTTCTTAATATTGTTCTGAAGCTATATATTATATCATTCGGTCCCAGCTTTAAATTGTGGCATATTTCCCAGTTAGAATAATAAGCTCCTTTATTTCAGAGTCGTCCATCATTATACCTAAAAAGCATATAAAGATACTATTATGTTTCTTTTTTAACCATTCGGATACGCAGCAATATTATTATTACATCTTAAATTACTCAATTTACTTTTATTTAATACCTATATATGTACGTACCTTCAAAATATCCGTTAATTTTTAAAGAACACCAATAAATCAAAATTCCGTCTATATGAACATGAACATATCACGCCATCTTGACAAACACTGACGACTAAATCATAAATAGTTAATCTGCGCAATTCTTTTGTGGAAGAAAATCCCTTTGCAAGTAACATTTCGGCATTAATGACAAAGTTTTTATTTTATAACCACAGTTACTACAGAGGGTATTTCTGAAGAATTATTTCTTGTGGTTTAAAATATTTATTTGACTGCAAGAAAATTTCTTGTTCACAAATATAAATATGGATTAACGTAACATTATATTTCTTATACTACAAAATATTTGTAGTTTTCAATTTAAGAAATAAAAACTTTAGGATAAGAAAATTAAATGTAACTAATGCATTTCTTAGTATTCAAGAAATTATCTGTAAGAAATTATTGAGTTGTGTTTAAAAAACTCGTTTCTTCATATGTGAACCGGTATGTTTAAGTTAATAGGATGTTAACTTTTAAGAAATATTGCTCAAAGAAATCGGTGTTTTAGGAGAAAAGAAATTGTTCTCTCGGTGTATACTGTTCAAACACTTCTGAATTACTTTCGCACTTAAGGGTTTTTGGCATCGCTGATTACGAATCTGATAAGTTTTTTTTGAAAAACAAAATGGCGGATCCAACATGGCGGAGAGAAATTGAAAATATCTATTAAAACACAATTGTCAAATTTGGTAGTTTAAGGTCGCTGATTACAAATCTAATATTATTTTTTTGAAAAACAAAATGGCGGATCCAATATCACCGAAATATTTTTTTGAAACCTTATATAATAAGGGACTTTTAAAATTGCCATTACTTGTTCTTTTTGAAGAAAGAAATATTTAGAGCCTATCACTTAGGTACAACCACCCATAAATAGGCAGCAATTTCCAGAATTATGTAATAGGCGTCATTTCACACTTATGTATTCAAACAACTGCCAGCAGTGCATAGGCAGTTAAAGGCAGCTAAACCAATAAACCAATAAGATTCTCTATCCTCTGACTGTACATTTTGAGATTAATAAACATTAATCGCAGAATTTTGTAATTTTGTAATTTTTTACGAAAATTTGAATATTTCAAGTATATTTTTACTGTTTATTCATTAACAAATTTTATGCATTTATTGTTATCAAATCTTTAGTCAACTTTTATCTTACATTAATACATACTTGAAAGAGAAGAATATGATTTACAGCAAGAAAATTGATAAACTATAAAACGTTTTATTGCGTTTTCAATATACGCGTTCTTTTTGGCTTTCACTGTCGGCCAAAATAAGGTCGTACAGGGCTCACTTGTCCCGGAGTTATGGATAAGAATAATAGATCCGTTCTGATCCTTATACCTTATTGAAAATAACTACTGTAAACTTGAAAATCCCTAAATAGAGACTTTTTATTTAACCTCATGACCACGTTTTCAGCATTTGGAACCACTGCCGACGCACAGTGCATGATCTTTCCGAGTTCTAGACTTTAAAGGAAGAATTTTTAGAAAAAATTACCAAGAGCTAAAAGTGTTTATATCGATGAAATACCCATAAAACATTGATTCTGAAGCGATTCGGGGAACTTACTTCTTTTTTATGTCATTTATTAATAAAAATTGCCGGTGCACTTGGCAAAAATAAAAAAATACGCTTGAACTTTGAAAAATATATTATAGAATCGAATAAAAAGGTTGCATTAGAAATGCAAACAAATCAGCCGGTTTATGTACAAATTATGCTCTGCTTATGGAGGTAAAACGCTCGCTTGTCAGTTCTATTATTTCAACTCTTACAAAAAAAAGACAGTTTTCGTTTCATCGTTGTGTCATCACGATGTCACAACTCTTCGGTTGTTTTAAGAAAATAATTGCCGTTAATAGACGACATGTTTATTTCTAGGCCACAGATATTACAGGAGCTGCATACTTGCTAATTTGTAAGTAATCATCTTACTCTCCTTCAACATTGTAAATTTAAAATTTTAATAGCTTACGTATCGGTAAATGTAATAGCCGACATATTTATGTCACAAGGAATGCCTATTATTATTTTTTTTTTATTTAGAAAATATAGCTGCATCCACCTTAAGGGGGGGGTATGGTTTGATATATTTAATTTTTTTATTATTTTAAATAAAAGTGCGTACTTTCAAGAATAATCTCTGAAAATTTCAAAATAATCAGAGTAAAATTACCAGAGATACAGGGTGTTGAATATCCCTACCTTCGACTCGCGTTGTCGCGGCTTCGTGCCAGCACGCTTGAGCGTAGTGAGAAACGTTAAACAACTGTTCGCCTTCTCTTTTGTAGATTACTCCGCAATTCAAAAAACATATTACAATGTTCATCACTGTACGATTTGGCAGACAAATAAGAAGATGAAGATGCAGTTGTCAAAACTTTAAACGCATTTTTCTCAAAACTGCTTTTTCAGATGCGGTGGACATTGTAACTGAAAAACTACTTGACCGATCTAGCTGAAATTTTGCATAGATTTTCTTTGGACATTTCGTGAGGTAACAACGTCGAGACATTTTTCGTTTTGTGCTTATTTTTTGTTCAACAATATTAAATATGTTGGTTTTCACAAAATTTTTATCAAAAATTTCATATTTTTGACTTTTGAGTGACACCAAAAATTCAAAAATCATTAAAAATAAAAAAACTCAACGTTGTTACCTCGCGAAACTCATAAGATAATTAAATCTTTTTGAATTTTTTGTTTCGTATGATCCAGTGATGAGTTCTGATGTCCACCGCAAAATCCATTTTTTTGAGCTGCCTGCCAAAATTGGTCGCCAATGGCTTATTTTTCAATATTTTTTATTGAATTTTTTCTTAAGTATTCTTTGAATTATACTTAATATGTTTATTTAATTTAAAAATAAATTAATTTTACCATAGCTTCGAAAAAAATTCACAAAAATTTGCTTGATATGTTGATTTCAAACCATACCCCCCCCCCCCCCTTAATGGTGATTAGCGGCGGCTACAGAATACAAAGCTAAATTCTATAAAATATTCCTATGGATTTTAGAAATGTTACAATATTGTCCACTGAGTAATTAGTGCCCAATAAATTACTTATAAATTTAGGTATGTTGAACATGGCGCGATAATTGGCAAAACGGGGGCATACAATTAACAAAATGATTAACAGTAACTTGTACATACAGGAGAACCTGAGCAACCTTACCGGAGATTGGGTAACCAACCCCAGTGGAAAGTAGGGCCAGGGCTGACGAGGAAGGGAGAAATGGTCCTCCGAAAAGGGGGTTTGGCGATAGGCCAGTAACCTATTCTTGTAAAAAAGTACTACTACGAAACCTTCAGATAGGCCTCGGAATGGACGGATATCAAGACGACGACTTTGGCAACGGAATATGGAATTTATGCTGGGAACATGGAATGTCAGAACGCTAAATAGACCAGGAGCACAGAGGATCCTTCTACACGAACTGAAAAGATATAAAATAGGAATCACTGCAGTACAAGAAACTAAATGGTTGGGAAAAAGTATCCGGGACACTAAAACACACACTATACTGTATAGCGGTAAAGATGAAGGAAATAAAGAATTTGGAGTAGCCTTTATCGTAGATAATAAAATGAAGCACCTGATAGCAGATTTTCAAGCCATCAATGAAAGAACCTGCAAGCTTAGGATAAAAACGCATTTCTTTAACATAACCCTTATAAATGTACACTGTCCCACAAATGAACAGGAAGAAGACACTAAGGTAGCCTTTTATCAAGATCTAGAACGAATCTATGACTCAATACCAAGAAACGACATTAAAATGGTGATAGGCGACACAAACGCCAAGATCGGAAAAGAAGAAGAGTACATAGGGGTAATAGGGAAACATAGTTTGCATAGAGACACAAATGAGAATGGTCAGTTTCTAATAGATTTCGCAGCTGGAAAGAATATGATTATCAGTTCGACATGCTTCCCACATCGGGACATACATAAGGGCACTTGGATATCACCCGACGGAAACACAATAAATCAAATAGACCATATACTGACTGAAAAAAGAATGGCGACGAGTATATTAGATGTAAAAAGCAGACGTGGCGCAAGCTGTGACTCAGACTGTGTGTTTAGATGCAAAATCAGTCGACAGGTAAAGGAAAAATATCCAGAACAAGAAAAACTAAACTGAGATAACCTAAAAGTCCCTGAGGTACAAGAAAGATTTGAGAGAACCGTGGATGAAAAATTACTAGAAGAAAACAGAGCAGACTCCACAATAGAAAATCAATGGAACACCATAAGCAGTATCATACTAAACACAGCGAAAGAAGTCATAGGATCAAAGACACAACGGAGAGAAGAAACATGGTTCGATGAAGAATGCAAACAAGCTATACAGGAAAGAAATGAAGCACATAAGAATTACATACTCAGACGTACTAGAGAGAGAAAAACAGAATTTGAGAACAAAAGACGAAGAGCAGATAAACTGTGCAGGCAGAAAAAGAGAAAGTACAAAACCAACGGATACTAAACATAGAGAGAGAGTTTAAGGAAAACGAAACACGTAGTGCATACCAACTTATTAAACATTTAAGACAGGGATACAAACCGAAGACTAGCCTCTGCAAAAGTAAGAAGGGTGAAATCATTAGCGATATGGACGAAATTAAGATAACCTGGATGACATATTTTAAGGAAGTATTAAACAAAGGGGCACAACCACCATTACAACAACAGAGGCAGCAGCAGGCACGGCAGGAGGTACAACAACAAGAGCTGGGGGAAGATGGAGAAGAAAATGAATTAACTAGACCCCCAACGCTAGAGGAGGTCCAAACGGCAATCCACATACAAAAAAGCCATAAAGCATCGGGAATAGATAAAATACCGGCAGAACTACTCAAGCAAGGAGGAAGGAATTTGACACAATAGATGTATCAGCTAATACGAGAGATATGGACAGAAGAAGAAATCCCCCAACAATGGAAGAAAAGTATAATCTGCCCTATTCATAAAAAAGGAGACAAACTGTTGTGTCAGAATTATAGAGGCATCTCTTTACTTTGTTCGGGATACAAAATATTCACAAACATCCGTAATCGAAGACTTCAACCTCTCACGGAAAAAATCATCGGGAATATCAAGCAGGGTTTAGGCAAAATAGATCTACCATTGACCAACTATTTACAGTTAAACAAATACTAGCCAAAGCATGGGAATATGACATGGACGTTTACAATCTCTTTGTAGATTTTAAACAAGCCTATGATTCAATAGATAGAACAATTCTACCTAATATATTGGAAGAATTTGGCATACCATCAAAATTAATACGACTAGTGCAAATGACAATGACAGAAACAGAAGCACAAGTATGTATTCAAGGGCAGATCACTGATGCGTTTACGATATCACTGATGCGTCCGATGCAAGGACTGAAACAAGGCGACGGACTGGCTCCAACGCTTTTTAATCTTGTTTTTGAATATGTAATTAGACGGTTGACGGTAAGCGGAGATAACATACTTACAAACAAATCTACCCAATTAGCAGCATACGCGGATGATATAAACATAATGAGCAGAACAATGAATGCAGCAGAAGAAACCTACGTTGAGTTGAAACAGAGTGCAGAAGCAGTAGGGCTAGCAATAAACACAAATAAAACAAAACTACTCATACAAACCAGATCAAATAGACCGGCGCAACAACACTTTATTGATGATATAGAACATGTGAATAGATTCACGTACCTAGGAATGGATCTGGTTGCAAGCAATGAAGAAGAACCGGAAATAAATAAAAGGCTTGTGCTGGCAAATAAAGCCTATTTCGCGATGGGCCACATATTCAAATCGCGAGACGTACACCGGAAAACAAAACTCCGGGTATATAAAACAATAATCAGGCCCATAGTAAGTTATGGCTGCGAAACATGGGTGGCGACACAGAAATCTGCCAATGCATTAGATGTGTTTGAAAGAAAAGTATTACGTAGGATACTGGGCCCAATAAGTGAAAATAACAACTGGAGAATTAGGTATAATAGAGAAATATACGAGCAATATAGCGAACCAACTCTAGCACAACACACTAAACTGCAGAGATTACGGTGGGCAGGGCACGTGGTCCGCATGCATGAGAATAGAATCCCCAGAAAATTGCTGAATGCAAGAATGCAGGGAAGAAGACCTGTTGGAAGACCTAAAAAGAGATGGGAAGACGAAGTCGATGAGGATGCCAGGAACTTCCTGGGAACGCGTTCATAGAAAAGAACAGCGGTAAATCGAAATGATTGGAGAAGCTTATTAAAGGAGGCCAAGGCTCGATTTGGGCTGTAGTGCCATTGGATGGATGGAACTTGTACATTACATATTTCACCTACAGGTGGATCACGTTTAGACAATAAATTAATATGAGTGAGTAAGTCTCGTATGTCCAATTGTCAATCGAGTTATCACCAACTATTCTCTTCTGTTACGAGTTGAGGGTTCACGGGCTGTAATGCCATAGTGACATTTGAGACGATTGCCATTCGTTTTTCCACTTGCACAAAACACGATTCTTAATGTAAGCTTTTATATCACTCGCGGTATTTCGACACTCATCTTTTCTATATCATCACATACGGTAATCTCACTCGCGCACTGGTTGGCTTTTTCGTTGCCTGCAATGCCAATGTGGGATGGTATCCATAAAAATCTGATTCGTCTAGCGTTTTCTTGAGCCTGCACCAGTTCGAATTTTATGTGTTTCTCAATAGGACATTTGGGATAGATCTGTTTAAGGGTTTGAGGAGCGCTTAGTGAGTCACTTAAGTTAACTGAATTAGAAATGTCATTAGAATTCATATGCACGATAGCTTTGAGCACTGCATAGAGCTTAGCATAGAAAATTCAGAAATAAGTGTTTGTAAGGTTGGTAGTCGATGGAAAAAATGTATCTATATTTTATTCCAGTAGCTTAGTGAATTTTATTATATGAAAATGTAAGTTTACTGGCTAACCTGAGATGACTCGCCCTCAGATTCAGAGACCTCGTTACCCAAGTATCGTAGGATTTTCTTTCTGAGAGTGGTGATAAAACGTTTGGACGATCTGTTTTTCAATTGTGTATAAACTTCAGTTAACATATGGTGTAATCGCATTAGGTCGGGAGTAAAATCTTGAATAATGATATCAATAGGATTTTGCGAGCCAGTAATATTGCTAATAACAAGGTTCAGTTGGTCATAATTGAGGACAAGAGGGGTCGAATGATTTTCGATAAAATTTTTGACAGATTCAAGGTCATATGATTTTGATGCTACATGCTCCTCGTCACTTTTCATCTTCTTGGCTTTAGGTTTAGATGTAGGTACAGCAAAGGGTTTTTCTGTATGACGTGTTTCTGGAGAAGTGAGAACCTCACTGTTACTACGTTTCGACTGAAAGTCAACATTAACGGCTATGGAGCTATCCATGGTGCTCACTTCTTGATTTCCTTTTATATTAGGATTGTTCAGATTATTTGCTGAGCTTTCTTCGATAGGAATTTGTTCGTGAGATAGAATTGTAGCTGTAGGTTGAGGCATAGTTTCGGGTGAGGAAGAAGAGATAGGTTGACTGTTATTTGAATTTGCTATTTATTCCATTTCATCGGGACAATTTGTGGCGATATGTCCAGACTTTTTGCAGGTATAACAGGCCATAGTTTCTAAGAAAACTCGATATGTTGTATTATCGAAGTCTAAAGTGAATGAGTCGGGTAAGGAGATATTGTGAGGACTAACGTATATTTGTCTTCTGAAGCTCAAAATATGATTGTATTAAGGAAGATTGGAACTAATTTTTAGAAAAGTGACTGGGGAGAGAAGATTAAGTCCTATTTTTTGTAAATAATCAATTAACAAACTATGTGGTATATTGGGACATATGTTTGATAAAACAATACGTTGGGCTGGAGAAATCAGTCTTCTAGCTTGTACAATATTATTCTCAATTTTTATTTGTCCGTGCTTTTGCATAAATTCGTCCACCAGTTGTTTGCTTGAAAGGTACATACATATCCGATTGTTCGATAATCGAGACGAAAATATAATATTTTTTGGTTGAATTAGATTGCCCAACGGAATTAAGTAATCTTGCAGCTTCGTATTTTCTAAGGCGCTGAAGACAACCGCTTGCAGTTTGGACATGAAAGGTGTAGAAGTTGCTGCTGAATAGGTTCTATTGGTATTTGTCTGTAGTTGTTGTACATGTTGCGAGTCAGAGAGACTCTGAATGTTAGGTTCCATTTTTAATTTTAACACGCGACATGTTTTTAAAAATAATACGGACCTGACCAGTAATTAAGCAGGTAATTAAACTAGTAACGAAACTAGAATAAATTTTATTTACCCTATATCGTATTTTATTGATGTTATTAAATAAGAATTAGCCAAAACTGGCTTACCACGTTATATTAAACAAAAATAATACGATGAATACACTTACTGGTATCTAATAAACTAGTCACTGAACTACTTTTTATATAAACTATTACTCTTTCTGTACAAAATTTTCAAATTTGTTGAGACCAGAAATATACACCCCTTACGGTAGGTCATCCAGGGCCGAACCCCGCCTATTATTTTGTTTCTATGTAATTTTAATGCTGTGTTACGGTAGCTTTCAATTTGGAGTAATTCTATAAAACAAACATTTTATAACCTAAGTTCAAATTTGTAATAAACATCTATTTTTTCACTTCTAATCGTTTTTTTGGACTTCTAATCGAGCAGCGAAACAAAACGGACGTGTTTACACTCAGTTTTTCAGTTCTGTAAGTAAAGGCTATTAATAAACAATTATAAACAATTAAAAAGAAAGAAATTAGAGACTTGATACAAGAAAAAAGAAAGACTAGGAAGGTATGGCAAAGAACTCGAATTACAAAAAATAAAAATAAGCTAAATAGGCTCACACAACAGCTGCAAAGAGAAATCTCGAAAATTAAAAACGAATTAATAAATAAGTACTTGAGGGAACTAACTGATGATGAATGCACCGATTACTCCCTCTGGAAGGCAGCCAAAAAGATAAATAAGCCAGTTCAGCATATAACTCCTTTACGAAAAGAAAACAGAACATGGGCAAGAAATCCCAAAGAGAAATGGATGCGTTCGCTGATTATTTAGAAAATATATTTCAACCAAACCCTGGGGAAACTCATGTAGACGATGAACGAATAGCTACTGATTCTGTTAACATACAACTGACTACTACAAAAAAAGTTCAAAAATTAATCAAGAACATCAATACAAAAAAGCGCCTGGGTTTGACCTAATCAATGGTGAGATACTAAAAAAATTACCTAGAAAAGCCATAGTAGAGCTTACTACACTAATAAATGCATCCTTTAGGCTTAGATATGTTCCCATCCTTTGGAAAACTGCAGAGTCAGAGGTTATAATGATACCCAAAGTAGGACAAGATAACCATGAATTAACATCATACAGGCCAATCTCCTTACTATCCATAATCTTAAAGGTGTTTGAAAAATTACTACTACGAAGAATGAACCATATAATTGAACAGAAAAATATTACTCCAACACACCAATTTGGATTTCGTGATAAACACTCCACAATTGACCAGATCCATCGAATAGTAACTGAAATAGAGAAAGCATTGGAAGGAGACAAAATTTGTTCAGCAGTATTCCTGGATATCGCAAAAGCATTTGACAATGTGTGGCACGACGGTCTGTTACTGAAGCTAAAGAAAATATTTCCTATGCAACTTGTTGAAATATTACAGTCATACCTACACCAGCAAACATTTAGAGTTAAAATGGAAAACGAGTACTCTGCGCTAAAGCAAATAAATGCAGGGGTTCCGCATGGTAGCGTTCTTGGACCAATACTATACCTTTTGTATATATCTGACATTTCGGAGAGGGAAAACATCCAACTGGCCACATTTGCTGATGATACAGCAGTCCTGACAATAGGAGCAACTATAGAGGAATCTACGATTAACTTACAAAATGCAATTAATGGCATATAAGGCTGGTCCATAAAATGGCGTATAAAGTTGAATAAAGATTCATATTAACTTCACTAACCAGAAAATCAATAATCTTCCAATTATCCTATACAACAACGTTGTTCCTAATAAAAAACAGCGAAATACCTGGGTTTAAATCTCGACGTCAAACTAAAATGGAAGGAGCACCTTAAAAAGAAAACTGAACACTTGAAGAGATAAAGTACAAAAATATGTATTGGCTAATAGGTAGGTACTCTCAACTTTCCATCCAGAACAAAGTACTAATTTACCAACAGATATTGAAACCGGTGTGGACCTTTGGCCTACAATTATGGGGCTGTATCAAAAAAGCAATTACCGAAATTTAGAAACACTCCAGAACCAAATATTAAGGAATATTGTATGTGCTCCTTCGTATGTTCCGAATGACGATTTGCGTAGAGATCTTAAAATTAAATCTATTCCAAATGAAATTAAGAAAGTCGCCAGGAGACATGAAGAGAGGCTCCATAAGCATCCCAGCCATGAAGCACTTCAGCTTCTTGTCAACGAACCCCAGATGCGAAGGCTCAAGAGGACTAAACCGTTCGAGCTCGTGTAATGTGTGAAGTTGTGCCGGGCTTAGTTAGTGTTGTGCATTGTATTGTAGCCACAACAAAGACGTGAGCAATTAGTGAAAAGCAGAGTCAGTGCTGTGCTGTGTAGCCACAACAAAGAAGTGGGCATTTCATGTAAAAAAAAAGCTAGGATGGATCAGGTGACATCTAGTTTACAAAAATTTTAAGGTAAATTAGATTAAAGAAAAAGTACTGATCAATCTTGTAGATTAGGTGTATTTATATTGTTTAAATAAAAAAAACATCTATTTTTGATTTATATTGCTTCTCTCCTTTCTTTGCTTTCTTTTCCCTTCCTTTCTTTTCTAAAAGAAAGGAAATTGCAATATCTCGGACATGTAATGAGAGGCGAAAGATACATCTTGAGACTCATAATTCATGGCAAAAAAGAGGGTAGGAGAAGCGTAGGAAGGAGACTCGTTGCCTGGTTGAAAAACCTGAGAGAATGGTTTGGTTGCAGCTCAAGGCAACTCTTCAGAGCAGCTGCCTCGAAGATCAGAATAGCCATGATGATTGCCAACCTTGGTCGCGGAGATGGCATTTAAAGAAGAAGAACATTGCTTCGTTCTCCCTTTTTCGGGAACTCCTTAATAACCAGTTTCATTTGTTTTTCACTTCTTTCATTTGTTGAAATGATTTTCCTTATTCTCTGCCTATTTTCAGTGATTGTTCCGATCGTCCTATCCTTGGTCTTCCCTTTATTCTCTTCCCGTATCTCATGGACTCCACTATTCTTCTGACTACTCTGCTCTGTTCTGACTAGTCCTAATAATATATCCAAATCATTTTAATTTTTTTCTTTTCAGTTTAGATGCTATCGGTTCCTGCCGTAATTCATTTCTTATGTAATGATTTCTGATATGATCCAATTTTTGAACATCAGATATTTTTCTTAGTTGTCTCATTTCCGCTGCGTTCAGCGCGTTGTCCATTTTGGTGTTATTGGCCCATGTCTGGCTTGGATATAACAGAGTTGGTATTGTTACTACATTATACACCTTGAGCTTAACTTTATATTTTATGTTACTCTTTATATTTCTTGATTTTAAAATATCGCGTTGTCCAGTGCGTAATAATAATTAAAAAATCTTCTACCAACAATCAAGTTTTTTATTAAAAAAACCAAGAACTTTTTCTGACCATTCAAGATGGAATCCCACTCTCTCTTTTTAGTGGTACAGTGGAACCCCGTTAACTCGGATTAATCGGGACCGCGGCCGATCCGGGTTATCGAAAATCCGGGTTAGCCGGAGAAAACGGTAAAAATTAATAAAATATGGTATGGTTACAGATAAACTCCGTTATAATTGTCACACAGTTACTGGTAAACCACGTTCGCATTCCACACAAAACCACACATACAAAGCGTCGTCAAGAGTCTCATTCTTAGCTTTATTAGCTTGACACCGATTGTCCAAACTGTCTTTTGTTATCATTTTGAAAAAAAAATTCTTCGATTTTAGTTCTATTTTTCTTCCAATCCGATACTGTAGATGTACCGACACCATATAATGCTGCAAGATTCGCCTTTATCAATTCTACTTAATACTTCTAGTTTCTTTTCCATTGTCACTACAACATTTTTACGTTTTGTTGCCCTATAGACAAAAAACACGCAAACACAAAATCTGAATAGATTTACGAACGATTACAGAAACAGAAGCGAACAATACGACTTTACTACACACAATACCGTCTCTGATGTTATGTTATTTAATAACAGTGATGACTAAGACCATTGTTAAAAAAAGAATTTTAATAGTCTTTTCTAAACAATGCTAAGACAGTTTCAAATAAATAAAGGATACTACAGGTGCCTGTTGTTTTCGATAACACGACAATGAATGTGGTGTGCCATGAGTCATTTTTACTATGGTATATGTAGTTCAAATGACACAAATACCCATTATCTCTCAAATATTATATTACATACATTTTATTGTTGAAATGTATGTCTGATAAAAATCGGTCCGGGTTAGCCGGAGTTCCGGGTTATCGGGGGCCGACTTATCGGGGTTCCACTGTACTTTAAAAATGATAACCATTTTAGGAATAACTTTACACACGTAAAAATAGGATTCTTTCCTATTCTTTCACTTGTCAGAAGCATGTACAAAAATATATCGGTCTTTTCAATCAATAATTAGTCCTTCAAGTCTTACCGGTTAAGTTCAAATGTCCTACCGTAGTTTGCAGATAGGTCAGCAATTTTAGTATTTTTCAGAATTTCATCCATTACTAGTATGAATAGTACTGGACTTGCACCTTGCTTAATTCCCTTTTTAATATTGAATTGGTTTGATCTTGTACCGTTGATTTATAACATGCCAGTGAATTTGTCATAAGTGTTTTTAATTACGTTTATTATTATTTTTCTAGGAACGTTTCGTTTTTCTACGATTTTCTATACTCTCCTTCTATCTATTGTATCAAATACCGCGTTTAAATCTATAAATGTGAGATATAAGTCTTCTCCGTTTTCGTAGCATATTTACTAATTGTAAGTAATCATCTTAACCTCCTTCCAACATTGTAAATTTAAAATTTTATTAGCTTCTTCTTAGCCTTCTATCCAGGCCCGGCCCTAGGGATTTTGCCGCTCTGGGCAAGATCGGCGACCGCCGCCCCCCTCCTCCAAAAACTCACTATCCATATCCATAATTACACACTTACATTTTTAAGTAAGTAGCACTCTTCTTATCTTTGGCACGGGAAAAGTCTTTTAACAATTCTCCAAGATCCAAGGACTCTGAGAGAGAGAGAGAGAGAGAGAGAGAGAGAGAGAGAGAGAGAGAGAGAGAGAGAGAGAGAGAGAGAGAGAGAGAGAGAGAAAGCTTTTCTCTCCAGAGGCCACTATCACTGCTAGGGTTAATAAAATCCTCAAAGCAACACTATTGTTGGGTGCGAAATCAATATCATACTCTCTAATCATTTTCAGGGTCTCTAGAGGTGTACCCTTAGGCTTCACAATCGTGGAAAGTACTTTGAGTTCATCTTTTAGATCAGCATAATTTGGATCTTCTGACTCATCAAAAGTTAAAGCACAGCTTAAAACATTTATCTGATAAATCATGCGTCTTTTTTGCGTCTGCCAAATAGCCCTGAAATTTTAAATCACTTCTTAGAGACTTAAAATAGATTTCCGTTTTTCCTAATAAACTCACAGCTTGATACATTCTTCCATATCAATACTCTGTAGGAATTAGCTGACTACGTTGATGTGAAGTAAAATGTCGTGCCATATTACCACAGAGCAAAGAAAAGGAAAATCACGGATTTTATAATTCCGTGGGGACCATTTTAGCGTTGTTTTTATTGACAGTGATTTCTACAACAGCATCGTAGATTTCTTGAATTTGGTATCTGATCGGAGTAATTGCATCAATTCTCATCTAGTTCCCATCTAGTTGCGGACAAAGGTTTCAATGTTATGCTATAAATATGATTTTTCAGTATAGCCCAACGATGAATAGATGCTGAGAAAAAGTTGTAAATTTTTGTCACTACACAAGTAAAAGAGAGAAACTGCAAACTGTGCGGCTTTAGCAGCATCGTTCATGACTAAGTTGGGTGAATGGCTAGAACATGGGACGAAAAGTTCTTCACTTTCATGTTTGCCCCATTATCATACCCTTGTCCTCTCATATCTTACAAAGGTTTTCTCAGTTCATTCAGTTCTTGCAAAGTAACTTCTGTAAGTCCCAAGCCAGTGGCTTACAGTAAAGGCACAAATCCAAGAAAATGTTGTGCAATTTTAACACTTTGTGAACAGGAACATGAATGACAAAACGCACAACAATAGTCATCTGTTCTCCACCCCAGAAATAGCAGGTGTACAATCTAAAATTATGCTATAATACTTTGCCGATTTCAAAAAGTTTAAAATTTTATTTTTGATTCGGTCATGGAGGAGTTGATTAATTTCTTTTTGAATATGTTTTCCCAAGTAGTGATGGTTAGGTTGTTATTAACATTCGTTGTTCTCCTAATGTGCTCTTGTAAAACAGAATCAAATTTTCCAAAGAGCTCAACAAGTTTTAAAAAATTACCATTGTTGTGATGTAAAAGTTTATCAGAATCGCCCCTCAATTGAAGACACTATTGTGCCAAGAACTGTATTATTGATATAAGTCGTTCTATTACATTTTTCCAATGACGAGTTTCTGAATTTGGAACTTTTTGTGTTTCTTCGTCTATGGTTTTGCCTGATTCTAGTCTAATTGCTAGTTTTACGACTGTCGCTGTGACTGTAGATGAGCTGGAGACTTAGCGTGACTGGACAAAGTTTCAGCCATATGTTTCCAATTATTATATGCTTTTTCAGTAAATTTATTTTTTTAAGTAAATTTCAGTGAATTTAATTTAGTTCTGATCCCACTATTATTATGCGATGAAGAAGAATCGGTGTTGTCGATTTCCCGTCTATTGAACCTTGCAATTGTTATTGTTTCACTTATTTAATTCTTTTTACAGTTGCATTTTCGCCGCTCCTGTTCATAATATTGATTTTTTATCATATTAAAAACATAATTTATAATTTCTTCAATTTCAAAAATTGGGGCTGTCCTCTAAAATTTTCCGCCCCTAAAATTGCCGCCCGGGCGGCCGCCCAGTTCGCCCACCCCTGGGGCCGGGCCTGCTTCTATCGTCCCCGTTTGGACATAGGCCTCTCCCAACTCCTTCCATCGGTCTCTATCCTGAGCAACATATTTCCAGTTTGTTTGTTCCGGCTACTGTTTTAATATCAACACACCTCATTTGTGGTCTTCCTAACGGTTGTTTACTTTGGTAAGGTCTCCAATGTTGTATTGCTGCATTCCAACGTTGGTCTTTTTATCTGGCAGTGTGGCCTGCGAAGCTCCATTTAAGTTTGGCAACTTTTGTTGTTATGTCCTCGACTTTTGTTTTTGATTTTACCCAGTCGTGCCTCTTTTTATCTGACAGTCGCATACTTAACATTGCTCTTTCCATTGCTGTTTCTGTTGTGGCTAGTTTATTCATATTTGCCTTGGCTAGGGTCCAGGTTTGACATCCATATGTCATGATAGGAAGGATGCACTGGTTGAACACTTTGCTCCTCAAGTATTGGGGTATTTTGCGGTTCTTAAGTATCCAACTAAGTTTTCCAAATCCTGCCCATGCTAGTCTTGCTCTCCTAGTAATTTCCGCACTTTGGTTCTCTTTGTTAAGTTTCAGGATTTGGCCTAATTAGATATATTCCTGGAGTTTTTCTATCTCACTGCCATTTATAGTTATACGTCTGGGGTCATCTGTGTTTTTAGGCCGACGTATTGGGAGCTGCCTGCGAGTTCCTCCATTATAATTTGCAGTTCCTCAAATGAGCTCGCTATAATCACTAGAATCTTAGGTGGTTTAGCTTCTTGCCATTAACGTTAATGCCATGGGTTGACCAATTTATCGTTTTGAAGACGTTTTCTAGGGCTAGGTTGAAAAGCATTGACGATATTACGTCTCCTTGCCTCACGCCTCTCTTAATGGAGATGGGATTTGTATTTTCGTCTAGTTGTACTATAATAGTTACATTTTCATATATATTATGTATTAGTTGTCTATATCTCGAATCTGTTCTACAATTATTAATAGCTTGTTCTATGGCCCACATCTCGATACTATCAAAAGCCTTCTCATAGTCTACGCAGGCAAGAAATACGGGTAGTTGGTATTCATTTGTCTTTTCTATCAATGTTCTCATTGTCAGCAAATGGTCTGATGTACTATATCCTTTGCGGAAGACAGCCTGTTCCACCGGTTGGTAATTCTCCATTTTGTAGGTCAACCGGTTGTTAATAATTCTCATAAATAGCTTGTATACTTGACTGAGCAGCGATATAGGTCTATAATTCTGTAGGTCACATTAGTCCCATTTTTTGTGTAAGAGTATTACTAGAATTTGGTTCCAGTCTTTAGGGATCTTGCTATTATGGAGACATTTATTAAATAGCTCTGTTGGTATAGAGATTGTTACTGTTTTGTTTGTTTTCAAGAGCTCGGCAATTATACCGTCGTGTCCTGGAGCCTTATTATTTTTTAGTTCTTTTAAAGCTCTTTCTATTTCGAATTCGTTTATATTTGGTAGTACTTCTGATCCCACGTTTTTTATTTTTCTTTTGACGTTCACCTTTGTTTATTCATCAGGCTGGCTTTGCGAGCTGTACAAGGTTTTGTAGAAGTCTTCGACTATTTTTGTTATTTTATATTATTTGTCCCTCTCTTCCTTATTATTGGCGTCTTTAATTTTGATGATTTTTTGAACATCCAGTGCGGATCTTAGACATTTTAAGCTTGTGTTGTTTTCAATGACTCGCTCTATTAAGTTCTCGTTCTCGTATGTCGCGTTTTAGTTCTTTTCTAATTGTTTTATTAAGTTCTATGTATTCTTTTAATAGTTTACGTATCGGCAAATGTACCGGCCGACATATTTATGTCACAAGGAATGCCAATTATTGCGTTTCGATGTAATTTTAATGTTGTGTTACGTTAGTTTTCAATTTCGTCTAGGTCTATAAAACAAACATTTTATAACCAAGTTCAAATTTGCAATCAACATCTATTTTTGTTTTATGTTGTTTCTGAGTATGTGTATTTTCTTCCTTGCCATGTGTGAGACCCCTGCATTTAAAATATGCTACTAGGAAATGCACTTATTGTTGTGTATTTCTATTAATATACACAATACTTGTAAATGTGATGGTCAGGTTTAACTGAATATTTCAACAATTGGATTTTTAACCCATTATAGGCCAGCGTCCTGTTTATAGATCACTGAAAATTTTTTATCAGCCCTTAGAATTTGTTTCACCATAAATATTTTTGACTGTAGTCAAATGAAATATAATTTTTGTTGTATTATATTTCTAATATCTTTTAATAAAAAAATTGTAAACAACGAATAAATTTGCTGACTTCGTTTTGATTTACACATAATAGTGATAGCCAAAAAACTGCAACACCTAGGGCCAATTTCTCATATCGAGTTCAACTCCAGTTTAACCTGAACTTCTAGTAAACGTCAGTTTAAAGTCAAAATCGTCTTTCTCAATTCCCGTTCAACCGATGGCAGTTTAAACTTGAACGATGCTTGAACGGTGGAATTCGGCCGTTCAAAGATTTCAGAACCCAGTTCAGATGATTTCATGGACTACGCATGCGTTGTATTAACACGAAACGCTGTCATAATATAAATATATCCTATTTTATTATATTAAGTCTAACCATAAACGATAACATTATTTGTGTTTTTATAATATTTATTTATAATTATTAAAATGACTATTTGAGTATAAATACTTAAATTTAACTTTATTCAAAAACAGCATAAAAAAGGTAGTTCAAAATGGCGACAGTTTTTTACCTTTTGCCATCTATTGGCATTTCTCGAAAGCTGTAGAACGAGCACTTACATGAACGCGCAATGAGAAATGCATTCCAAACAGAACCGGAGATCACCCGTGAACCCGGTTCAACTGAACCATAGATTAACGCAGGTATGAGAAATCGACCCAGAAGGGAGAAGGGTAAATTTTTGTCAACCGCCGAATACAATGTATTTGCTTATCATGTGAACGTGGCCTTAGGCGTGTCAATTTATCAAAGTGCTGGATTAGTGAGCTTCTACTGTAACTGATCATGCCCGAAAATAATATAACCAACAAATTTTATAATTCTGTTGTTCTGGTAGACATTTTTGATCGGAACACAATACAAGCAAAAGTAGAAGACGAACGAACTGACCCAATTGAAGCTCGTAATGGAATAAGACAGGGGGAGTCTTATATTGTCCAACCTGATCAAGGATGAAATAATAAAAAAAGTAAGAACTAAAAAAGGATACCAAATGGGAGCAAAACAACTTCAAATAATCTGCTATGGAGACGATGCAATACTATTCTCTCAAAGCGAAGATTATTTACAACGTGCGTATGCTGCATTAATTTAATATAACTGCCAGAAAATTTAACATGTTCATCATCATAATCATACATCTCCAAGTGGAGTAAAGGACACCTTGCGGTGTTTCAAGTAGCAGTATGCGGTATGATGGTGAGGTTGCTAGTCCCACGCATCATCTGTTGAGTTCCGTCCAAATTTGTTTACTAGTTTTCTCCATTCCCTTCTGTTTTTTGATATCTTTTTTGCATCGTTCCATGTTAAATTATTTTCTTTGAGTTCTTTCTTTATTGTTCTTTTCCACGTATAAGATGGTCTACCTTTTCTTCTTTTGCCTTGAGCATTGTAATGTAGAGCTTGTCTAGCAATATTTGTTGCTGGTTTTCGTAAGGTGTGTCCTATCCACTTCCATTTCCGTTTTTTATTGTATGTGCTATCCTTTCTTCATTTGTTATTCTCCACAATTCGTCATTAGTGATTTTGTTTAGTCAAAATATTCTCAGTATAATACGTAGGCATCTGTTAATGAAGGATTGTATTTTCTTAAAGAATTGTTTATGGTGTTTCCATGTTTCTGCTCCATATAACAGGACAGACTTTACATTAGTTTCAAATAATCGTAGCTTTGTTCTTCTGCCGATGTTTGTCGAGGCCCGTATCTTGCGTAAAGAGATGAAAGCGTTTTGTGCCAAGCTTATTCTTTGTGTTATGTCCTTTTCTGTGCCTCCTGTTGTGTTTACCAGACTGCCCAAATAACAGAAATCTTTTACTTCTTCTATTTGTTTCCCGTCTAAATATATATTATTTCCGTTCGTTTCCCGATTTGATAATATTTTCGTTTTTTTGGGATTTATTTTTAAGCCGGTTGTTTTTGCTGTTGTTCAATCTGGTAATTTTGTTTTGCATGTGTTGTCTGTATGATGTTATGAGGCATATGTCGTCAGCGAACTCTAGATCCTCTAGTTTTTTAAGTGGTGACCATTGTATACCTGTTTTTTTATCTTCAGTTTGTTTCATTATCCAATCTATGATTATTATAAACAACGTCGGTGACAAGACACACCCCTGTCTTACTCCTTTTTTGATGATTATTTGTTGGAATAGTTCCCCTTCATGTTCAACTCTAGCAAAACATTCGTCGTAGAAAAGCCTTATTACTCTTATATATTTGTCTGGTATTCCATAGAGTTTTAATATCCTCCACATCATATTACGATTTATTGAATCAAACGCTTATTCGAAGTCTACAAAGTTGATATAAACTTCCTGATTCATTTCCGCTGTTTGTTCCAGGATGATTCTTAGGGTATTTATATGGTCAATACAGGAACTGTTCGGTCTGAATCCTATTTGGTTAATTCTTAATTTTTCTTAATTCTTAATAAATAATTCTTAAAATGGTATACATTTTTATTTTATAGTCGTATTACTCCGTAGAGTAATCAGGTGCATTTTCCGTTGGAACTTTACCAAGCTGCAGACGGGGGATGTGAATTGCATAGTGTAGAATTCCTTCCCTTTGTCTTCACTGCAGCATCCATGTGCTTGCAAATTGTAGAAGCCTTGGAGGTTGTCACCAGGAAAGTGTACCAATAAGTTTTCAATTTAAAAATCTTTTAGTAATATTTTTAATATTTTCAATATTATTAATTTTACTATTAGGATTGAAAACAAAAAACAAACTTCATCTTAATTTTTCATTTATGGAATCTTTAATTCTCTTCAATATTATCCTGGCCATTATTTTGGTAGCCACAGTGAGAAGAGTGATTGGTCTCCAGTTTTCGCATTGTGTGAGATTTCCTTTCTTTGGTAGCTTTATTATAACTTCTTGACCCCAATCTTTTGGTATCTTTTCTTCGATCCATCCAATTTTTTTTAAATCGTAAGTAATATCCACTGAGTAGTTTAAGTGTGATTTTATCAGTTCTGCGGCAATTCCATCAACACCAGCCGCTTTGTCGTTTTTTAAAAGGTTTATAGCATACCTTATTTCGTCCTTCGTAAATTCATCGTTTCTAATGATTAATGTTTCGTCTCTCTCTGTTTCTTTCATCTCTATTTGTGATTCAATTCCTTCTTTATAGAGTTCTGCGAAGAATTGTGTCCATCTTTGTGAGATTTCTTTTTGAGTTATGAGTGTTTTTCCTTCTTTTCCTATTAGTTTCGTTCTTTGCTTGTTCTTACCCCCTTTAATTTCTTTTGTTATTGAGTAAAGTGTCCTTGTGTCATGTGTTCTCGCTGCTTCCTCTGCTTTTCTGACATTTGTTTCATATACAGCCTTTTATCTGTTCTGGCTTGTTTTTTAACTTCTTTATTTTTTTCTGTGTATTTTCCCTGTATTTCTTTTCGTTTTATTGGGTTTGTTGTTCTGATCAATTCGGTTTTGATTGCTCTTCTTTCCTTGATTTTTGTTTTAGTGTCCACCGTTATTCATGGTTGATCAGCTTTCCCCTTGTACCCTAATATCTCTTTCCCTGCTTCCATGTATGCGTTTTTATATATTTCCCATAGACCTTCAATTCTAGAGTTTCCTACTTGTTTCCCACGTTTCCCACATGCCTCTCCAACATTTCTTGGTATTTGTTTGTTATACTAGAGTCTTTTAATTTATTTGTATTGCATTTTCTATGTTTTTTGTTTGATTTATAGTAGTTAGCTCTGAGGCTAATTTTTATTTTTACTCTCACTAATTCGTGGTTTGATACACAGTCGGCTCTCATTGCTCTCACATCTTGTAAGAAATTTTTCCACTTCTTTTCAATGAGTATGTGGTCAATTTGGTTCTTAAATTTCCCTCCTGATGACGTCCATGTTGCTTTATGGATATTTTTATGTTGGAATAATGTTCCCCCAATCATCACATTTAACATGTTAATTTCCCCAAAAAAGACGAAATGCATGGTTATAACTGCAAATCCAATAATATGTAAATTAGAGCTGGAGGGTCAGATAATAGAACAAGTGATAGAGTTTAAATACCTAGGCATCACACTATCTAGCTACGGACGGCTCGAAACAGAACTGGAAGATCAAGTGAATAGAGGAAACAGAGCCGCACATTGTCTAAATAAAACAATATGGGGAAATAAAATGTCGGAAAAGAAATGGAAGGCAGAATTTACAAACCAGTCATCAGATCAATAATGGCATACGCGACAGAAACACGACCTGGCACAGAGATGACAAAAAGATTGCTAGAAACAGCAGAGATGAAAAACTCTTCTAAAAATCGATGGTAAAACACTACGGAATAGAGCTATAAGTACAGATATACGACATACATGCAAGTTGGAGAACATCAATAACTCGGTCGGAAACAGAAGAGTAGAATGGAATGAGCACATAAGTCAAATGACAACAAAATGAGAGCAGTAAGGACAGCGAGAGACGGTTCCTCAATAGGAAGACGATCAATGGGAAGACCACGAAAACGATGGAACGACAACTTACTAGATTCACATTGAAATAAAAGGCATGTCTATACAAAAAGAAGAACAAGAAGAACAAGCAAATATTAATTCGCTATTTTGTTTCTAAAATATTTTCTCCGATCATTTAAATACAAAAATAATATTGTAAAGTGATCATTATTGTTGACGTTTTGATAATTTTTGATTCATGTAGGTATTTTTATTTGTCTTTTTTATACTGCATCATTTTTTTATAGACAAAAAAATATGTAAATAATAAAATAATCATGATAATTACCTCCGCAGACTATTTATGCTTTTAGTTCCAGAACTAGCATGTTGTCGGTTAATATTGATTAATTAGTTGGGATCACGCAGACTTTTTAGTCAAATTAGTGAAATATTTTTCTATTCGTAGAAATACACATAGTTTCAAAAGTTATGCATCACCTAACTTTATGCTTATTTTCATAGTTGATTTTTTCGTGAACAGACTAACGGAGTCCGCCAATTTTTTTATTATTTTAGATTTTTCTTTGGTATTTATACAGTTGGGCAAAGGTTTACTCAAACTTATTTTTTGAACTTATACCGGGTGAAAGACAAGAAATGTTTTTCTTATATTTTTTAAATTTGAGACACCCTGTAGGGAGGACAAGCTATAAGTATGGGTATGCATGGAAATTGTATTGTAGTCTTACGTTTTGTGAAAATTTTGTTTTTTGAATGTCCCTAATATCTTTAGAAACAAGAAAATAATAGAAAGGCACATAACGGTAACAATTCTAGTCGACACCTTAAGAGTTATTTGTCGACCAAGTGAGCGGTATGCTCAGCGAAACATAAGAGAGAGGAGATTGTTTAATGGAGGTTCTGTGATGGTTTGGGGTGCAGTTTCCTTAAGAGTAAGCACGGATTGTGTGCCTACATGGAGGCTCTTTAAATAGGGAGAAGTACATTGCACAGATTTTCTTTCTTTGAACACTTTGCTCCTTTTGGTACTATATATAGAAAATAATTTCATCTTAGTGAATGACAAGACATGGCCTCATCAAGTATCGCATATCGTCAGTTAAAACACATGTTTCTTTGTTGTGAAAGATATCACAGAAACTAAAAAAACAAAATGTTCATAAAATATAAGACTACAACATAATTTCGATGTACCTTTGTACCATTTCCTCCTACAGGGTGTCTCAAACTTGTGTGTCCACAAAACATAAGACTACAATACGATTTCGATGTATATTCACACTTGTACCTTGTTCTTCCTACAGGGTGTCTCAAAATTAACATAAGAAAACCATTTCTTTTCTTCCACCCGGTATAAGTACACAAAAGAAGTTTGAGTAAACCTTTACCCAAGTGTGTAAATACCAAAGAAAAATCAAAAAAAAATTAAAAAAGCAGAATCCGTTAATCTGTTCGTGAAAAAATAAACTATGAAAATGAGCATAATTTTAGGTGATGCATAACTTTTGAAACTATGCTTATTATCGTAAGCAATTAGCTTGTTTCAATTACTTGATCTGGTTGCAATAAGACGACAAACGTATTAATTTACGATCTATATACTGAAGTATATAAACATATAACGATATATATACTGAAGTATATAAAAGCATATTATAATCCCACTAACAGTTTTAATGGGTTTATGTAGTACATGAAGAGTAACTACTATTATTTATTCGTTATTAATATCTTACGTTTAAAGTCAAAATAACCGCAAGTAGAAGACACGTCGATAAATTTTATAAAAAAGTCATACTTTATATGACTAATAAAGGAATAAAAACAGATATAATAATGCAAGAGTAGCTCTACCATGACGTAGCCATGCTGCTCCCAAATGGAATGCTATTGAAAAAGGCATACAATAAAACTATTTTTAAATTATAATAAATAATCATAAAATATTAAACCATAAATTTAAATGTTCACGCAAGTCTAGCATAGTCCATCATCTTTTTTTTAATAGAACACTCTGTATATTTTTTTATTTTTAAAAGCTCCTTAATAACTTTATCTTAAAAACTATATTACGTAGGGTCTATTATGATTTCAAGCAAGCCTTCGACAGCTTAAGAAAAACCTAGATATCCCAATGAAGCTTATCAAGCTTACGAAAATGACAATTGAAGGATCAACTGCAGCAATAATAACAGATGACTGAATCACCAAAAATATAGGTATACCAACTGGAGTACGACAAGGTGACTCTCTATCAACGTCACTATTTAGTTAATATCGCTATAATAGAAGAAACAATTAATACTCCAGGGAAATAAGCTAGAAATAGACCATGTTCGAGACACTCAAAGATCCAGGTAGCTGACTACTTTTTTAGTTATTGTAGACCTATAGCAAGAAAACCTACCTGTTTCCTGCCTAAAGTTCGCTTCCGTTTTTTAATCATTAACAATTTAGTGCAAAAATCGCGATTTTTTCTATTTTTTGCACCCCATTCAAAAGCTAAACAGTTGATATAAAACTACAAAATTTAATTTTTTAGAACATTGAAAAACCTTCAAAGTGCCGATTTTTGAAAGTTAAAAAGTTAATTTGTTGCTACACAAACTGCAAAATAAGTGAAAATCGTTATTTGTTAATAACTTTTAATAAAACTACTTTAGAACTTTAGTGTTTCACCCAAAGTTGGGTATTGGGGTACTTAACAAACCCTTAAAATTTGAGACCGATCCAGGAATTAGTTTAAAAGTTATTCTATTTGTTTATCCCAGAGACCTTTATTTTGCAAAAACATATGACAGAAAATAATGAAGATAGGGAAATTCTGCGTATGTCAAATGAAAGCAGAAAATTGATTCTATCAAAATGTACTAAAAAAAAAATAAAAAAATTATCTAGAATATTAAAAAATCCTAATGCCAAAGTTTTGAAATTTTTTAGTTTATAAACATTTAGAATAATTTTAAAAATATTGTCCGTAGAAAAAATAATTTTACATATTCGAAAAGTTGGTATTTTACACAAATTTTTAAAAATGTAGTTCAATTCGTGACTAGTCGTGGTAAGTGAAGGGGGAGCTGGGAGTCGACAAATGCACGAGTTCAAAAACTAAAAAAGGCAACTTAAAACTACTATAATTTTCTATATATCAAGATCTACTGAATATATTTTGATCTGTTTTTTTAATTTGTCTGTAATTTTTCTGTACATTACAAATATCCAATTTGTCTATTTGCAATTTGATATTTATTAATTAATAAACAGTCTAATTTGTTTAAACAATTTTTTCCCAAAAAACCATGTTTTTAATCATACTATCATTATTAATCATAGAAAAGGTATAATTAAATAAATAAATTATCTTCCATAAATAATTATCTAATAAAAATAATTTATTTATCAAAGTGTACTTTAACTTTTTCTATGATCATTAATGATACTATAATTAAAAAAATAGATTTTTGTAAAAAAATATTTTTTCAAGAATTGTTTAAACAAATTAGACTGATTCTTAATTAATAAGTTTACAAACAAATCGCATATTTGTAATGTACGTAAAAATTACATATAAATTAAAAAAAGACAGATCAAAATCCATTAAGTTGATTCGGAGATACAAAAAATTGTATTAGTTTGAAATTGCTTTATCGGTGTTTTAACTCGGTGGATTCGTAGGTTCCATAGTAACCGTTTGAACTAAATTTTTGAAAATTTGTAAAGGGTGCTGTGAAGATACAATGTTTGTGCAAATTTTTTAACAAAAAATACAAATCCCATTCTTTAAAATGGCATCAATGAAATTTCTTAATTTTTATAAACAAATTAGCTGTGAATTAAAAAATCACATGGCTAACTTTCTCCCAAATGAACCCAGTATAATTTTTTTTATTTGAAAGTTCGTGTTAAAATACTAGCTTCTCGAATATATCAAAAAAGATTGTTCCTACAGACAATATTTCTAAAGTTATTCAAATATTTATAAACTACAAAATTGCAAAAATTTGGCATTAGGATTTTTGATTATATTAATTAATTTTATTATCTTTTTTTAATACATTTTGGTACTTCAAACTCATACTTTTGATACATTTTGATACTGATCAGTCTTCTTCTTTCATTTGGCATACTCAGAATTGCCCAATGTTCATTATTTTCTGTCTTATATTATTGCAAAATAAAAGGTCTCTGGGATAAACAAATAGAATAACTTTTAAACTAATTAATGGATCGGTCTCAAATTTTGCGAGTTTGTTAGGTATCAAAATACCCAACTTTGGGTAAAACCCTAAAATTCTAAGTTAAATCTAGTAAAAGTTATTAACAAATATCCATTTTCATTTATTATGAAATTTGCGAAGCAAAAAATTAACTTTTTAATTTTCAAAAACCGGCATTTGAAGGTTTTTCAATGTTCTAAACAATTAAATTTTGTCGTTTTATGTCAACTGTTTAGCTTTTAAATGGGGTGCAGAAAAATCGAGAAAATCGCGATTTTTGCACTAAATTGTTAATAATTAAAAAACGGACGCGAACTCTAGGCTGGAAACAGGTACGCTTTCTTCCTATAGGTCTACAATAACTAAAAAAATAGTGAGCTACATGGATCTTTGAGTGTCCTGAGAAAATCCTTACTCCTCTGGACTATAAAACTACAGAAATAAAAGGTACAATAATTTATAACATCGACGTCCCAACTTATGGCGTATGTTGACATAGTATTGACTAGCAGAAGCCTAAACATTTTAAAGGAAGAATTTGCGAAGTTGAAGATGTAAGGAAGCATCCAAAAGGGGTTTGGCAATAAATCAAAACAAAACAAAATACCTAATATGCTCAAGAAAAAATCAGTCAATGTGATAAGTTTAAAAATATTGGTGACTATGAGTTTGAAAAGGTAGAACACTTTAAATATCTTGGGGTCTCAGATGGAACTAATGCATACTAATCAATGAAAGAATCCAGACAGGAAACAAAACCTACTAGACTTCCTCAAAGATAAGAAGCTTCCTCAGAATGCTAAACTGAAAATTAACAGAGCAGCAATTAGACCAATAATCACATATGGTGCTGAAGTAATGTGTCTGACACAGAGAGATGAAGGATAGCAATTCGGAGGATAGCAGGCCCACTAAACTTAGGTAATAATGAATTTAGAAAACTCATGAACCACGAAGTAAGAGAACTTTTGAAAGGAGAAGACATCGTCAGATTTATCAAGGCACAGACTCAGATGGATGGGACATATAGAAAGGAGAAATCCAGAAGCTGTTATCATGAAAATCACCAAATGGAGAGCTGTATCAGGCAGGCCACGAGAAAGACCCAAAACCAGATGGGAGAATCAGATAGTCGAGGACCTTAAGAAGATGGGAGTTAGAGAGTGGGTAATCATAAGCAAACACAGGAACGAATGGAGAAAAATTGTAAAATATTAATGTGATATTCAAAGATCGGTGTGCTCAAAGCACTTGATTAGATAATTAACTAATTAATTAAATTTAATTTTAATGATGCACTTATGATTTAATCACACTATTTAATGCTCTAATCTCAGGGTTTTATATTCTCGTGCTTCAATATCTCCTTTGCTTTACATATGATAAATAAGGTCAAAGATTAACGGAATAAAACACATATATGGTACAAAAGCATCTATTGAAATAAATTCACCCTCAAAATATCCTCTAAAAATAATATCTCCTATTCTGATTATTGAAATAACCCTACCACTATCTAAAGTACTTATTGAAATTTGCGTTATGAATAATTCTACAAAAAAATAAAACTGTCTCTCGGATGATGAGTTGTCCAAATTCTTGTCTCTGGTCGCCTACAATTTACTCTTAGCAGCCCCCTATGTAGTCAGCAATCTCGCAACAAATTATTGCAAGCCTATTGTCATTAATGACCCCCTACAGATGCACGTATCTTTCAAAAAACAATGCTAGCCTTTTCTCCTCTCGATAAACTGAATCTATTTCTCGTTCCGGCATGCAACGGTGACTCTTGGAATATAAGTAGAACAATATAACTTACAATGCTTTACGTGATGAGCTTCCGTCAGGACACTTATTTCAACAAACTCACAACTATTCACTTATCTGCCTTACTACTTCAGGAGACTCTTAGAGATCACCACTAGTCGACTTAACGATCATTTAACAACTGACTCTTCTTCCACCCTCTAACATTTCGCTAAACTCCCATTCTTCATACCTAGCCCCTCCTTTTTCCTTCTTCACCAATCCGAGTTCCTCAATTTTATCCCCATCTACCTTTCAGATAACAAACACCAATTTTCCCTACCATTAGAAATTTCCTAAAACTAATTACATGCCAATCGGTTTTTTTTCCTTTCTTAATATCTAAACAAAGATTACATTCATTTAAATTTCTAAATACAATTGTTCCCTCGCCGCAAAAGTCCATTTGGGAAACCCGGTCTCATTGTCCAAACACATAACCACTTTCTTATCATACTAACTGTACAAAGAAAATACTTAATCCCTATTTAAATTTTGTTTACCTACGGCCATCCAAAGATAATTGACTTTCATTTCTTCGAAATGAATTTTGGTATATTTTTATTATATGTTTCAACTTTTCTAAAATATTAAGATCGAAACCATATTAATTCAAATTTTACATATCTTAACAACTCCCCGCCATTTGATTTGCCGAAAAAATTCTGTTATTTATTTAAATGACACAAGTTTTTTTTAGGATCAAATTATTCCATTATGTTACCAAACTCTACTCATGATACTTATAAATGTCGTGAATGTTAAAAATACCCCGTATCTTGCCTGTCTCTATATGCGCTAATTCATAACTATTTACCCCAATTTCCGTATTGACCCTATATGGACCTTCAAATACCGGCATCAATTTAGCACAAATACCATTTTGTAAATTGGACACCCTCAGTGCCCTCACTAAAACTTTATCCCCTTTCTGGAATGTAACCGGCCTTCTTCTTCGGGTCCTCTCTTGCCTTTGGAGATATTTCTCTCCACTTCGTCTCAATCTTCGTTGAACCACCTCGATCACTTCTTCGTATTGTCTGGGGGCGGTGTCTTCCCACGGTCTCGTAGGCATTGTTCCTTTCATTACATATAAAGGCGTCTCCTTGGTAACCGTATTTGGTGCACAGTTCAAATACGTCTCTATTTCAAACACTTTTCTGTCCCAATGTCGATGATGTTCTTCCGCAGCAATTCTTAGAAATTTTGTGACTTCTTGTATAAAACGCTCTGATGGGTTGCTCTGTGGATGTCGGATGCTTACAAATTTTGTATTTATGCCTCTCTCTCTTAATTCCCCTTTAAAACGGTCATTCCTAAAGTATGTCGCATTGTCCAACAAAATATTGTCTGGTCTTCCCACTGTTTCGATAAAATCGTCTATCTTCCGAAGTATTTCAGCTCCTTTCGTGGTTCTACATGGGTACAGTTTTAAATACTTTGAGAAAACATCCACCATAACTAATATGTGTTTATTCCTCTGTGTTGTCGTTATTAAATCGCTCAACATATCAATGGCGACAATATCCAGTTTCTTCCGAGCTATGACGTTTTTTGTGATGTTTTCGTTTTTGAAATTCTTACTTTTACACTTTTGGCATGTCTCGCAATTTCGAGTCATCTCTTTGGCTATTGTATAGTCCTGTCGACAAATGTAGTTCTCCCTGAACATAAGCCACACCTTCCTGCTTCCAATGTGTCCGTTGTCACAGTGTAATTTTGCTAAAACTTCTTTTGCCATCTGTTCCGTGATTACATATAGTTCTTTACCATCGACCCTCTTAAAATATAAGTTATCTTCTTGTTCGGCCCTTTGCTTTTCTCTTTCATCCAGTTGTTCCTGATTTTCCCTGATCTGAGCCAAAGAAAATAAGCCTGCTTCTTCTCTCATTATGTTCATGCCAACGTGGAGAGTTTTGTGGTCCTCTTTGCGGAATTGTTCATCTCTCGTCAACGCATCAGCCAAGATATTGTCAGTTCCTTTGATATATTTAAATTCAAAATCATACTCTTGAAGTAAAAGAATGCCCCTATGAATTCTATTATTTACCAGCCTATTTTTCATTATATGTACCAAAGCTGCATGGTCTGTTTCAACGGTGAATTTTGCCCCTAGTAGGTAAAACCGTAATTTATTTACACAAAATAACACACTGGCGAACTCTAATTCAGTGACGCTGTACTTTCTCTCATATGTTTTGGTTACACGGGAGACAAAACAGATTGGCACCTCTACATCGTCTTGGATCTGTGATAACACCCCTCCGAATTTTGTTATGGAAGCATCGGTCCGGAGAATGAAAGGTTGATCATATCTTGGGTGGTGTACTCTTACAGCTGTGGAGAAAGCTCCTTTTAAATTTTTGAAAGCCATTTCTTGTTCCGTTCCCCATTTCCACCTAACATTTTTCTTAAGTAATGCTATCAACGGTATTTCTTTTGTGCTGATGTCTGGTATTAGTTTTTTGAAATAGTTTACCATTCCCAAAAATCCCCGCAATGTTTTTAAATTGGTTGGCCTAGCGTAGTTATTTATAATTACGATTCTATCTTCTGCAAGACTAATCCCTTTTGTGTCTAATTTGAATCCTAAATACAGTATTTCCTTTTGGAAAAACTGACACTTTTGAATATTTAATTTCAATCCCGCTTGATCCAGTTCTTCTAGCACAGTGTGAATATGTCGTAGATGGCTTGTTATATCTGGTGAGAAAATTAATAAATCATCTATGTAATGTACAACAAATTCTTCATGCCTATTTAAGATTGTGTTCAATGCGCGAACCAAAGCAGCGCATGCACTCTGTAGGCCAAATGGTACCACCCTAAATCGGTATACCACTCCGTCGATCGAAAAAGCGGTATAATTTCGACATTTCTCTGCCAAAGGTATTAACCAAAAACTATGTTTCAAATCGATTTTGGAAAAAATGTGTGACCCTGTGATTCGTCCAAATATGGCTTCGATGTTCAAAGGCGCTTCGTATTGCGCGATTGTGTGTGAATTAATGTTTCTTGCATCTAAACATAATCGCAAATCACCACTCGATTTTTTAACGCATACTATCGGGTTGATATATGGAGAGTCACATCTTTCTATCACCTTGTCTTTGATCATTTTTTCAATTTCCTGTCCGACGCTTTGCCTGTATTTATACGGGATTGGATATGTCTTGGATTTAAAATTTTCTAAGTTTTTAACTTTAAAAGAATGTTCATAATTTTTAGCCACTCGGCTTTCTTCATTAATCAAATCTCCATAACTTTCTAGAATCTTCTCTACTTCCTTTTCCATATTTTCTCCACATTTTAATTTTCTTTCATCCTCATTTTGTTCGCATGTGTTCACTGTCCATAATATTTCTTCATAAAATTCTGGATTCTCGTCCATTATTGCCATTTCTTCTCTGTCCTCATCCTTTATTTCTTCTTCTGTTTTTTTTTATCTTCAATTTCCATTTGGTATCCCGAGCACCATGTTTCTACTGCTTTCATTTCTCTTATGAGAACTTCCTTTTCTTCCTGCTTCCTTTCTGTTTTATCGTCGATTGCCGACAATTCTTCCGTATCTTCGATTTCCTGTCTTTCTCTTGTATCCACCGTGTTTTCCTTCTTTCTTTTTGAACTCTTCTTCTTTTTCTTCCTTCTTTTTTTTTCTGGTTGATTTTTTTCTTGTACTTTCGGTTTTTCCTCTACAGTCATATTGATTTCTTTATGTTTTTCCTGTTCATTTATCTTTTCAACAATTATTTTCCTCTCTATTTCCGTTTCTTCTTCTATGTTGTCTGGTTCTGCTCTGATTTCCAGTTTATTCTCCGAAAAATTTATGGTGATATGTTTTTCACTCAATTCATCAATTCCCGCTATCATATCATGGTTTAAATCTTCGATCACCACACATTGCATAATATAGTATTTGTCTCCCACTCTGATCCGCACTCCCAAACCTTCATTTACTGTCGTCAATTTTTTGTTGTTTGCACCCACTAAAGCAACCCTAGGAATTTTATACACAAATCTGTCCAAATTTAATTCTTTTACTAGTTTCTTATTGATTAACGATATCTCCGATCCAGAATCAATCAAAATTTTAATCGCTTTATGTTTTATAAATGCATCTAAGAATATTAAATTGGAATTAGAACTTTGTCTTTCATTTCCCGCCAACTGTATAAACTCTCTCGGATGACAAAATATACCGGAGAGTTGTTTATGTTTGTTCAGTGGATGCTTTATTGAAAATCCTGTCTGGATTCATTGCATATATCTTCTTCCTCGTTTTCTATTGTTACATGATTCATCTCCCTTCTATTTTGTCGTTGGAAATTCTGATTGTTTCTACCGTCCCTTTGTTCGTTCGTATTCCTAGTCGGAGGATTTTGTGCATCTCTGTTTCTGTTGTGATTTTCATATGTTCTATTTTTTGCGTGATTCCTGTTATCATAATTTTGTTGTCTATTGTAATTTTGGTATTCTCTCGGCCTATCTTCGTTTGTTGATTGGGCATGTCGGTTTCTCTGGTCATAATTTGATTGATACCTTCTTGCCGGTCCATTATATTGTTCATGTTGTCTTCTGTTTCGCATTTCTCTTCGTTTTGCTTCCCTTACTTGAAGGAATTGGCACAAACTATCAATATCTTGATAGTTTCTCAAAATCACGTGGTCCTCCAGCGTTTCTTCGAAATGTCTGCTTATCATTTCTACCAGTTGTTCGGTAGAGTATTTGTAGTCTAGATATTTGGAATTGTTATATATCTGCAAAGCATATCTTTCCTCCGATATTCCCATTTTCTCGTGATATCTTCCATTCTGTAGCTCTTGGTTGATTTCCCTCTGTTTAACTTTCCCCCAGAAATAGTTGAGAAATTTATTTTCGAAATCTGTCCAATTTTCAAACTCATCTTCTTTACTTTCATACCATAACGCTGCTCCTTCTTTCAGATGGTTTCTAATTGTTTCTTTGCAGTCGTCAAAATATCTAATATGTTGCAATTTGGTTCTCAAATTTTTAACAAATGGTACTGGGTGTGTTTTTCTAATATCCCCGCCAAATTGTATTTTCGCGTCGCTTGTACCATGGATAATCATTTCCCTTCTTTCTCCACAATTCTGTTGATTCTTGAGTTCCGCAATTTGTTTTTCGTTTTGCTTAAATTTTTCTTCTATTTCTCGCCTGTCTTCTTGTATTGCATTTTCAAATTTGCTTTCTAACTGTTCTAATTCCATCTTCTGCACATTCTTAATAGCCTTCATTTTAGTTTCTATTTCTTCTCGTTGCATCTCCAGTTTCCTTTCTGTTTCTTCTCTAACTTTTTCTAAACAGGCTTTCATTTTATTTTCATATTTTTCCAAACGCTTTTCCAATTTGCCATCATTCTCTTCCAATTTCTGTTCTATTCTCTGTGATATTTCTCTTTGTGTTTCTTCCATGGCTCGTTTTGATTCCTGTTGATTTTCTTGCATTGTCCTTTTTGTTTCCTGTTGATTTCTATCCATTTGTTGTGACTGGAGTTGCATCAGTTGCAATAGTTTCTCTATTCCTGTTAATTCCTGTTCTTTTCTCTCCATAATCGTTGTATCTCCTTCATTATCCAATCCTTCTTCAACAATTTTTTCCTCTTCTCTGTTTTCTTGCATTTTGCTTTGCCTCCTTGTGGTCGACATGTTGTTTCTTTTCGTTACTGTTTTCTTTGTCCCCGCCAAATGTGAAATTTTACAACACTCTATAAGTTGCAGAACACGACAAATATTTCTCCCCAAATTTAATAAATTTTCGCCACAAATATCAAATATGCAATCAGTAAATTTCAAAATAAATATCAAATGTACGATTGGTAAAAAAAAATCAAATAATTCAATGGCAGTAAATATCCAATACCTACGATCAATCCATAAATCAAAATTATTTTTACACCTGGAAAAATTGTCAAATTATCTCTGGATCACCTGTAGTTATTCCTTATCTCTTTCCCTACCATCAAATGCAAAGCTGCGATATTTTTAAGCCACCACGTTCTGGGCTCCAGTTAATGTGATATTCAAAGATCGGTGTGCTCAAAGCACTTGATTAGATAATTAACTAATTAATTAAATTTAATTTTAATGATGCACTTATGATTTAATCACACTATTTAATGCTCTAATCTCAGGGTTTTATATTCTCGTGCTTCAATATCTCCTTTGCTTTACATATGATAAATAAGGTCAAAGATTAACGGAATAAAACACATATATGGTACAAAAGCATCTATTGAAATAAATTCACCCTCAAAATATCCTCTAAAAATAATATCTCCTATTCTGATTATTGAAATAACCCTACCACTATCTAAAGTACTTATTGAAATTTGCGTTATGAATAATTCTACAAAAAAATAAAACTGTCTCTCGGATGATGAGTTGTCCAAATTCTTGTCTCTGGTCGCCTACAATTTACTCTTAGCAGCCCCCTATGTAGTCAGCAATCTCGCAACAAATTATTGCAAGCCTATTGTCATTAATGACCCCCTACAGATGCACGTATCTTTCAAAAAACAATGCTAGCCTTTTCTCCTCTCGATAAACTGAATATATTTCTCGTTCCGGCATGCAACGGTGACTCTTGGAATATAAGTAGAACAATATAACTTACAATGCTTTACGTGATGAGCTTCCGTCAGGACACTTATTTCAACAAACTCACAACTATTCACTTATCTGCCTTACTACTTCAGGAGACTCTTAGAGATCACCACTAGTCGACTTAACGATCATTTAACAACTGACTCTTCTTCCACCCTCTAACATTTCGCTAAACTCCCATTCTTCATACCTAGCCCCTCCTTTTTCCTTCTTCACCAATCCGAGTTCCTCAATTTTATCCCCATCTAGCTTTCAGATAACAAACACCAATTTTCCCTACCATTAGAAATTTCCTAAAACTAATTACATGCCAATCGGTTTTTTTTTCCTTTCTTAATATCTAAACAAAGATTACATTCATTTAAATTTCTAAATACAATTGTTCCCTCGCCGCAAAAGTCCATTTGGGAAACCCGGTCTCATTGTCCAAACACATAACCACTTTCTTATCATACTAACTGTACAAAGAAAATACTTAATCCCTATTTAAATTTTGTTTACCTACGGCCATCCAAAGATAATTGACTTTCATTTCTTCGAAATGAATTTTGGTATATTTTTATTATATGTTTTAACTTTTCTAAAATATTAAGATCGAAACCATATTAATTCAAATTTTACATATCTTAACAATATATTAAGTCACACAACCAATTGTGAAACCAAAATGTTAATGCGGACTGATTCCCCGCGACAAATGAATCGGAAGAGCCCAAAGAGGGCGGCAATCACTCTGCTAGGAGTAGGAGTGTAGATTCCATGATGACTATTATGAATAATACAAGGTGAAATCTTGAAATTTTGCATAATTTTCGTCAAGACATAAAGTTTTCAAATTAACAATTTATCAAACTTTAAATATTGGTATTTTTAAATTAGCCAAATACAGACATCAATTTTTTAAACTAAGTATCAATATATTCTATTGTATCCGTTTCTGGACGAAAAATAATACATAATTTAAAAATTTCACATTCTATTATTCATAATTTATAATAAACCCTAAATAACATAGTTTTTTAAGATCTGGTTATTAAGGAGTTTTTAAAAACATTAAAAAATGGGAAAAATATATAAGGTGTTTTTTATATATTATGTAATTTTTATATAATATTATAATCGACGGGTCTGAGCGTTTTTTTTTAATTTTATAATTAATTTTATAATAATTTTATTCCATAAGTGCGTTCCACCCTATATATAAATTATTTAGACAAATAAATAGGTATAATTGATATTTAGGCAAAATAGTTGTTCAATATAATATTGAATAAAAATATGAAAACTTCCTTATTCATTTATATAACGTTTTATATAATCAGGGACACAAATCGAAAGTAAGAATAAAATTTCTAAGAACATATTATTATTAATTTGATTGATTACGATTAATATATTCAGCATTTCTATAATTGGCGATTACTTCTCAATGTTACCGGCTGAAAATAAAGTTTGGTCAATGTTATACCAAGTATAGATACCTAATACAGGGTGTAACAAAAAGGCAGGTTAAGGATGCCATAAGTGCGGCCCTAAAACGGATAAAAATCCACATGAATATTCCTGGTTTCACAGAAAGTGACGTTTAAAAAAAATTAATGCCATGAGAACTATCTATAAACAGGAAGCAGAAAAAATAAAAGCCTCAACTAAAACAGGTGCGTCAACTGAAGACATGTGCCCAATATAAACCAGGGCATTTAGCACTAAAGACACACGAATAAATCGATTTTTAAATACAACAGCTAGCTAGAGACTTGCAGTTTTTTGCATTATGTTCAGGATGACGTCTTGAAAAAAGTCTGCTATTCAAAAATGGGTGAAAATGCATAATTGCACTTTAAAGTGCATAAAATGCATCCAAACATGCATAAATATAAAAATAAAGTCAAAATCAAGTAAATTTAATAAAAAATTTGTCCTGGTAAAACGCATATTAGTTTAAAAAGCCCCTATAGGGCTACAAACATAAAAATAAAACGTTTTCGCTCTGTAACAAGAGCATCATCAGTGTTACAAGAACATGGTGAGCCACCCCAAAATACAAAGGTAAAAATTTGGGTGGCTCAACATGTTCTTGTAACACTGATGATGCTCTTATTACAGAGCGAAAACGTTTTGTTTTTATGTTTGTAGCCCTATAGGGGCTTTTTAAACTAATATAACTTTTACCAGAACAAATATTTTTTTAAATTTACTTGTAATTAATGATATACAGGAAATTCTTCCTTGTGCATAAAAAGTCAAAATCATAAAGACTATATACTAAAGACCAAAATTTATTATTCAGGGGGTATATGGAGTCACTGAACACGATTACGCCATCAGAACAGACCACCGGATCACCTGGTGCCCAAGGTCAGTGAAAGAGGCGTCATCTTATGGAGTTTCGATGGGTTTTGGCATTAAACTGGTGTAAATGGATTACTCACGGGTTTTTAGGGTTGCTAAACACGAATATGCCATCAGAATTGACCTCCGGAGTACCTGGTGCCCAGGGTTGCTACTAAGGCACGTCATCTTCTGAAGTTTCGAGGGATTTCGGCAATAAATTGATGCAACGCGACTACTCGGTGGGTTTTTGAGGTCGTTAAACACGAATATGCCATCAGAACAGACATCTGGATCACCTGGTGCACAAAGTCAATGCAAGGGACCTCATCTTCTTGAGTTTCGAGGGTTTTCGGTATTAAATTGATGCAAATGGATTACTTACGGGCTTCTGGGATCGCTAAACACGAATATGCCATCATAATTGAACTCCGGAGAACCTGGTGCCGAGGATCGCTACTAAGGCACGTCATCTTCTGGAGTTTCGAGGGTTTTCGGCATAAAATGGATACAAATGGATAACTCAGGGGGTTTTTGAGGTCGCTAAACACAAATATGCCATTAAAACAGACCCACGGAGCACCTGGTGCCCAGGGTCACTGCAAGGGACGTCATCTTCTGGAGTTTCGAGAGTCTTCAATACTAAATTGATTCAAATGGATTACTCATAGTTTTTTGGGGTTGCTAAACGCACATACGCCATCAGATCTGACCCACGGAGCGCCTGGTGCATAAGGCAGGTCATATTCTGAAGTTTACTTTAACGGATTACTTACTCATTGAATTTTGGGGTTGTTGAACACGATTGCGTCATCAGAACAGATACCAGAGCACCTGGTGCCCAGGGCACCTCATCTTCTGGAATTTCGAAACTCCAGAAGATGACGTGCCTTAGGCACCAGGTCCTCCGGTGTTGCAGTGACCCCTGGCACCAGGAGCTACGATGATCTCTTTTGATGGCGTGTTCGTGTTTAACGACCTCAATAACGCTCCAGTAATCCATTTGCATCAATTAAATGCCGAAAACCCTCGAAGCCCCAGAAGATGACGTGCTCTAGTAGCGACCATGGGCACAAGTTACTCCGGAGTTCAATTCTGATGGCATATTCATGTTTAGCGACCCCAAAAAACCCGTAAGAAATCCGATTGCATCAATTTAATGCAAAAAACACTCAAAACTCCAGAATATGACGTGCCTTAGTAGCGATCCTGGCCACCAGGTACTCCGGAATTCAATTCTGATGGCAAATTCGTGTTTAACGACCCCAAAAACCCGTAAGTAATCCGTTTGCAAGAATTTAATACCGAAAGCCCTCGAAACTCCAGAAGATGACGTTCCTTGCAGTGATCTTGGGCACCAGGTGATCCGGTGGTCTGTTCTGATGGCACATTCTTATTTAAAGACCTCAAAACCCCTGAGTAATCCATTTTTATCAATTTAATGCCGAAATCCCTCAAAACTCCAGAATAGGACGTCCCTTCCAGTGACCTTGGGCTCCAGATGCACAGGGGGTCGGTTCTGATGGCATATTCTTGTTTAGCGACCTCAAAAACCCTCCAGTAATCTATTTGCATTAATTAAATGCCGAAAACCCTTGAAATTTCAGAAGATGACATATCTTAGTAGCGAACCTGGGCACCAGGTACTCCTGAGGTTAATTCTAATGGCATATTCGTATCTAGAGCTACCCCAAAAACCCATGAGTAATCCGTTTACATCAATTTAGTGCCAAAAACCCTCGAAACTCCAGAAGATGACGTCCCTTGCATTGACCTTGGGCACCAAGTGATCCGGGGGTTGGTTCTGATGGCGTATTCGTGTTCAGTGACCCCAAAAACCCCCCGAATAACAAAATTTGGTCCTTAGTATACTGATTTTGACATGTTGATGCACTTCTGGATTCATTTTATGCGCTTTAAAGTGCAATTATGCATTTCCACCCATTTTTGAATAGTAGACTTTTTTCCTGACGTCATCCTGAACATAATGCAAAAAACTGCAAGACTCTAAGTGCTGTATTTAAAAATTGATTTATTTTGTGCTCTCGTCTAACATAGCGATACCTCGTCAAAATAACGCAAAAGATGGAAAACATATTAAGTTGTTAGATAAAAAGAGATGACACTATTATAGGTGAGAAATATAGCGATAGAAACCTATAAATTTACATTATACATATTGACTGTTTCCCACCTTTAGACGTATCGGACCAGTTTGGCAACTACCACCACGACAGTAGCTTTGATCGCGCTGTACGTCCTGGGTATACCCAGAGGGAGAACGCCTGCGCATTACGTTTTCGGATGGCAATTTCGGAGGGCAATATTCGACCTTATTGAACGTCCAATTTTGTAATGCGCAGGCGTTCTCCCTCTGGGCATGCTCGGGGCATGCTGCACGAACACAGCTAGTGACAGTTTTGGTTTTTGGTTGACATAATCCTATGCCTATGATACGTCTAAAGGTGGCAAAAAATCAATATAATGTAAATTTATAGGTTTCTATTGTTAAATTTCCCACGTCCACAAATTTCATCTCTGTTTATCTCACAACTTAATATTTTCCATTTGTTGCGTTATTTTGCCTGTTATTAGCGCGCTTATCACTGTATAGTATCATTTTTCTTTTTTCATTGTATCATTTTTCTTTTAACAAAAATATCACATACTTTTTACAGAGAACAAGGAACCCCTGGGGTTCGTTGTTCTCTGCTTTTTCCAGATTTTAAGATTTTTCTTTATCAATAACCGGTGTCCTTTTATGTACTTACAGGTAGAATAATCCACTAAAAAGAAACAAATTTCTCTTTTTATAACATACAGTTGTAGTATAGTAATAAACCCATATGAAATATCAAAAAGCCAGTGCAATATCAAATAAACCGTACACCTTTCGGCAGGCCTTTTTAATTTTTCATCCCTTCACAGACACCGACATGCCATTCGTTATTTGGTTTGGTATAATAAGCATCTGGTTATTTTGCTATATAAAATAGTTTATTGTTTTATTCAGACTTGTTTTATTCTGTACTAAAAGTAAGGAGTAGGTATTTCGAACAACGAGAAATCGGTATTTACAATTTGGGTATTGTTAGTCTGAGCAACCACTTCAATACCCTCCATAATCACTTCCGCCGTCTTTGCAATGGTTATTTGATTTGACATCCAAGATCCAAGTAATTTACACGATCCAGCTGGCTTCCAAGTAGGCGCGCGCAGCGTCCAAGTTGACTTGGACCAATACACTTGGATGCAACTTGGATCGTGTCAACCCGCTTTAAATAAGATTATAGAGACCTGGTAATAATAATGTATGTCCTAAAAGTTTTGGCACAAACTTCATTGGCTTTAATTTTAACAAAAACAAAATAATATCAAGTTGCCTTTGGAAATAAAAGCTTGTTCACATTGTCTACTGTCAGTTAAGATTTATTTATTTTAAAGTTTTCGCTTTAAGATGTAGTATAAATTTTAAATAAGAAAAAATTGGACGGGCACTCAAAGCTGAACTCTATCGAATATTTCAGAACGAAAACAATTAACACAGAACCATTTATAGAATAATAACGGAGTGCAAGCAGGGAATACCATAGTTGAATCTACCAAAATGTGGAATACCACGTGCATTTACTGCGCAAAAGTCAGAGAGATTGGTGAGAAGGGCAAAAACCAGCTTGGAATGGAAACTAGAATATTGACTCGTCCATACAGATCTTTTAAGAGCACGATATCTTTGGAATTAAGGAATGGTCTTAAATATCGAAAGAGACGTAAGTGCCCCAAATACTCTCAAGTGCAACTCCTTCAGACCTGGCATCATAATATTATTCAAGAGATACCCAAAACGGGATTCTACAACACCAAATACCCATTGTTCCCAAAAACGATAATCCTCCAAACTTGTGTCAGGCTTGCCCAATAGAGGATTTTTGGGCATTATTGTCTAGGAAAGTTGATCATGGAGGCCGGAAAGCCCAAGATGAAGAACAATTAAGACGGCGAGTTTACAACAACTAAAAGAAATTGATCTGAATTCCGTCCGTGAGCTCATGAAAGACATTCGTATAAATTTGCGTCTAAATAGTAGAGAAGAATGGATCACTCCACATAATTTGACAGTCTAGTTTAGTTAAGGTTTGAGTTGTAATTTATGATAACTATTATTAACTCATTAACAAAAAAATTAGATCAATAATGTGTGCCAAAACTTTTCGGACTTACGTTATTATGCAAATAATATTCTATAATCTTACTTAACCATTTACAAATAAATATGTATATGGTAGATTTTACAAATGTTCAAAATATCTCCATAAAACTGGCTTATCAAAAAAGTACTAAGAGACAAAAAAGTTTTAAAAACATTGCGTTTAACTAATGGTACCACTATTTAATTGGAACGTACTCAAATATTGTGGGGGTTTAAAAGAACAAAACCCATAAAATTTTTATGGCGTGCACAAATTTCACTGTTATTTTTTTTAATATGTTTCTGCCATAATATGAATACCACATGTCTGTTTTCAATAAAAAATCTGTTAACAGTTTTCGATATACATATTGGAAAAATTGATTTTCATTTTTTACTTCAAATTGCTGTAACTTTTTTTATAAGCACATTTTTGTACTAAGGTAAGTTAGGTTCTATCGAACTATTTTTGGTCCCAGAATATGTGATTTAATTTATGACCTGCCTTTTTGTTACACCCTGTATAGTGGTTTCGTTTTTATAAATTTAATCAATTTATGTTTTCAATTTTTATTTTCATATGGGATTAGCCACAGTTGGTTGTAATGAGTATGGGGACGTTAGCGCCGATTTTACCTGAGGTAGGGGAGAGTTGGACAAAACCGGGTAGGTTGATAAAACCGGGTACCCCTTAATTCTTCTAACTTTGGCCAAAAATTTTGAATATTATTTCATAACTTAAAAATTTAAATAACATTTAATGTCTTGTTTACGAGTTTGACAAAACCGGGTAGTCCGAAAATCGATAAAACCGGGTACCCGATTTTATCAGACCTGTTCCTGTTGTTACTTCCAGCTTCTGCCGTGGTTTTTTTGCTTTTAGTTAACTACAACATGTGGCTTCTTCTGTTAAAGAAGCTAGTAAGAAAGCTAGTAGGAAAAATTTAAAAAAATCTCCAGTCGTAAAAAAATTAAAACTAAATGAACTGGACAAAAAAAAAAAGAAATAACGTGGTAAAAAGGGGCTGCACCAAAAACAAAATTTTGGAGAGTTTGGAGGAAAAAGATAATAATGACGATGCGTGTCTATATTACAATTAACTATTTTCAAATTAAATTGCGAAGGAAGGCTGGATAAAATGTGTGTCTTGCACCAAATGGGCTTATGACGCATGTAGTGCCTATGATGATGCAGATGAAGTTTTTATTTGTGACTTACGTTCATAGATTTTCGATTTTTGTTCACATACTTTTAATAAATATTTTATTTTCTGCCCATTAGTCTTTTTACATGGTAATTAAGTTACTACCCGGTTTTATCATACCGGTTGGACAAAACCAGGTACATATTTTGCAATATTTTCATAAAAATAAAAAAAAAATAAAAATCTAAGAATATTTTTAAAAATTGACATTTTCATATCAAACTTAAGTCATTTGAGAATATTTCAATCTGCAGCAAACATTTGCTACTCTCACATAGCAAAAGATACAGACGGTTTTTGGAGTGGTACCCGGTTTTGTCCAACTCTCCCCTACATTCAGCTTAGGGCACGATTGCGCCGAACTAACTCAGATGATGGGTATGATTGCGCCGCCATCCCGTGGTGGCTCTATGGCTCCATGAATTGATTCTTTAAAGTTAACAACAATTTTATCAGGTTGAAAAGTAAGATCCAAGAATGTACGTTTGTCCCGAATTTATTGAAATGCTCTTATTTTGCATTTGTTTGGTAACCAACAGAAAACCAGAATACCGTGTAATAAACATAGGCAAAAATATTTTGTTATACAGAGTGAGTCTGTAATTTGAAATAATATCAATATCTCAAATACTAATCGTTTTTTTGAAAATTGCTCAGACCCGTCGATTAGTATTTCAAATTGTCTTTTTTGACATACAATAATAATGTATACAGGGTGCCCCAATTTAGAGATATGACGTCATCGTTGATTTTCTTAAATGGCAACACTGTCATTTCGATAGCTATTTTGATAGGGTGTGTAAAATTATACATAACTGCAAAATATCAAATTTGTATTCTCTACCATTTACAAGATAACAAAAAATAACAAAGTTATGAAAAACAAGTAATCAAATAATAATTATTGAATTAAATTATTTCAATTAAGCAAATACTCATAATGTTGCCCATTGACTATTTAACAATAAGTGAGGGCAACATTATGAGCATTTGATTAATTGAAATCCAACCAAAATATTACTGTTCATAAACATACTGAGGCCGGCACTTCGATCCAACAGAGTGAGAAGCCAGTGTTCAAGAAACGGAAGCGAGGAAAAATTAACTACAGCCCTAAAACGAGAAACCAGAAACAAACTGCGAACGCTAGAAAATAAAGGCTCCTTTATTTCTTTTTGGTGGAATGAACTCTAATTTTTTTCTTAGATTTTTATGCTAGATTATACTAATTTATTTTTCTTTTTTTGTATTCTGGTGATTAGGGAATTTATTTATTTTTATAATTAAATGAGTTTTTTGTCGTTCATATCAATATTTGTAACTATGCGTCAATATAACAACTAAAAATTATATGAATGCTTATATAGACAACATTAACTAAAAAAAAAACAATATTTTAAAATTGTACATTTATTTTCAATTCTTTTCAGCTTAGTATATCTGTAAATTTTTTTTTCTTTTTTATTTTCATAATACGTTTTTTCAACACGCTTAAATTTGGGTATTATTTAGTTTGAATATATTTTGATAGATTTTGTACTTATTTAATAAAATGAATGAGCCATTATCTGTTTGTCATATAAATGCAAGATCTATCTTGGCTAACTTTATTGCTTTTAAAGATGCTGTGTTTAATAAATTTGACTTAATTACAGTATCGGAGTCCTGGCTAAAACCAAATATTGTAAATAGAGTAGTCGATTTACCGGGATACAAAATTTTCAGACGGGATAGATCTTTGAGAATAGGTGGAGGTACTGCTGTATATATTAAAAATAGTTTAAAGCCTAAACCTATTACTAATCTGGACAATATTACTTCCGAACAGTTATGGATCTCGTTTTGTTATAATAATAAAACTTACGCTTTGGGTTCACTTTACAGGCCTAATGATTTTTCTTATCACGATTTCGCTAACGATCTTGGCTTATGTTTAGGTACATTATCGCCATCGTATGACTATATTGTTTTTGCTGGGGATCTTAATATTAATTTTTTAGAACCGAGTAGCCTACAATGTAGAACTCTACAGTCAATTTTTGACACTTACAGCCTTACTCAAGTTGTTGACCAACCAACAAGAGGTCCAAAACTACTCGATATTATATTATGTACGGAAGCTTTAAAAATCAGTAATGTAAAAGTTACTAAGTGTCCTTTAGTATCAGATCACTCCATGCCATCTTGTTACTTTGGATCACCGGGTATAAAAAAATTTAAACCTTTTGAATTCACTTTTCGTGACTTTAGAAATTTTGAACCGCATTATTTTCATCGAGATCTAGCAGCTTCCGACCTTCAACAAATTTATCTACTTAATGATATTGAAAGTAAAATCAACGTATTAAATTCCACTATTCTAAATTTATTTCAAATTTATGCACCTCTTCGTCAAATTAAAATTACAAGACAAAAGGCTCCATGGTTAACAGACACATTAAGGTATATGATGAAATTAAGGGATAAAGCATTATTAAAATTTAAAAAATCAAAAAATGAGAATCATTGGAATTTTTACAAATCAATTCGTAATGAAGTTAATCATGCAATTAAACGCGAAAAAAAGGCGTATTTTGAATTTCAGTTACGGCGAGGAAAAAATATGTGGAAAGAAATGAAGAAGCATAACATCATTAGTAATAAAAAATCGTCGTCATTTATTCCTGATCATTTGCAAGATCCGGATTCTATAAATAATTATTTCGTTCATGGTATTGGTGGTCACGACATTCCTGATGCTGACGTTTTAAACCACTATTCTTCTTCTAAAATTCCTGGTGTTGATAATTTTAGTTTTACAGTAATTGATGAGTTAAAGGTATATGAAAAAATACTTTCAATAAAATCAAACGCTTCTGGACATGATAACATTAATATCACTATGATTCTTTATTGTTGCCCCTACATTTTACCATTTATTACTCACATATTTAATTTTTGTCTACAAAAATCTATTTTCCCTTCTGTTTGGAAAGAGTCGAAAGTCATACCTCTTCCAAAAACTGATAGTCCTGTTGACTACAATGAGCTGCGTCCCATAAGCATTCTATGTACCTTTTCTAAAATCCTAGAAAAAGTGATGGATGAACAAATTAGGCAACACATTACCAAATTTCACCTCCTACCAGAACATCAGTCAGGTTTCCGTCCTGGATATAGCTGCACTACCGCACTTCTTAAAGTTTTAGATGACATTTACTCTTATATTGACTCCAACAACCTGTGCATACTAGTTTTATTAGATTACTCGAAGGCATTTGATAAAATTAACCACCCTCTACTTCTCTCACTATGTAATTTTATGTCTTTTAGTAAACAAGCGCAAAAAATGTTGAAGTCATATTTAGATCAAAGATCTCAAAGCGTGTTTTTAAATAAAAAGTCGTCAAATAAAATATACCTATCACGAGGAGTTCCGCAAGGTTCTATATTGGGACCTTTGTTGTTTTCGATATACACCTCCCAGTTCTCAAGTTATTTAAATTATATGAAATCTCACTATTATGCAGATGACACACAATTGTACTTAGAGTTTAAAGAATCAGAAGTTGAAAATGCTTGTTCTAAAATTAATAAAGAACTAAAATCTATTTCAGACATTTCAAACAAATTCTGCTTAGGCATAAATCCCTCAAAATCCAAAGCCATGCTGTTTGGACGTAGAATAGAGAAAAATCGAGTAAATAATAAAATACATTTAAAAATCAATAACGAAAATTTAATTCTATCTAATTGTGAAAAAAACCTGGGACTCATATTAGATGACTCCCTAACGTTCTCTAATCATATTTCATCAATAATTCAGAAAGCATTTTGTAATTTAAAACTTTTATTCTCACATAGACAAATGTTTAATAGAACCACTAAAATTATGCTCTGCAATAGTCTATAGTGCTTTCACAGTTTAATTACTGTGATGTAATATATGGACCAGCATTAACACAACTAGATCAGAATCGTTTGCAACGAATTCAAAATATGTGTGTCCGTTTCATTTGTGGTATCAGACGTCGAAATCCAACTTCTAAGCATCTTGCAGATCTAGGATGGTTAAATGTTAGGAACAGGCGTATTCTTCACGGATCAGTATTATTTCATAAAATAATGCTAACCAAAAAGCCCTATTATTTATATAAAAAAGTTAAAAAAAGGTCAGAAGTACATAATATTAATGTCAGATTCAAAAATAAACTTAATATACCGAAACATAAAACCTCGTTATTTCGATCTTGCTTCTCTTACAATATTGCTAATCTGTACAATATGATCCCTGAAAATTTCAAAACTTTACCCATCTCTCAATTTAAATCCAACGTAAAAAAGTCTCTATTTAATAATAGCATAAAATTAAAATTTAGATTATAAACCAGTAAATTTGGCTACATTCGTTTAAATGATTGCAAAGTTTATTCAATAAAAATTTATTCAATAAAAATAGATAATTAGTGTTATTATCATATACGATAAATTTATTTTAGCATGTAAATAAGGTCTAAAGGTTACACTAGAATAGTAATTATTTGTATTGCGGTTACGTGGAAGAGCGCTTCTTAGCTGGTGTTTCTAGGAACATCATCTAAGAGCGAACGTCGCCTTTTGCTTTATTATAATTATTACTGTTTGTCTAGTTTGTATTTTTTTTGAAAAAAAAAGCAATAAAGTCATTATTATTATTATTATTATTATTATTTTTTATTATCTTGTAAATGGTAGGGAATGAAAATTTGAAATTTTGCAGTTATGTATAACTTTACACACCCTATCAAACTAGCTATCAAAATGACAGTGTTGCCATTTAAGAAAATCAACGATGACATATCTCTAAATTGTGACACCCTGTATACACTATTATTGTATGCCAAAAATGACAATTTGAAATACTAATCGACGAGTCTGAGCATTTTCAAAAAAACGATTAGTATTTGAGATATTGATATTATTCCAAATTATAGACTTACTCTGTATATGCAAATGTACCATCAACGTACAATGTTGAGCAAGAACTCAAAATTCTTAGATTTTTGTACGAGAAAATATAACAATATTGGTTTCGTGGCAATTAGCTGTCAAAAATTTTTTATTCTTAAATGTTTTAATCGTAAGCGTGTCTATAGTGTTTTGTGTCTCAAAAATGTCGACTGGTGACTTTGTAAAAAGCGACCTGCGTTTTCAGTATAGACACTTGCGCATGTTGTATAAGTCAGTAATCCAAGTAAGCACGTAATTATTATCTTACAATCGTCCCATACCTGAGGATTAAATTTGCCACGAGGTGTAATAGTGCCCACAGCTTAAAGGGCCCTTTATCGAGACCGGATTATAGCAGGTACCATCGGCGCAACTGTCCCTGCCCTTTAATTTGCCACCGGCGCAATCGTGCCCACAGTTTAAAGGGCCCTTTATCGAGATCTGATTATAGCAGGTACCAAAATTTGACGTTTCGACTTCCATTTTGACATATGCAATACAAGAAACCTTTTCCCTTCTTCAGCGCCAGATTTTTCTATTCTAAGCATTTTAAAATATTCCACATCCGTAATATTGATGAATCAAACATTCATCCAAATACCATTAATAATTAATATATTAGTAGCACTTAATTGAACTGAAACAAATTAAGCGAGAATTCTTCAATTCGATAACAGATTAATTTCTTAAGGAAAGAGAATGTAGCAACTTTGCTTAATCTAATTAAACGCAAAACACTTATGCTAATGTTA